>NW_023604295.1:108285865-109023100 GCF_014898055.3 Talpa occidentalis | reverse complement strand
ATATTAAAAAAAATTTGTGACTCTCTCTATAGGCCTCAGAAACAGGGTGGGAGTAGGGAAGTGAACATTTATTAATTTTCAGTTTCCTTTCCAAGTCTAAAATTCTGTAACTTTACAGCATAGTTGGCCCTTGAACAACATGGATTTCTTCTGTGCGGGTTCATTTATGTGTGGATATTATTCTGTCCTCTAATTCTGCATTCAGTGGATTCAAAAAACTGCAGATGGCATCACCGCAAGATTTCCCCCACCGTGACCCCCGCTTCCCCACATAGCTCAAGGGGAGCTTTACATGACTTAAAAAACAAATTAGCAGCACTTCCTAATGTACCTCATCCTTACCTTTGTAAAAAGTAGGTAACAAATTGTATTAAAAAGCTTCTATAGAACAAGCAAAGGGCTCAGCAAAGTTCTGGCGCAAAGCAACATAAGGAAACCCTTCTTCAAGGGGGTTTAGAGAACTTGATCTACCCCTTCATCATCAGAATGACTGACATCACTGACTTGATTAGAAAGGCTACTTAGCAGCACTATTTACAATAGCCAAGCTATAGTATATAGTACATTCACAATACTGTAGAGGGGATCCTTATGCTTTCTTTTTTTTTTTTTGATCCTTATATTTCTAATACACAAACAATAATGTAAACCAAAGTTACCTTAAATACACACACATATGATATACATATGTTTTATATAAAATATGTATTTTATACATTATATATATTAAAGAAAAGGCTATATTTAAGTGAAATCAATGACAAGGAATAAAAAAGATTTGGGGATAAACTAGGAGTTGGTAAGGTACAGAGAATGAATATGAAGGGAAAAGGTTTTTTTTTCATGCAATAAGAAAAATATTAGGGAATAAAGTGCATTAAATAGGAGAGGTGTGGAAGTTGTAATCTGAAGATGAAAAGGAAAACAAGACTATCACAGGCTCAGATTTTGCTGTTTCTAAAACAACTAAAAAGATAAAAAAGTAAGATTTTCATGGCAGCATACAGAGTTAATGTTAAAAATGAAAAATATTAGTGGATGGCTTGTTTACTTCATCTGGGTTCAACGACTCAAGTCATTAAGGGTGCAGGCTAGGGTCATGGTTATCACCTGAGTTGATGGGAGGGTTTCGGATAACATCAGCAATAATCTTCTGAACCTCTGGAGTCAGGCCTGCTCGCTCCATATCAACAGGGTAGCCAGCTTTCACCGCTTGGGATAAGTGCATGCCAACTTCTGTGAGAGGCAGGATTCTATTCTCAGCTATATTCTTCTAGAGAAACAACAGCAAAATAGCCAGTAAGTTTTACAAGTTCCCACTACATTGGAAATAAAATGTACAAAACCTTCAGGAAGTAAATTCATTGAGAAATAAACAATGAACTAAATCTTCGCTTAAAAATTTTAACTATTTCTTTAAAACTACCCACATTAAATTTCACAGGTTCTACTCCTTATACTTATTATAATGAATAAAACAAGATCACCCAGGCTTAGATAAGAAATCAATCCTTGTCTGTCTGTTGTTACTCACTTTCAAACCTGCTAGGTAGCAGTGTAGTCATCTATAAGTCTAATGGCTACCAAGCTTTTGAAAATACAGAAGAGTATAATTCAATATTCTATGTATGTGAAAAAACACACATTACTTTAGCTACATGAATTTCCAAGACACAAATTTTAAATAGCTTGAGGATAATACAAGTCTCCAGGTACATTCTATAAAAAGTTCCTGAGAAGATTTTAGGAGGTGTTTTCAATTGGGTCTGGTCATAAAATAACAAAACACAACAAGGGCTGTCACTACTTTCCTAATACAGAACTTAACATGAATTGTGTCAAATTTACGACAGTGTTACAAATTTATGTGGCTTTTTACACAAATGCAGCTTCAAATCCACTTAAGATGTGCATTAAGTAACTTAATGCATTTTTTTAAACTCTCAGTTTAGTCACTCAGCTTCTGTTTCATTATTCTCTATTTTAATACACTTGGAAAGAATGAATTTGGATTGCATTTGTAAGAATTTTGATACTTGCACAATATAGAATATTTACAGCAGTATTTTCACTCTTCAAAGATAAGTTGTAAATTACTTTCATTAAATATCTACCCTTTTTCTACTAACCATTGTGTACCATGTGTGCATAATATCAGTTATTTGATACCAGGCATCAAATTACCTAAAACTAAATTGTATTATTGCTCCTGATTAATTGGTCCGCAGGTATGTTTAATTTGTGGTTAACTCGCAAATCCTCTCAGACTCCTGGGAGGTACATATAAAAACACCATATTACAAAATAAAATATAATCAAATGATAGCAAAATCTTCAAATATGAAGCTATACTACTCTTTATATCCTTAACCATGCATCTCTAATAGCATGCATGAAATCTTCTATTATAGCTATACCAGAATTCATTTTAATCAGAAAACTAGGAAGTAACACTACACAGATAGTCAAATTACACATATACAAGCATATTTAACACATATATGTAAACTACCATTTAAATAAGAGACTAACTTGAAATTTCTATTTAACAAGTGATTTGTTTCAAAAATAGTAAATGGAATTATTAACCTTCTTGTAAATGGCTTTTGGATTTTTAATTAAGGAATTTGACTAATTAGAATATCTACTAAGTGATTAAGAAAGGTTATAGACTATTTTTATTAATAATAGGCCTTAGCCAGAATTGAAAGTGTGTTAAATAACCTACTAGATAGAGACGCAAGGATTAAAAAAAGTAGGCACTGGACCAAATAACTTGTTCCAAATCAATTTAATGTTACAAAGGATAGGAATTCAAATTAGTTAAATTTAGCTGGAACTCTCATTCTGTTCCTATTCCATTACGATATACTCTCCATTTTATACATTAAAAAATCTTCAACAGCTTAAGGATTTATACCAGGACAATGAACACATTAAATGTGACCATTTATCATAACAGATATTTTTTAAAGAGAATTAGGTATGGTTTAAAAAATAGAACACTAGCAAATGTAAAGTAAAAAGCAAGTTTTTTTTTTAACTTATGTGTAGCTTCTTGAACATTCAGAGACACTATGCATTTTTATATACATAAACAAGGGTGTATGAATATAGAAGCATGCATATATACACAGACACATTCATGTTTTTCACACTGCTCTGCATCTTCCTTTTTTTACTTAGTAATATCTCTTGAAGATTATTTCTTATCAATATACATACTAATAGTCTTATTTATTTTTTTTATACTAATAGTTTTAAACCATTAATTCCATTTTTTTAAAGCTTTAAAATATGGTTAACTGTAATATCCCTAAGGTGTCAATATGTTTATCAGTACCTGTGATACACAATGGTCAAACTTTATTTACTATTTCAACTTAATTGGCAAAGGTAAGCTCAGCAGAAAAAGAGAATATTCTGTAGTAAAAATAAACATGAAATAAAACAATACAAAATATCAAAGGATTTGAAGAATTTTATCCTGAGACACACCTGTAATATTGGAAACTGATAAAACATGTTTAGATCAATTTAAATATTCTCTCTAAATGGAAAGTAATACTTACCAAAGACATTTTCTTTCCTTCAAATAAAGAATATGTGATGGCTGCAGAATCTGAAAGTGAGCAGGCTTCATTATTCACCACCAGACTTTTCTTTTGCCCTTCCTGAGGTTCTGTGCTTGAAAAGACGTCTGTCTACAAAATTTTCAATGTAACAAATGATGATTACTATTATCAATATAATGATAGATCAAATATCAATATTACCTTTAGGAATTGGGGAAAAATACAAATATAATTTCTAAGAACAGTCAGAAATTCTCCTTTTTTTTCCTAATAGATATAAAAGGGCAAATATAGATAGAGGGAATGTTACTAATAAAATATTCATAATAGCAACACGGCCATAGAACTACAAATTCCTAGTCTCCCCTTTAATCAGTAAGAGAGAATTAAAATTAAACTCTAAGGTACACTCTACTTCTAAAGTAGTTCCTAGTTCCCTGGGAGTGAATATTGAATGAATTCATAAAGAATCTTAATTAAGTGTGATACTGTAGTTATAAATTTTGCATATATAGTAAAGAAATACATTACGACTATATACATAAAGTTAAAAACAGATACATAGAAACTGTGGCTCTAAACTTAAAAGTAGTATACAAACTCTTAACTATGGTTCCTCCAAAGTTGTTTAAAATAAAGAGGGGGTAGGATTGAAAAATAAGAATAATAAAGAAATACTGGAGTTTTTCTAAAGCCTGAAAGGTAAAGAACATTGATAGTTATGATAGAATTATGATATATGATTCACATATATGAACAGTTTCCCTGCAAAATGCCTTTAATTTCTAAAACATAAAAATCAATACCAAATTAAAAGACTTAATCCAATGGAACTTGGTTTATTATAACCCATGCTAGTCCATTCCTACTCTAAACAAAAAGTGAATTTGTAGATTAGTTTGAAGATTTCCTGGGACAACAACTGCTTGGTCAAACAAAGAAATCATACCATGCCACAAGACCAAGGGTCTCCAGGTTATTTCTATGAACATCCAGATTTTTGAAGGAAGGATAGTTGTTATTAAATGAAAATGAGTGTTTGTAAGCCCTAATACTGTCAGGTATGGGCTTAAATCTAGGAATGCCAAAAATCAAAATCCCAGGACTACAGTATAGTCTATACTTGAATGCAACAATGGCATACTCCAATGCCAAGATGTTGGAAATATGACTACTGTGAATTACATCAGCAAATCCATGAAGATTTCAGGATTTATGGGGCAAAATCATATGAAGTATGACTAAAAGGTTTAAAAACATGCAAAATATGCAGCAAAGTAATCTAAGTAATAATTTCAAGGAAGGGTTAGAATGTGATTCTAATAAGCAAAAATCTGATCAAGTCATATATGTACAAAAGATTATGTGAACAGAAAACGATCAATTAGCAGAAACATCTAAATAGAAAAGGTAGAAGGGCAAAAGCAGGCAAAGCCTACCCAAGTAATACCCAGATGAGAAGACATTCTGGCTAGTTAGGTTTTAGTAGTGCAGTTCCCTTGGTAAGCAGTGGATGAAAATGCCTCAATCTGTCTTTGTTGCGAAGAGATTACTTTAGAAGCTATCAAAATTTCTCTTGTTATATACACGATTTGCTAAACTTTCAGGTAAGTAAGCTTCCCATATAATTCTTCCACAGAAGAGAATACGTTGGTTGGATCAAGTAAAACTTAGTTGTATTTCTCACTATAAATTAATGAATTTGCATTCCCATATATACTCTTATATTTACATATACACACACACATACATAAAAACTAAGTTCATAGAGAAGGATAATGCAAATCTACTCTCCAAAACACACTACTCTGTGATGACAAGATACACTGGACTTTAAGATTCTAAGGCTGAAGCCTGAAACCCTAGCTTAGACCATAACAGATGCTACAATGTGAGTAGCCAGCTGGCATTCCCAGAAAATACATATTTGGTCTTCATGCATGTTTTTTAAAAACTGCAGTACATACCATTCTCAAGCCTTAAAAATAGGACTAGAAACTCATACACCTGGCTCTGTTTTATTTAGGCATATTATATGCTCAGAACACCAAATTCCAACTGCTATATTTGAGTAGAATTATCTTTTTTTGTGTTGACATAAAGTAATATTCTTTCACATACAAACTAAAATCAAAAAAGGTTTAGAAAATACAATTTTGCCTTGAGTCAGATCACTCAAATTTATAATAAGGAATCATATATATAACATGGAAAAAGTCAAACACAGACATTTATTTTTATCTCTCAACAGTGAATACAATTTAAAATCCCCAAATGGGGTCTTCGTGGTGGCGCAGGGGGTTGAGTGCTGCACTGTGAAGTTGTCCACAGCCTCTGCAGTGCCGGTTTGACACCCGCCGGCCGCGGAGATGCCCACATGGCACGGCAGACCTCTCCTGTCTCGCCCGCTGTTCCCCTCAGCAGTGTGTTTCAGTCAGTCTGCCTGTTCTGTTCCCTGCTTTGTCTCTAGTGAATCCTCCTCACCCTCCCGCACATCTGGCCTGTACCCCAGTTGTTGTATAAATAAATCTTTAAAAATTAAAAATAAATAAATAATAAAATAAAATCCCCAAATGACAGGATATGGAAACAGAAGTGCTTGACCAAGAAAAATATAGATATATATTTCCTCCTATATTTATATATAATATCATAGACCATAATAGTAAATAACCTTATCAAAAAATTGCCAATATTACTCATCCAGGAATTGGCTCTTTTTTTAACTGTTTTTAATTAGGCTGTTACTTGTTTTATTATGATTACAGTATGCTGTTTTAATCTACTTTTGATGTGCAGTAAAAAAAGTAGTTTATCTCTTTTTTAGGCTTTTCTAAATAGTTGGCAAATATGAATTAATCTTTGGAGAAGGGTGGACATTTTTAAAGCACCATAATATTCATAAAACATATGTCTATAAAATGATTTTAACATAATTCTCCTAGTCATTTTAATAGGTTTAATACCCATACCCTCACATTTGATTTGTATTATGACAAAATGTATTATGACAAATTGTATTTGCTTTTGATTTGTATTATGACAGTATTTAATTTTACTTCAAAATTTTAAGTAGATATACTAAAAGCTTAATGAAAGTGATTATTAAAATTAGCTTAATAAACATTTGATATTATTAATTTATGTCTTTAATAAATGGTTTCAATATGCATATCAGTGTAAGCAAAATTCCTAACCACAGAAATTAAAAGTCATTTTTCCTATTCAGAAAGTTCAAAAAGTTTTGTACCAATCCTTTGGAGCATTTACCTACTGTCCTACTTCTATTCATCTCTGGAATAGGGACTGAGAGACTAATTCCCTCATTATTAAATAATATCACAAATTCGGGGCCTCCCTGGTGGTGCAGGGATTAAAGACAGCACTCAAGCTATCGCCAGCCACTGCGACATGAGTTCAATCCCTGGCCAAAGAGCAAACCACTTGGCCCAGCAGACCTCTCCTGCCTTGCCCGCTATTCCCCTCAGCAGTGTATTTCTGTCGCTCCACCTGTTCTGCTCCCCATTCTCTCTGGCAAATCCTCTCACCTGCTGCACCTCTGGCCTGTACCCCAGTTCTTGTATGCATAAATAAATCTTTAAAAAAAAAATAACGCCACTAATTCATGAAAGAAGATATTTCCTTCAAATGGCCAAAGAGAGGAAAACTTATTTAATTATCACTAGTGAGTATGGTATTCTTTATTGAATTGCTAAGATGTTAATTTCATTTTCAAAATATCCAAAATGAAATATAAAGAATATTCACATGCTGTCTTGTATTAGAGTATGAAAAGAAAAATTTTATTTGCTAAAGATATTCTATGTCAAAAGAGGGAAATGCTATATACGAAAAGTGGAAACGTTTCCTACTAATAAACATAGTCAGGCTTAATAATGTATTGCCTATTTTTTAACTCTTTCTCCAACTTTTTATACACATCCCATATCTTTTATCAATTTATCTGTTGTTTCCTCCATATGGGGAAAGGGAGTATCATTTCCATTGTGTAGGTGAGGAAATGTGACCTAAAGAAATGAAAGAACATCTTCAGATGCTATGGGTAAAGTATTACAGAATTAAAATCCTGATTCCCTGAGTGACCCCAAATCCAGCAGCCTTCCCACCAACTCACATCGCCTCCCTTTCGGTGCTGACATACACAGAACAGTAGAATCTATCTGTGGCTTTTAAAGAAATAAACCCTTATGGAAATGGTCATTTAGTGGTCAAGCAAGAAGTAATAAAAAGATAAAAAGAAAACGTTACTAACTCCAAAAAAAACATGAAATCTACTTAATATCAAAAGACATGGAAGATTAAGGTTCTTAGGGATTACGACAAACATTAAGAAAAATAGAAAAATAATTAACATTAGATAGCAGGGATAACTGCAACTTTAGTTTCTATGTACATTTGAAAGTAAAAGAATTTATCAAGCTAAAAAACAGTATTTATTCAAATTTTAAAATTCCTGACAAATTATAAAGATATGACCAGCATGGACAACTACTTCAGTATCATAAAAATGAGGTAATTAATTTGTTTTTATAGCTGAATTACTGAAAAACAACCTGAATTTCTTTTTTTGCATAGAAATGGGGTGTACACCAGAGGGGGGAGTGTGAAAGGATTCACCAGAGACAGAGTGGGGAGCAGAACAGGCAGATGTACTGAAACACACTAGAGACAGAGTAGGGAGCAGCGGATGAGACAGGAGAGGTCTACTGTGCCATGTGGGTTAGCTCCCTGGGAGGGGATTGAACTCAGGCCATAGTGGTGATAGTGCTGAGACTTAACCCCTACACTACCAGGGAGGCCCTGAATTCATTTTCAAAGTGTCCAATAACAGAAATAAAATAAGACAAATATTGTTTTCAAAGAGCGTTTTTAAAATTGTCAAAAAAATGTGTGTCTCAGAGCTTCTGCAAACCATAATACTTTACCTGAATACTATTCATTTGACAGAAACATTTGATGACTTCCAACAGAGGGGCCAACATAGTAGCTTTGCCTTCAGAAACACCATCAATCCTTTTCACATTTTCTACCGTAGTGGGTCTAAGGAAGTCAAGAAACCATTGGAGCATTATCACTCCTGCACATATTTGGCTGTATTCAGCTTCATAATGATGCTCAATAAATATATACTGTTCCAACAACCAAAATCAATATATAATACAAAATCCTGTTTTATAATCTTTCTTTACTTTCCACCATTTAAAATGTGCTGTTTTAGTTATATGAATAAAAACCCACCTACCACCATCAGCACACAAAACATAGTACTAACTAGGAAGCAGATCAGTATCATAAAGAGACTAACACCTAATGTCCTACTTCATCACTGATATTATTATTAATAGGAAAAGAAAACTATGAGGCTCTGCAGAGAAGTAAAAAGCTGAGTCTTATTCATTTATAAAATACTTACCTGTAATAGTAAACCTAATTACTTTAGGCTTTTTACTCACTATTTCTTATTCCGTCTATTACCTAGGAGATTGTATGGTGTCTTCTTTCTAAAAAATTGCCAGTTGAATATCCTTTTATTTTAAGTATCTTCTTATAATATTAAAGTGTCATCTTAAAATATTTATGTTGTTAACAAAACATTTATTTGAACATATAAACTCAGGGCCTCCCTGGTGGCACAGGGATTAAAGTCTCAGGGCTATAAAGCTATCGCCAACCACTGCACATGAATTCAATCCCTTGCCAGGGAGCTAACCCACATAGTGCAGCAGACCTCTCCTACGTCACCCACTGTTCCCCTCAGCAGTGTATTTCAGTGGTTCTGCCTGTTCTGCTTCCTACTCTGTCTCTGGTGAATCCTCTCACTCCCTGCACCTCTGGCCTACACGCCAGTTCTTGCATGTATAAATAAATAAAAATAAATCTTTTTTAAAAAAGGATATAAGCTCAATTAATATCATTAGAATACTCTGGACTAAAGTAAAATCTTTTGAAAAAATTTAGTGATAGAAATAATCCTTTAAAAGGAAACAAAAGACAAATATAACTACCAATTATTCTTTGGAAATAATTTATTCTAAAATATTTATTGATTACACAAAAAGGTAAGGAACAAAGTATTTTTATTCAGAGTTAAAATCTAGAAGACACATCACATGTATACTTCTAATAACAATAAACAGAACCTTGGGTAAGTGCCATCTTAGAATTTCACTTAAAAGTCTTTTATGAATTCCAGAGAGAATTACTTTGCTGATGAGAACATGGAAGATTCATGGATAAAACAGTAGTAAAACTAAATATTGAAGAATTTCCTAACAGTTTCAGGGAATCGAGGAAACTACAAAGCAGAAGCAACATTGTCATTCAGTATATGGAAGTTGAAAAGGGGTCTTTAACACATTAAACAATCTATGTAAGATAAATCATTCAAAATTCTGCAAATTAGAGTGAAAATTAGGTTTAAGCTAATAAATGAAGAGTCTTGAATGGTAAGCTAAGGAAGTTAAGATAATGGGAACCAGAGGGAGGAAGGCACAGGCAGACACTCAAGGAAGGTTTAAATGAAAACAGTTTTTTCTAAAAACTACTTTAAAAAGGGGGAAATGGGAATATATGTTAGAGAGGTGAAAATAATGATGGTTTTAAACATATATAATTGGGAATAAAAACATAGAATTCAGAAAGAAGAGTTTTGGTACCCATATAACATGCATGTGTGGAGGGTTGGTGAATAATGAGTTAGATTTTCAAATATACAGGACTTGATTGCTGAAAATGGGTGGTTTTTCATTCATATAAATTAGAGGGACTAAAGTTCCACAGAAAAATCAGTGGAAGCAGCATGGAAGATTTGCAAGCATCTCACAAATGTGATTGCTGAAGCCACAGTTATATCATCATTTAATCTATTTTGCAAATCTGTTGTATTAGAAGAAAACAAGTAAGAAGTGTTTACCTCATTTTTGCCATGTCCACCAATATCTTATTTGTTGCCAGAATAGCTGGAGGAACATCCATTTTATTGGCATGTTTTTGCCTAGCTTCTACCAATTTGCCATACAACACAGTCTGAACAAAAAAACAGACAATTTTTTTAAATACACTTAGAAAAATGCAGTCTGTTATTTTTAGAGTTTTAGATATCCTTAGAATGAAAATAACTCTAGCTCAGACTCTCAGCTAAAGAACAATTTATAAAATAGTGGCAACAGAATTCTAAGCATGCATACAATTGTAATTATTCTCTCATACTGAAAGACTTACCTGAGTCTCCTGTTCTTGAGCAGAGATAACAGTTTCTGAGAACTTGTAATATTTTCCTGATGATTGCACCATGATACTAAAACATTGGAAAGAAAATAAATAATAAAAATTTTTCTTTCTCCTAGTTCACTTTTATTCCATCCCCCACCCTCACCATGAGACTATCTTTCCAAGTCAATAGGAACATTTATTCCTTACAATATCAGTAAGGCAATTTTTTGACAGCTTAGATTTTAAACATTTGTATCAAATACATTCATCATAATGATAAACTTAAAACTACAATTTGAATTCATCACAAAATTGGCATAGTTAAAAACAGCATTTGTCCCATCATCCTCCTTAACCAAATGCTTTGAAAGAAAACACACTTTTATCTGTACTGCAGATTACATTTTTTTTAACCAAGAGGGATATAAGCTATAATTCTTGCTGTGATATTATTAATTCTTGGTTCATGAGGTGCATTAGGATGGGATTAACCAAATTATTCACAATTTTCTTCAAAAATCAAACAAAAACAAGCCAAGAGAAGCAATTTTGCTTTTGATGCCTCAAAAAAGTAATTAAAAATACCCAATTATCAAGCAACACTGTACAAAAGGTGCTAGGTTGTAAATTAGATTAAAGACCTACTTTCTACAAGAGGCATTTCTTCTTGATAAATTAATTACAAATAGGAAAAGTTATATAAATGAAATTTTATAAACTAGCAGATGTAAAAAATGCCAAATAAAAATAAGTATCTGCTTTTCTGCAGGGGGATAACAAGTCTGATATTTAAGAAGTATTTATAAATTTCTCTGCTGCAAGAATTCAAAATCTATAGCATAATGTAAGACTTCACTTTCACAATTATCAAGTCCTATCACTAAAACAAGTAAGAGTTGAACCTAAAGATCACTCCAGTTCAAAGAATTAGTACTATCTCAAGACAGTTATGAATTTACTTTAAATTATATAATTATATTCACTTATTTTAGTATTTATGGAAATCTTTATAGCAATGTAATATATGCAAAATAATATTTTAAATTTTTTCACAGAGAAAATATTATCTATACTGGCAAAAAATCTGGATAATATGCCTCTGAAGTAGAAATATATTTGGAAAACATTTAATAAAAAATGCTTTTGCCTGTGAATGCTATTATAAATATACAGATGGAAAGTTTGAATATTATTAAAAGAGATAAGCAGAGATACTATATCCATGAAACAAGAAAGGATTGTTGTATATTAGTAAAGAAACAAAAAGAGAATAATAGTTCTTAAAATTAAAAATTTGCTAATAAAAATTTAAATTTCACTATATCAGAGGAAATATAAAGTCAACTTTCCTAATGAATAAAAAGAACTTGAAAATGGGAGAAAAGCAAAGTTAGCAACAAAATGACTAAAAACCAAGCAAGGAAAAAATTAAAAAGATCAGACGAAAGAAAAATTTCTATAGAGACACTAAAAAGAATATCAAAACTACAAATGGACAACTATTAACATCAAGGGAAGTTAAAGTAGTAGTGGTCATAAATCACAATTTGGCTTAGGAGCATGATATTAAAGTATATTATAATTTGTTTTTATATTCTATTACCTGCTAACACAAAGAAAACTTGACATATTTATGTTAGAGAACAAAGATTGAAGGAAGGAAGGAAGAGACAGGGATATGGGAAATAAACTTTAATCTACCATGACAGGACACAAGCAGAAAATTTCTAAAATTATTAAGTAAAAAAACAGTAATTTAAGAATGTCACTTAGAGATATGTAGGCAAATACCAGAGACACCAGTTGGAAAATCTGAGGGTAACTGCTACTATAGAACAGCACACAGTGGGTTTGGGAAGGAAGTGAAGTAACATGTTTTGTTCAAAGCTTTTAGCAACAACTGACTTTTCAAACAATGTATGTGTATTATTTTAATGAAAATGCAAGTCATTTTTATAATAACACCTATTGATATGAAGTATCTCTCTCATTTCTAACCCGATATGAGTATTAATTTCTGGTCAAATCCACAGATATCTCAAACTCACTATGTCTACTCCCAATTTTAACCTTATAACCCTTCAAACCTTTCTTCCTCATAGTTTGTCCAGTGAAGGGAATGACATCACTCATATCCACCAATCAAAGACAGAATCCTAAACATTTTCAAGTACATTTTCTTAACCCACTTATTTTTTCAATCACCAAGTCTTAAAAATTCCATCTCCTAAATATAGAATCTATTAGAAATCTATTTCTCTCCAAGCCCACTGCCACTTCCCTTGTCTAACTACCATTATTCTCAAATGTTTTCTGCAATAGCTTCCATATTTGTGTCTCTATAATAGAATCTCCTGCAGTCCAACCCATTCATCCAAAGTGAGAGTCATCAGTCAAGGGTCAGCACTCGGGTGTGGCCTGGGTCAAGTCCATCTGTTCTGGTAGAGTTTGTAAGCTAAGAATGTTGTTTTGCATTTTTAAACGGTTAAAAAATTAAAAATATTTCGTGGCTTATGAAAATTCTATGAAATTCAAATTTCAGAGTCTGTAAAAGTCATAAATAAAAGTTTAACAATAAAATTATGTTTAAATGAAGAAATGTTTTAAAATACTGAATGGATATATTGCTTTACATACTCCTTAAGCCTTGAGTTTACATAAAAAACAGTAATCACATATCACAGAGCCAAGCAAAAAAGAGACTGGTGTAGGAGACTGACACTATGGTAAACATTTTTGTTATATTCATAGTATTATTTAAGTGAGGAAACCATAAGAAAGTAACAGTTTTATAGCACATTAATTTACTTTCACTGGATTTGACGTAAACATGGTCTATTTAATTTGTGTATAGACACTAAGTTTTTCAAATTCTCCATCTTCAGATCTTCTGTAATTCTGTACATTCATCATGCCTTTATTAAGTCACTTGCAAGTCAATTAAGCTTAATTACAAAAGATGCATTCAATACCTTTATTCTTTACAAGCTGTACCATTTTATGTTCCCATAGTCTTATTTTTGCAAATGAAGTGAGAATATATATTCAATACAAATGAAGTGTGTAGATGCTAGGGTTATACAAATAAGATTTGAAAACCAGCTCTGCTGTTAGATATATGCTCTTAAACAAGTTAAGTTCTTTATCCTTCAGATGAGTTAAGATGGATGTAAATAATGGTAACTCATAGATTGCTGTAAGAATTAAATGAGATATTACATATAAAATGCTTAGCATTTAGCATAGAACCTAGCAAACAACACCCAAAAGTGTTAGCTAATAAAGTAATGATTAAAACCATTTTAATAATACTGAACTATTTTAATAATACTGAAGGCTCAGGTTTTAACTTTACCTCATTCTGTCAATGAAATAGCCCACCATCTCACAGACTTTTCTTTTCAGGGAGGAAAGAAAAAACATGATGATAAAGTAAGTATAGAAAATGGAAATTTTGAGTGAATTCTGTACCTTTTTTTAGGACTGCCAGAAGAAATTTTATCACGTGTTTTGTAAGAATACATCTTCTCCAAGTCTGGCTGTTTTTAAACATACAAAGATCCATTTCAAAAAGTTAGATGTTTTTAAAATTTTTCAAATATGAAGAAAGTAAGACACAAAATCTCACAATGACAATTTTTCTCTGACTAACCAAGTCACCAAATACATCACCAGAAAATAAATCATCAACTTCTAGGCTATAAAGACTATTAGCAATGCAACCAATGTCCTTTTCTCCCTAATCTATAGAGAATACATAATAGGAAAAATGCTTTGAGACACAGTGAAAATCAAAGTCACAAAAATGATTCAATTAAACACTCTGCATACTTCCATAAAGCAAAAAAAGTTCACTAGAAAATTTAACTTGTCCATTACCCTTTAGCTGATGATAGCATATAAGTATTTAATCTGTAAAAATTATTAAAGATCCAAAAAAATGCAAGAAAAATGTGTGTGTATATGCATATAGAACTTCAATGAGAATATTTAAGAATCAACTATCAACTATAAGGATCACAGTATAAAAAATCTAAGCCAAATATTTACAAATATATGTTTAAAAGAATTAAAATAAGTTACTTCAAATATTCCTAACTATACTATTAACCTCATAAATCAATTATTACATATTTTATTATGATCATATCAGCTTTCTTTCCAAATTTTGTTTTTGGTTGTATATAGCATTCACCTCTTTAACTGGAAAGAAATGAAAATATAAAACTTTAAGAGTAATTGTATCAATAAAGAATGAAATAAATACAAACTATTGATACTCTTTGATGAAAACATACCTTATCCTCTGCAGTTAATTTAACTGATACTTGAATAGAGGAATGCTGTTGAATTCCTGGGGATACAGTTTTAGAACTGAAAATTAATAAAATTAAGTTATCACTAATGTTAAAATGCAAGTATCTAATTCACAAATATCACATATCGACTCTAAGAAAGGCAGATGAGATTAATCTATTCTTTTAGAACTCTTGATTTTTTTATTTTTTAGAGAAATCTCTGGAAGGTTTGTTTGAAGTAAATGATAAATGATCAGCAACGCATACAGAAAGATATTAGTGGTAGGCAATAAGAACATTCCTTTCCATATTGCACAGAAGAAATTGTGGTATATGGTTTCTTCAACATTCATCTCAATGCTGCTTTTTTAATCAATAGAAAAACAGCTTTTCAAACACTATACTCACTTACTTTCTATCAACCAAGAAAGTATTCTATGATTTACCTTTCTCTCTTTGTCCCCAAACTGACTAACAGAGGTACTCAAAAACAGTATCTTTACTCATTTTACCTGATACCTATAAACTGTTATAATTTGAGTCACTTAAACAACAAAAAACCCAGAAGTTTAAAAAAAAAAAAAATGAACCTTGATGGAAGAAACTTCCTTGGACATAATTCTTCATTAGCCTGAAGAAGAAGTTCCTGAGGAGATTCTGATTTGGCTTTATCAAGCCAATTTCTACCCTATTAACACAAGAAAAAGCTCTTAAAGTATAGTAAGAAAAATGAAACCAAACAGGTAGACTTATACATTGTTTACCTTTTTTGTAATTTTGTAAATCCTTGAAAATCTGTTGCATCCAGAAACTTCTACCAAGAAACCCTCAGTCAGCAGTTGATGGGAAAGAGCTGTCCACCAACTCTTTGTATGATCCTTGCCAGAGCCAAACAAATTGTGACAGCGATATTTATTTTGAAGACGCTGGGAATTCTCAAATTGGAAATAAAATCAACATGTAAAAATCATTATTTAAACAAAACAAACTAACAAAACACAACAAAAATAACTCTGGGACTCAGAAAAATGTAGCAGTTACTAGGAGGGCTAAGGGAAATGGGAGGAATGGGCAGAGGGAGTCAATTTGACAGTGTGAATGCACTAAACTTTGGTGGGAGATGCACTGAGGTATATACACATATTGGGGTATATTCCTGAGGCTATACTACTCCTGAAACTTACATAGCATTGTAAAGGCATGGAAAAATCAATAAAACTTTATTTAAAAAGATAAAATTTTAAATGCTACGGTTTAACTGATCAGCTTAAGTAAAACACAAACCTTCTATTGATTCTTCAGACTTAATATTAAATTCCAGTTTTAAAAACCTACAAAATTTTAAACCTATCATACATAAATATATAAATCAATATTTTGTGTTTAAATAAAAGTTCATGTAGTTCATGTGCACCTCCCAATGTATAGGTTGAATATATTTGGACTATTTAACCATAGATATTTTGACCTTTTAGTAACATATTTATATTATTGTTTAAAAGTAGTGACCAAAATCTACAGGTCAAGGGCCTCCCCTGGTGGAGCAGGTGGTTGAGCTTAGCACTATGAAGCTGTTCTGCAGCCTCTGCAGCGCTGGTTGGATCCCAGCAGGCCGGCGAGTGTCCCACATGGCACGGCAGACCTCTCCTGTCTTGCCCGCTGCTCCCCTCAACAGTGTATTTCATCAGTCTGCCTGATCTGTTCCCCACTCTGTCTCTGGTGAATCCTCTCACCCTCCCGTGCATCTGGCCTGTACTCCAATTCTTGTATAAATAAATAAATCTTTAAAAAAAGAAAAAAGAAAGAAAAACAAAATCTACAGGTCAAAAGAAGAAGTATGGATTTTAAAATGCAGTGTGACTGAAGAGCTAGAAATCAATGAGTGCAGGTCAACAACTCAGTCACCATCTGTATGGTTGCTTTTACTCATGACGCACTGCAAAGTTTACTGGGTCACTTCCGATTTAGATGCTCACACAGAAATACCAGGAAAAAGCAGGTGTGATTTAATTTCCATGTGATTTAAGGTCCACAAATCAGATATATTTTCACATGACATCTAAAAGCAGGCAGTGAAGAAAAGGGTGTATTTTTCTACTATTTTAACAAGTAGGGAAGCTGTAGAGGTGTTTGCATTTTACAAGATAAAGTGTTAGCAAAGAGCCCAGCAAACAACTACTGGCTTTCAAATTATCAAGTAGCATCCATTTTGTTGATAGAGTTTATATCAGGTGCAAGATGGTTACCAGAGAAAACAGTAGAACCTTCCTGATTGCTATAGTTCCTATTCAGTGCAGTTTGAGGCCAGGTGCTATTGTGGCAGCTTCCCAAATTCTTAAATAGCTTCTTGATCAAAGAGGCAGTAACTCGCATGGGAGACTATTTTGCAATATAATCTTATAAACAATACTAGAAAGCCATTTAAAATCCAGTAATAAATGCCTTCCTATTTAGAGTGATTATGAGGTTTACAATGCAAATGTTCTATTTTAGGTTATATTCATTATTTCAGAAACATTCATTTCTTCAGTATGTTAAGGTGACTATACTCTGTAAGTTTCTTTTTCTTATTTTTTTTAAAGATTTATTTATTTATGCATACAATTTTATATTCATTATTTCAGAAACATTCATTTCTTCAGTATGTTAAGGTGACTATACTCTGTAAGTTTCTTTTTCTTATTATTTTTTTAAAGATTTATTTATTTATGCATACAAGAGCTGGTGTACAGGCCAAAGATGCAGGGGTGAGAGGATTCACCAGAGACAGAGTCGGAAACAGAACAGGCAGATTGACCAAAGCACACTGCTGAGGGGAGCAGCCGGTGAGTCAGGAGGTCCTACTGTGCCATGTGGGTTGCTTCCTGGGCAGCCCGGGATGGAACTCAGTGCTGCAGAGGCTGTGGATTACTTCATAGTGCAGTGCTTTAACCCCTTGCGCCACCAGGGAGCCCCTGTAATTTTCTATATAAAATAAAATCTGAAATTTTAGAAACAGGCACAGCCTCTAATTCAACATTTTTACATTCTATCTATATTTTATGAAAGTTTATCAATGCATATAAAAATCCAGGGATCAAAATTTAAAAAAAAAAATGGGTGAGTCCCAGCAAACATAACTCAGGCACTGTGATACTTTCTATTGAAAATGGTATTGGTTTTATTCAACTTACAAGAATGTATGGTTACAAGTTTGTTACTTTTGGAGTGTTAAGGATATGAATACAAGTGAAATAGCCTATGTGAGGCTGATTCCTTACACAAAGGAATTTAGGCTGAAATTATATTAAAGTAGGATAAATTCTCAGTCCAGCTACTAGGTATAAAGCATAGGGTCCCCGTAGTTAGCAGAATCTGTAATGTATGTCCTATTAAACCTTAAAATAAAAACAAAATTGTAAAGATAAAAATAAAATTATTTTTATTAAAACAGCTAAGTAATGAGCTTTTGTATCATGATGATTTAGTTACAAAAATTTTACTAGAAAAAGACTGACAAAACCAGAAAATAACATGTCACCTTTTCCCTTGTGAATAATCCCTATTGGTTTTGGGTTGATTTGAAGAGAATGTTTAAAATCAAACATCATCGAATTTCACAGCTAGAACAAACAATGGAGCATTTGACTATTCAGACTTTTTTTTTAGTCCTATTGCTATCAAATAATCAAAGATTCAAAAACATTAATTGGTAGCCTAGTTCTAAAGTTAGGACTAGAACACAAGCCTCCAGACTAGAAACTCTAATCTTTAGTACTGTACATGCACACACATATACACAGACACCAATATATAAACTACATATATATATATATATATATAGAGAGAGAGAGAGAGAGAGAGAGAGAGAGAGAGAGAGATTTAGTGAGTGTGACTAGACTACCTGGATTCAAGTCACAGCACTGCTACTTATTAGATTCTTGATTTTGGAAAAGTTTCTTAATTTATCTGTATTTCTATTTCCTCAGTTGCCATCTAAGTACAAAAATAGTTCCTATCTCTTGGGGATCTTGTGAAGTTTGAGTAACCAGGCGAGAGTCTGCCTCGAAAATATTAACTCTCTTTTATTAATTAACAGTTGATTCTTTAAATCAACCTGAATTTCTTAATGTAAAAGCAAAATGACTTGCTATCCAGTCAATTTTCACTGGAACACTAAAAATGGATTCTACATATACAAGGGCATACCTTGATAAGAGGAGATTCTACTGCTTGCAAATTAATAACACCAAATGTATTACATTGTGTAGCTAGTACTTATTACAAATCTGGACATTAAAAACTATTCCACTAGGCTTTCATTTCATAAACAGAAAAAAAAACCTGAAGTAAATGAACATATTTACCATTATGAAATAATGAGATTTTTTTTTAATCAGGAGGGAATAACTGTCCCTTCCCCCAAAATCAATAATCATTGTGAATACTGTGTACTATATGAATAAATTTATACTGTCTTGTTTCCATGGCAGTCAGCATGCAATGAATGAAATAACTCTGGTTCCTTGATACAGAACATTCACGTTTTGAAGAAATCATATTCCCTTTTCACCTAAAAATCCAGTTAACCACGTAACCAATCACAAATCTTCATTCCAGTATCTCTAGATGACTCAGCCTAAAAATGCAGATTTAAAACTGCATATGAAAAGCACAATAAATGGTAAAGGCACTAGACTAGAGGTCAGGAAAGCTACTTGCTCAATTAATTTTCTGGGACTCAGTATTATTTGTTAAAAAAAAGTGGTAGTGTTAAACAGTCTTTTTGCTGTAAGAGTCTCAAAAAGAGAAATTATCCCCTCATTCTTTGCCTTTAAAAATCAAGTTGAAAAAGTAAGGGATACCAAACTGACCTATCAAAGGTTGTGGATACCTAATACTCAAAGGGTAAGTGTCAGAATAGAGAGCTGACTGGCCAGACTACATGACCCAAAGCATCACTTTCTGATAACAGCTAAATCTTTGCACCACTATCTGTTAAAGTAAAACAAACTTGTCCTTTCTGCAATCACCTAACTTTAAAAATCACAATTGCTTTATGTGGTAATTCTTTCTGTTGGGATGGCTCATTCTCCTCCACCCTTCTTCCCCCCTGTATCCCTGAATGCCAAATGTACAATACTGCCCACAAAATAGAAAGTTCCAGTGATATTTTCACAAAGACTTGTCTAATTTCCCAGTATTAAGAGCACTCTCTTCAGAACTGAAATAATACTTTATATCTCTCACAGGTCTCCTAACGCTTTCTTCCCAAGTTAACTTTAACTTGAACACTTCCATACTAGATGTGAAGTCTAATTTAATTCAGCTTTGGATTTCCCACAAAATGAGTAGTCTCTAACACAAAAACAAATGTTTAATAAACAGTAAAAAAAAGTCATAAACTTTAACCTGAGACATTTTAAAGCCCTATGTTCTTAAAATACAAAATAAACCCATAGCTTCTGTTTACACTTTATTTTTTTTTTCTTTTGCCTCTTTCCCATGCCACTTCCTACAGACCAAGAAAGACCAAACTGGCACCTCAGGGTTTAAGGAAATCATTTCTAGAGCAGTGGCTGCCTATTGTCAAACCATCTTTTATCACTTATCTAATTATACAGTTGTGATAAGGTTTAGAACTTTAGTGATCAGGAAAGAAGTTTCACTTAGTCTCCTGACTATGCAAATTAATGACTGTTCTGTTTCTAATTTATTGCAGAGTATCACCTGTTCATATAGTGTCTTAAAACATCTTTATGTGAACAGCTAAAACAAAGTTCCTCAGGCAACATTCCTGTTTAATGTCTAACTAAACTTGTAACTTTAAAAACAAAATTGTGAACTGCAGTCACAATCACCTGGATTGGCTGTGTAATTATTTATGCTAATAAAAAAATCCTGCATAAGAAAAGAGAATCATGTCTGCTGAAAATGTTACATATATACAAATATTATCTCTTTAAATAAATTTGAAGAGTTCTCCGTTTAAAATACTTATCGTCTTATTCACAAAGATTTTAATTTTTCCTAAATTAGTCAAGGTGGATGATTTACTACATTCCCAAAAGAATTACAACTATAATTTTTAAAGCAATATCCCAGTAGATACCAAGATCACCGTAAAAGGGGGAGGGAGGAAACTTGCATCATATTCACTGCAGTTAATGTCTACAAATTTTTGTTAAGTGATACTTTTTAAAAAGTTTTCACCTTTACCTAGCAAGGGTAGTATAAAATTTCACAAATAAACTTCTTAATTTGAGGACTCCCTGAAGAGACTGTCAGTATAAGCGATCTGACATGGTTTTCAAATAATAAGTGAAATCTGATCCCTCTTGTGACCAGTTCAAGTTTGTCTAGGAGCCCACTTAAACTTATTTGTTGATATTGGATACTGCTGGATAATACCAAATTAAAACAAGAATATTTTTATAAATTATATATTCAACTGAGATACACAGGTTTTGAAGATCACAGATAGAAATTTTCATATATCTGAATTATACTTAATCTACCCTTTGCAATTTAAATTTTTTATAAAAAAATATAGTAGCAGTCATAACAGCTAAAACCAAGTGTTTGGGCAACATTTCTATTATATTTCTAATAAATCTTGTTTTGTTAAAAAAAAACTGAACTCTTCAATTCTATAAACATCAATACCTAAAAAGTTAACAAGCTTTCAATGTATTTCATCCAAATATTTCAAAAAAATTCATAAAAAATACTTCAAAAAAATTTCAAAACTATTATCTCCCTTTCTAAACAATACTCAAGAAATAAATATATGCATGAAATATTCAAGTATTTAACAAATGCTTACCTTAATTATTTTAAAAATCGTACACATAAAGTAGGAATTTTAATTACTACTTTAAAGTATATTTTTAGTATATGCACATATGTGCCCAGAAGTCTATCCTCCACTCTTTATGTATACAACTAATATCAACATATAATGATCAGCTTTGCTTTTTAGACTTGTAAATCAGGAATAAAATCACATTCAGGAAAAAATCACTACAGAAAAAGCTCTCTGACTTTAAAGTCATGACTTAGTCATATTTTTATTTGCATAAAGCAGACACATTAGTCACTTAAAAAAAATGCAGTTAAATTGACTATTCATTAATAAAGCAAAGGAAAAAAATTTCTCAGAAATTTAATACTTCTTATAAGAAACAGAATAGAAGGAAGGAAAAATAGTGCAAATGTTGTTTCTGAATTAAGATGTTTATAAATAATCACTGAAATTAATCACTTGCTCAAAGAATTCACCACTTTGCAGGGCACCAAAAAACAAATTTGTCCTACCAGTCCCTTGACAAAATGAAAGTTAACTTTTCTTAATTGTCCTAGGAAAGACCAGTTTAGGGATTACTCAGCAGCAATGTAACAAACTAATTCAGTGCTTCTAGATTGGGATGCAGAGCTGATCAGCTTAGAACATGAAAATAGCAGTTCATGTAACACACACACATTTTATCAAAACTAATGAAAATAACAATTCATGTAACACACATTTTATCAAAACTAATGAAAATACTGCTTAACCAGAACTAAATCTGGCTCTCTGGATTTCTAGTAACTCACTTAAAGTCATTATTACATCTGTAGTAGAGGAAACCTCCAAATAAAAGCTGTAAGAATAAAAGAATTATGAAGGTGATTCAGATATACTCACAGATCCTAGGAGAAATAAAATTGGAAGCCCAATTCCAAACTTTTCTCCTAAGATGTTCACAGCAGATAATAGCTGGAAAGCTTGTGGACCGAAGTCCTGTAGTATATCTTCTGAATCATCAACTAAAATGCAATGATCCAATCTAAATAAAAATAACAATGTGTTAAGAAAGTTTAGCCAAGACATGCAACCTTAGAAAGAAAAACTTAGTGTAACAATTAGTTAAGTAACAAAATACCTCAAATGTTCCAACTGTTTTAGAAGCTACAAATAAAGTTCATTACAGCCAATAACTGTGAAGCATCTAAAATATGAAATATAAACTATAATACATCGCAGATATGTTATGCTGATAGGTCTCAATACTACTGCCCTAGAATTTATGGTCCAAGAGGTGCCTTGGCTCATAGAAAGGAAAAAGTTCAAACAAGCGGAAGTAAATTACAGTTCAAAGTGATCTTTTATTAGCTTTTAGTGGAAGAAAAAGGTTGTTGTAAAAATCATATTTTACTTAAAAAAACCAAATCTCCTATGCAATAAATTGCTTAGGTTTTTTTTTTTTTTTGGGGGGGGTGCTGTGTTTAGGTTTATTCTCCTTTGCTAACTTCTGTAGGATACTTAGCTCATTAATTTTCTTTTATAAAGTTATCAAATTCCCTCAAAGTACCACCATCACCCTACAAGTTTTAATGTACATTACTGTAATTATGACTAAGTTTTAAAAATGTTTTAATTTCCAGTTTGATTTTTTATTTGATTAATGAGTTATTTTAAAGTGTTATTTTTTGTTCAACATCACTTGTAATCAGAGACATGCAAATCAAAACTACAATGAGATACCATCTTATACCAGTGAGAATCCTATAAATACAGGGATGCAAGGACCCTTTTGAATTAATGTTTCTGTGTCCTTCGGGTAAATACCCAGGAGTGGGATTGCTGGATCAAAACTAGCAACGACAAATGTTGGCAAGGATGTGGAGTAAAAGGAACTCTCCTGCACTGCTGGTGGGAGTGCAAACTGGTCCAAACAATGGAAAGCTGTGTGGAGATTCCTCAACCTGCCAAAGATGGAGCTGCCATATGATCTAGCAATCCCACTGCTGGGTATTTACCCAAAGGACACAGAAACATTAATTCAAAAGGGTACCTGCATCCCTGTGTTTATAGGAGCACTATTTACAATAGCTAAGCTATGGAAACAACCCAAATGCCCAAAAACAGATGACTGGATCAAGAAGATGCGGTACATATACACAATGGAAATTTACTCAGCAGTCAAAAAAGATAAACTCATGCAATTTGCAGCAACATGGATGGAGCTGGGAGGGGTCATGCTCAGCGAAATAAGCCAGAAAGAAAAAGAAAAATACCGGATGGTCTCGCTCATAGAAGGAATTTAGAAAACCTAAATAAGGGACCAGGAAAAAGACTAATTATAATAAAGTAAAAATTAAAATCAACAAGCAACTATAAACCAGAGATACAATACAGGAGGGGGGAGGAGGGAATAGGATGAAAACAAGGGGATTGGATTGTATGGGGACTATAACCATGATGAAAATGCATACATTGTGCAAAAATGAAAAATGATGTAAAAAATATATAAAATAAAAAAAGTGTTATTTTTAATTTCCAAAGAAATGAGATTTTTTTTTTTGGTCTATCCTCTTATATACTTCTAACTTAATTGCATTCTGGTAAGAAGATGTAGTGCATATGATACCAATTCACTGAAAACTTTTGAGATGCAAAACAGTACAGGAGCAGAATACTTTTTATTTTTTTTTAAAGATTTATTTATGTATGCATACAAGAACTGGGGTACAGGCCAGAGATGCTGGGGGTGGGAGGATTCACTAGAGACAGAGTGGGGAACAGAAAAGGCAGACTGGCTAAAATACACTGCTGAGGGAGGCAGCGCAGCGGGTGTGTCAGGAGAGGTCTGCTGTGCCATGTGGTTATCTCCCTGGATGGCCCAGGATCGAACTCGTGCTGCAGAAGCTGCAGATAGCTTCATAGTGCTGTGCTTAGCCCTTTGTGCCACCAGGGAGACCCACAGAATACTTTTTGTAAAGGGCCAAAGAGCAAATCATTTAGGTTTTGTGGACCAAGGACAACCCAATTTAATCTCTGCAAAAATAGCCACAGATAGAACATAAACAAATGGACATGTTTGTATTCCAAGAAAACTCTATTTTCAAAAAAACAAAGGGCAAGTAGATAGGTTCAGAGGCTCCAGTTTGCCAACTCCTGCTCTAATATACAGACAATTTTTATAAAAATCCTACCTGTGTATGTTTGAGAAGTGTAGTCTCTAACTCAGTGTTTCCCAGCCAGTGTGTTGCAAATGGATTATAGATGTGCTAAAAGGTTAGTCACTTTAGACCTTAGGATTCTGGACAGAAACTGAACTCAATTACCCTAGTATGTTTTGCAAGCATTATCATTTGCTATGTGTGTCATGAAGCAAAAATATTTGAGACACAGTGCACTAATTGCCTGGTACAGGGTTCTGTATACTATGAGTCAGATAAATCAGGTTTGTTACTATACTGAACAAATTTTCTATTGCTTACTGAAGAATGACTAGATTAGATTAGACGAGACAAGACTAAAAAACTTCTAGAGCAAATATATAAATGGAATTTATATATTTTCTATAACTAATTGGTAGCTTAACTTACTTATTACTAAAAATTATATCAAACTCTCACATTTTTATGGTGATTTTGTGACTTTTTCCAATTCTGTCAGTTTTTGTTTTATACATTTGTAAGATGTTTTTATTTTAAGGTGCATATAGGACAATTCTGCCTCCCTGGTGAACAATCAATTTACCACTGCATAGAGAACATTCTATTCCTAAAAATATTTCTTTTGTTAATATAGCAACCACATCAAGGAATACAGCTAACACAATATGGTATAATGTTTTTATTTTATTTCAATTAATATAATTAAATTGACTATGGGTGTGTATGAAGTTCTACATATTTTAACACACACAAAACCATATGCATAGCTTCATTTAACCACAATCAGGACACACAACATATCCATCACCACCAAATACATTTAGTGGTAAAAGCACAAAGGACTGTGATGATGGATTATAGGTGCTGTGGTGGTAGAAGAACTGTGGAGACTATACCTGAGGGGAGAAATCAAATACTGCCAAACATTAGCAATGATCTAAGGAAATCAATTTAAAATAAAATACTAAGAAATGAAAAAAAAAAAACAAAAAACTCCATGTGCCATTAATCTGTACCCTTGTTGCCCCCTCCTACAGAGGCAAATCTTTTTTCATCACTACAGTATATTCCTGTATCTGAAGAAATATTATATAAGTGGAATCATATTATAGAATGGTGTTACTTCTTTTAAATATTTGGTAGAACTTGCTATTGATATCATTTGGTTTTTCTATCTTCTATTTCATTGATTCATGCTCCTATCTTTATTATTGTTTTCCTTCTGCTTCTTTTTAGTTTACTTTGCTCTAATTTACTTTTTTCTTTTTTAAAGATTTATTTATTTATTTATACAAGCACTGGGTACAGTCAGAAGCGCAGGAGGGTGAGAGAATTCACCAGAGCCAGAGCGGGGAGCAGAACAGGCAGACTGATGAGGTACACTGCTGAGAGGAAAAGCCGGCGGCTGGAGAGGTCTGCGCGCCATGTGGGACCCTCGCTGGCAGCTGGGGATGGAACCGGCGCTGCAGAGGCTGCGGGCAGCTTTGCAGCCCAGCACTCAATCACTGCGCCACCGGGGAGGTCCTAATTTACTTGTTTCTTATGGTGGAAACCTAACATGTCTTGAAATCTTTCTTCTGTTATAAGTTTTAATGTTTTAAATTTCTCTCTCAGTATTTTTAGCAGCATCCTATTCATTTAACATTTTCATTTTTTCATTTTCAGTCAGTTCCAAACCTTTTCTGATTTACCTTGAAACTTCCTCTTTGACTCAGGATTATTTAGTAGTATGTTATTTAATTTCTATGTGTTTGGAGAGCTTTCTGTTATCTTCATGTTGTTGATTTATAGTTTAATTCCATAGGAGTTAGAAAATATCTTCTATATGAATAAAATTCTTCTCAATCTGTTAAGGTTTGTTTTATGACTTAGAATATGGTTTATGCTATTAAGGTTCTATCTGCAACTAGCTGAAGATGGAACTGACAGAAACCTGCATGATGCTGTCGCACAGTGTTCTATAAAAGTCAACTAGATCCGGCCAGTTGATAATACTGTTCATTTCCATATTTTGACTGATTTTCTACTTAATCTATTAACTACTAACAGAAGTAATTAAAGTCACCAACTGTATTTGTACATTTTTTTTATTTCTCCTTTCAATTAAGTCAGTTCCTTTGTTAAATATATACACATTTAGGATTATGTGCTCTTGGATATGATAGTTGATTTTGTGTGCCAATTTGTCTAGGCTGTGGTCCCCAGTTGTTTGATCAAACACTTATGTAGATAATTACTCTAAAGATATTTTGTAGATGGGATTAACATTTATGATCAATTGACTTTAAATAAAGAAGATCACCCTTAATATTGGTGAGTTGCATCTAATCAGATGAAGGCCTAAAAGAGCACAGTCTGAGGTTTACTAGAGAATAAGGAATTGTGACCCAGGGTTATAACAGAAATCCTGTTCGACTTTCCTGCCAGCTTGTCCTACAGATTTCAGACTTGCTAGCCCCCACAACTGCATGAACCAATTCCTAAAAATTAGTCCCTTCCCTATATCGACTGTGTGTATACATATGTGCATATACATATGTCTGTGTATTTCTCTACAAAACCCTTACTTACACATTAGTAAGTGGATCCTTTTACCACCATATAATATCCTTTATAGCTGGAATATTCTTTCTCTAATGTCCCCATTGTCTGAGATTAAAATAACAAGTCCAGTTTTCCATTGATTAATATTTTCAAGGTAGTTTTTACCCTTTTATTTTTAACCTACCTATGTAATTATGCCTATATTGGATTTCTTGTGGACAGCATACACTTGGATCATATTTTTAAAACAATTCTGACAATTTATGCCTTCAAGGTTTTTTTTTTTAATCATTTACATTGGTGTAACTATTGAAATGTTTAGATTTAGATTTATTATTTTATTGGTTTTTCCATTTATAAAACAAAATACTGTATTATTTGCTTTGTCATCTATTTAAATAAATAAATCCATTATTAATGTTAAAATGTAATACATAAAAACTAAATTAAAAATTTAATTGAAAAGGAAAGAAACAGATTTTCAGAATGTCCATCTATAAAAAGAAATCTTTACCTGGACCTGCAATTATCACAGCATTTTTCAGTTCCCAATATACCCAAAGAGGCCTTTCGTAGTTGTTTATCTTCAAAATGAGACAAGATGATTCTACCCAAGAGAAAATTTTAAATTAAATAAAAGAACAAAAATGTGCATGTAAAATTCACTGCTTAAAGATGAAATCATCAATTGACTCACCTGAGACCTCATTATTTTCTTTTATTTTACTAACACACAAAGAAAGTTATCTCAAAAATTCAACACATGCATAGTACCAGCAAAATATTGTTTCTAAATACTTCTATTTAGCAAAACTCTTTTCTTAAAAGATCACCATACTCAAATCTCTATCACTAGTTGACACAAAATAAATAATACATACCGTCGTCTACACTTTCTAGAATGAAGATATTTTTCCATCTTCATCATCATCTTTAATTTGTACAATCGAAAGTTTTCATTCTGTATCTCACCAAGGCGATGCCTGTTAGAAATATTATAGAAATACATAAAATTATCTTAGTAATTTTGTTACTTTTCATTTATTAGTTTATTTTTTATAACCTATAAAATCCACACCCTTATCAAGAAAACACTTCTATCATTTCAGAAAGCTATTTTGTCCTTCCCAGTAAACGCTCTCCATAAGAGGCAAACATTTTTCTGATTTCTACAAATGACTTTGGAAAGAATTCTACCTATGTCCAAGCATCAGTTTTTCAGTTGTTTTAAAAAAATATTACAAACCCTAAAGTGTTTCATTTTGATTTATATGCAACACACTTTTGGGTTATTTTCCTACTACATATGAATTTTTACCTTTTCATAGTAAAAGATTATTTTAAATTTATTTTATATGAGGAAATAGAAACATCTATGAAAGGTATGTTGAAAGTGATTCATAATTCAAATATGAGGCTTCATTCATATTAACTCTTCAAAGGACTACTCAGTCCTCTAAAATTCTGTATTATGGGGCATTATGGCACACCAGTAAAGTATCAGAATTAAGTTCCTTCCTCAAACAATTATTACTGATCTTTTAATAATAGCAATAAATTAAAAGTTAAATTCAATTTCAATAATTTAATTTAATATTACTAAATATATTTAATAATACTAAATGTATTTAAAATGTTAAATAACACTTAAGACATGTTGTTTTTTAAGCCATTAACATTATGTAATCTATCCTGTTAATTCTAGTTGTGTAATGAAATTTCATGAATACCAGGTATCAGAGGTTGACAATCTCCCAAATAGTTTTGCATGTCTTTTCAAGAATGAATAGAAGTCTGAAAGTTTTTAGATATTTCAGAAGAAAACATGGATTCCTGCACATTCTAAATAATACTATGCTGAACCTCATCAAAATGGTCTTTATTCACTAATATTTTTACTATCTAACATCCTGACTGATAAAAATACCTCTGTACAATTCTCAAAGATCACACAAACAGGGAATTCATTTTTTTTGACAATAACTGATACAAATGAGTTCTTATTCAAAAACATTTTTATCATTTGATACTACCAATCACTATACTCCTCAGTCTAATTTTCCTCAAAGTCTCTTCCAAATCTTGACTCCAGTTCCTAGATTAATCATCTAATTTCATGGGCTAAAAATGCTTCCTAAGGCATAGTCTAAAAATTATTGATAGTTCCTTTTTTGCTAATTTTCTTTATTTGCTTAGCTCAGCTTCTCAAGGCAGGGAAAACAAGGAAAACAAATACCTGTTCTCTATGAACAACATCCTCTCTTCTATTTGGTTCAGAATACCCATATTTAACTGATCTCATCAGTGTCAATAACAAATTTGGGGAAATAAAATTACAAGTCTCTAGCAGCAAATCAAACAAGTATTTATTCTTCTCCTGGGACTAATAAATTTGTTAAGCTATAATACTTCACAGAATAAAAACAGGGAACAAGGTGATAAAAGAGAGATCCTAAAAATATCATAAATAGAAATCATCTAGAACTTGGGGAGGATGTACTGAATTGCAATTATTATGCAAATTATTCCCTTAAAAATGACAAGTATTAGGTTTGACGGCTTAAAATAATAGCACACACAGACACTACGAGTCTGCTGATGGTACGGTTTCTGTAATAAGAAACTAAAAACTATGTATTTATACTGATGATTGAACAACTTTCTTCTCAAAGTCATAGGACTCTAGCAGAGACTAAAATTTTTTATTTCACTGACCTTTTCAGTTGGAAACCAGCAACTTCATTTATTCTAAAACTTTGTTTATTCTAATAGAGGTGCTTTGTCATAGGACAACACAGAAATATCCTCAATTCTCAGTTTTATTTCCCTTTAGACAGATGTAGAAAACTATACTAAAGATTCAAGCAGATTCAAGTTGCACCACTTTGTGATTGTGATCACTGTTGCCTCCTGTTAAATCTTAATGAGATGATCATTTAAAATATCTGAGACCCAGATGAACAGAAATTGTATCTTTTGATGAACACTGCAAAGCCATAATCTAAAACTTGGATACTAAGCCTTCAGTACTGTTAGCATAATGGAGAAATAAAAGCAGAAGGCCAGGAATTGATTTATGTTTGATAAAATCCCAAATTTAACAGCAGCATGAAGAGCTGTGCTCTATCCCAATTATTGTAAACTAATTTATAAAAAGCTTGACAAAGACACTAGAGTCAAAAGGAAAGTAACAGGAGCATGGTTTTATTGACTTTATGTTAATAGACAAAAACTACTATGTACTCTTATAAAGAAAAGCTTACAATTATAGCAAACATTTTAACTTTAACAAATATTTCATTCTTGTTTCAGATCTCAATTCAATCATCACTTCCTCAAGAAAGCCTTAACTGACCTTTCTAACTTGGTAGACAGCACACCCCATTATCACTTTCACTATCTCAATGTAATATTCTTTCATACACACTTGCATGATCTTTTTTAAAAGTTTGATTTCTGAAATTTTCAAATACAAAAAATGAGAACAGTAAAATGAACCCTATTTTTTCATAGTGGTTACTCAAAAAAAAAATTGTAAAATGATGAATAAAAATAAAACTGTATTGGACTGGCATTCTCATCATTTAATAAAGCAGGCTAACATCTTGATTCAAGGGCTCAATTTATTCAGCTACACAGAGGGACATTTTAAAAACACTTCATCTTGGTAGGCCCATCAGTTACCACATAAAAGTTTTTTGCTGAGATTTTTCTCTACTATGGATGAGGAAATTAGTTGCTGAACCCTGTCCCTTAAATTTTTGCAAGATGAAGTTTTCCTTTCCAATATAAATTTTGCAGAACTTAACTACCAACAAAATACCTGTTTAGCATTTAAGTAGAATGGTTTTCCAGTTTCCTGTATTTAAACACTGAAAATAGTATTTTCATGGCAAGTCAATCATTACAGTGCAACATGATTATTCACACACAGTCAAGAAGATCTAGCATGTTCTCATAGAACTAACAAAGGTAACAGAGTGTAGAGAGAGTCAAATATAAAGATTGGTAGAAGTCATTTGAAATAGGTACCCCACTGGTAGCATGAGAGGAAAGAACCAATAACAAAATAAATGGTATCTAAAGTAACCATGACTGATGTCATTAAACCTTGAGGGGCCTTGCAGAGAAAAAAAAGCTCATATATGCACACTCTCAGGAAAGAATCCATAGGAGCCATGTTACATTCCTGCTATAGCCCTGATTTAGCTAAACCTTCACAAAAAATGAAAACTGGATGAAATTAGGTAATCTCCTCTAGGTGGCAACAAAACCACAAATATCTTAGATGTCTTTGATTTTGGTTTGGTTTTAACTGCTGTTATTATCCACATTACTTGAAAATTTGAATGTTACTTCAAACACTTCAAAGCTTATATTTAAAATAAAAAAGAAATCTACAAGTGTGAAAGCAGTAAATGTCTTTACCGATTTACATTAATGTCTGTCGGAGCCCAGAATACATGACAAAAACTTTGAAGTCCATCACGGCCAGCTCTACCAATCTCCTGGTAATATGATTCCATTTCCTTAGGAGCACCATAATGTATGACTCTGCGAATGTCAGCTTTATTTATGCCCATTCCAAATGCTATGGTAGCTATGATGCACTGAGAATAAATAACAATATAGTTTGATAAATATTCAGAACTAAAACCTTATATTTTTATCTCTTGGTATAATTAGAATAATTAGCTCATTAACTAAATTCACTGGCCTAAAACTGAATTCAATATAATTTCAACCAATCACTTACAGATTAAAAGATTATCTGCCCAATTTGCAGATGAAGCTTGGTGACCATAAAATAGGATTTTAAATAAAAAGTTATGCATAAAGTGGTTTCTCTGAATACCTATGACTTAAGACACAAAAGAGGCTCTTCAAGTATTAATTATATTAATTAAATGATGTGCTACTATGAACTTTCAAGAGTCCTTATCTAATCGCACAGTACTATAATTTTTTTAGTATTATTCTAAAATGGAAGGTAGCTTCTCATTGAAGATGGTGGAATGAAACATAATTGTATCTCTGAATCTCTAAAACGATAAAATTGGCAGAATAACTAATATGTATGAATGCCCTGAGATGAGATTTAAATGACTGGGAGAGATTTTAAAAGAACTGGTGATAAGTACACAAAAAAAGAAACAATTTTTTTTAAGTATTAACCATCAAAATAGAAAAAGATATTTAAGAAAAGTAACTATAATATATACCACACGGTTAGGAAATAAAGAGCATTTAGTAACTATGTAAACATATAAGATCTAAACATATATATCCAAAATTATTATATTAATATTGGGATCCCCGAAAGGGATCCCAAGTGTCTGGATGGAGTAAAGAGGAGGACAGGAAGGAAAAATAATTTCTCATCTTTCATAGTGGAGAATCAATAGATAATGCCCAAAACTAATACATAAATAAGAAGCTAAGTAGTAATACTATAAACAAATTATTGCAAGATACAGTGGCAAAAACCAAAAGAAAAACTAGAAGAGTTGGGAGTGGCAAATAAAAGTGGGGAAGGAATGAGGGACTGATGCTTTTCATTGTAAGCCCTATAGACTAACAATTTGAGTCTTTTTGTGCATGTATAATTAATAAAAATTTAAGTGACATTTAAAAAAATATTTTTGAATGCACCAAAAGCAGCAAAACACAATTTCAAAAAATGCTAAATAAATAATAAATAAAAGTATGAGAAAAGGTAAGTGAAAAATAAATATAGGAATGAAGATAATATGAAGAAAAAGCTTTGAGTGAATATGATGCAATTTTACTATATTTAAGAGTGACTAAACAACTTAATTTTCCTTTTTTAATATTATTTCTGATTCGATTTTCCCAGTCTCTTTGAAATATAATTGACATATATCATTGTATAGGTTTTTTTAGATTAATAGATTAGCAAATCTTTATTTTTCAAATAATTTTTAAATTTTATTTATGTATTTTTACATCATTGTTCATTTTGCACAAGTTTGATTTTCCTCTTAGGTGTAGTCCCCACAAAAACAGTTAATGAATCAAACATTAATTGTTTTGAGTTCCTGAGATATAAGATTAAAAATATAATCATTTAAGAAATTAGACCAAATCTCTATTCCAGGGGACTGTGATAACTGTTCCAAATCTGAAAAAAGAGAGAGAGAGAGAGAGAACAGATGTTTTTACACTAATACCCAACACAAAGAAGATATTCAATGAAGATTTGATAAATAAATATTAATGAAATAACCATTTCTACTGTGGGGAAGAGAATAATAATTAAGCTTCACACCTGAATTTCATCTCTCATAAATTTATGATGAATCTCTTTCCGTGACTTAATATTCATGCCTGCATGGTATGTTTCACAGGCTAACTTCAGTTTCCTAAGTTCAGCTGTAACTTGTTCTGTCATTTTTCTAGAAGGACAATAGATGATAGTTGGACCTTCAAATTCCCAAGAACTACAGAAAAAGAAAAAGAAAAACAAACATATGCATTTGTTCTATTCAGTCTTTTTGGGTTTTATCTTAATTTTCCCTTACTTTATTAAACTTTTATTTCATTTTAATTTAACTCAAATATCAGTTTAATTTTCCTTTTAGTAAAAGACAAAAAGCAGAGAGCATATAGAAAACAATGATACATTTAAATATATAAATCTCTAAAACATTATGGAAAGTCAAATATGGAAATAAATTGTGTTAAACCCCAAAACCCTAACTCGGTTTCAATTCAAATTAAAGCCAGTTTGTTTAAGAAGTCTTCATAAAACTTTAGAGATTATTCCTGGTCCCTTATTTAGGTTTTCTGAATTCCTGCTATGAGTGAGACCATTTGGCATTTTTCATTTTCTTTCTGACTTATTTCGCTGAGCATGATCCCTTCCCGCTCTATCCATGTTGCTGCAAATTGCATGAGTTTATCTTTTTTTGATTGCTGAGTAACATTCCATGGTGTATCTGTACCACATCTTCTTGATCCAGTCATCTATTTTTGGGCATTTGGGTTGTTTCTATCGCTTAGCTATTGCAAATAGTGCTGCTATAAACATAGAAGTGCAGGTGCTCTTTCGAATTAAGTATAAGAAAGTAAAAATCAAAATCAACAAGCAACTATAAGCCAGAGACACACTACAGGGGGGGAGGAGAGAGTGGGATCAGTGCAAGGGGGTTAGGAATTGTATGGGGACTACAGCCAAGATGAAAATGCTTATATTGTACAAAAATAAAAAGATGTAAAGAATATATAAAATAAAACAATGAAAAAAAATTTTTGAGATTATTGATTCCAATACTTTTAGAAATGCAAAGCACTAGAGATTAACAACTAGTCTTAATTTATGTAAGAGAAGTGATTATTTAATGAGAAATATGCATAAAATTTATATATTATTCTGTCTCTTATGATGATAAAATTGAGTTACTGTATCTTACTAAATGAGAAAGAACTTACTAAAAGAAGTACTTACTAGTAATCTAGGGACTTGGAATGTTACAGAAAATGACAGGGAAAGGAAAAAAGAAGGCAGTAACTTCACTCTGAAACTCTTATTATATAATTTACTTAAAGCAATTTTTGAGAGTGAGCAAATGGGCTTCCGTATCAAAAACTCACAGGAGATAATTTGATAAAGGTACAAATTATTTTTAATGTATAAAAGTCTCATTTAAAAAAATTTTCCAAATAAAATTGTGCACAGGAAGAACTGGAAGAAAGCAAAGTACTTTTCAGTATATTATTCAAAAGGATACTAAGATTATGTATCACTTTTTACATTAAAAAATTTTGGAAAGTACACAAATTTGAAATTAAAGAGTAGAAAAATCAAAGGAGCAAAAGTTCCTACTACAAAAGAATTCATTACTTTGCCAGGTGATTTACTAAAGAATGTCATTTCCTCATAACAATTCCTGAGGATGGGCACTTTGGTGGTAGGAAAACTATGGTGATCTCACTTGAGGGGAGAAATTCTGTTTTGTGAAAGAATAAATAGGAATTTTTAAAACAAAACAAAGGATTTTAAAAACAAAAAGTAAAATAATAGTAATAATTAAGCAATTCTTGAAGGGGAATAAAATCTATTTTCACTTAACCATTAAGTGACAGCAGCTTACCTATCTAATTTAAATATACCATGAATATAGAAAACAAAATAAGGTGAAAATTTAAGACACATGTTAGCGCAATATATAGAAAAAAAATATGAATATTGATAAAACAAATGGCAAAATTAAATGAATAGAAGAAAATGGAAATAGAAGGCAATACTCCAAAGTCTTAATTATTCTCCTTCTCACTGCTCATTAAGAGGAAAATTTCTAAATAAGGGACCAGGAAAAAGAATAACTATAAGAAAGAAAAATTCAAAATTAACAAACAACTATGAACCAGAGACACACTATGAGGGGTAGGGGGCGGGGAAAGGAGGGCATGGGATCAAAATAAGGGGGTTGCAATTGTATGGGGAATATAAAAATAAAATTAAAAAAATAAATAAATAAAATTAAAAAAAGAGGAAAATTTCTGTTTACCTAGAACATACAGAAGGCAGTCTCTCAATGGTTCCCTGTCATCGTTATCCTTCTTTGAGCATTGGAAATGGGTACAAAATCTTTCTTGATTTGCTTTCAGAAAAACCATTTCCATATTGAAAATCAAAATCTTAGATGTTAGGCTAAGAAGAGTGGCCTTTAGTCTACAGGAAAGAGGGAGCCACAAGAAAGAAGTCCCAAAACTGGGAAGATAAATCTGAAATGTGTATACAGAATGCAACAAGGAAGTCTGAGGAGACAGGCCTGTTCGGAGAGATTAATAGTCTAATAGGCTAAAAAATAATAAAGAACCTCAATTAGAATTAGCATGAAAAACAGTGTAAAGTATCATTTACATAAGAGTAAAACATTTTAAGAGAATGTCACAATGTCACAAAAAAATTTAAATGATAAATACATTTTCAAAAATGGAAGTTATTACAGAAAGTGCCAGAGAGACTGAGAACAATGTGGATGGAAAAGGATCAAATATTAGGAGAAGAGATAAAGAAGTGATTGTGGAGACTTTAGCCTAGAATAAGTAGTAAAGATTTATCCTTTAGGATGGAAGCAAATGAAGCAAGATGACTAATAACTTCAGAGAGATCACCAGAGCAGCCAGAACACTGAGAATATATTCATTACATTCTTGTTTTATTCTGAGTATAGGATAATCAACCCTGATGCAAATCCTACATTTAAATTCCTCATTAAGGTCCCCAAGAGTTGCTATAGGTTTTTCTTAACTTAGGATCAATGTTCTTTTTATTTCTTTCTGAAAAGGAAAACATTAATGATGCTCTTTAATTCTATTTGTCTAGATTTGATTTGTGTTTTTATTTATAGAACAAACATTATTTTAATGTACTGTGACATAAAAACATATTTCATAACATGAAAATTACAAGCATTTCACAGAGCAGATAGTGAATAAAAGAATAAGGTTATGAGGAAGCTTCTCAGCATACATATAAAATGCCTTTAAACAATAAAAACGACACTTTATTATCAAGATGAAAATAATATGTACCTTACTAAGAAATTACAAGGATTTAAGTATCAATATATCACTTATAAAAAGCACCAAAAATAATCATATACAGGCTCAGAAAATGTCTCGTGACTTTTAAAATTCCCTAATATTTAGATTAGTCATACAATTAATGAACTAGATAGAAGGATAAAAGACTCTTGTTTTTGTTGTTCGACTTTCAATTAAAAGTATATGTCTTAAAAAAAAAAAAAGTATATGTCTCCTTCAAACAACATTATAGAGTATAATTTTGTAGAATTAGCTCCTGCCTTCAATTTCTGACTTTTTCCTCAATCACTGTCTTGATTATATATCATCATACCTGGTTTGAACCAAAACTAAGTAGAATCTGAAATATGGTATATATGTCTTAGAAGGAAACAGTAAAACAAATAATAAAAGGAGGAATCAGTTATCAAAATTCATCAACCATGAAATTCTTACTTTGTCTTTTTGACAAGAAATTGCTTCAGATCCTCAAGGATGTTTCCCGTTTTTCGTCCAACCTCTAAATACAGATTTGGTCGATCAAAACCAGTACAGGTAATTTGAGGATCCTTCAGTTTTAAGCACTGTATGATGTCTGCTCTGATTGAAGAAGGTGCAGTAGCAGTGAGTGCAACAATGGGAACCTGAATGAAGTAAAATTGATGTTTTTGAAAGAGACAGTTCATTAATTCCTAACATTTCTATTATCTTCTTATAAAGTGACAGAAGGTAAAGCATCAAAAATGCATTTTAAGAATTATTATTTTTAAAGAAAAATGTTTCTCAGCCTTCTGAATACAATATTAAATTGGTCAAAATCATAAATCACAAATAAAACACTAAATCTGCAATGTAAATGTAATCTACCTTGTCTAATTAAGCCTACTTATTAACTACCTCTCCGTGTTATCTTTTAACATTTATTGCAATTATAATAGTGCTGATATAAATGAGCAGTATGCTATGCCTTATTTTTGATTAATCCATAATTTACAAATTATAAATCCTTCCAGTCACTGAAAATCTAACTAATGAGTTTTTGTTTCTTTCCTATATAAAATATATTGGTTTATGGCTTCCTACATCTAGAAACAAAGCTCTCAATGATCTGGATAACCTCTTTCAGTTTTACTAAGTTACTCATGGCATACTATACTTAAGAAAAATGAAACATTTGTTATTAATTGATTTCAGTTTAACAGACTTATTGATTAGAAGACAGCAGGTGGAATAGTGGGCACAAGGAAAAATGTGTAATTTTTCAGAAATTCTAAAGCAGGATAACAACATAACTCACATAGAAGTAGACTGAATATTTCTGTCCCTATTATTGTAAGGAGTTATAGCCAACTAGGCTATTATTTCACAATCAAAAAATATGGACTATAGTTATTACCAAATCATTAGTATTCTATATCCAAGAATAAAACTTTCCTGAAAATATTCTTTTTGGCCCATTATAGACAATGACAATATCCTCATAAAATAGCTCTTTAGTAATACTACCTCACAAATCAGTTTAAGCAATTATCTTCGTTTTTTACTGAGGTAACACTGATTTATAACACTGGACATGATTCAGGGCAATAGGTTCACATCTCCTAGATCATGTCACCACACACCACACCTACAACCAAAGCACCCACAGCCCTTTACCGAAGACCACTGGGGTCTTCTCTCCTTTTTTTTTCCTCCCACCCTACCTCCCTCCTCTAGTAGTCTCAATGCTCCAGTCATACTTCTAGGACTTTCTTTAGTTTAGTTTTGTTGGTTCCTTTGTTTTCTTTCTCTATATTCCACATATGAATGAAATTACCTAGTATTTTTCTTTCTCCTCTGACTTATTTCACTTAGCATAAACCCCAGCTCCACCCATGTTGTCACAAATGGCAAGAGTTCATCTTTTTTATAGTTCAGTATTACTCCATCATCATGACTCCATCTTAATCCAGCCCTCTGTTGTGGGGCACTTAGGTTGTTTCCCTAACTTGGCTATTTTAACTAGTGTTTCAGTGAACACAGAAATGCACTTAGTCTTTCAAATTAGTGTTTTTGCATCCTTTAGGTAGCTGTCCAGGAAAGGGGTTCCTGAGTCATATGGTATGTCTATTTGTAACATTCTGTGGAGTCTCCTTACTGTTTTCCATCGGCCCTGGACCAGTCTACATTCCCACCACCAGTATAAGAAGGTGACTTTTTCCTCTCCATACCCTCACCAGCACTTGAATTTTGTGTACTTATATAGATACGTGTTTTTTACACACACACACACACACACACACACACACGCACCATTCTCACAGGAATGAGGTGGTATCTTGTTCTAGTTTTGATTTGCATTCCCCTGATGATAAGTGATTTTGAACATTTTTTACATTTTTTCACTTCTTTGGAGAAGTGACTATTTAGCTCTTTTCCCATTTTTTGATTGGGTTCTATTTCCTTTTTTGTTGAGTTCTTTGTAGATCATGGATATTGGGTCCTTGTTGGATGTATGATATGCAAATATTTTCTCCCATTCAGTAGGGGGTATTTTTGTTTTAATGATAGTTTATTTTGCTGTACAAAAGCTTTTTAGTTCTTATGTAAACTCATTTGTCTATTTTTGCTTTGATTTTCCTTGACATTAGAGTTGACATCTAAAGACATCCCTGAAGCCAATGTTGTAGAATGTTTTGCTGTTATTTTCTTCTATGAATTTTATTTCAGATCATACATTCAAGTCTTTAATCCATTTTGAGTTAATTTGTGTATGGTGTGAGAGAGCAGTTTCATTTTCTTTGCATGTGTCTGTTCAGTCTTCTCAGCACCGTTTTTTCAAGAGATTTTTTTTATCTCCACTATATACTGTTGGTGCTTTTGTTATAGATTAATGGTCCATAAAACTGTGGGTTTATTTCTGGACTCTCAATTCTATTCCAATATCATACTGTTTTGATTACTAAAGCATGGTAGTATAGTATTCCTCAATAAATTACATGCCAGAAGGAAACCAAAACTAGAATTCTAAAAATATCATTCCCTTGCTTATATCTTTATTTGCCTTTTCACAGAGAAATCTTCACCTTTTGGGCCATTCCCCAATCCTATACTGCCCCTTAATAAGAACTTCATTTCAGGGCCTCCCCTGGTGGCGCAGCAGTTGAGTGCTGGGTTGCGAGGCTGCCCGCAACCTCTGCAGCGCCAGTTCGATCCCCAGCCACCGGAGAGGGTCCCACCAAAAAAAAAAAAAAGTTCATTTCAAGTCATTGTGCTTGGCAAAGCTTACCAATGGGAGTACTGCCTTTAGAGAGCTGAGAGTCCTATATGAATTTCTAAAATCATGTCCCCACTCAGAAATACAGTGAGCTTCATCCACAGCAATAAGTGTGATACCTATTAAAGAGAAAAATATAGAAATGGGGAAACTAAAGTTCCAAAAGAAAGAATAAGCTCATCTAAATCAGTATTAATTTGTTCACTTAGAATATATAAATATCACAGGAAGAATAATGTAAATCAAAGTATATGGTTTGTATCAAAAATTATTACTGAGAACAGATTAAGAAGATTAAGGATTAACGGCATAAGGAGAAAAGGAAATGTGTGTATATATATATATATATATATATATATATACATATTATTCAAACAACATATTTACTGGATTTCACTTTTATCATTATTGCAGAGAAATTGAATTACTATTACTTTGCCCTCAGCTATCACTAATGAACCATATGCAACAGTAACACCCTTAAAAAAAAAAAAAAAAAAAAAAAAAAAGCTGCTCTCTTTCTCCTTGGTAATATCTTCAATTGTATCTCATCGATTAACTATCAAAAGAAATAGAAAAAGTCTCTGCATTTCTACTGAGATCAAGTGCATCACTATCATGATTGATCACATATGATATTGTACAGAGTTTCTCAGCAATGCCAATATTAAGAAGTAAGGATGACATCCACATTTTCTAATGTGTAAAATGGTAAGGGTAGAACTAAATCTCATTACATACAAAGTAGATAAGAAGACAATTTGTTCTTTCTTTCCCTAGTGACCTTTCTTTTCCCTTCCACCCCACCCCCACACCACATACCTACAATGAAACAGAATCAATAGCATGGTAATGCATTTAAGAAAAGGGCTTTATTGTATAACTATCCATTAAAATGTCTTCAGATATTCCAAAGTAATGACAGTAGTACCTTTGCCCTCATTTACCAAATTAACACTTTAGACAAAAATAATTTTCCCTTCAATAAGATTGATCATTACTTAATTCTGAATATTAATAACATTCTGCCACTACTGTGTTGATTAATATTTGTTCTAGAGTCAGGCTACCTGAATGTAGAACCTGGCTGTGTCACTTACCATTTCTATTATTTTAAGCAAGTCACAGTTAAACTGCCAAGTCTGTTTCCCATAAGTAAAAAGGGGACAATAAAAGTGTGCAACATTTTCTAGTTACTCAGAACATTAAATTAAATCATTTATAGAAAATGCTAAGATAGGGCTTGGCATAAAAAAAAAAAAGAGCACAATGACAAAACATTACTACTATTATTATATAATTATTAAATGCCCACTGGGATCTAACCACTTTACTTGGAATAAAAAGCAATGTATGACATCAAGGAACTCATAATTCTAAAGGAGGAGACAGACATGCAAATAAATAACTACAATTCTCTGAGTTTGTCACTTAGACAAAATAGAGTCCTAGTAGGAAGCAAAAAAGTAACCTACTAAATAGAAGCAAAATAGGTTGAATAGTATCAAAATGTTCTAGTTAATACTAAGTAGATGGAAATAATTCAGTTACCACTATATTTATTTTGGCTGTAGAAACTAAATGACCCAGATTTTTAATTATAAAGGGTAAAACAAAGACTATGGTTCCTAGAGATAAAATCTGACTGCCTTTTTGGGGTTTTTTTGGGCATTTTCAGGTGACTGCCTTTTAATGAAGCTTTGTCCCACACGATCAGTTTATCTAAGTGTTTGCCAAACTTCATTTTGAATGGGAAAATGCAAGTCTCCACCCAGGTCCCACACATATTTCATTTTAGTGGATGTGTCATTCAAGTCATATTTCCAAAGTTAAGAGACAACTACAAGGGTGTGTGGTTTCAAGGAGTCTCCATACAAAATTATTTTTGTTGCTTCTGTTATAAACTCATAGTACCTTAATAATTTAAACTTTGTCATAAAAGTGGTTAACTAGGGGCCTCCCTGGTGGTGCAAGGGGTTAGGTCTCAGCATTATGAAGTTCTGTCAGCAGCCTCTGCAGCACGAGTTTGATCCCCGGCCAGGGAGCTACCCACATGGCGCAGCAGACCTCTCCTGGCTCGCCTGCTGCTACCCTCAGCAGTGTATTTTAGTCAATCCACCTGTTCTGCTTCCCACTCTGTCTCTGGTGAATCCTCTCACCCCCCATACCTCTGGCCTACCCCCCAGGTCTTGTACACATAAATAAACCTTTAAAAAAAAAAAAAGTGGATAACTAAACGTTAAGACTACTGTAAAAAAACCAAAAAGTTACACTACTGACTATACTTATTTTATACAAGTCTTTTACGAATTCCTGAAAACGAATGCTAAAGAAAAATATTCCAAAAAGAATTTATTGCTTTTTGTTCAACAATGAGAGTCAACCAGAAAGAAGATATGCAGTGTTCTGTTCTAATGACTGCACAATTTAATCCAGTACAAAGAGAATTAGATGTACCTGTCAAAAGGATCTAAGGAAATACTTAAACTACTTAAACTAATCATTAACTAACCCCATCAAAGAAACAAAGCAGTGAAACAGAACAGCTGATGCATGAACTCTTTGATCATGTATTTAACCAAATATTAATTTCGCCTCCATTCTTTTGTTGGTATTTAACACATATAACAAAAATACAAACTTGTTTTCGTTACATTTTTAGAAAAAAATGTTAAATGCTTTCCTAGTTATATGTAAGTAACAACTAAATGAGAAGCTGAATGTTGAAAAATTAACCTATCTGGAATTATTTTTAATATATAATTATAGATTGAGATCATGTAGTATTAAGTTTGGTTATTTCAAGGTGCATTGCAATAGAAGACAAGATTGCAATTCTTGGATAGCTAAGTTTAACCAACAGAAAGGAAAAAACAGACAAAAAACTAAGTTTAAAAAAAAATGGTATCAGCTTTTTACTAATTCCATACTTATATTGTCTAGAAAATGAATTCTAACTTACCATCTATTTTTTCCTCATAATTAATTTACGCAAACAATCAAAGGTGTATGGTTTCCAACCCTGGTTATACCTCAGAATCACCTGTGAAAAACTACAAATACCAGGGCCCTATCCCAAGAGTGTTAATTCAGAATTTTCAAGTTTAGAGGCTGTCTACCTACATTTTTTTTTTAAGTTTGAAAGGCAATATAGAGCTAATGTAGCTTTAGATTATGAAAAAAAGGAAATTACAATTTCATAGAATCTAGGATTTATTAAAAAATACAGTTAAAGTGCCTAGTATGAGCCAGGTACTACACTAAAAAAAAATAAATAAAATGGCATTTTCCCCTCAAAAACTTTACAGGCTAGCAGAAGAAAACATATCTATATAAAGATAATTATAAAATAGGAAATTCATTTCTATGGCAGAGAAATTGCTGGGTACTTTGGGGAAAGACAAGAGAGACACCAAGTAGAGGGAGCAGAAATAAATTTAAGAGATGTGAAATCTAGTATCAATTCATGGAGTTAACTTTAAAGGATAATTCAATTCAATAAACAGTTATAAAAATCCCATTGTACCACTTACCAATATTAGCCTCAAGTTGCTGGAGTAGGTTCAGATTATGGGAACAGAATTCTGGAGTTAGGTATATAATCCGATATTTGCCTCTGTGAAAACAAACACAAAAAAGAAATATAAAAATAAACTACATAAGGAAAACAATCATCTAATGAATTACAACTTAAAATCATTAATACTAGATACATTTTTAAATAATAGATTATGTCACTTAGGAAAAACTAAATAAATGTTATATGTGTGTGTGCATCCACACATATTAGTTCATTGATTTCAATTCACTTTTCAGGGAGTATTGAGAATACAAGGAATACAGTGACATTAAACAAATTGTGGAATATTCATATACTGTAATCCATTCAGCAATAAAAGGAATGAACTGCAGATACATGCAACAATATGAACTTCAAAATAATTGTGCTGTGATTTAAACCAGATAAAAGAACACGTTTTATGTCTAATGCTGTATACATACAATTTTAGAAAACAAACTATCCTAATCTGTAACAACAGAAAGCAAACCAGTTATCACGGTCAGAAGGATAGAGTAGAGAAAAGATAGAGAAAACTGGGATGAATGGATAATAAAAGGTCTGAATAAACTTTGGGACTGGGTTGTGGTGACGGTTTCATGGGTTTTTATATGCCAAAACTTAATAATTTTTACATATTAAGTATGTAAAATTTATTCTGTCAATTGTACCTCAAAAAGGTGATTACAAATGATTAGGGAAAAAAAATTCAAAAAAGGCTTTATAGGAAAACATATAGCAGCTTTATCAGTAATAGCTCAAAGCTAGAAATAGATTAGGTGTCCATCACCAAGGAAATGAAAAACAAACTTATATCAAAACACTCCAACATTAAAAAGACTACCAATATAAGCAACAACATGGAAGATTTACAAAACATTATGATGAAAGAAGTCTGACACAAAAAGAGTTTTTACTGTATAACTATATATGTAAAGTTCTAGGACAGAAAAAAAAAAGTATGGCAGAAAAAACAGGAAGTTTAGAAATAGAAGTTTAAATTAGAAATAGTTTACTTTGATGAAAGACAGCTGGGAAGCAGTATGGAGAAACGTTTTGGCCTGACAATAGTATTCCAAATCTTGATATGGTTCTGGGTTACATATTGGTATATATTTATCAAAACTCAGTAAATGATATGTATATGTATTAACATATGCACAGACAGGCTCACGGGTTCACAGACAGGTATACACACACGCACGCGCGCACACACACACACCCCCCCCACTTTTTGTGTGACTGAAATATTAATCTTGTTAGGAATTACATCATCAGAGGATTGGTAGGGCGAGAGATCCAGAATCCAGTCCCAACTCAATCATCAATTCATTGAATTAACTGCACGCAAGTTACATTCTCTGTTATTTAGTTTCTGCATTTAAAACTTCTGCACTTCCAAAATCCAAATTTTACAGATCTATAATTACAGTGCTAATCTTGCAGTCTATGAACTGAAAATAATAGATTTTTTTTGGTTTAAAAGATTTTAAAATGACAGTTCTGCAAATGCACCATTAAAAAAAAAGCACAATTTTTAAATCATGGACATTTTGTTCATGCACTGACTAAAAATTTGTGTACAAAATTCTTTCACACACCATAAACACCTGACCATGTGGTTAGAAATCACATAAATTACTCACAATTTAACATCCTCTAAAATATTTTTTGACTGTGCTGATCCAAGAAAACAAGCTGGAATATTGGACATTCTGTAAGAAGAAAAAGAATTATTCTCCAGAGCCAAATACACACTACAAATACCAACTTCATCCTTAAGTAAGAAGGAATAAAGAAACACAGTATGCATATTCCTCTTTGTAAGTCTCGCTGTTCTCGTAACTCATTAATTTTATAAACAAATTCCTTCAAAGGCCATATTAGAAGGCAGTTGTTAAGGTGGGGTTTTCAACAATATTGTAAGCTCAAGTAAAAAATGTTTAAATATTTTTCATAATAAAAATATATTTCCATCTATGCACTCCATACCAGGCTAAAAGGCTAAGAAGAGAAAAGAATTTTGAGATATGCAATGTAAACTGGCAAATGTTTGCTTTTTTTTTTTTTTAAAGATTTATTTATTTATTCGTACAAGCACTGGGTACAGTCAGAAGCGCGGGAGGGCAAGAGAATTCACCAGAGCGAGAACGGAGAGTAGAACAGGCAGAGTGAAGAAGTACACTGCTAAGGGGAGCAGCAGGCGGCAGGAGAGGTCTGTGCGCCATGTGGGACCCCCACCCGGTGACCGGGGATCGAACTGGTGCTGCAGAGGCTTCGGGCAGCTTCGGAACCCAGTGCTCAACTGCTGCGCCACCTGGGAGACCCGCAAATGTTTGCTTTTTAATGAGTTCTACTAGGGCCACATGGTAAGTCTGTTATTACCAAGAACTCAAGGAAGAAAATAAGTTTTATCTAATAAAGATAAACCAACACAACAATTAGAGAAATGTTTTTGAGAACTAGACTATAACATACATAACAGAGGAGTAGTTTCCTTTTTGGAAGAAAAAAAGCATGATAATGTGACAGTGAAAATATCACTTACTCAAGTTGGAGTACTTGATCTTCCATCAAAGAAATAAGAGGAGAAATGACAAGGCCAATCTTGCCTACATAAACAGGTGGATACTGAAAACACAAACTCTTTCCATATCCTAGAAATAAAAATAATGACTCAAAGCAATCAGATAATGCCTTGGTGCTATGATTTCTTCTAAAATACCTGCATGAATGATCAGTACTATGCTATCTTCCTAACAGCTAATATAAACATAAGTTTGAGCACCCACTCCTCACTCTATATTTAACAACATTTGTATTGCATTGTAAGACTCTAATGAAAGACTAAACATTTCAAAATCTTTGTTTTGTTTGTAAAGGATGAGTTTATGTGCTTAAGTATAACTTACCAGTTGCCATGACAACAAGATTATCTCTTCTTTCTTCCAAAACAGAATGAATAACTTTCCATTGAACCCTAGATGGTGAAAAGTAAAATGCTGTTTTGTTTTACTAATAAGAAACCCAAGGGATAAGTTAAATCATTTAATTTTTTTAACTTCTTCCAGTAGAATTTCTTTTACATTATTGAGCTTCAATATAAAAATGTAGGAATCCTGTAACTTTAAAAGAGTCCCACTTCATCAACATCCCATCCAAGCTGATTGAACAACTAGAAGTTTCCATGGGTATATGTAGTACATTTCCTTACATATATCTAAAGTATAAATAAATTCTAAGCTTCATACTAAATATCCAATAGAATAAGAGAAATGTTTTAGGGCAGAACTGAATAAGAAGGTAAATGAAGAAAGTTTCTGGGGTGACTGTAATTTTCTGTTTTGGTAAGGGTTTATGGTACATGGATACATGCATATATACATTTAAGATTTGCAAACATACACTTGAGATTTACACATTTCTTTGTATATAAATTTTATAGCAAAATTTTTAAAAAACATAAATAAGGTTAGGAGTGGATCAAGAGATGTTAATGTATTTAAGCCAGTTTCTAACAATGGCAAGGATGTGGGAAAATGGTACTTATATAACGAGTAAGTTAAATTAAAAATAAACAAATAAACCAGTTTCTACTCAGAAACTCTGTGCTAAAGGAAAACTACTTTTTACTATAAAAGCAATGCATAGAAATTAATTTTATATAAGTATTACTACAAAATTGTAGTCACTTACAGGCATTACAGTGTAGCATGTATAACTACAGTGAACTTGTGCAGTCACTGTTAAATGGATGGATTATTTGCTTTTATACCTTTATGAAGAAAAATAATATATAATTAACTAAGATTATACTCACGGCTTAAAATTAGAATGGCCAAAGTAGGTCTTGAGGCAAGTAATATGCTCTGTATTAGGACCTGGTAATGAATGGTCTTAAATAAAATAAAATGGGCATTCACGTTAAAATAGAAGTACACTAGGTAAGAGAGAAGGAACGTTTTGTTGCATTTGCTTCTTTTAAAGAATATGGTTATAGGTACAAAAGTCTACTGTTTGCTAGTCTTTTAAATTCAACCAACTCGATCCTCCAGGAACCAGTCAACATTTCAGGTAAATACTTTGCTTACTACCTAATACTAAGGTTTAGAACTTTGCTATGGTTCACGCTTTGCCAGCACTATAAAAAAAGGCTTGTGAAATCTGCTATACTTTCAAAAGTTAACATTTAGACTCAACCATGTCAAGAAATATACCAATCCAAATTTTATAAAATAACCAACTTTCAATTGAAGGTACTCAGAAATTCGATTAGTGTCACAAACAAAATCCACAGATAAAGTATTGATTTTAGTTGTTACCCCATCAAATCTTTGACCAGAGTTCTAACTACATAATACAATGGGGCTACGTTAGTTTTAACCAACTGATAATCACTGTCCACTCAAGTAGAAGGGTTCATGTGTGGCCAGGAAAGAGCAAAACAAACAAGATAATTATCTCTAAACAAATGAAATTCATTATTATACTTCTCAGTTTTAACAATTCTAAACAGAAAACTAAATTGGTTTGGAGAGAACATGTCTGTGTTTTTTTTTGTTTTTTGCTTTTTGTTTGTTTTTTTTGTTTGTTTGTTTTTTTTGTGGGACCCTCGACGGTGGCCGGGGGACGAATCAGCGCTGCAGAGGCTGCAGGCGGCCTTGCAGCCTCGCGCTCAACGGCTGCACCACCAAGGGAGGCCCCCATGTCTGCGTTTTTAACACAAGAAAACAAACACATTTTTCAACATCCTCATGTTCTCTCCACCTACAAAATGTATTTTTAATTTTCCACATTACTGATGAAATCTAGCTCTAGGGAGAGTTCTGCTTTATGCGGAGACCTTAGTTTGCCATATGAATACTATTAAACAGCAATCATAGGTGGTTCATGTAGTAAATTCTTTAATGCAGTTAGCATACACAATGTGAAAATTAGTGCATTTCACTATCTGACACTGTACCACTTGTTTTAAATAAGCTGCTTAAGAACAGACACTATGTATCTCTCTATATCATTTACAATACAGTACAAAAGTTCACTGTTTTCTACTTTTTTCAGTGTTTTGATTAATGATCTTTTGATTTTGACAAACAAAATATAAAATCCAGAACGAAAGTTTCCTATCACTATATTTATCAAATAATACAAGATTACCATCACTTTACCTTTACAAATAGTCATTGTGTCTTATGAAGACCAAAGCACTAAGAGATTTAAAAGTCTTTAAACCCTAATAATTAATTTTAGGACACAAAAATCCCTGACACATAAAATGGACACCAAAATAAAGTCAATAGCAGGTGAGTCATTTCCAACCGGTTATAATGCTCACCTTCATAATTTTCTTCTTCAATATCTTCATTCTCACGTTCTTCATCTTGTTCCTCTTCAACAGCTTCATTCTCATCTTCATGTTCTTTAGAAGGAAGATCCAGATTTGTTCCCATATCTGTGCATTTTGAATGAACTGGATCTACCGTGTTACTATTTAGGTTTTCTAAAGTCTGAAAGTTAAAAAGAAATTTTAAAAGCAAAACCACTGACAGTGTCATCGTTTTCACTAAACACAAAAGCAGTATTATTAACAGAGCCTACAATTTTGTTCAAAGCTGGCAGATGTGGAAGCAATACCACAAAGGAACACGTGTGCTCCAGTTTAAATATGTGCTCAAGAATGGTTTCTAAGGCACAAGCCAAAGATGGAATATTTCCAGCATAAACAAAGTTCATTAATAGCATATAGTGAACAGTCCATGGGGAAAGTTATACAAATTTTGAGTTTAGATCAATAAGCATTTTTTCTTTATCATACTTCAGTGCTTTCAATTCCCAATTGGTAAATGTGGATTTTAATGCTATTTTTATAATCAGTATCTCAGTTATCACGTTAGTCACATTGTTTTTGAGTAGAGTAAGATTTAAACTATAAGCGTACAATAAATGTGGTTATGGAAATATGGAAAAAAGATTCAAATAATTTCAGGAAAGGAATATCACAAATATGAAGATACTTGTTTTTATATTGTCTTGATGGTGTCTGATTTCCTCCCCTAAATAAAGATTATGTATTTAAAAAAGTATTTTATTGAGAAGTGACACAAAGAATTACTAAACCACAGTTTTGATCTTCTCTTTTTATCAAACCTCCCATTTAATAAATTTGACTCTAAAAGTTTTTGCTGTTTCTTTCTTTTTTTTAATTCAAGTCCATAAACATTCATAGAAAGTCATTTTGAAAACCAAGTTCTCTCATATGGGCATTCAGGTTGCTTTCCAAGAGGTTCAGTATGTGTTTATAAAAGTCCACACATCCTACAGACATACTAGCTGATCAGCATGCCTCAGAGAAATTCCTTTATCAATTAACCATGAACCTGGCTATAATTTTCTGTTTTAAATGATTTAGCTTTACCCAATTTTATTACCAATATGATTAATTAATAAAGGAAACTGGTTTAGCATTCATGGTCTATTATTACTCTTAATGTTTACTGAACACTTACAAAATGCCAGGTTCTATACTCAACTCTCGATAAGTAATACCTTATCGATAATAATTGTTAACTGAGTAACAAAAAAGTTAAGAAATTTGCCCACAGTCACACAGCTAATAAACGGTGAAGTTGGAATTCAAATTTGATCTAAATTTTAAAATCCACATTCCTAATCACTACCATCTACTCTGCCTCAAAACTAAAGAATCAGAAACCTAATCTCATTTCATAACAAGAAAAATTATAATGACCTAAAGATGAGTAATAAAAATTATACATAAGGGTAAATAAACTATGTTTTACTTCATTTTTTACTTAATTTAGCTAAACTTAGGCTTTTCCTTTTTCTGTCCATCCCTGGTTGACAGCACCTTACAAAAAACTGGTATATTGAGTGAAGGGGTAGAAAATACATAAATTACAATATAATATTTTCAACTATGATAATAAAATTGAGTAAAACTAAACCATTTAAAACATTAGAAAATTATATATATATATATTCACACACATATAATAAATTTTTAAAATCTATAAAAAAAAATCAAAGAAAGTAAAGACTGTTATAAAAACAGAACTTCAAAATAAAAGGGAATACTGGATGGAAGGAAAGGGAAACCGACTGATATTTCAGTACTGTAATACTGAAAACTAACTACATTCTAGGAAAAGATTAAAATCAAATGACCTAAGAGAGAACCGAGATTTTCTAGTATGTAAAATTAGTATACTACTTCTAAAACATTATTCATGATTCACATATAAAGAAAATATGAATTAGAAAACATAATAATTGATACTAATATCACTATGGTAGGACCAGGTTAGAATTAGATAATATTTCACTTAAATTTTCGCTGTAAAGAACTTGAAGTCATTTTCTATAGTTTTAAATATACCTTAAGCATCTCCATTTCTAAATCTTCATCACTTTCAATGACATAAGATATATCTTCTTCATTATTTTTGGAAGATGATTGCTTTAAAAAAATATTTCAAACATTAATGGAATACAATTGACTACATACTCTTTTCTACAAGTCAAATTTTCTATGTACTAGACAGATATATAGACAACTTCCTCTTCCTAGCAGACAAATTTTAATTGCTATTTATAAGTTTATGTGCTAAGTAGAGAGGAAGAAAAGGAGGGGGGGGGGAGGTAGGGAAGAAGAAAAACACAGAATAAAGAACCAATTTAAAAAATATAATTGGAAAGATAGACAAAATAAACAGACTTCAAATAAAGCTCACAGTCTAAAATGAGAGCACAAAGTCACAAGTTTGACTATGGTTGAATAATGTCAAACTGTGTTCTCAAACTTTTTAAGAAGCTCTTTGCTATGCTGAAAATTCTGTAAAAAGCCAGGAGATCACAAAAAGCTAATATGGGGGCCTCCCTTGTGGCACAGGGGTTAAGACACAACCTATGAAGCTATCTGCAGCCTCTGCAGCACGAGTTCAATCCCCAGCCAGCCAGGGAGATATCCACATGGCACAGCAGACCTCTCCTGACTCGCCAGCTACTCCCATCAGCAGTGTATTTCAGTCAATCCACCTGTACTGTCCCCCACTCTGTCTCTAGTGAATCCTCTCACCCCCATACCTCTGGCCTGTACCCCAGTTCTTGTATGCATAAATAAATAAATCTTTAAAAAAGAAACTACTATGATTATAATTTTATCTTCATATAAATCACTATGTTATAAAGAGCATTTCTATATATTTGAAAAATGGTTTCAGATACTTATTCAGCTATTGCCAATACTTCGATATAAGGAAACTTTACAATAGTTAGGCAATGCCCAGGAAGTAAGAGTTCAACAGGATGAGAACCTGCACCAAAAATCCACAAAGGGAATATTAGAAGGACGCAAAATAATGTCTAATCTTTAAATAGGAAGTAGGAAAATAAAGCACATTACATTGGCAACACTAAGTTGTTAAAACACAGGCTTATAGTTGGCAAAGCCTACAATATTTACTACCTGTCCACTCACAGAAAAAACAAATCCGACTAGTGAATTAAAATTGATTTCTCTACCTCAGGAGATTTGCAAATAACATCATTCATGTTTTTTTCTTGAGCCTGCTGTTCCAAAATTTGGAGTTCAGATTCTGTAATATCTAATGACATCAAACAAGTCCTTTTTGCATTCTCTATCAATTTGTCTTCTAATCCATCTTCCAATTTATTTTCTTCTTGCTTCACTTCATTTCCAGGTATATTTTCTACATCAAGTCCAATAAAATTATCAAGTGTTGAGTCCCATTCTTCCTCATCAACTTCAGTACAAATTTTATGTTCTCTAATTTGTTCTTGTGGTACTCCACCACTAGCGGTTGGATCTTCCAGTGGTAATAAGCTAAAACCACTGATGGGTTGCAGTTCAGTCTCTGTGTCAGTGGGTCCTAATATCTTCTTCAATGAATATACATTTTCTGAAATATTCTTCAATAGTATGGAAACCCTAAAAGAAATTAACAAAAGTTAACTCAACATTAATTGCATTAACTATAAGGACATGTTTTAATGCTTTTTAATAGCAGTCCTTTAAAATACCCTTCATTTAGACACAAAGAAATAGTAAGACTCCCCTGCTCATGGATTGGAAGAATTAACATTATCAAAATGGCTATCCAACCAAAAGCAATTTACAGATTCAATGCTATTCCAATAAAAATTTCAATGATATTCTTCAAAGAAATAGAACAAATACTGATGAAATTCATATGGAGCTACCAAAAACCTCAAATAGCCAAAGCTCTCCTGAAAAAAAGACAAGGGAATGGAGGTATCACACTCCCAGACTTCAAACTATACTACAAAGCCATAATAATCAAAACTGCATGGTATTGGAGCAAGAAAAGACACAAGGACCAATGGAACCGAATAGAAAATCCAGAAATAAACCCACAGCTTTACGGTCAACTAATATTTGACAAAGGAGGAAAGAATATGCAATGGGGCAAAGAAAGTTTGTTCAATAAATGGTGCTGGCAAAACTGGGTCGCTACATGCAAAAGAAAGAAGCTTGACTATTACCTCACACCATGCACAAAAACCAACTCAAAATGGATTAAAGAACTAGACATAAGACCTGAAACCATAAAATCTATAGAAGGAAATATAGGCGAATACTACATGACATACACCTCAGTAACATCTTTAAAGACACATCACCCAAAGCAGTGACAGTGAAGGCAAAGATAAACAACCAGGACTACATCATATTAAAGAGCTTCTGTACAGCAAAAGAGACAGTAACCAAAACAAAGAGACACTCCACCAATTGGGAGAAAATTTTGGCACTCCATGCAACTGACAAGGGACTGATCACAAAGATCTACAAATAGCTGATGAGATGCAACAAAAACAAAGTAAATAATCCAGTCAAAAAATAGGCAGAAGAGCTAAAAAGAAACTTCTCTAAAGAGGAAATGCAAATGGCAAACAGGCATATTTAAAAATGTTCAACATCACTTGTAATCAAAATGTTCAACATCACTTGTAATGCAAATCAAAACTACAATGAGAGGGGCCTCCCTGGTGGTGCAAGGGGTTAAGCACCACACTGTGAAGCAATCGCAGCCTCTGCAGCACGAGTTAGATCCCCAACATGGTGAGGAAGACCTCTCCTGTCTCACCCGCTGCTCCCTTCACCAGTGTATTTCAGTCAGTCTGCCTGTTCTGTTTCCCACTCTGTCTCTGGTGAATCCTCTCACACCCCGCATCTCTGGCCTGCACCCCAGCTCTTGTATGCATAAATAAATAAATCTTTAAAAAAAATGTTTAAAAAAAAAAAAACTACAATGCACCCCAGCTCTTGTATGCAGAAATAAATAAATCTTTGGGGAAAAAAATGTTTTTTAAAAAAAACTACAATGAAATACCATCTTACACCAGTGAGAATGGCACATATTAAAAAAACTAGCAAAAACAAATGTTGGCGAGGATGTGGAGAAAAAGGAACTCTCCTGTACTGCTGGTGGGTGTGCAAACTGATCCAATCACTATGGAAAGCTGTGTGGAGATTCCTCAACCTGCTAAAGATGGAGCTGCCATATGATCCAGCAATTCCACTCCTACGTATTTACCCAAAGGACACAGAATCATTAATTCCAAAGGGCACTTGCACCCCTATGTTTATAGCAGCACTATTTACAATAGCTAAGCTATGGAAACAACCCAAATGCCCAAAACAGAGGACTGGATCAAGAAAATGTGGTACATATACACAATGGAAATTTACTCAGCAATCAAAAAAGATAAACTCATGCAATTTGCAGGAACATGGATGGAGCGAAATAAGCCAGAAAGAAAAAGAAAAATATCGTATGGTCTCACTCATAGCAGGAATTTAGAAAACCTAAAAAGGGACCAGGAAAAAGACTAATTATAATAAAGTAAAAATCAAAATCAACAAGCAACTATAAATCAGAGACACACTACGGGGGTGGGGAGGAGGGAATAGGATCAAAACAAGGGGGGGTGGGAACTGTATGGGGACTATAACCAAGATGAAAATGCATACATTGTGCAAAAATGAAAAATGATGCAAAAATATATAAAATTAAAAAGATAATATAATAATTAAATAAAAATAAAATGCCCTTCATTTAAAGAATGTATTGGAATAGAGTTGTTCTTTACTCCCTAATGCTTATTCTGTGCTTATAGCTAGCTGATAACCTACTCTCCAGTACAGCTAGGTAGGCACTTCTGCATTAAACTACTGTGAGTAAGGTCCCAATCTAAGTGCCAATTATACTTTTTATGGCATTTAATTTAAATAAGTGTAAAAGAAATCAATGATACATGAACACACACACATACATACACACAAACCCACTATTTCACTGAATTCTAAATTTAACATATGGAAAGACTTAGTAAATTTCATTTAAAAAAAATTGTCTGATTAACCATAATCAACATAACTAATAATTTGGAGGAGAAATCTTAAAAACTCATAAGATTCTGCATTCACATTGTTTAAAGTATATTACACAAGGTAGTATAAAGTTGTTTCCCTCTGTAAAAACTCAAATTGCTCTATTATTAGTTAGCTAGCTTTAATTTCTCTACTTTTGTCCACTCCTTCACACATTGTTAGTTATAATTCCTAACTGTAGTCATGTGTATCCCATTCTTTATCCATACTCGTCTCATTTTAACTGGATATCCAAACTTGCCAAATTGTACCTATAAACAGAAAGCAAATATGCTATAAATGTGCCCTTGCGCCCTCCATTGGAAATGCAGTGAGTGAGTTTTAATACATACTTGGTATATATATTTTGGTTTTGTTGAGGCGTTTTTGTTTTCTACTGATTCTGAGGTATAATCTAGATAAGTTATCTATTACTACAGACCTACGTAAGAACCTGAAATAAGAAATTTGATTAGTTCTTGTTACAATTACATCTATCTTTATAGAATATATACATAATGGAATACTATTCAGCAATCAAAAAAGATAAACTCATGCCATTTGCAACAACATGGATTGAGCTGGAAGGGATTATGAAATAAGTCAGAAGGAAAAAGGAAAATAGCAATGGTTTCACTTAGAGCAGGAATATAGGGGAACCAAACAAGGGATCAGGAAAAAACAAAACAAAAAACAAAAACAAAACTAGCAGGCAAAAGATAAATCAGGGGCATTCAGCAGGGGAGGAGGGAGCGGAATCAGAACAGGGGAGGGAAGAATATAAGAGACTATGGTGATGGTTCACGGGCAACTTGGTGGTGGGAATTCTATAGGGATTACTCCAAAGAGGAGAAATAAAACATTGTACAAATATGAACAACAATGTAAAAAATACATATATAAATAAGAAAAAACAAAATCTATCTTTACAAAAAATGAATCCATTATTTCCCACACTCGAGTTTTAAGAAAATTTATTTAGCTTTGCTATTACAAAGCAAACCAATAAGGATATTCAATTTATATCACAGATAGTTTGTTAGGGAAAAAAAACAGAAATACATGTAAATATCACACAAGTGATGACCTTCTTTCATGGAGGGAAAAACATAAAAAATGAATATAAAATGGCTTTATTGGTACCCTCACCCATTTGAAAGTTACATCTTTCAAAAATTTCAAAGTTACGGAACACATGCTAGGGAGAAAAATGACTATGAAGAAGAGCTAAATTTCTATATCATATTTCAAAATCTCTCAATCAAAATATATTACAAATCTCATCCAAAATAGAATACATTAACATTGCATTCAGTCAGAGTCATAATTCTTTTTATTTCAACTAATGGCTTCACACTTCTTACTAAAAATTACATTACCACATTATAATTGTTCACTGGTTAAGTGCATTCCTGCTGTTAGGGATTTGACAAAAGATGTTATTTAGCAGTTAAGACTAAGGCAAGGTATGGCTCCAAAGAGAATTACCTACACAGCACCAATTGTCCAACTATCTCGAGCTATCCAGTGCCTTAGCTGTAAAATGGTCATTAAAATCTGAATTCTTTTTTTTTTTTAAAGATTTATTTTTTATTTATACAATAGCTGGGGTACAGGCCAGAGGCGCAGAAGGGTAAGAGGATTCACCAGAGACAGAGAGGGGAGCAAAACAAGCAGACGGACCAAAAGCACTGCTGAGGGGAACGGCGGGTGCGACAGAAGAGGTCTGCTGCGCCATGTGGGAATCTCCTTGGCTGGTTGGGAATCAAATCCGCGCTGCAGAGGCTATGGACAGCTTCACAGCGCTGTGCTCAACCCACTGCGCCACTGGGGAGCCCCTGAATTCTTCTTGTTATTACATCTACTGATTAAGTAGAATTCTTAAATAATACTCACGTGATTACAAGAAAAATGAAGCAACGAAGTATAAAAATTACATTTATTTAAAGATGTCAAGTAACCAAACTACAAATATAATTAAATGAAAGATGCATTCTTAAATGCAGTTTAACAAATGAAAAGATATTTCTCAAATTTACTGTTGTGTATTCAAGAAAATCTGTATGAGACTACCTGAAAAGTAATTCTTCATGTAAGAAAATGCAGTAAGAACAAACAGAATTGATAAAAAAAAAGATAGTATTTAACCTCTGTGGATTTTCCAATTTTCTTAAAGTGTCAGGAAGATGGTTAGCCAGATCCATCATCTCTTCAGAGACTGAAGTCAACTGTTTCTTCACAACACTAGGCAGTATTTCCTCCTCTGAAAAAAACAATCAATTTTAATTTTCAAACTACAATGCAGAGACATTCATCTAACTGCCTCATTAAACAGTAATAGGACTCACATTTTCTTTTTTTTTTTTCTTAAATGAATTCCAACAACAAAAAAAAAACTTACTTATCCTTACTTATCAACTCAGTCACTTACTTCCCTTTTAAATTTTTGCTATTTGGAGTAAATATGGTTATCAACCTAGGCAAAAGGAAAAGGTAGAAATGAGGATCTAAACCCATGGGCACTATTTCAAAATCAGAAATCAATATAACATTATGTGAGCTGCTATTTATAGCAGTTAGGATAACCTTACCCTGACACTCATTCTTTACTCCCTGTTTAAAAATTATCACCAAAATAATATGCAAGTCTTTCTAATCAGAAAACTTCTTCCGAACACTCATTTCATTCTGTCTGGTATAACATCCTCCATCAAAACCACAAAACCTGCCCTCATTTCCCAAGCCCTTCCCTGCTTAAATTTCTTACTCTTCATCACCACTTCTCTCGTCCTTCAAAGAGGCCAGCTCCTCTGAAACATATGATATATAACCAGAGTCTCTGCTATTCCTGACTGCTGTTTCTATCTTGTGATCTCAAAATCACATCCCTTCATTCATTAAAGATTTACTTCCCTGGTACACTGTCATTACTTTCACTACTACTCCTGTGATAACTCCTAGTGATTTCAATATTCACAGAGATACTCCATCCAAAAGTATGAGGTTTTCAGTTCCTGGGTTCTTCCATTTTCAATAGTCTTTTCCTCTTGTGACCTCAGTCACCTATTGCCATAGCCATAGCCTGGACTTTATAATTACTAATGAAGTAACAACTTCCAAACTTCAACTGTAAGCATTATACCCTCTGAATACCAGCATGCTTTCCCCAATACAACAATTATTTGACACTTTCAGAACCAAATTCATTGACCTTATCACCTTTTCCTTACCCACTCCTACTCTCTATCACTCCTACTCTCTATCATGTCTTCCTTTCCTTTCTTACCAATATTATAATAACCATTCCCTTTTATGGACTCACAATTCTTTTGTTCTCCTCTCACGTGGTACTTACTTGACAAAACCCCAACTCTAACTAAATCTAGATTTTAACCTACTTAATAACTATATCTAAGTAGGTGAACATAGGTGAAAATGAAACAAAGATTTGACTCATTTTATTTTAATTTCATCACACACATCTCAAATGAACCTTCAGTACTGATGGATAATTATTCTCCACTTCCTGTTTCCCCTCTCATAATGACTATTTCAAAACTCTTTCTTTTCAGCCTCTAACAACTGCTTATCCCTTTTATTTAGGAAATAACTTCACCTCTCATTTCCCTAAGAGAATAGAAAAAAGAAAAGCGATTATTTTAAATTCCTACCACCAATCTGCTAAATAGTCCATATTCACATCACTACTTCAATTTATAGAAAAACTGCTTGAAAGAGTTATCCATATGCACTTTTACTCAAATTTATCTTCTTAAACTGACTGTAATGAAGCTCCCATTCCCAGGAGTACAGCAAGGAAGCTTTTAGAAAGGTTACCAATGGTCTCGACACAATCAAATCTATTACTTCTAGTTCTTCATCTCACTCAAATTATCAGATGTATTGAAAACAGTTGATATCTTACTCTTACTTAAAACACTTTCTTCACTTGGGTCTGAAGACTATGCCTCCTATAATTCATTCTTCATTACTGCTCCTTCTCAAGTCACTGTCATCTCAAGTCGCTATCTCTTATCTTCCTAACCTCTAAGTGCTGGCATGCCCTTGATGTCAATCCTTGGTTCTCTTCAGTTCTTCATTCCATTCATTCCCTATTTCACCTTATCGAGCTTCAGTTCTTTAACTACCATCTGTCCCTACTTTACTACTGTGCCCCATCTGAGCTCAAACTACTCTATGAATAGATATGCTATCATCCACATTCCAAAACACAGGAAAAACAGGCAAACCCCAAATCACATGGCTGGGATTCCACCAGTGGTCTACATAACACAAAAGTCCATGCTCTTTCATTTTACTATGCAGATCAATATCATGACCTATCAAGATATCTAAGACACTGCATCATTCTTTTGAGAAAAAGAGCAGGGTTATTCTACTCTAGAGAAAATTTAGAAATTTAAACCAGGACACTATAAAACAATCTTATACTTTTAAAGATTTATGTGTAAATATCCAATATTTGTCTTTGACATTCTAACTTGCTTTACTACAAACAAATCCCTCAGTCTCTGCTGGGGACCAGCTCCAGTGAACAGGGTAAGGAGAAGAATCTGGAAGAACTGAGGAATAAAGAAATGACAGACACAAAATAGAGTTTAAAAACAGACCTTGTTGACCAGTCTTCAAGTTACGACTCCGACATTCTCCCTGTCTCAGCACCTCACGCCTTAGGTTTCTCCAACAAGTCTCTTCCATTTTACTATAAATGTAAACATTTCACTTCCCTTATGGCTGAATCATATTCCAGACTGTGGACATACAACATCGTCTTGATCCAGTCTTCTACTGACTGGGGATTTTGGTTGCTTTTTGTGTCATTGCTATTATAAATAATGCCATAATAAACAGAGTATAGAATATAGTTTTTTGACTTGATGGTTTCACGTTCTTCAGTAGATACCTAAGAGTGGGATTGTTGAGTCACATGGTATTTCCATTTTCAGTTTTTAAGGTTGCTCTCCATAATGGCTGTACTGGTTTACATTCTCAACAACAGTATGACAGAGTTCCTCTCTCTCTACAACCTCTGGAGCACTTACTGTTGTGGGTGTTTCTAATATGAGCCATTCTCACAGGTATGAGATATTACCTCACTGTGGTTTTAATCTGCATCTCTACTGGAAGTAAGGGTGAACATTTGGCCTTTGAGATATCCTCTTTGATGAATTGTCTGTTCAGCTCTGTTGTCCATTTAATTGGGTGGCTTACTTTTCTACTGTTGAACTGTATGAGTTTATATATATATATATATATATATATGTGTGTGTGTGTGTGTGTGTGTGTGTGTGTGTGTAGAATATTAAACCCTTGCTGGTTATGTAACACGTAATATATTTTCCCACTCAGCAGGATGTCTTTCTAATCTACTTATACTTCCTTTCCTGTATAAAATCTTTTTAATCTAAGGTAATCCCAATTGTTTTCTTTTGCTTTTATTTACCTTGCCACAGGGACTAAGCCTCCAAAAACATTTTTATCATTGATGTCATGGACTATATCACCGACGTTCTCTTCTACACTTGAAAGATTTATGGCAAGGGTGTGTAATTTCCAGACTAAGAAATAGCTGATTACACCATTGATAATCAAAGTCCAACCCTCACAGCCTAGTAAATAGCAAAGCTACAAAGTGAAAATAATATGAACTGCTTTGCACAGTATCATCACTGAAACTCTAAGTTTTGGCCAAACAGATCTCACTCTAATGCTCACATACTCAAGAAGTTGTAATAACAGATAACTTACTCATGTGTAAATGTTGCGTTTTTTGGAGATAAATTTCAGCGAAGAGATTTGAATAAGAAAATAAAATTCAAATTTGAATTGAATTTTATCTTTTATTTTTATAACATACCTTGGTTTAAAGCAAACATTTGCATAGCATCACCCAAAACTTGTAATTTTTGATAAAGGATGAGGCCTGCCTACAAAGACACAAAAATGAAAAGAACATGCTAAGATAACCAAAATAAAACTGTAAGTCCCATCTTTAGTAAAATGCAAAATAATGATTCCTAAGGTGCCCCAAAAGTTGAATTTAACCAAAAATGTTATACAAGTTTCTAAATGTCTTCATTTAATCATCACACCAACTGTGAGAAATAAAAGTTTAAGTTTTCAGATTTTAACACTCAATGTTATCCTAATCAAAAAATGTATAAATGGAATGTAACAATATAAATCAGGTGAGAGAAATTTTTTTGAACTACACAATACTTACCTCTCTATATCTCATTAAATCAGCTAAGACTGTTAGTATAAGAACAGTGTTCCTGGGCCTCCCTGGTGGCGCAAGGGGTTAAGCACTGCACTATGAAGCAATCCGCAGCCTCTGCAGCAGAGGTGCGATCCCCAGCCGGCCAGGGAGCAACCCACATGGCGCAGCAGACCTCTCCTGACTTGCTCACTGTTCCCCTCAGCAGTGAATTTCAGTCAATCTCCCTGTTCTGTTCCCCACTCTGTCTCTGGTGAATCCTCTCATCCCAACCCCACACATCTGGCCTGTACCCCAGCTCTTGTATGCAAAAATAAATAAATCTTTAAAAATAATAATAATAATAAATTTTAAAAAACAAACAAAAAAAAACAGTTCCTTTTAAATGGTATTAATGGGAACAATCAAATCACACTGATTTTACATGAATAAAAATGCTACAGAATTTGTACTAGTAGTCAACAAATTTCATGATTTTTTAAAACAGAACATAAAGGAAAACCATCACCCTATTTTGCAACAAAATTGGATCTTTTTCTATTTATAAATAAAAGGAGCTTCCATTCCTAAAAACAGATGTAACAAAGTCCAGATTTCACTATGTATGAATATGTAAATATGAAAATATATTTGACTACCAGCAGTGAAAAGCAAAATTTGGAGGCAGTTTTTCTAAATTTCTACCACACTTAAAATGTAAATGTAAAAATAAGGCCAGTTTCAATATAGAAACTGTCTTGTAATTTTTATTCTGAAGTTATTTATAAATCAAATACATCATCATTATGATTTGTGCTTGCTCAATCTAAGTTTATTAGCCTTTCATGTTTTCAAATACTTCATATTCCTAACACACAAATTGTACATTATTTTGGTTTCACAACAATAAAATACCTAGCACTGAACAATATGTTGATTAGTATTTGCTAATGAAAATTGAGAATTAACAGTTTCACTAAGTGTCTGCCTAAGCATTTTTAATGCAAAGCTCATTTAAAATATTTAGTTGGGGCCTTCCCTGGTGGCGCAGCGGTTGAGCGCTGGGCTGTGAGGCTGCCCGCAGCCTCTGCAGCGACAATTCATTCCCCAGCTGTCAGCAAGGGTCCCACAAAAAAAATAAAATAAAATAAAATAAAATAAAACATTTAGTTAAGTTTGTACACATAATAAGTTCTCTGTAATTCATTATAAGGTTTTAAGGTTTTAAAAATATAATCTTAAGATCTTCAAATACATACATAAGCATCAGTGGCTGCATACAGTTTCTGGTCCTCGGTGAGAGGAAAATTATTCCAATTGCTACAGCGGATAGACTTGTCTTTCAGAAGCTGTTTACCTAAGATGTGTTTAACCAAAGCATTGAGGCTCCACGTCTCTATACATTTTAGCTAGAAGTAATGAAAAATCAACATAGCAAAAATTACTTCCTTCAATTTTAGATAGTCTTAAATGCCATAAGCCATGCCACAAATAAAATTGGAAATGTTATGTCAAAAGGTAGTATTTAACATATTTCCTCTCACTTGAAAAAAAAAAAACATCTCATTTGCAACTTGTATTTTAAGAAACTAACTGTGGAATTTATTCAATGCAGGTATTAAAATTCTGGGATTAGAAAAATTACTTTTCATGAGAAAAAGCAAAGTAGGTTGGTAGACTTCCTACTTCCCAGCCAAATAAAAACTTGATTAAATGTGGGAACTTAATGACTACATCAATAAAATATGTGAAATATAGGTGGTAGAACTAATAATCAAACTTCCACTAAAAGCATTATACTACAAGAGTTGCACATGCTTCCCCTTATAATAAGTTATTGGTATAAATGAATTAAAGAAATAAAATATTTAAATTTGAAACCATGAAATAGTACCAGATATTAAGGATTAAGGGTACTTGCCTAAAGAAACTGTATGCTAAGGCAATGGATTAAAACTGAAGGTTTATGTTACAATTCACTTTTATAGTTATACAAGTATTATAGTTTAGTTTCTCGAAAATTTTCTAACATTCAGACAGAAGGTACACATTCCATGAAATAGAATATTGTTTTTCCTTATGAATTTTTGTATTATGTCTACCTTTCCATTGGCAACATTTGTCAGTTCCACAAAACCATTCAACTTGATGTCAAAGTCACGTAGAAGTTTCCATTGATCGCCTTCAATTCCTATACCTGCCTTTTTAATTGATTCATTTTCAAGCAACATCTTTAATCCCTGGGGAAAAACTATAACATTTTATTATTACCTAAAAGGATTTCAACAAATATGATGGATTTACTTTGTTTCTTACAATTTTCTGTTTCTTTTTAAATTTGTATTTATGTTAGGTTTAAGTTCAGAAATGCATTTACATTGAATACTTCTTGTCCTAGTAAAGCAAAAAGTCCTAACGGATAAATGACAAGACAACGCTTGAGTTCTGCCTCTACTATCAATAACAATGTATACCTGACCACTTAACCCCCTAAACTCTACTTTGCCACTCTACTACAGGAATAATAACGCCTGACAGAGATGATGTGAACATTAAATAAAACAAGGGTTGTAAAAGAATCAGGTAGAACATAAATACCAAAAAAAAAACATGGCGTTGAAGAAGTATCAACTAATTTGAGAACTTAATCAGGATAACCTTAACATAACACAATTATTTACTATATAAAAATGAAACAAAAGAAATACCAACCTGACGTAAGAGAAACATGAAACAAGTAGCATCTGCTTTCTGACACACATAACTGAATTAATGCAACTTTGCCCAGGTTTCCTTTATTGTATATTGGTGGCCATTCCATGTCAAATCCTACCACATCTCCATCAGACAGACTCATCCTGAAGTTGAAAAAGGTATAGATTAGGCGCGCGGACCTCTCCTGCTGCCCGCTACTCCCCTCAGCAGTGTACTTCTGTCCTTCTGCCTGCTCTGCTCCCCACTCTTGCTCTGGTGAATTCTCTCACCCTCCCCGCTGCTCTTCTGACTGTACCCAGTGCTGGTATAAATAAATAAATAAATAAATCTTTAAAAAAAAAAAAAAAAAAAAAGGGGGGCCTCCCCGGTGGCACAGCGGTTGAGCGCTGGGTTGCAAAACTGCCCGCAGCCTCTGCAGTGCTGGTTCATTCCCAGCTGCTTCCCAGCCACCGGAGGAGGGTCCTACATGGCACGCAGACCTCTCCTGCCGCCTGCTGCTCCCCTCAGCAGTGTACTTCGATCCTTCTGCCTACTCTGCTCCCGCTCTGGCTCGGTGAGTTCTCTCACCCTCCCGCACTTCTGACTGTACCCAGTGCTTGTATAAATAAATAAATAAATCTTTAAAAATAAATAAAAAACTTAAAAAAAATACAGATTAGTTTTATGAAAAATCTGTAATAGTTACATTAAAATTTATACTTCAGCATGACTATAGGCATCACTGAAAACATTAAAAGAGAAGTCACAGAGAGTAAAAGATACCTGTGATATATCATTGATAATGACTAGCCATAAAGTATTAGAAATTTCTTTATAAGTCAACAAGGACACATAATCCAGTAAAAAAAAGACAGAGAAAAGAATCCATACCAATTCCCAAAAGGAAATGCAAATGGCCAATAAACCCAAATAAATAGGTGAAGACACAAAATCTCACTAGAAATCAGAGAAATGTAAATTAAATCTTTATAATTTCATATTTACCAGATTGGCAAAAATTGAATGCTGAGAAGGATATCTATCAACAGGTCCCTTGGTGAATATATACACTGCTAAAATCCTCTTGGAAATAGCTTTGACAACATCTAGTTGAAGATGTACAAACATGATAACCCGGCAATTTTTTTCTCATAATCTATGAACCTTTCATAAGTGCATAAAGAGGCAGAAATGTGTAAAATGTTTATTGCAACGCTATTCCTACTGGAAAAACCAAACTCCATTTTCAACAAGAAAAAGCTCCTTTCTTTGAAGGAAGACAACGAAAATCTAACATTTGACAAGGTAAAATCATTGCTAAGGCAAAAACTGCCAGCCTCAATAAAAAGAACAGGAAAATAGGATCCTTAACCAGGATAAAAATCATTAATAAATAACTGTAATAATAGTATTTAGTATGGGCATCACAAAATGATAATATAAACAACTATTATAAGTATGCTGAATATATTCAAATATTTAAAAGAAAGGAATATGATGATAGCTAAAATGGAAAGTATTTTTTTAAAAGAAAAATGGAATTTCTACAGATGAAAAATACAATATAAAATAAAATATTCACATAATAAGTGAACCTGCAGAATATCAAAAGAAACTATTCAAATTGAAAGCAGAGCAAAATGTATAAAAAAAGACTAAAAGGAAAAAAAAGCTTCAGTGACCAATGACACAGTATAAGCGATCCAACTTACATGCATGTAAAAATCCCAGAAGGAGAGAAGGAACAGGATGAATGGGAAAAAAAAAAAAAACTTTAAGAAATTTTCAAATTTGCTATAAACATTGTAGGGCCAGTGCTTGAAGCTTGGCCAGATTCTTTCTGGATGCCTTGGCAGGCCTAACATGTCTTTACGGAAGCAGCAAGAGATAGGAGCAGCAGCAGCAGCATCCAGGGCCCAGGCATGGTACATAAGGGGCAGCAGCAGCCCCCCGTTGGGAGCTCTGTTAGCATTTATATGATTTATAGACAAAGCCAGCAGAGGGCCAAATTTATGCCTAGGTTACACATGTATGTTTTTGCACATGCAAACAATACATCAAGGTTATGTATTATTTACTGTTTTCCACATATGTGGACTACATCTCAAGGTTACATGTTATCTACTAGGTCACCTGTGCTGGAAATCACAGCAGAAAATAGCCTGAGAAACTCTGAGAAAACTCTTTTTTCACTTGCCCTACAAATATGCAGATCCAAAAAGCTCAACTGATTCTCCTACACAAACCACATGTCACGAATGTCTATACATCTTATAAACATTCTCTCACCCTCACGCGCTTCTGACTGTACCCAGTGCTTGAATGAATAAATGAACGAATGAATGAATGAATAAATAAATCTTTAAAGTGGCCTGAGAAGGGTCAGAAAGCTAGGGTGGGAGAGAGCTGCCTGTCATTCATAAAATACATATAATTCATCATATATACATTCTTCAATCATGTATGCTTACTGTCTTCAAAATATTTTAAAACTGCCAAAGGTAAGATGGTAGACTTACTATATAATTACAAATGATAGATTTTGCCTTTTCTGTGAACAAATAAATTTCTATATATAATGACACCTAAAAGTGGCCAGGTAACTACAGTGGGAGTGAGGACAGCTAAATACTATTTTTAGATAACATCTATCACCAGTAGACCATTAATAAATAGCTTAACTTACCTTAGCTTCTTTCACCTCAGTTTAAAAAAAAAAAAGACAGGTATAACTTCAAAGAAGATGTGAATGAATTTCTCACTACATCTGCTTATAAATTGATTCAAAAATCTTAGATCGCATTATTGCAACATCCTAATTTAACAAGACAACTTTTTTTATTTTTTATACAATAGCTGGGGTACAGGCCAGAGGTGCAGGAGGGTGAGTGGATTCACCAGAGACAGAGTGGGGAGCAGAACAGGCAGACAGACTGAAAGCACTGCTGAGGGGAGCAGCTGGTGTGACAGAAGAGGTCTGCCGCACCATGTGGGATGCTGAGGGCAGCTTCACAGCGCTGTGCGCAACTCACTGCGCCACCAAGGAGGCCCCAAGACAACTTTTAAAAATATATAGTCATTTCCAATGTTCTTCTTAAGGATATTTGCTATAATTATTGCTAACCAAACACAACAGAGTTAATCCCAACCAATATTTTTAATGACATATAAAAGGGCTATTTAGGGGTTGAATAATTCTTGAATTTTTCCCTATTAAATTGGTAATCATATAGTGTTCCAGTACTTCGACATATAACACTTTCAGTACAGAAAGTCGAAAAGTTAGCTAAAATGTAAAAAGACTTATAAAAGAACAAACAGGTACATAACAAATTTAATTCAGTGACTTTAAGTTTTTATTTAAAAATCAAAATTAACATTTTTCAGTGATATTCTATATGTAGAAATAATTATCTACTGAACACACCTCAACTGTAAAATTAAACATACTTACCAATAATAGTTATCTTTGAAGAATCCAAAGTCAAATGAAACTGTGAAAATGAAATCTCTTACCTAATATCTTCAGCTAGTAAAGAACAATCATTAGCTTCATAACTGTACACTATGGATCCAGAGAATTCTAAGAAGGGAAGATCATCTTCTAAAACACTCTTCTTAATACATGCCTTGAGTTAAAAGAAATTCCAAAAAGCATAAAGTTTACATTAAAAAATAAATCTTTGTTGACATAAAAAAGCTTAACTGAAGCATTCAAATTACAATTCTAAATTTTCTCAACTTATGCTTTCTAGACTAATGCAATAAAGATAAATACATCCATTGTAAGATTATTTTTCTAACAAGCATATTTGCAAAAACTTATAATCCTATTTTTCTAAAACCATTTATTTTAATGAGTTTTTTCTACAATTATATTAGTATTGTAGATGTAATAATATTGCCTTAAATTATCGCTGAAGATTAGTTGGTGGATCTTAAAACTGGTTTAACCATAAAATTCATCAAGGTAAATGGACCTCCCCGGTGGCGCAGCAGTTGAGCACTGGGTTGCGAAGCTGCGGGCAACGCAGCTTTAGTTCCATCTACAGCGCCGGTTCGATCCCCGGCTGCTCCCCGGCCACCGGAGGAGGTCCCACATGGGGCGCAGAACTCTCCTGCCGCCCGCTGCTCCCCTCAGCAGTGTACTTCGGTCCTTCTGCCTGCTCTGCTCCCCGCTCTGGCTCTGGTGAATTCTCACACCCTCCTGCGCTTCTGACTGTACCCAGTGCTTGAATGAATGAATGAATAAATAAATCTTTAAAAAAAAATTCATCAAGGTAAATACTAATTATCTGAATTTGAACTAACTAATAAGGTCACCCATGCAAACTATATAAATGGAAAAGGACAGAGTAAGAATTCTCATTTTGTTAACCCAATAAATGTAATCCCAGTCACACACTGAATGACTAGATTCTGTTTCATTCACACCACAGCAACTCTAACTTAACCAATCACCTGAAGTTTACAAGTGAGGATGGGCTCATTTCATAGTCAAGTTTAAATTAAGTTTCGCATCTGAAGAATAATTGATGAAGTGCATACCTTTCTTTTTTCCACAGCACCTCTCTCAACCTGCGTAAGCATCCACTCAGGAAGTTTCCGCGGTGGTGGAGTTGATGCCTTTTTTTTTTTATTCATCTTTAAATCGCTCTAGTTGTAGAATACAAAGATACAGTTGCTTTATGAGTAAATACAGTACAATCTTTGAAAGAAAACTCAAACATAAGCCTGTCAATATGATTGAAGAACCAGATATACATATTTAAGGTAAGTTATGGCATCTGGGCCCAAGCATAGCTCATAAGAGCTGGAATGATAGAAGAAAAAGGATACAGTATGCTGGGTTTACTAACTAAACATTTAATATTTCTTCCTTTTAAAATAAGTCTGTCTGAGTTCTAAGGTTTTAGCACTTTCAAAATACTATTACTCCATGGCATTGAACCTTTCAAAAGTAATCTTTATCTCATTAATAATGAAAATTCTTGGGTATATAAGTTGCTATGAATTATTGACATTTTTAATTTCCTTATCTCCTAAATTTTAAGTAAACTCTGTAAACTGTTAGAATTGTTCACAAGTCTATGTGAAAATCAATTCTGAAAATCAATTCTGGTAATAGCTTTCCTGTATTAAGAATTTTTTACAAGTCTTTTGGTCTAGCAAGTGACCAAATTTTCCTAAGAACAAAGTTTTGTAGATGACCAAAAAGTTTCCTAGATTATTTTTTTAGTCTGTTACTTGCATTGAGGGTTTTCCTCAACGTAAACCAAACTTCAAGAATTGTTACAGAAAATACAATGATTAAGATAACTATGACATGTTCTTTTTGTTAATGGTGGATGGATCCATACAATACCCTCATATGGATCCATACTTAACATACTAAATAAGTAGCCTTAAGTTCTTAAATTTCTTCAATCCTTTTTTTCACAAAGATGGCACCAAAAGTAAAGAAGGAAGCCACCTCCAAAGCCAAAGTTAAAGCTTTGAAGGCCAAGAAAGCAGTACTGAAAGGCATCCACAGCCACAAGAAAAAGAAGGTCTGCACTTCACCCACCTTTTGGACACCCACGACACTATGACTATGAAGGCAGCCCAAATATCCTCAGAAGAACACTCCCAGGAGAAACAAGCTTAATCAGTATGCCATCAAGTTTCCTCTGACCACTGAGTTAGTCACAAGGAAAACAGAAGACAACACACTTGTGTTCATGGTGAAAGTCAAGGCCAACGAGCACCACATCATACAGGCTGTCAGGAAGCTCTATGACATTGATGTGGTCAAGGTCAACACCCTGATCAGACCTGACAGCATATGTGCAACTGGCTCCTAATTATAATGCTTTAGATGTTACCAACAAAACTGGGATTATCTAAACTGAGTCCCAGCTGGCTAATTCTAATTTTTTCACCATTAAAAAAAATTTCTGGGCCTCCCTGGTGGCACAAGGGGTTAAGCACTGCACTATGAAGCAATCCACAGCCTCGGCAGCATGAGTTCGATCCCCAGAGAGCCACAGAGAAACCCACATGGCAAAGCAGACCTCTCCTGTCTCGCCCGCTGCTCCCCTCAGCAGTGTGTTTCAGTCAGTCTGCCTGTTCTGTTCCCCACTCTGTCTCTGGTGAATCCTTTCACCACCACCCCTCACCCTCATCTCTGGCCTGTATTCCAGCTCTTGTATGCATAAATAAATAAGTAAATCATTAAAAAAAAATTTCTTCAATCCTAATCTTTGTCCTGGTTATGTCAAATTTCTTATAAAAAGGCAGCCATTTTAAATATATACCTGAAGATGCTTATGATAAAACATGATATTAATATGAAAAAATCAAAGCAACTATTTATGATTTAGGGAGAGTCTGCTATATTTAGCAATATAAACTCTGAAAAAATTAAACAGTATCTGGCAAGTATTCATTTTAACAGTCCATTTTCCCAAGCATAAGCCTCCAAAGACAGAGAATGATAATTTATCGAAGAAAAATTTAAAAGATTAGCAAACAAATTTTCCATGAGAACAAACTCTACCACACTTATGGAGTTACAAGGGAAGAGCTAACTATAGGCTAGTATTTCACTCTCCCTACTGGGAAATGAGAAAGAAAAGTTCAACCAGGGTTACTGGTAAACACGCTAAAGATCTCAAACCTGATGGGACAGCCTTGTAAACCTATCAATATTCCAACAAGCAAAAAATCACCAGAGTATCAATCAAGAAAATGTTAGCAAAATATAGTTTGACTTTCTAGATTGCTTAATATAAATAAGCCCAGAATTATAGATTTGTTCATTTATGGATAGAAAATAGAGACTAGCCAAGCAGCTGTATAATTAAAAGAAATCAAAAGAGAGGTGTTTCAAAGTCAAAAACAACTTAACTTGTGGCAAATATTTTTTTCCATACACTGCTCAAAACTAACTTGTTAAACCAAAACTATAACATATCCTAATGCAGAAGAAAAGGACATTCTTGAAATCTGTCTCTGATAGTTTGGTGTTCCTCCAAAAAAACAGAATAGCCATCTGCACTTAGTACATGTCTATATTCTTTAAATCTTTTTTTTTTTTTAAAGATTTATTTACTTATGCATACAAGAACTGGGGAACAGGCCAGAGGTGTGGGGGGTGAGAGGATTCACCAGAGACAGAACGGGAAAACAGAACAGGCAGACTGACTGAAATACACTGCTGAGGAAATCAGCGGGCGAGACATGAGAGGTCTGCTGTGCCATATGGTTAGCTCCCTGGCCAGGGATCGAACTCGAGGTGCAGTGGCTGCTGACAGCTTCATAGGTTATGTTTTAACCCCTTGCGCCACCAGGGAGGCCCTGTAGTCTTTAAATCTTGAGCAAAGATCTATGAGTCTCTGAATAAGAAATGACATCTCATGTCTTATGGTTTCCACCTGCATTATATGTAATAAAATAAACGTCATATATTTAAGCTTATATGTTTGATTAACTGTCAAACATTTTACAAATATTATTAAGTTTATATCTGTCACAAAATCAAAACAATTAACAAGAGTCGAAAATTGATCCCCAAAATACACATATGTATTATTTGTTCTTAATCTTAAGATACATCTTTATAAGACAGGAAAACAAGTTTTTGCAATAGAGTAAATCATTTGCAACACTGCCAAAACTGAGGTTTCAACAAATAGTATAAAACTCTATAAAACCTTGGAATTTGGTAGGTAATTAATTCACAGTCAAAACAGAAATAAACTTCAATAATTCTTCCCTGCAACTACCTACAATGCTAAAATCATTTTAGTTTGAAAGTCTAATTTTTAGATGTATATATCCTCTTATACACGCGAAATTCTTTTGAGATACTTCCAGGCTAAGAATTCGAAAGTAAACTTGATTACAACCCAACATCTTTGTCAAATTTCTTGGGACAAATAAAAAGCATACAAAAAACTAAAGTTGTAGAATAATTTGCAGTTGGGAAATCCTTCAACATACATGAAAATTTTAATTGTTCATCAAATAAAGGTTATCTTGGAAGGGAACTAAGAACATTGAATAATAACATTTTTTAACTTACATATTTAGTTGCCATTGGGTATAAACATCTGACAAGGCTTTCTAAAATCAAGTCTTTTATTATTCATAATGTATTTCACATTGTATCATTAAAGGACCTTAAATTCCTCTTTGAAAAGTCTTATTTGCTTTGGTCTGGACTTACCTGAAATCATCTTGCCTATTTACTACTATCTGCCATTTTTCAACCTTTATATCTTTTAAAAGGTGTCTTAAAAAACATACACCTAGGATTTTGGGGAGGTTTTTTTGGTTTTGTTTTGATCACCCCATTTGAACATGTATATTTTTTCACAGGGAAATTCATCTTATTCACAGTGTAAAAACTTGAAGTTTTTCATCTTAGTTTTATTAGAATTTATATTACTTCATTCGTTTCTTGTTATTCTTCTATTTCTTTTACTTTGTGAAATTATCACTAATTTTCTTTTTTTCCCCATTGTCAAATGTTGAAATTTAACTTTTTTCCCACCCTATCACAGTACTATCTCAGCAAGACAATGTAACTATAATCCCTACCCACCAAGATCCTACACTTGTGCTGTTCCTGTATCTAACAAGGTAAAATTCTTAGAATGTTTTTACTACCCTACCCTTCTAACTACTGTTTTTTGCTAAAATAGTTTCAGTTACAGACTATTTGTTTTCTTAGTATTACTCTTCTATTTTCAGAACTTTGCTATTTTTCAACATTTATACATTATCCATTTAAATATAAATGTATACATGTTTAAATGTATATATAAATATACGTATGGCTTACTATAGTTTCCTCCTCCTGTCATCTTCCCATTTCCTGAACCTCTGTTCTAACTCCAATATCTGGAGAACTTTCTCAACTATTTTCTTTCAGTAGACTATATAAATAATAAACTCAGATCTCTTGCCTATGTGTACATGTATTTTTCCACCAGGTAAGAGAATGGTATGTTGGCTGAAAATAAGTCTCTAAGTAGTTTGCAGAAAATGTTCTTAATGTCTTACACCTTTTTCTTTCTTTTATTGAAGCAACATTGGTTTATAATATTATATGTTTCAGGTATATAGCATTATAATTCAAAATCTATATATGCTACAATATCATGTCCATCAAATGTCTAGTTTCCATTCACCATTATTAAGTCATTCACTTTGTGATAATTATGGCATATATAGTAAACTAATAAAACCCTATTACTATTTAGTTATTAACGATCATATGTACTTTTTTTTCCTTCTACAGCATTAATTCACGATAGTGAATTTTCTCTTGCCTGGATTTCTTCTAGTCTCTTATTTATTCTAGTCTCTAAGTGACAGTCAGCTTATCTATTGAATTCTTATTAAGATTGATTGTTACTGGGAGAACATTTTTGCACACAACACTAATGATAAAGGACTGATCACAAAAATCTGCAAAGAGCTGATGAGACTCAACAACAACAAAGAAAATAATCCAGTCAAAAAATGGGCAGAAGAGCTAAAAAGAAACTTCTCTGAAGAGGAAATGCAAATGGCCAACAGGCATATGAAAAATGTTCAACATCACTTGTAATCAGGGAAATGCAAATCAAAACTACCATGAGATACCATCTTACACCAGTGAGAATGGCACATATTTAAAAAACTAGCAACAACAAATGTTGGCGAGGGTGTGGAGAAAAAGGAACTCTTCTGCACTGTTGGTGGGAGTGCAAACTGGTCCAACCACTATGGAGAGCTGTTTAGAGATTTCTGGACCTACTAAACATAGAGCTTCCATATGATCCAGCGATTCCACTCCTAGGTATTTACCCAAAGGACACAGAAACATCAATTCCAAAGAACACCTGCACCCCTATGTTTATAGCAGCACTGTTTACAATAGCTAAGCTTTGGAAATAACCCAAATGCCCAAAAATAGATGACTGGATCAAGAAGATGTGGTACATATACACCATGGAATATTACTCAGCATTCAAAAAAGATAAACACATGCAATTTGCAGCAACATGGATGGCGCTGGAAGGGATCATGCTCAGCGAAATAAGCCAGAAAGAAAAAGAAAAATACCGGATGGTCTCACTCATAGCAGGAATCTAGAAAACTTAAATAAGGGACCAGGAAAATGAATAACTATAAGAAAGTGAAAATCAAAATCAACAAAAAACTATGAACCAGAGACACTTTTTGGGGGGTGGGCGACGGGAGGGGAGGGATTGGGGTCAGAATGGGGGGGTTGCAATTGTATGGGGAATATAAAAATAAAATTTATTATTTAAAAAAAAAAAAAGATTGATTGTTAGTTCCAGAAAGTATCTTTGTGCAGTGTTGTCACCCTAAATGAACTTCTTATTTCTCTTGTAAAAGTTATAATCTATTTCAAAGATGTGGTTCAATAGTTTTATAACTTAACTATTTCAAAGATCTGTTTCAACAGAAGTTCCCTATTCTGAATGTGCTATTGATCCTCTTTTCACTAATGCTGGATTCCTTAGGTACACTGTTTCTTTTGTCAGGTTAGATAACTTTACCGTCAGCAACCATCAGTTTTTAGGGTCCCATAAGAAGCTGCAAATATGGAACCAAGAGACTGTAAGTCTTCTATAGAAGCATTAGGTGACAAATTTTCTGTTTACAGGTTTCCAAAATTATAATCCCAACAGCATTCTGAGCCCTCTGAAAGTGCTCTAAGGCATAAAAGAGCAAGGAAGCTTCCTGAAGCCAATCAGTTATTCAGCTCATTCAACACATACAGTTTTCAATCATATTTGTCTTACCACAGTAATACTGTTGAATATTTCATTTAGGAAATTATGTTTTCATTCCTTTCTTATCCTCCAGTTTTTCCTTTTCTTCTGTTTTAGGTTCTTTTATTAATACAATTTCCTGCTGAATGCACTGATAATTACAGGTACTTTTAAGGACCTTTTTTTGTTTAGAAATGATTTTTTCCCTTAAGAATCAACTATTCAGCTTTATATCTGTTGAACTGCCTCCAACAATAATTCTTACTTCTTTATGAATGAATCTCTACACTGGGGGGTCAGGAATATTTTCAACTTCACAGCATATTTAGAAAAGGAATACATTTTTATGGCATACTGGAAATGGAATCTGGAATGAGAATGTAGATTTTCTTCTAATTGTTATTATATTTCTTTAGAAAATAATAATTGTCAAACTTTTGAACTAAGAAACTTGAAATTGCTTGAATTGCTTGGATGAACTTAATTTCTATGCATAGGTTTTATGTTTAAAATGATACACATAACTCCTGATTAACACTTCCAAACATTTTCTTTATATTCTATGTTGCAACCACCACAAAGAATCTATGTTACTGCAAATTGTAGCAAATGGCAAAAAGAGGAGGATTAGCTCCAATAAGGTAAAAACTCCTTTTTCACTATTAACCAGCATTCCAACAATAAAATCTCTTTAAATTGCTTTTCAAGGGTGGTGAAATTTTTAAAATCTAATAGCTTCTCTTTTTCTGCTACTGAAAAACAATGGCAATTCCTTCAGATGATGCAAATAAGCTTTATATACAAATGAAATTTTATATCAAATATCGGAACATAATGTTAAGCTATGTCTCAGGAATACACTTACTTTGCTAGCACTACTAACACTTCTTTGGGATTCAATTAACACTAATTAAGCCACTTCTAAAACTATTTTAACTTCACTCTCCTAAAGCTGAATTTTTACTCTAAACCCACTAACTGAGTTAGTACAAGTTAATATATTTCCTGATAATCATCGTACTTTTTAATTCCTAATTTATCAGTAGATTATGTCTATATAACTTTGGGGTTACATTTTTACTACTCTATATGGACACATGCTTTACTCACTCTCCACCAAACCTTCCATACCAATCCCTTACCCCTTTTATTTCCCCTATTTCCTCCTCTACTCCATCAGTGCACCTTTGATTAAATTCAGTGTTCAAAATGTCAGTTAAGGATAGCATTTTTTGAAGTCAATAAATATACTTCAACAAATCTTCAGTAAGGATCATGCAGAATAATTTAAAATTTTCGTTTTAGCTTATAAATCTTCTTTGGACTATAAACAGACTTAAGTAATGAAATAATTTTCTTCATGTAAAGCTGAAAAGGGGATACTGTAACAGTCTGTATTTCATTAGTTCACCATTTTTATGACATCATTGAATATGGAATTTAGAAACAAATACAAATTTTAACATACAAGAGATTCCCTGTGAATAAGACAACATGTTACTTGGAATATCAGTGATTTAGACTGAAGTTATGTAAGCCTTTATTCCTTTCCATTATAATCAATCCCGAACTTTCAGTTATGTATGTTCTAAAATACTTGCTTCTCACTTGAATATTTCATCCCCAGTTGGATTGAGAACTTATTTGCTCAGCAACTAGAGCCCTTCCAGCCATTTTTCTTCAAGGATTCTACAGTTTTTAACTGAGGACCATTGCTAACATTTAAGGTGTCTACAATGAACACCTTTTTCATTAAATAATCTTTTTGTTTTGTTTTGTTTTGTTTTGTTTTAAGTAGAGGCATGTTTTATTTGTTTGTTTGTTTGTTTGTTCGTTTTGTTTATACATGCACTGGGTACAGTCAGAAGCGCGGGAGGGCGAGAGAATTCACCAGAGCCAGAGTGGGGAGCAGAGCAGGCAGAAGGACAGAAGTACACTGCTGAGGGGAGCAGCGGGCGGCAGGAGAGGTCTGCGCACCATGTGGGACCCTCCTCCGGTGGCCGGGGAGCAGCCTGGGATCGAACCGGTGCCACAGAGGCCGCGCCAGCGCTCAACCGCTGCACCACGGGGGAGGTCCTCATTAAATAATCTTGCAAATAGGTGTTGTCTTTATGTCTTTGACAAATCTTCACTTTTTTTGCAAGTTGCTTTTAGTTACAACGCAACTTTTTAAAGGTACTAAAGTTAAATGGACAACAAACTTGGAAGAACTGCTTTACAAAAAGAGGGAAGCCTGAAATGCCACTTTCCATAGAGAAACCGTACTTCAGTTTTATTCAGAGCAAAGAATAGAGAAATTTTTTATTATACTAGAAGAAACTCAGTTATTGGTCTAGAAACTGTACTCAAACTACACATGCAATGAGGACAATATTCTACAAATACAAATGATTTGCAGCTTCATCTGTCTACTATTTGTCCAGTATTAACAATTATAAACAGAGCAGCACAACTAGCATTTGGAGTAATTCTTACAGTGTTACCGTACAGGCACAGCATTTTATTTTTCTGACCACTGCTTCACTTTGCAAAAGAGCTTACTCTTTTCAGCAGTCAATTTTTATATTGAAGGTCTTGTAAATCTCAGGATTTTTCCCCTTGGTAATACTGGCAAGAGTTCAGTATGTAACACCAAGCAAACCTTTGATGTCTAAGTAATTTGCAACCAGAATAAGTTCTTAAAGAGTTCCTTGGTCAACTTTTAGGAATTCTTGGTTCCAAACAGGGATATCATCTATCTGCTTTCCTTTGTTCTCATCATCCTCAGGAGGAGGAGGATCATCCTTGTGGCAGGCGCCCCACTGAATGATTTTTTTTTTTTTTAATATTGTTACATTAACGTTTAGTAGAAGAACTGGGTAATCATCTCCATCATCCATCCCAAAACTTCTAACATGATCTTGATAGTCACAAACTATTTAGCAATTTCCACATCGACTTCAAATATCTCTCCATCAAAATTCTGTAACTTAACTGAAGTCATAGTGTTCAGTTTCAAAGAGACAGTGGACCAGAGGCTAATGACAGCAGGGCAGCAGCAGCAAAGAGAAAAAGTGAAAGAGAGAGCGCAAGGTCACTACCAAATCTTCATATTTTCGAACAGATTAGCTGAAAATGGCAATTTTCCCATTTCCTTTACCTCACTCGTTGTCCTTACAGTATTCCATACAAGCAGGAAAAAAGAGAAAAACAAACCAGTGAGGTATCTGAGCTTTTATCATTTGTGCAATCCTATAACTACCTTCTTAAGCTTCTGAGTATAATGTCTATCAATCTCGTAAATGAAATATGTTCTTTATTTTGTGCTCAAAGATGCTTTCAAAACTTCAAATCTTTTGTTTAGTAAAATAAATGCTTTATGAAAACCTAAGAGAGTATTTTGTTTATTATACTACTTCACTTGGTTTATGCTGAAGAGTGAGGAACAAAAGAAACACCAAATTCAATTCTGAAATAATCTTTTACTTTACTGCCTAATTGCTGATTAAATTTTTACTCTACTATGTTTAACTCAGGAATCAGATAACTTTACAGCTTTAGTCAATAAATTACACATTATAATAGGAAAGTAAATATGAGCAAAAATTAAATTTATTTGACTATAAATTATTTAAAACACTAAGTTTTTTATTCCTTGAGATAAAGTTTTGTCAATTTTTAGCTTAACTAAATTCTTCTATTCATGCCAATACAAATCACACCGATAAGATTTAAGATTCAAGATGGAATAAATTTGAAATACTTAAGACAAATCACATTTGAAATTAGCTAAGGGATAACTTTTAATCACCTAGTTTGACACATACTTTACTTCACTGGTGGAAGAGTAGAAATTCAACACAAGAGCACCTTTTTCCACTTAGGATCATCTTCTAGAAAATGGTCAGATTTAACACCAGTCTCAAGAGAAAGCTGGGTTCTAGTGGATTAGCTCAGAGATTTGTTTGTTCCTAAAACCTCGAAGTAAGAAAAGGAAATTATTATCTACTGTTACCAGGATAAACAACTTGTTTCATTGCTTGAGAGGTAAACTGAATAAAGTATCCCAACCTTTTGAAAAGCATAAAGCAAAACAAAACAAACAAACAAACAAACAAAGCCCACACTATGAAGTTAAATGGCCCAGGCAGATAAGCCAGGGAAAAATTATTAGACACTAGTTCAAAGCTTAACTCTAATAAGTAATTATATTCTTTAATGTGGACAAATTTTCACTTATTATATCAAATGCTTCAATTCTATTTTATTCACAATATGTAAAGGCTAAACTAATAAAACAGACAAATTATTATGTAAACAAAAATACAAGAATGTTTACAATTACTCAAGTTTGATAACAAAATGTCATAAAAGAACAGTCATGGTATGTAAACTGTAATTCCAATTCTCACAGATATACATTGAGCTTCCAATATTTCTGAGAAAGAAAACTGTATCACCATCAGTGGGCACAGAGGAAAGAAAACTAATTACAAAGGCTAGCTTATTTTGCAAAAGCTAGCAAATTGCTCTCATACTGAAAATTATATTATGAAGAATCAGAGATGTAGAATGGAAAGAAATCTGGATATGAAAATAGAAAACAGGCCTCCCTGGTGGCGCAAGGGGTTAAGACACAACCTATGAAGCTATCCACAGCCACTGCAGCACGAGTTCGATCCCCAGCCAGGGAGCTACCCACATAGCACAGCAGACCTCCCCTGACTTGCCCGCTGCTCCGCTCAGTCAGTCCTCCTGTTCTGTTTCCCATTCTGTCGCTGGTGAGTCCTCTCAACACCCAAACCTCTGGCCTATACCCCAGTTCTTGTATGCATAAATAAATAAATCGTAAAAAAAAAAAAAAGGCTCCAATGTTGCCTTTTAGCGAGAAACACTATCCAAAAGATAGAAGACAATAGGGTAGTATACCTTTTCAACCTTACAAAGGAGCAACTACTTTCCTTTATACACACATACATGTATATATATACACAATCTATAATTTATTACAAGATGACTTTTTGTACTGTCTTTCAGAATTTCTTTCTAATTTCCCATGCATTAATAGAAACAGGAAGGGGTAGAGAAAAACAAATATCCATGATAAAGCCTTCATAAATTCCCTAAGACTATCAGTCATCTGTTGACAGACTTCTGCAAATCTTAATTTCCCGCCAAACAATCCAAGTAAGCAAACTAGTAAATGAAATGACCTACAAGATTTGGTTCAGTTATAGAAAGTCATTGCATTTTTAAAAATTAGTAACAAGAATTGTTGAGACCTGTTTTTTTGTAACTACCAATTTTCCTGTCAAATATTATATAATACATTTTAACAAAATAAAAATTACATAAGAAGCAATAATAATAAAGTCAAATGAAAAAAGTGTAAATGTAACCAACCAAACAGAACATTAAATTGCTAGAAACAGGGGGAAAGGATAAAAGCCTCTCTGTGCTATGTCACGGTGAAAAGCCCCACTGCCCACAAAAGGACTATAACTTGACCTGAACTGAACCCATGCCCCAGTGAAGTGCTTTATAACTGAATTTCACTATTCAAATGAATAATTCATTATTTTTAATGAATTTCCTCTGTTCTGTAAGGAGCTACAGCCAGTCAGCTGAAATCAACTGTTATAAACTGGGAAACTGCAGATAAAGTTTTCAGGTAAGTCAATTTAAATCCTGCTTAAGTGGCCTATTTTTCCTTTTATATTTATTACTGTTACTGCATATGGCCAGAGATGAAATTGTATAGGACTCATTAGCAAGTGGACACTGATAGCTACCCAGCATCCATTTCACCCTGAACCCTTCTTACAGCTGTAAATTTAATTCAGAGAGTGACCAGTTAACCACAAAATCAATTTGCTTCCTGGAAGCCTCACTTGCAGCTCCCAAGGTACACCAAACTGATCTAACTGGAATCCCAGTCCCCTCACCACAATGATAACTCAGAAACTTGGGTCTAAATTCAAGGCATTCCCATGATTTAAGAAAAATTATATGACTTAATTCAGTGAGATATGAAGCTATCGCAGCCACTGCAGCACAAGCTCAGATCCCCTGCCAGGGAGCTAGCCCACATGGTACAGCAGCAGACCTCTCTTGTCTAATCGGCTGCTCTCCTCAGCAGTGTATTTCAGTCAATCCACCTGTTCTGTTCCCCATTCTGTCTCTGGTGAATCCTCCCACAACCCCCGTAACTCTAGCCTACACCCCAGATATTGTACACATAAATGAATAAAATAAAACTTTAAGAAAAAAAAAAAAAACAGGGCTTGAAGTAGATTCAGAAGAGAAGGTCACAGGCTCTATTTAACTTGGGGAGCATATGAAACTATTCCAATTTTTTATTTCCCCATTAAGAAATTGTCCAAAAACCATCCTCTTTCTTAATCCCCCCATAGAGTAAGCACTTTATCAAATAAGAAATAAAATACCCTTTAAAAAGGCTGATTGCTATTACTAACCACCTTTTACAAGAGATAAGCTTAATTTTTTATCAAGAAGGCAATGTTTCCCAAAATAATATTCCCTAGTATCTTTTGAGAGCAGATAATTTGATTAATGAAAATACTCTTGAGATGACCAAGTTCAAAGTAAGCATACTTAATCTAACCTATATGAGTAAGAATCAATTAGAAAATATATCTATACTCAATAACAGCAAAAATGACAACTTATCTACAGAAATAAATCTAACATTTAAATACAAACCCATTTTACATGAGAAACACACACAAACATATTTATAAAACATTTTAAAGACAACTAGAAGTTTACTAAGACATTGAGAAAAAGGTGCTACATAAGATACACTGAGTTCCTCAATGTTTAGTGTCAAACCATAAATATATTAATTAAATCAATATGCCCAAAAGCAATACCAAGAAAAAAATCAGCAAGATTTTACATATTGTAAAAAATTAATAAATAAATAAAATAAAGTTCACTAGGAGGAAAAAATGCTCAATAGCAGTAATATTTTTTTTAAATAAGAACAATAAGGAGAAATTCAATTGGGTATATATAACTCATTACATAACAAGAGTAATCAAAACAGTATGAAATTTATATGAAAACAGGAATGTAAATCAATGGAACAAAACATGCCATGTTCAGAATAAAGCCATGTAAATACAGAAATTTGACATATGATAAAGGAGGCACTTTTAATCTTTAAGAAAGAACAATGTATTCAATAAATGATAACATAACTGGCTATAGTACTGATGTATTGATAATATTACAGCAAAATTTTAAAAGATTAATCATATATAAATTTTGCAAGAGAACAGAAACTGGCCTCACCATTTTCAAAGTCATTCTGTAGAAGTTATCAAATTTTTTCATTTTTATACCCTGCAAGCCAGTAATTATATGCATCCTACAGAAATACATGTGTATATGCACAAAGATGTATGAAAGTATGTTCATTTTATCATTTTGTAATAGCAAAAATAGTTGAAGCGGATAGCTGGGTAAACTAATAAATTAACATGGCATTTCCATAAGGCATGAATAAACAGTAAAAACAAACTAGAATTATATATATTAAAATGACGAGTTCTCTAACTTGTATCTAAACAAAATAGGAAAAACTAAGTGTCAATAATAACTACCATTTAAGCTTCAATATATAAAATGTAAGTCTTTGTCTATGTAAATACAAAGAATTGAAGTCAGGTGTGTGAAGGAGTTTGAATATTCTACATGGCTAAGAGTTCCTTCTCAGTTCCTTTGCTTATTCTTCCTTATCTCCCCAGTCTCTAAACATCGCAGCATCCTAGATTAAGGTCAAAGACCCACTGGTTCTCTTTCCATCTATATTTCATTCCCTTGCAGATCACATTCAGTCTGATGGCTTTAGAATTATCTACAGCATTCTGATAACTTCCAAATTTCTATACAGCCTAGAGCACATCTCTGAAGTTGTATATATAAGTATTTACTAGATATTTGAATGTCCAATGGTTATATTATTCTCAAAAGGCATGAAATTTCCCAAACTCCTCCTTCTATAAATTACAATTGTGTGAGTGCACCTCCATCATTCTATTTGCTCAGGCCTTGAAGTATTTTTTCACACCTCACATCCAATCTGCCATTTAATACTCCTAGTTTCACCTTCAAAATGAAGCAAAAATCCTACCTATTCTCATAACCTCCACAGCTCTAACACCAGTTCAAATCACATTACCTCTTATCTGCTTGCCTGAATAATCTATTCTCAAAGCAATGGCCAGAATGAGTCTGCTTAAAGACAATTCAAGATATCATAAATCATAACCAAGTGAGATTTATACCAGGAATGCAAGGTTGGTTCAACATAACAGAGAAAAAGCACCTCACAAAATTCAACACTCTTTCACAATAAAAAAAGACTCAGAAATGTGGGAATAGAAGGGAATTTCCTCAACATAAAGGGTATTCATATTTTTAAAAAAATCCAACGTTTACAACATTATCTAAAAGAATATCTAGGAGCAAATTTAATCAACAAGATAAAAAATCTGTACACGGACAACTACAAAACATTGGAGGAAAAAACTGAAAAAAAACAGCAATAAATGGAATGGCACCTGTGTTCATGGATAGAAAGACTTAATGTTATAAAAAGTAAATACAATCCAAAGTCATCTAAATATTCAGTGCAACTTCTATCAAAATTTCAGTGGCCTTTTTTGAAAGGCCAGTTCTCAAATTCATATGGAATTGCAAGAGTTCCCAAATAGCCAAATAAGTGTTCAAAATGAACAAAGTGCTAAGACACACACTTCGCAATTTTAACACATATTACAAAGCTACAGTAACCAAGATAGTGTAGTGTTGCTATAAAGACATACATATAGATCAATGGAATAGAACTTGGCTTCTAGAAATTAAACCATAAATTAATGGCCAATTGATTTTTGATAAGGGTGATATGTTGGGTTCTCAGACCTAATTCAAATGTGATATGTGGTGGCTTCCCCATACCAACAAGCCATTCTTGAACACAAATAGGGTATCTGAGAATTCAACTCAATTCTGATACTATCTTCCCAAAAATAGCATCATATTCCACAGGGTAAGGATTTAGTTTTCCAAGACCACCCTCCAATTCAGACAGAGGTCAAAAGCATAGGATGCTAAGTGAGCTCCTGAACTACCAGTTATAAAATTGAGGTTCATAATCCTCCTCAGACTTCAGGTATACAGTGCAAGCCCAAATTAAGACTGACTGATAGGCTATAAATCAGAGGTTCCACGGTTTTCATCAATTTGCTAGAATGACTCACAGAATTCAATAAACAAAACTACTCACAAGATCACATATTACACAGAAAATTATTTAAGAACAGCCAGACAGAAGAGATGTACAAGGCAAGGTTGGGGAAAAGGCCTGTAGCTCTCATGTCCTGTCTAAAAGCACCCTAAATCTTCACATGTTCAACTAGGAAGATCTCCAAAGTCCACTCTGCATGGGCTTTAATAGAGGCTTCATTACTTAGGCTTAGATGATTAACTCATTGGCCATTGAAGACTGAACTCAACCTCCAGCTCTTCTCCCCTTCCAGAGGTCACAGACAGCACTGGAAGTTGCAATCCTCTACTTACAAGGTAGGTTCCCCTGACCTCTGCCCTTAGTTGCTTCCAAAAGCCACTTCATGAACATAATAAGACATACATCACCATTCTCAACACTTAGGAAATTCCAAGTCATCTGAGAGCTAAGAGCTAGGAACTAGGACTAAGACCAAATAAATATGAGAAAAATTTGTTTCTACAAATCAAATATCATAGGTACCAGTTCATTTAGTAGGGAAAGTAGAGGCTCTTCATTGGTACAATTCTTTCCCTACTATCTCACTCAGTTCTAACTTACTAGCCTTATAGGCTGCTCTCTGAACTCTCCAACAAGGCTCCCTTAGAGGTTTTGCACTCTCTTTTCCCCACAAGATAGCCAAAAGACTGGCTACTTTCAGCTCTTTACTCAAATTACCTTCTCAGGGAAGCCTTCCCTGACCACCTATTGTAAAATGACCTTCGTCCATCCACTTTTCATCCTTTTTTTTTGTTATTCTCTACCGGACTTTTACCTTCTGATACCTATTATGACTTAATTTGGTGCCTATCTGTCTCCAAAATATAAGATCCAAAAAAGCAAGTATTTGTATGGTTTGTTCATTATTGGTACCCTTAGTGCTCAATAAATAATTGTTGAATTAATACAGAAAAACATCAAAATCTAGACTGCTGAACAACCCTAACCTCCACTGCCAAAATATTAACATACCAACTATACAAAGTTTGAAGTACTCTGACTTAAAGACTGCTAAATTAGGGCCCTGGGGGTTTTACTACCCTCTTCAACAGGGAGTAATATTTTAACTTCTGCATAGCAAAAGAAACTATCATTAAAATGGAAGGACAAGCTACTGAACAGGAGAAAAATACTTGCACACCATACACCCAAAAAAGTACTAATAGGGCCTCCCCGGTGGTGCAGCAGTTGAGCACTGGGTTGTGAAGCTGCCCGCAGCCTCTGCAGCGCCGGTTCGATCCCTGGCCACCGGGTGAGGGTCCCAAATGACGTGCAGACCTCTCCTGCCGCCTGCTGCTCCCCTCAGCAGTATACTTCGTAAGTTGCCTGCTCTGCTCTCCGCTCTGACTCTGGTGAATTCTCTCACCCTCCCACACTTCTGACTGTACCCAGTGCTTGTATAAATAAATAAATAAATCTTTAAAAAAAAAAAGTACTAATATCCAAAATATTCAAAGAACTCATACAAGAAAAAGCAATCCAATCAAAGAGCTAAACAGACACTGTTCCAAAGACATACAAATGGCCAACAGGCACGTGACAAACTACTCATTACTCTTGATCAGAAAAATGCAAACCACCAGCACAGTGAGATATGGCCTCACATCAATGGAAAAGGACCATTATCAAAAAGATCAGAAGCAACAAGTGTTGGTGAGGGTGTGGAGTAACAAGTGTTGGTGAGGGTGTGGAGTAAAAATGCACTGTTGGGGGCCTCCCTGGTGGCGCAGGGGGTTGAGCACCACACTGTGAAGCTGTCCGCAGCCTCTGCAACACGGGTTCGATCCCCTCCAGTCGGTGAGAACCCCACATGGCGCAGCAGACCTCTCCTGTCTCACCCACTGCTCCCCTCAGCAGTGTGTTTCGTCAGTCTGCCTGTTCTGTTCCCCACTCTGTCTCTGGTGAATCCTCTCACCCTCCTGCGCATCTGGCCTGTACCCCGGTTCTTGTATAAATAAATAAATCTTAAAAAAAAAAAATGCACTGTTGGTTGTGAGTGTAAACTGTTCCTGGAAGATAATATGGAGGTTACTCAAAACATTAAAAATGCAGGGCCGCCCCGGTGGCACAGAGGTAGAGTGCTGGGCAGCCTCTGCAGCGCCAGTTTGATCCCCGGCCACCGGGTGAGGGTCCCACATGGCGTGCAGACCTCTCCTACAGCGCCCACTGCTCCCCTCAGCAGTGTACTTCGTCAGTCTGCCTGTTCTGCTCCACGCTCTGGCTCTGGTGAATTCTCACCCTCCCGCGCTTCTGACTGTACCCAGTGCTTGTATAAATAAATAAATAAATCTTTAAAAAAAAATTAAAAATGCATCTACCCTAGATCCAGCAATTCCACACCTAGGTATTTACCTAAAAAACACTGAAACTCTAATTCTAAGGGACAAATTCACTTATACATTCTTGCAACACTATTTGTGATAGCCAAAAGACAAAAAGAACCCAAGCACTGATGAGTAAACAATGTGGTGTTTATAAACCATGGACTAGTACTCAGCTACAAAAAAAAAAATGGGGCAGGGGAAGAAAGAAAGAAAATGCCATTTGGAACATGGATGGGATTGGAAGGGATTATGCTAAGTGAACTAAGTCAGAAAGAGAAAGAAAAATGTTTGATCACATGGAATACAACATAAAGAAACAGACAAAAGCAAAACTAGAACTATTACTGCAGAACTGAGGCTACTAGAAGTGTAGGAGGGTGGAGAAGAAAAGGGTAGGAGGCCCAAAGGACCTTTGGTGCTTTGGTGGTAGGCCTGTGTGATACATACATACGCAGGTGCGAAACTATACCCCTAAAACATATACAATGCTGCAAACCAAACTTAATAAAAATAATTTGATTTTTAAAAAAGGAGTATTTTTTAAAACAAAATTCACAGGCAACTATAAATCAGAGACATTCTGCAGAGGAGGGGGAGGGCGAAGGATCAAAACAGGGGAGGGAAGAGCACAAGGGACTATGGTGATGGTGCACAGGTGAATAGGTCGTGGGAATTTACAGGGACTACACCTGAGAGAAGAAAGAATACGTTGTACAAAAAAGAATGATGAAAAAAATACTTGGGGCCTCCCCGGTGGCGCAGTGGTTGAGCACTGGGTTGCGAAGCTGCCCGTGGCCTCTACGGCGCCGGTTCGATCCCCGGCTGCTCCCCGGCCACCAGAGGAGGGTCCCACATGGCGCGCAGACCTCTCCTGCCGCCCGCTGCTCCCCTCAGCAGTGTACTTCGGTCCTTCTGCCTGCTCTGCTCCCCGCTCTGGCTCTGGTGAATTCTCTCACCCTCCCGTGCTTCTGACTGTACCCAGTACATGTATAAACAAACAAAGAAAACCAAAAAGAAAAAAATACATAAAAAGTTTTCTAAAAAGGAGTATTTTTACATAGTTAAACCTATTCAGAAACAACGCAGACTCAGGGGAAAAAACTGAGGCTCTGAACTCAAAAATTCAACATAATATGCTAAATTATACGTAACAGGCTAGCTCCCCTCAACTTCGTTGTGCAAAAATGCAGTGGCTGTATTTCTCTAGTAGTAAAGGCAGAATCCTAAGGGCACACACTTTGAGCAACCAGTCCCACGAAGCTGGAGGCTGGCGGAGCTGAGCAGCACACTTAGTGTCTGATAGCAGCTCAAAGAAGGCCTGCCTGCGGTTGGGGATCCTTTTCTGGGGTGCTCGGGAGGTGCAGAGCGTAAGGAAGATGTCCGTTTGCAAGGACTACCCTACACACAGTCCAGAGGCTGGCCTGGCAGGACAGAGCAGCTCTGAGTCGGGGAAGGCTAGAATCATACTGCTGGGTCTGAAGCTGGCGGGAAGAAGGTGAGGAAGACACATTACCCGAGCAGAACCAGTTCAACGGTCCCCTCCTTGAGATGGAGGCCTCGTGGAGCGCCACAACAGGAAGGCCGCCGACCCAGGCATCCAGGCTGTAAACCAATTCCAGACCCTTGGTTCCCGCGCAGCAGAGAGCACGCGGGAGCGTCAGAGCGCACGTACTACCCAGCGGCTCCGCGAGACCCACCCTCCCCACGCTTCCCTTCCACTTCGGCCCCCTCGGCCCCTCCCCCGCCGTCACGCGTCCGGCGCACGCTCGGCGCAGGGTAGTAGCGCTCCCCGCACACCCCGGCTGGCTACGCGATGAGCATGCGCAGGAACCCCCGCTGCCGCAGAGCATCCCGGGAAGTGTAGTCTCTGTGAGGATAGCCGCGGGCCGTCGGAATTCCTCCATCCCTCAGAACCTGGACAAGTCAGGACACTTGCCGCCCCGGCCCTTACTCCCATCCGCACACCTGTCCCGTCACCTCGCGCCCGCGCTCGCGCCCCACCCCCACGCGCTGGGCTTCGGTTAGGACGCGACCTGAGGGAAAGCGCGAGACTCGCTCTTCCCCTCAACCGACTGCTCCGGAGGAGGCGGGGTCCACCGCCCGACCCCCGCCCCCCACCACCCTCCCCGCCCCTCCCCCTCCCGCCCCTCCCCTCCCCGGCGGGTGTCGGGCCGGAGCCCGAGCTGAGGCTGCGGCCCCCGCTGCGGCCGCAGGAGGGGCGGCGGCGGCGGCGCTGGGCGCCGCAGGCGATGCCCCTGCCCGCCTGCTCCGGCGGGGGGCGGCGCGAGCGGCGGCGGCGGCGGCGGGGGAGCAGGCGGGGGGCGGCGGCTGCGGCGGCTGCAGCGGAGGGGCCGAGAGCTGGCGGCGGCGGCGGTCGTGAAGGGCAGCGGCGGCGATGGCGGTGCTGATGTGAGTGTCTGCTGCGGGGGCCCGGGGCTGCGAGCCCGAGCCCGAGGCCGGCGGGCGCGGGAGGCCGGGGCGGCGGAGGGACGCCGCGTGCGCGGTGCGGAGCCGAGAAGCGCCCGCCGCGCCGACCCGGCGGCCGCGCGAGCCCGGCGCTGCGGCTGCCCGCGCCCTGCGAGAGCCGCGGGGTTGGGGGTCCCGGGCGGAGGTGGGGGCCGCGCAGGCCGAGGGGCGTCTGCGATTGTTCTCGGCGCCCCTCCCCCACCCCACTCCATGTGTCTGTTTGTCACTTGCAGCTGAAGATGGAAAGAGCCAGGCGAAGGGGAGGCGGCGCTGGCCGCGGCCGCGGAGGCAAGAATGTGGGGGGCGCTGGCCTGAGCAAGAGTAGACTGTACCCCCAGGCCCAGCACTCACACTACCCCCACTACGCGGCTTCAGCCACCCCGAATCAGTCTGGGGGCGCGGCCGAAATCCAGGAGCTGGCCTCCAAAAGAGTGGACATCCAAAAAAAGAGGTTTTACCTAGACGTGAAACAAAGCTCCCGGGGCCGGTTCCTCAAGATCGCCGAAGTCTGGATAGGGAGAGGCCGGCAGGACAATATCAGGAAGAGCAAGCTGACCCTCTCCCTGTCGGTGGCAGCGGAGCTGAAGGACTGTCTAGGGGACTTCATCGAGCACTACGCCCACCTGGGCCTGAAAGGCCACCGGCCAGAGCATGGCCACAGCAAAGAGCAAGGCTCCCGGAGGAGACAGAAGCACTCGGCACCTTCCCCACCCGTGTCCGTGGGGTCCGAAGAGCATCCTCATAGTGTCCTCAAAACAGACTACATAGAGAGGGACAATAGAAAATACTATCTAGATCTAAAGGAAAATCAGCGGGGTCGCTTCCTAAGAATTAGACAAACCATGATGCGTGGGACTGGCATGATAGGTTATTTTGGCCACAGTTTGGGCCAAGAACAGACTATTGTCCTCCCAGCCCAAGGAATGATTGAGTTTCGTGATGCCTTGGTGCAGCTAATTGAAGACTATGGCGAAGGAGACATAGAAGAACGAAGAGTTGGAGACGATGACCCAGTTGAACTCCCAGAGGGGACTTCTTTCAGAGTGGACAATAAAAGGTTCTACTTTGATGTGGGCTCTAATAAATATGGAATTTTCCTGAAGGTAAGTGAGGTGAGACCACCTTACCGTAATACTATTACTGTTCCGTTCAAAGCTTGGACAAGGTTTGGGGAAAATTTTATCAAGTATGAAGAGGAGATGAGGAAAATTTGCAACAGCCATAAAGAAAAGAGAATGGATGGCAGAAGGGCCAGTGGTGAAGAACAAGAATGCCTCGACTAGAGTGAAATTGAACTCCATCAGGCAAAATTTAAAATCATAAATTGGCTAAAAGTGTACTGATCCACAATTATTTGAAGTTTTTCCTCTTTTTTGGCCCTTTGTTATTAGTAATACCTCTAGTAGTTTATACTTCAAGGAGTCTGATTCTCATGTTATGTTATACATATGACATTATAATTCTTTTGGGAATTCCAACCTTCCCAGAGCTAAATAGTTTAGCTGCTTCAGCTGCTCCAGACTATTGAAGTATGCAAATCAGCACAAAAAGTGACATTCTGACCTTCTAAAACCCATAACTAAGATTTACATTGCACTAAGACAAAATCTTGAAAAAAAGATACCTACACTTAATATGGAAGTGTGAATTTCTATTTTAACAAGTTCCAGAAAAAAAGTATTCCATTCCTACTTCATTAAAAGCTTCTAAGCTTGCCTGTAGGACAGTTACCACAGAAACAGAAATTGACCTTAAGTATATTATAAACAGTTATTTATAAAAGTACAAGTGGAAATATATTAATTGAATAACTGAATATTAAACAGTTCTATTAGAGAATAAAATTTTAGAGTTACTGTAGTAGTCTATAATTTCAAATTTTGTGGTAACCCTACAGTTTATATGTAGTTGCCATATCAAAGCCATGGGAGAGTTTAATTAACTCTATGGTAGTTCTAAACCCATCTTCACTTCTGTTTATCATACCATATATTTTTATTGACTTCCCAAAGTTTCAGGAATTGTACTTTTATGTCACTGTTGAGTGGGAGGCTTCATCCTATGGCTTTGCTATGGAAATCTTGGTGTTTTAGCTTTTGATGCTAATTTGAAGATTGTGAGAGATTTTTTTCCTAAAATATATCATGGACTCAAGGTGTTATATTTTATGCTTCTTTAACACTATTTCAGAAGGGTTGGTGCACCAGTTAACTGATATAAAAATACATCTGTAATAATATATTTCAGTAGCACTTTTGCAATTGCTACCCTTAAAACCGTGTAAACACTTCCAATATAAAGCTGACTTTTACAAGTGTTTTAATTCCAGAAAAAAAAACTTTTTTTCTAAAAATCATTTAGAATGTAAATTTAAGCCTGGGAAAAATATTATTTGAAGATTAGTGATAGACATATTTGAAAGGAAAATTCAGGCATTTTCCAAGGTGCTCTTTGTGAAACTTAAAGTTTACTTTACATAAGACTGACCCATTTACTTGTATTAAAAATTTCTTTCCAGGAAGTGCCATACCAATTTTTCAAAACCTAAGCAGTTTTTTAAACAAGTGGATATAGTGTATATGTGTACCAACCCACCTTGTGTTAACTGACTGAAATTTTATCTGTTGAGCTACATTTTATTGTGAATGAAATTAATGTCTTTTATCTTGACTTTATTCACCTCCCACATAAGTCCATGTAATCATAATTAAGAGCCAGGCACTGATTTCAACCCCCAAATATAGCTCTCAGTGATGAGAGCTGGCTGCATGGGTTGAGATCAGAATGTAGCTCTTCTTTTATATGCTATAAGTAAATCAAATTATTTCACATTTTTTTCCTTCAGAGGTTTGTCCCCAAATACATTTGAGTAAGATCACTAAGAAAACTATAATAAGAAATAAGAAAATTAATTTCGCCAGATGATGTTGCTTAAAAGCAAGTGATCAGTAACCCAGACTTCTATGCTGCTGTTGGTTTACAGATTGCATTTCAAGTTTCCTCAAGTAGTATGAAGGAATCTCATTAGTTTATTATAACTGTGGGCCATCTGGATCACTATGGAACAACTGAAGGTTAGAAGATAATGTTAGTACTAGAATTAATAGCACATGGTGGGTGTAGAGACTCTAAAAGTAGCAAGGATCTTTATACAGTCCTAACTGTAAAATAACTATGTAGGCTTGATAAAAAGTAGTTTTTGGTATATGAAGGAGTGGTGTGCACTTGAATTACTGTACTACTGATTGTTATTGCTGCCCATCATAGTGCCTATTAATAATAATCATCCTGTCAGATTTTGGCAAACTGGAGCTGTGAATAGTTCAGCATTTAAGTGTTCCTATCACTATTGCTACAACTATATAATCTCTCTTAAAACTTTCCCTTCTAAAATATTTATATCCATTAAGTCTAAAAGATTCTGTTTTGGTTTTTAGTCTGATAAGATTTGAGTATGTGTGTCTATATATACACATATGTGTGTGTATGTTATATGTATAAATACACATACAATGTTATGTCAGACTCAAAGACAAATCTTTAATTCACTGTATATAAATACTAGTAGTTTGATTTGCATTATTTAAGTAAAGAAGTAAGCAGCCAACTTCCCTACCTTGTATATATACTTCAAAGTTTTTACCATCTCAAAGCTGCAGATTGGGTAGATGAATATATACTGGCAATTGAATAATTTATAGTCATAATGCCTTCTACCAGTTCTTTTGTTTCATTTTTTAACATTTCATGTATGCATTGAAAAAATGAAATGATGCTCTGATTTTTTTTTTTTTTTTTTTTTGCTTAAAATTTTCATTCACTAGCCATAATCAAGTAAGATCCAGTTCAGAACTCTGGTATTAGAACATGTATTGCCATGTATCTTATAAAATAAGCTACTATTCTTATCTGTGCAATATACATTTTATTTATTGTTATTTGTAATGTAAATGGAGTTGCAAGTGTACACGGTATTCTTCAAAATAATAGGATCCCTGCCTTGAAGACCTTAAAGTCTTAAGGCAACTGGTTGTTAGAAGTTAAAAATGATCATTGACGTTAGTAACCAAAATACTGCTAGTTCACTGTATAATTCTAAAATACTGATGATGTTTGCACATAATAATTCAAGCATAATGTGGTACAGACTCAAAACTGTAATAATATAAGCTAATAGTATGAAATTTGGAAACGGGTTCCTCATAATAGTTGGCAGTATGCTCCTAGCAATTGAAAAGCAGCATTAATCTGTTGCTTATATGCAAAAGATGCAATGTATTATAAAAGTATTAAAGTTCTGCCACATTTTATAATTTTCCTTGTTAAAGCCCCAAACTGCCATGTCCCTTAAACTTGAGTCAAACACAAGCTTATTTGCACTAAAGAGCATGGCCAAAAAATAAATGACAGGGTGGAAAAGCTAGTTGGAACCTCTTGAAATAATTGGTTCTAATGGGAGAATTTCACATTTGTCTATTTGAAAGCTATATGGTCCAGGCAGACAATCTGTCAGTTCACTAATTTAATAATGCACTTTACCTTTTGTATATAGAAGATGTACATTTATGCCACTTGACAGGTGGGATGTGTGTTAGTAATTACGTAGTTAGACCCTGTAGGGTGATCTCTTGCATGCATGTTCATGTTGGAACTGCTGTAGTAACAAGTTTCCATTAAATCAATGTAATGGAGAAGGGTAGAAGAGGCTTTTGAAGCAAATTCCAATACATTTAACAAAGAATTTTAAAATAGAGTTCATATTCGTATTCTTAAGGACTAGAATCAGTTTTTAAAAAACCTAAATCTAGCCCAGATTAGTATTACAGTTGAGACTATATCTAGTTGAGATTGCCATATTGCCCTGAAAGTTAATTTTGGTAATTCGTGCAGACAAAAGTTTTTTTTTTTTTTAATGATTGTTTCAAATTGTTGATGTGTGTTTAACAAATGGAAAGACAGTACATGATACTGTATTAGAATTAAAACTATGGTCCATTGATATGGCGTCACTAAGAAAAATATCTGGACTAATGCAAAAAGAGAAATTTGCATTTCAAATTAAGAAAATGCAAGGAACCTAAGAACAATTGCTGAAATCAATATGATATTTCAAAATTTGCAGAAAAGCTGGGTTTCACCAACCAAAAAGGGTATGGGGGGAGGGGAGTTAGTATATCCTTCCATCCTAAAAATTTCCTAAGATGTACATTTGAAAACTAGTAATTGTTGCTTAATAGTAGGTTGTATGTTCTTTATTAAGAAACACTGTGTACTAATAATTCATCAAGAGTATGCTATATTTACTGCATTCATTTTATATCTATGGATAAGATACATAATATGTAGTCATCCTATCTTAATATAATCATGTATTTATATTGTAATTTCGAAAATATTTTCAGTAAAATAAACATTTATCTGAGCTGCACAATTCGAAGAGGAAAAATTGCAATACACCCTCAGACATTTATTTTTAATAAGCAGCTACCTTTGAAAACTGATGTATGTATTATCATTCCTTTAGATTTTGTTTTTGGATTTATTTTAATGTTTAAGTGAAGAAGAGGACTTAATTTGAATTTTAAGCAATTTCCTGAAAATAATTTTTTCATCAGTGTGAGATTTTTTTTCCTGCTCATTTCCAAGTGTCTTTCATTGAAACTATTTATAAACTCCTGTTCCTATTTTATGTAAGGGCTTTACTTAGTCACCACGTAGTTTGAAGTCTGTCTTTACCAAAACACGAGCCATCTTTGGCAGGATAAAATCTGAAGTATACCACAAAGAGAGGTTAAAATGGATCCTATACCAACATAATAATTCAAATGTAATATTTATCATTGTCAAATAGGATTCTTGAAATCTTCCTGAAGTTTCCTTAAAGATTTATTGAATTTCACAAAGTAATGGTGGCTAATGACTGGCCCATCAGAGGAAGAGAATAAGGACTTTAGCATGCTGTTGAGACAATCCATGGTCCACACTGCTGTAGCAATGAGGTATAGGGGAAGTATATTTTCCCCAATTTAATATCAAGTGTTTAGATTACAGTTACTCTGTCAGAAAGTAAACACAAGATTTATATAGGTGGATTTTAGAAAAACAAAAAGTGTCAGTTTATTGTTAGTATATTTTATTGTATAACATAAAAATAGGTCTTGTTAATTTGACATGAATTTTTAAATAATTTAAATTTATTGTAGTGGGTTCTTAATATTTTTGAATAGGAAAAACATACAGTACAAAATTTAAATGCTACAGTTGGGTAGACAGTACAAAGTATCAATGTTTCCAATTTCTTGTATATCCTAGAGTTAATTCTGCATATACAAGCATATGTATATGTACATAAATTCTTTTTAAACATACAAATGAAAACACACACTGTCTCACCTAGTATTAATTTTGTCTATCATTTCAATTAATTTCCCTTCTACTTAGATACTATACTTGATCTAGTTAATACAGCATTTAATTTATATTATTACACCAATGGGACTATCAAGGAAATTTGAATGAATCCCATTGATTAAAATATGTACATATTCATTTTTAAATGTTGAAATATTTTCCCTTCCCTATCTTAACCATCTTGCCTTCTTCTAATCTTCCCCTTTCTCTCCCCTCAAGAAAAGTGGTGTTCTTTTTCCTGACATAATAACAATTAAGGAGTGACAGGATATTAAGTTATTTAACCAAATGTTATTTTAGATTAATTATGTTCTTTATAAAACCATATTTAAAAGCTTTAACAAATTATCTTTTACTCAGTTTTTACTAATTCTACAACTGTTATTTTCATCCAAATACCTTTCCATTATAAGAGCAAATAGAACCATAGTAAAAGGTTATGACTGTTGAAATCTTCTGTTTTATTGACATGAGCTTTTATCTTTATGATGAAAAAAGTGTAAGGTTATTTATTAATAATTTATTTAGCACCTTAAAGACTAATTAAAGAGATAACACTCTAACACTAGTCTTGATTGTTTAAAGCATGATTCCCCATTGAAAGATCCAGAATCTGTAAGATGTTCCTGAGATTAAAAGATGCTGTAAAATGTTCCTGAGATTAAAAGATTAAAAGATGATGATTTGGAACAGATTAAAAATTTTGAGATACAAGGTTACAACTACAACTGAAATATCTCCATTATCTGCTGGAAGAATATAAAAAAGCAAATATAATAGTTTAAAAATGAAATTAGCATACTTACTATTACTGAAAATGTAAACTGAGCTGCTTAAAATCATAATCCTCTTTTCATTCACATCATGGGTACATTTAAGATCACTTTTCTAATGACCACCAAGAAAAAAAATCATTAACTGAGAAATAAATGTCTCATACTTGAATCCTGAAGGGTACTATCTAGTTACAAATTAAAGCAACCAAAGTACAATATGTGAAACTTAAAAATACCTTTAAAAATATGTGGGTTGAGGAAGAAATTTTTTTAATGGATTGCTATCTAAATTTTTCAAAAAAGTTAACAGACTTAAAAGATTAAAATACTGGTTTAAAGTTTAACATCTCCATAATTTGGTAGCATGATTTTCTGTTCGTAAATTAAGAGAGAAATTGTTTGAAGATACTATCTTCTTAAACATGTATTTTGAAAGCATAAAGCAGTTTTTTTAATTTTAATGATGAATAGCTCATTATGCTTTGTAGCATTTATAACATTGGTGAAGATCTCCAGATATTTTCTAGTTTACTCTTTAAGTGGTTTATAATACTGTTCCTTACTTAAAGAGAGGGTCAAAAAGTAGATAAATTCATCTTAAGAAATGAGTTTTGCTTAATTTTAGGCTAAAAGAGTATTTCCCATTTTTCACCAAGGAGTTTCCCTTGATTCTTTCCAGTAAATTATGTTTTCTATACTTTATCTTCTTTCAAGTATCCCTTGTGAAACTTGCTTATTCTTGAGGCGAGTGGCATCCAGGAGTAAATAAATATTTACAATGAATTAGTGCTATTACAGTGAAGTTAGTTTGTGATATAAATATGAAAAAAAAACTCATCTAAGTGGAATATAGTTTCTATTTAATGTTATTCATTTATTTCTAAGATTAAATAGTAGTTGTCAGTCTTCTCATTTTACTCTTGTACTTAGTATTATTTCTATTCAAAGTTCTCCTTGTTCCCACAAAATAATAGGGAGAGAGGAAAGGAAAGGCAATCCCATAATATTTAAAAGTTGGAGTTGTTCAAAGTGTAAGATTGGGGGTAAGGGTCAAGGCTTTTCTTGAAAATAATGAAAATAATGGTATATCTGTTTTATTTGATCTGATTAAAAACAAATTCTTTTATCTGAGATTCTTATATTCAAAATATTTACTGTTTTATTTTTCTTAGCGAAAACAACTCTGTAGGTAATACTCTTTAAGGTTTTATTATTTGTTGTAGATTTGATGAGGCTGTGTAGATGTACCAAATATAAAAGAAGAATAGAGAAGAAAAATGTAGTGGCTGGTTATTTTGCTTCCCTATAACTAAAGAAATCAATCTGATGCAAATGTGAAAATTTAATCATTTTCAGAACTAAATCCCTATTTATTTAAGCTTTAAAAGAGCATTTAAGAAAAAATAATAAGATTTAAGTCTGCCAATGGTATAACTGACCCTGAGCAAATCATTTAGCTTCTGTTGGATGCCTGCCTTACATGAAAAATGAACAAAATTGTGATAGAAGATAAGATTCCCACTTACATTAAGCTTTCAAATTTTTTTATCAATGGAGTATGAAAGAAAATAGTTGGAGAATACCAGAATTGGAAAGTGTAAGGGATTGTTAAAGATAACTACATTTAGCAACCTCTATTGCTGCCCAAAAGAATATGCAGAAGTGTCAATTTTATAGTGTGTATGTATCTGTAGCCACATGGAATAGAATTTTGTTCCTAGTCCTTTTTAGGACCAAATTGTTGTATACTAACTACATAACTCTCCTATGCTTTAATTTTTAAGAAATATTTTTATTAGCTATATAGGTCTCATTTTTTTGGAAGTACCAGCTCTTGTTTCTAAACATTTGCCAGTCATTTTTTACATTATGCATTGCAAAAGAATTTTAAAATTAACTCCCTGAAATGTCATTGTTCCTCAACCATACAAATACATTATTAAATAATACCCACTGCAACTATCATTGCAGTGGTCCCTAAAAAGCATTTTGACCCCTATTTCCTTGCTCCTATTGGAACATCCTGTATTACAAATAATGACAAAGAAAATTAGGATTGACCCTGAACTGTGGTATATGCAAAGATAAAATATCATGAGTTTGTTTGTTTTAGTTTTGAGGAATTGCAGTGGTTGGTGATTAGAAGGAAACAGAGGCAGCACACAAGATTTTTGTCCTCAAGGCTTTTGTTGAGGCACCTAATCCTCCACTATACAGTGGGGCCACCACTGCCAGTAGAGAGGATTAAGAAGTCACAACTTTCTCCCCAGGCTTCTTTTTGGAGCCTATTTATCAAAGACCATGTATTTTGAAGTACATATGCACATGTGTAAAATACAAATACAAAATGTTGACTTAAAAAAATAATCTACACATAAAACTCCATTGCAGAATATTCAGTGAAAAGAATCTTTGCCCTAATGGTTCACAATAGCAGTGTGGTTGGTCTCTTCAACAAGCTCTAGGGTGAATTGGCTGTTGAGGAAATTTTTTACTCTCCTCAAAATAGCCAGTAAGGATATAAAAAAATAGGTTTGGCAGTTCTTTGCCTTTGCCATTTTATAGAAAATTTTTTCAGCTTCCCATTTCAAATTTTCCAAGCAGCTTTACTGAAAGACTATACCTAAGTGCCAAAACTACCCAGTAAAATACAACAGAATAAGATAATGACTTAGGAAGAAGGATATGCATACGGTACCTAGATTCAAAGCATTCCTTATTATTTGCTTCAGAAACTGCTGTTTTATTTCTAGGTTCTTCAGACTAGCAATATAATTAATACCAGTTACAGTCTAGAAATTTCAATAGGACATAATATTTTGACAATTCAATTTAGTTATTAGGGAATTTTATCTATTACTGTTTAGTAAATACTCAGAAAAGGGGTACAACAGACTATTGTCGGGTGTAAAAACAATTCTAAAATTCCATTCCTCCTAACTTCCCTTCTTTTCTGTCTCCCTGATGAAAGTGGATGAGGACACTTTGTCTCACTACCACCTTGGCCCCACTCTGCCCTATTTGTTCAAATGACAGTTGAAACACAATAAAGACTAATGCTGCTCTTTGAGAATTTTGAAGTTACTCTGTGAGCTGGATCTAAAGACTCTAAGAAGGTCTACTGCTTCACTCAGATAATCACAACACTCTTACCCTAAGTTATGAGTAGAGAACATTTCATTTGGAATGATGTGAACTGAAAGATCAGTTACTCCTGCTTTTCATGACACAATAGATCTTTAGAAGTTATACCTCTCATGATTTACAGATAATTTCAGAAACGAATTTATGCTCTAGTAAAATGGCCATTTTTAAAGAGTAGATGGTAGTAAAAGTCAATCAAGATATGTTAGTATTTAAAAAAAAAAAAAGGTGTTAGTATTAATAACTCTTACTTACTGAATACCTGCCCTGTACTAGGGCATTACATACCTTAAGTATATACTATTTATTCTCTATATGTGGAGTAGTCCTACCAGGAAACACTTATGTGAGGGTTCATCCAGTTGGTTAAAGTATAATGTCAAAAATTACAGTTTTTAGGTGGACCTCTAATCCCTGCCATTTTCAAATGTCAGTCTTTAAAAGGGTTCAAATGATTGAGATGGATTATCCTAGTTCTACCCGTAAGGACAGAAAGGAGACAAGCTATTATTTGGTGTGGATCTACAATTTCATTTTTCATGATGTAACACAATTAGTTCATTTGGTTTGGAAATAACTCTAATCAACATTCAAGTTTTTTTTATTTTTCCCAACTTTTTCTACCATCTTACTCTTCCTACACTGATCCTTCATTTTTCATATTTAATTACCAAATTTCCCCTTATTTCTTAACTCCAGTGGGTAAACTGAGGTGACTGCCCTATTTGCAGATACACATTTTTCTCCATTACTCTATAGTGGTTTTCAAACTTAAGTGTGATTAAGAATCACCTACAGGGTTTATTAAACCATAGAATGGAAGACCCAGTGTTTCAGAGGGGGTAGCAGGTTGAAGAAAGGACCCAAAATTTGCATTTCTGCCACATTCCCAGGTGAAAATGTGACAAGTGATGCTGGGGATCTGGGGATCACACTTTAAGAACCACAGTCTAGACTGATGTGATCTTACTTTAGCTACAAAAGATAGTGAAAGAGAAACTGTCGAAACTATTGTAGCATCTTAGTAGAAGACAGTGCTACTCGTTCTGCCATGAGAGGTTAATAAATCTTAACTTTTTTAATATTGACTAGAGTTTAGGTAAAAATAACATTTTTTCTTTTGTATCCTTCATTACATTTAATAACCTTTCTGACCCCCTCTGATTTTTTGACAGCTATCGACATAATTCTGATAGCAATAATTATGAAGCCTTGTAGGAAAAGCTTGGTTTTTAAGTTTGCAGGGGATGAAGCATATTTTTTATTTACCAAATGACTAATGTATAAATCTTAATAAAGGAAAGTGAATAGTTTCTATAATCAAGAATTAATAGTACAAAGCTTACTGAATATTTAATAGTACTTGAAGTAACCTTGGAATTAGGTTACTCCTTTGATTTTTACATTTTGTGACATGTAACTCAAATGTTTCACTATTACTAAATTAGACTATATATCTAGAAAATAAAGTCTAAAGCTTAAAATGCTAATTATTCCTTATACTAACTTTTAAAAGTATATAATAGTTTTATCACCTTGTGCCCTATGTAAGATATGTAGGATGGAAGAACAACATACTATAAGTGTTTTTACGGTACTTTTTTCTAAATTAATAATTGGACCTGTTGATTGAGCATATTTGAACATGTAACATTCTTAAATAATTTATCTTCATGTTTGCCAGCTTGTGGGGATTCTGTGATACAATTAATATGGTGACCAAAATCAATAAAAGCATTTTATTTATAGCTGTATTATTAATATATATAACAATTAATATATACAACTAATAGCTGTCATTCTATCAGAAATACAAATTAATTCATGCGTAGCTATTTGGCAGTTCTGCAAGTTCATTAATTTCTTTTTCCAATGACTACCCCTCAGTGGCTGGTGCTCCAAAACAATGAACGAATTCCTAATTATGAAAAATAATTACTGACTCAGATATAGTCATCAACTGAAAAGAATCATTGTAAGCAGTGTGACTTAAGTATTAGAATTATACCTTGAGTAGATTGGACAATAGAGTAGATTTTTAGTATTTCAGCTCAACATGAGGACAAACCGAGGATTAGTGTTGTTACACTTAAATAATTCCAGTAATATGGAAAGACTAGACATGCACTTAATGTAGGATGGATAAAGGAAATTAATAAATCAGAAAAATATTGGGTTATTGTCTCAATTCAATTTAAAGACATACTTAGAAATTTTGTATTGAGGTCTTTTGTTAAATCAGGTAGGATAAAGAAATAAGATTTTAATTTTTCTAGTATTCTGAAAGCATATTAAGAAAAAATATTCTAATTTTATTTGAAAACAATGTAAGAATTAGTTTTCAAAGGTTCATGAGCTTTTTCATGAGTAATTAAATGGCTTAAGATAGTTTCATGAAATCTGCAGATTAAATCCAGCTTTTAAAATTTCACAAAATTTTCACTTTCAATCTTTTTTTTCATAAAGAATTATATGGAGGAATAAATTTAGTATTTATAATGCCATTTCACATTACCTACTATAAGTTGGGAAAGCATATGTGACTTCTAGTGTAAGTCGAAAAACCAAATTATTGAATAGTACTAAATAAAGTTTTTCTTTATAAAAACCCAGATCAAATTGTATTTAAAAGTTGAATCAATAAATTACTATTTTCATTTCTCATTTCTTTGCATTACTATTTTAACTTAAGATGGGAAGAAAAAAACATAGTTTGCTACTTTTGTCTTAAATTTGCTGTATTAGAGAACAAGTCTCCAAGTAAATTGATTATTGCTGCAAAAATGTGTGGTTATCTCCTGGAGAGTTCAAGACTTTGTAAAAAAAAAAAGTAGCTGTGACAATATATCTAAATTCTGGGATCTATTCAATAGTATGAAACTCAGTTCTCACCTGCCAAGTCCACTTTTTCTTAACACTTCTTCCAGTAATCTGTGCTTTTTTACCATACTTTACCATTTCTAAATTTAAAGTGGACAATAATACCTTTATAAGAGAGATCTGAATAAGTTGAACTACATTACAGCAAAGTCCATAAATTATAACTGTATTACTTAGTAAAATTTTTCCCTCTGAACAGATACTACGTGTGTAATTTTAAAGAAACCAGGTCCATGCCCCCGGAGAAGTAATGATAAATTGATTTCATCTAATTTGTTACCATGATTGACTGCCCTAAAGAGCTTTGTTGAGGATTTGAAATCCGCATCTAGAAGGAAAGAAAGAACAGCTTTCATGCCAAATATTTACCTTTTTTTCATCCCAGCTTTAGAGTTACAACAGTTTTCATTGTAACTCTAAAAATTTCAAGTTTAGCCAGACAGCTGACTCTTGCAACCCTAACTCCCATATGACTCACCTAGGAATGTGTCTCTTCTAATAGTTAAGAGATTGTTTTAATCCAGTAGTCCTTCCCATAAAATAGTAGTTTGCTTCTGAGGACCTCAAAAAAATCATGGCCATGATGATGTCATCAAGGATACCCTTAAGCATTAAACACTCTGCCTCTAATCAATTCTAACCTCGATTAAAACGACAGCAGTTTCTCCTTTAAAATTTAGCCCAGTCATTCTCAAGCATTAGCATATATAGCATATTTTAAAATACAGCTTCTAACCAACCCCAGAGATTCTGATTTGGTTGGTACAGAACAAGGTTCAGAAATTGGCATTTTTGTTATGCGCCTTCTATTACCAGTGGTCTGGAGACCGTTCTTTTTCATAGTCCTAGACTTGCTACCTTTTTTCTGCAACTTTCTAACTGGAGTTGCTTAAGTTTTAGTATTGTAAGTCATAGCACTAAGAACTGATTTTTTTTTAATATTCTATTAACAGATAATATCTAGAGCTCATTTTAAATACAGAGAGGCTAAATACCTAAGTCCAGATATTTAAGATTTTGTGCTATATTGGCTAGCCTTCTGAACAATGATCACTGGGTATGCTAGTTTCTCCCCCACCTCCTGAGCTCAAATTCAAACTGTGACATGTAACCAATTGATTGCAAATTACTTAGCATAACTCCCCACAGTTCTCAACCAAAATATTCTGAGTCTTTCCAGCCTAAATCAAGTACACGGGTAGTTTGCCTTATGCTTCTAGTAATTGACCCTCAAAGTCTCAAATGACTTTTCAAACACCCCCCCCCCTTTTTCCCCTGTACAAAAGCTTAAAGTAGACAATTCTTTCAGTTTGAAAAGATTTTCCTTAGATAAAGCCTAAAACTTGATTAAATATATTTAAATGTTAACGCTTAGTTTCCCATGTAAAAATCCTATCTCCTTAACTTGAATTTAAGTCTAAACCAGAGGCTGTTTCTTACCCTTTTGTATTCCCCTTTACACCTAATACTGCTGATTTCTTAAATCGTCTCCACTTCATCACCACTGTTACTGTTCCTATTTTGCCTTTGAAATCTTGTTGCTTCAGGATCACTTGACAGACAAATCAAAATGATAAGTGACAGTGAAAGTGATCATTTTAAAACCTGATGTGAAATGCTGTGTCATTTTTACTTCAAAGACTATCGATTTTTTTCCCTACACATCATAAATTTGACTTCAAAAATATTCCTTCCCTTCCTTAATAGAGAAATGATTCTGTTATTCTGTTCACTGAATGGACATTGAGTGGCTGCTCTCTGGCCCTATGCTAGAGACTAGAGATACATCCTTTATAAAAGAAAAATACTCCACTGACATTAGCTTCCAATGTGTCATGTCCAAAGTTGTTTGATTCAAAGCAGCTTTGGGAACCTAATCAAACTGTCCTTTTTGTTCATTCAAAAAATTTTCATCTGAGTTCTGCCACATATGAGATGTGTGCTTGAAGCTCTATTACAGTATGCTGTAATACTGCTTGACAGTATCACTTAAATGTGATTGTGTATATTCTGTTAGAGTGCTCAAAATATATTTCATAGATAAAATTTAGAGAACAATAATATAAATAATTATTCTGTCTTCCCCATTACAAATCTCTTTGGAAGTCCTAGGATGAAAATAATTGTATTTCATCTCCTATACCTTCTGTGCTCAAGTGGAAATAACTTCCTAGACCTTAAGTTGTAGTGATTGTGACACCCCATTCAGGCTTATAAAAGACTACTGATTTCGGTGTGTGTATGGGGAAAGGGCATCAAGGAGAGGATGAGAAACAAGAAGTGATGACATTTTATCACGTTTGCCCCCCTTGACCTGAGTCTGTTCATCCTAACTTTAATTTTATTTTCATTTTATATACAGTATCTTCTCAAACTCCTTTTCTGTACATATGCCTGGATTACAAAAATCAGTGTTCTCAACTATGAATGTCTTAGCCAAATGAAATAAGCCAGATTCCAACCTGAGTGTTAATAAATCAGAAGTTGTAATAATGTTCACTACAGATAGGTTGCAATGAAGAGCAATTAGTAGATTTAATGAATTACTGGTAAAAAAAATATTAATTTGTCTTGAAAGTTTTTCCTTAACTGGCTATTCTAGGATATTTTCTAATTGAATGTAAAAAAATGAGTTTAAAGTTATATATAATACTTGACACTTAATTTGAACTTTTTTCAGAGTTCTTTCGCATATTGTATTTCATTTCATCCTGATGAAAATAGTCATTTTAATTAGTTTAGTTCAGTATTACTAACCTCACTAAACAGATGAAGAAAACAGGCCTAGGTGGGTTAAATGATTCACTGTAATTTGACTACCTAATAAAATACCACAGTTTAGAAGGAGCCCGCTGCTTTCCTAATGACATCGTAAAACTTTAAAGATAAATTTGAAATCAGAATTTGATAAAATTAGATACATGGATTTATAACTAAATTTAAATCATTTTTTGAGATGCACCTTAGGTATTTTTCTGTCCTTGTCAGTCTTTAGGCTCATTCTACACACACATATTATTGGTTTTGGCAGAAGGCATATCAGGGCATTTTATTGGTGCTGATGTCTGTACCCAGACCACTTACCTGGGTCAGCCTCTACCTCTACCTCTTGAGTCTTTGACCTTCTCTATTCTGTAGTCTCACTGCCTGAACTTCCAGAACTTGAATACAGATGACTAAAATACAGATCCCATCTGTTCAGTTATAGGTCTTTTACTGGCACCTGCCTTGTAGAGTAATCTTCAAAAATGTTATTTAGAGAATTTAAGAGAGAAAATTACTTCATTTGCGCAGTTAATAACTAAAAATCAACTATGAATTTTCCTAATACAAACATGAGCTGAAGAACCACATCATTTGGAGGCAGTCGTTTTCAAAAACCTGAAAAAGATGTTCCAAATTTTTATCAAATTAACTCAAAACCCCACATCTTCATTTACATCAGTATACAATAACAGTTAACAATGAAGCTCCTAGAGCCTTCAGTATTTTCATTCACATAAACACAAAATTTAATCTTGTTCACTATGTTGTATTGATTGAAGCAGAAAACAACAATAATGCATACTAGAAATATTTCGGTTTCAATAGGATAGGAAGTACAGTGCGTAAAACTGTTGACTGGGACATTCTGTTAAGTAAATGACCTTGCTCTGGCATTCCAGGTTAGCCATAATTTTTTAGCACCACTGAGAAATTAGGATGGTTGAATTTTTAATTCTTACATACAAACTGAATTTTCCTGTCTGTGTATTTCTGTAGTCACTAAAGTTTCATATTGGCTGAATTTGCACAGATTATCACGTAATTATAAATATAAGAAGGTCAATATGCCTAGGATTTTCAAGGAGGAATGTAATAGAAGCTTGATATTTGCTTTTAGCTATGAATGGCATAAAACAATATTTTGATCTGTTTCATCCACCTCTCAAGCAATAGTAACTTCAGGTGTATTTTTAAGTGTTGGATATGCACAGTTATGAGGCAATGTCAGTGGCCTAGCACAGAACAGTAAAGATTTTGGGATCAGCCAGTCCTGGGTTCAAGTACAAATTCTATCACATTTTGTGTAATTTGGGACAAACTTTATGGAATTATTGTGAGAATTGCATTGTTTATACTTATCATTCACTATATACAGAATCATCTTCTAGATCCAGGAAATATATCAATAAAAAAAAACATTTGGGATTCCTTACTCTCACAGAGTCAATCAGAATTCTCTTAAAGAAAATTAAATGTCAAGAATTTCAGCAACCTTTCTGTGATAATAAGCATTTAATATAAATAGCATCATTATTAATTCTCCCCAACCAATTTATATTGGATGTATTCCCAGAAAGTGTGCCAAAAATATGCAAAATTGGAAGAGTCTCCTTTTGCAACAGAACTCTTAGGCGAAACATTGGCAAGGGAATGGGCTGGTTATCTCTCGAAGTTGTTTTCAATCAAATATGAAAGCACACAACTATGTAGGCGAAATTTTTTGGACAGAAAACAAAAAGCACTAACTGTAAAAGAAAAAAAGCAGTAAGTTAGATTTCATCAAAATTTAAATTTCCTTCTCATCAAAAGACATCATTAAGAAAATGAATAAGCTAACCACAGACTGGGCAATAGCAAAGCATAGTTTTATTTGCTGAAGGAAATCAAAACTGCTTTGATTCGCTTTTTTGAAAGATATTCACTAAGTAGTTTGCATTATTTGGGAACCACTTACTCCAGCACTAGAGGAATTACATTCACATATTCTCTTGTATTGGTATAGGTATCCATAGTGACTTAACAACATGAGATTTTCTTTTCTAAATCTAGCATTGACTTTGATTTTTTGGGTTTTTGTCGGTAGTCTTCAGTAATATTAACATCCTCACTTTATAACAGATCAGAAAAATAGTAAAAATGTCATGTGAATTTTCCAAAATCATCATTTCAGAGCTTGTACCAGGATTTGTTAAGTGTTCCTTCCACTGCACAATTATCTACTTCTTGAACCACTTTGCTTCAAAATCAGTAGGAGATAGTATATGGGATTCATTCAGAATATTCGTTTTCTTCTCTCAGAATTTTCTCACCTTTTGTATTACAGTTGAAAACATCATTACAGGATTATGTTTGTGGGTCATTTCAACTAAATAAGTAGCTTTTGGATAGTTGCTAGGCCCTTTTGCCTTCTTTTCCAGTATGGTAAAGGAACCATTGTAATTCAGGCCCTCATTTCATATAATATGATGAACCATTTTTTTTCCTATGTGTTAATACTTGGTATTTTATTTTCTTTGGCATTTAGGAACCTCTCACTATCTCAGAAATGTTTATGTGAAACATCATATAACTTCATTCTATGCGTTGCTTTAGTTTTATTGTTCCCTCTAGTGAAGCGAAACTTTGAGTGTCACGAATTGAATTTTTAAGGGAAAATCATATAGTTAAAATTTCAGGTTATCTTGTATCAATATGTTGTTGTTTTACAACTGTGTCAATTTATATTACACAACTTTTAAATCGATAGTAACAATAAGCAGAGATAATGGTGTGGCTTCAGGGTTTCATTACTTTTTTTTTTTCTTCCTGATTAAGTTTGTCTGTACTTTTCCTTTTCAATCACACTGAATGTTTGAAGCCACAGTGTGAGGTGAGAAGTGGCTATTTAAGGGAAATGAGCACATTCATTCACTTATTCAAAAAATAATTTTTTAGTTCATCCAGCAGGCTGGGCATTATGCTAAAGAAATTGCTGTTTTCATTGCTTTTTTCTCAAATCTCAGGTAGATGAGATAGTAAATTTACAAATTTCATATGGCTTTGTTTGATGTGTGTGTTTGGGACAGCATAAGCTTTTGGTGCGTTTGAACTGGAATTACAAAAAAAATAAATATTTGGCTTTCAATTACAGTTTTCTTTTTGTCCATGTATAGTTGGCATCGCTGGTAGGCACATTCTATTCAGGACATTCTGATTTTCTTCTCAGAATCAATACAATTTTTTCATAATTTACTTGTTTTACTTTGCCTACTTATTTTTTAACTTCCTTATTTGGAGAATTCTCAGATAGTATAATAAAGTTATTCCTGTTGAAGATAATTGGGGATTTCTGTTGAGAACTCATTAGGTATTTTTTCTATGAATGTAACCTCTTAAAAACTGATAAACACATGTGGCCCCCAAAGATTTGAAGTGGTGAGGTAATTATCATATATTGGGACCCAACCACTAATTTTCAAAATGGTTATTATGCACCAAGTAACATAGGTAAAATCTTGTTTTCTTCCCACCTAAATATTTTATATTCATCTGTCTCTTTTCAAAACTAGTGGTGTGCTACTACTTCACCAGTGTTCACTCATCTTTATGAAACCAAAAAATTAGTAAAGATAGTATTGCCATGATCACTTTTAAGTTGTATTTGAGCCAAAGTTTTTAATTTTTATTCTATGGCTTTAGAGATGAGTGTTTTTCACAATGATAAATCTGACTTGGAAAACCTTTTCATTACTTTTTAAATATAAAAAATTGGGTACTTCCTTTTTAAAATCTAAAATATTTTATATCCTTTCTTAGATGTGATGAATTTAGTATGGCCCATTTGACAAAGAATCCATCTACATTTTCTCCACTAAATGAAAACCTGTTTTGGTTCAATGCTCTGATACAAAATCCAGGTCTTTTGTAGAGTATTAGTCTGGGACCCCATTCTAGGATATGTTGCTCTCTCTGGGATAATATTAAGGGAGAAATTTTGAAATGAAAAAAAGAAAAATGTCACCCAATGTCTGATATATCAATAAGAATTTTGTGTTTAATGATGCTTTTTAACATTTGTATTAAGCTTTAATTTACGTACATGGAAATACTCAAATCTTATATGCCATATAATAAGTTTTGACAAATATCAAGACATAAAACATTTCACTCAACAAGTTTTCATCTACCCCTTCTCAGTAAACACCCCACTATTTCCCATCCAAACTTCTAAAAGCAATCACTGATCTGATTTCTATCATTTTGTCTACTCTAGAATTTCGTGTAAACAAATATGTTATTTTTTGTATTTAGCTTCTTCCACTCAGTCTTATAGTTTCAGATCATCCATATTATTGAGTTTATCAGTAGACAGTTCCTGATACTTTTTTAAAATAGAAACTAAGCAGATCTCTACTGAGTGTCTTGACACAAGGCTATCAAAATCATGGCAACAAACCTATAGTAAGAATGGAGGGGACAATGTCCCCTCTAATCTTGATACTAAATCACAATACTCCCAGCATCCAAACTCCTCTACATTAATTAATGTCATTGACAGGTACTCTTGGAATATTTATCCTACTAAAAATAGATAACTGGGCAAGTGTACTTCAGCAATTGCAGTGACCACAGAGCTGTTCAGGTTAGGAGATATATCTTGTGATATTTCTATCATCAAAACATACTAAAATGTGCTTCCATTGTTTATCAATATAGTGATGCCTTGGTAGCTCTAATACACTCTTAAGAACATATAACCTTACGAACTCAATTTTATTATTAGATCCATAATTCCTAACAAAGATTATAAAATGAGAGAAACAGATACATAAAAGCAGCATCAAGATTGCATATTTGTTTTCCTGAAAGTTCCTAATTGAATTTAACCTAAATTTTGCCATATTCAGCAGGGATTCGTTGAGATTCTAGGGAGTAACAACAATAAACACCCAAAGATTCTATTGTGATTCTAAGGAGTCATAGTAAATTGTGTACCAATAGATCTAAAAGGTGATTTTTTTTTTGTTTTTGTCTTTTTCAAGAGATTTCTATTCTTATCTAAACAAAGTCTGAATTCTGACGTAACTAAATGAAGCAGAGGATTAGTCCTCCTAATCCTTACCATCTCTACCTTTAAGAATAAAAATGCAGCTGCAGAAACACAAGATCCCAGAACCCACCAACTCACATACCAACAGCATACACAGCTGGCAATTTCCAACTTTATGGAAAGTTACTGTGTCATTTTCAGTGTTTTACAACTATTCAGCAAAGAATGGTGGTACAGTGCTACAGTGCTTATATCAGTTTTGTTAAAAAAGGCAGTGAAACAAAATGGAATGTTTTGCCACATTACTGAAAGAATATTAATAAAGTTTCAGCTTATCCTCATTCTATGAATAGCTGCCATCCACTTGTTTTGTCTGTTTTTTCCTGTTCTGCCTACTATTAAATACATACACTTTACTTTTTCCAGCTCATATTTATTTTCCCCCTGTGGTTCCTAAATTATTTTACTGAATTCATATTTCATTCTGATAATTCAAAAAAATAACTACTTTAGTGTAGAGTTTGGAATAAGTCTAATTTCTCATAAAAGGACAGTTACATTTGAATTACCAAGAGAATGGAAAACTTGCAGTGTTATTATACTAAGCCTCAAGGATATATGTTGCAAGATACGAAGATGATTACTTTCAAGCAGTATGCATGAATTCTTTAAGCAGTTCATCATCATTTTACTTGTAATAATTAATTTTAATTAACTGCCAATAATGCTAGTTGCCATGTGGATAAATGAGAATATGGCCCTTGCTCCCATTTGAGATTGAGTAATGATATCAATTTAATGTTAGAAGGATAAAGCCTGATTTTCCCAATGAATATACTCTGCTTAAAAGATTTTCAAAAGGCCTACCTTAAGAGAAAGTAAAGCTGATAATAAATTGTCTTTCCTGTTCCTATGTATTTTTGGTTCTGGCTAGTAAAAAATTAGATTTTTGCTTCCTACTTTCAAAATTACTGTTTTTGTTTCCTCTCAGTCAAAAGTGTTGTAATTAATAGTGTGGTTTTTATTACCGTGAACAGCAATTCAGGAATTCAAGCTTAGTATCAACCATTTTTTCCACTGATGTGATTTAAAATCATAATTTTTATAAGAAATAATTTCACCTTCCTCTCTTTGAAATGGGAGAGGTCATGAATTGTATTTAATTGGTAAGACTTATTCTTTAGGGGAACACATTCATGTAAACTAATGGGCGTAAGAACAAACTCCTCACTAAATTTTGCTGATAACGAAATTAGCCATAATTTAGGTATGATTTTTTCCCAGAATAAAAGACTTCACATGGTATTGCTGCAAAAGAAGTAGTAATGGGTATTTAAAGAAAATTATCATAATCACAGTTGTTCAAGTGTTCCAAAACAGCAAACTTCTCGGTTTAACTATCCTTTTTTTCTTAACAAATAAATATTATCTAATTCTGTGTAGACTCCCATCTAATCAGAGGAGGAACGAGTTAGGACAAAGTAGAATTTTAGAGATACAAAAGACTTTGGATATTATCTAGTTTAATCTCAGCATTCAGCTAGTACACTAAAGTCTTCTCAAGGTTCTTAACTTTTCCACACTAATTTCCAAAGAATTGAAGAACCACTAGTCCCTCAATTTTTTTTTTAACTATGTATGTGTAACAGTTTTTTTCATTTCCTTGTGATATTCGTGCTACTAATTATAGCTATGAGGATTATTTCCACAGTTCATTATGCCTGAATTACCTTGAGAATAGTCTATTTTATGCAGAAACAAAACTTTAAATACATGGCAAAAGGAAATATAATTCAAAGTTTTAGGAATAGTTGTGTTAGCAGTCAATATATTAGCAGTCAATCATTGGTACTATGGAGGACACATCTCATATGTGCCTTAACCACTCCACCATCACAGCCTCATATGTGCTTTTTCATTGTGGTTTTAAGAATGACTGATATTACCCTATGACTTAAGACAAATAATACTACCTACTCTATTGTAGTAGAAGGTAATTGAATCAGCATGTCTTTTCAGTCTAGGTAGGTGAAGAGATGTGTCTAAGGGGTCCTATGTTGAGGCTATTTGCTATGTTTTCTCAAACTCATTTCTCATTAAATCAACACATACCTTTTTGTATATCGCAAAAAGATTGAGCTAACCACTCTACTAGGTCCAGCTATACAGCAGAGAAGAAGATCATGGGGCAGCAATAGATAACTGCCTTCAGAGTGGAGAAGCTTTATATGACATTTTAAAGCCCTGTATTACTCCACCACTGTACAAGCAATTTATTAACTTTGCTTTCCTCCTACGGATACAAAGAAAATAAGCATAACAACTAATTGTAGAATATTTGGGAAATGTACTACAAAAGAACTGAATAATAGAAAACAAGATTAAATTATGTAATAGGAACAGTTCTAGACATGTTCAATATTTATGTAGGGCTGCTAACAGGAAAAACTGAATTAAGGAAATACAGTTGCCTTGCCTTTGCAAAGTCAATATCTATGTATTAACAATAGAGATTGTGGAATCTTATTTGGGGTATTACATGAGCTAAATATATTTGGAATATCCCATGTGGAATATCCACATATCTGAAAGTTCTGTTAAAAATCTTCATTTCAGTGTTGAACTATTTCTCTAGTAATGTTCAAATGCCTCCCTATCCAAGACTATTATTTACCAACAAGGAATTATATTCTCATACTGAGAAACTACTAGGAAGATTGTAACATAGGATACATTTGTTATATGGCATGAATTTCTCTCCTCTTAACCTATCAATAAATTAGATTTGGGGAAGTGTGATTTATTGTGCTTGATCCTTTCTGATTTTACTTGGTTTTAAAATTTGGTAATTCTCTCAGAAGACTGGAATATACCAATTATATCCCATTCTACATCCTCAGAAGATAATAATTTATAGAACTGGGCATCTCTTTCATATGCTTTTATAGTAATTCTTATACTCAAGATTAAGGTTCTCAAATTGAGGAAAAGGATGGGGTCCTTTTTAACAGTCATTTACTCTTCCATGCCTATGAACTAATCCTAATTTTAACATTAGCACTTTTAGCATTTTTCACCTTAATTAAATGAGGAATTACACCACAGTGTTTAGCCTGTGGAATAACAGGAAACAGATGACCTGTCATTGAGAATCCTGATCTTATACTCTCTCTTTCTTCTAGTGAGACAACTCTCAAGTTTAATTTCACACTGAAACAAAAAAAAATTAGATTTATGTGCATGTCATTTATTTTTAAAGTATATATTAACATAGTTATTATGTGGTAAAGAGATCTTCATTTTTTAATTTTCTTCTTTGATTTACCAAATCTAATAATTTGGAGAATTTCTACACAGTTGCTTATTATTTGTTTCATATTTTGGTGCTTTGGTTTCTAACATCTTTTTGGCCTTTTTACGTTATCTCAAATCATTTCCATTTAATATTTCTACTTAAAGATACCTATGCATGAAAATTAATAACCAACGCAGCAAACATTTTTGCTATGCTTACTAGAAATGAGCTATTAAGTCTGGAAATCTCAGTGTTTAGTATTGTTTTCAAAACTTGGTTATTACATATATTGTTGCTTCAGTGATTGAAGAGAGTAAGTATAATATGTAGGCAGGTGAAAATAGGATTGTGAAACCAATGTTACCAAAAAAAAAAAAAAGAAAAAAAGAAGCATGTGCATTGCATGGCAGGGTATTACTAAATTTGCCTAAATAAAAGCTCATGGTGTTTTCAGATTTTACAGGAATACTTTCACTATATTTGGATTTGAATTTTCATACTGAAAAATGTTCTCAACAGTTATTTTTTAAAACACACTTTACTGTTTTTAGAAAGTTGTAAGTCATCTTCCTGCTTATATCTGTACTGAGTTTGTGAAACTGCACTATACTATTATGAAAATGTAAACTTCACATATACTCAGATTTAGTAAAGTAGCATTGTGTGCATTTTTAAAAAGACTTGTAGCACTTTGGTAAAGGAATGTGCAATTATAAAGGCTTATACCATTTTAATTTTTTAATTCCCAGGAATTTCTCTTACTGGAGAAGTAAGATTCAAAACCAAATTCAATTATAAGACTTGCACTTTTTTCCTACTGATAGTTCCTATTTTTCTAATTATGTTGAATATTTAATTTAAAACATTTTTTGCAATGAGTTTTAGCTTTTCTCCTCCATCCTAACCTCAAAAACTCTTAATTTAATGAACATTTTAAAATATCCAGTGGAAATTAGTGAAGCATTTTAGACATCTTGGCTGTTAATCTGGTTACTGACTTTAATAATTTTCTGATAAAATTAAATAAATTCCTGAAAAAGAATCTTTAAACAGCTTAATTAGTTTTTGTTGGTTATAACCAATTGAATAGTTAATGTACATATAGTCATAATTTATCTTAAAATCTGGAGCTGACAAGATGACTAATTATATAGGTATGCTTAAAATACCCTCATAGCCTCCAAAAAGAAATTGCAAGAAGAAATAGAATTCCTTATGATTATGGCTGTTACATATACTTCTATTATACTACCAGTAATTTACTGTGATATACCCATAGGTAGTGGTAACAAGATGAAAATAAATATAAATGCTTTAACATTAGGTGTTGATATCAATATGCATAAACTATTGCAATAAAAATACTCATTGTGCCTGTATTTGAAGAATTTATCTTAGATTTTCTGTCTTTTTTCATTTAAGGCTGCATTATCATTTTAAATGTGAAGACAATAGAATATATGAATGAATGAAATGGTGGCCCTGTTTGCCATGGGCTTAGTTAGGTATTCAGTTGAATTTTTTGAGGGGCATTGGCTACCATATATTATGAAATAAACTAGATTGTCCACAAGCCACATGTGAGTCATCTGCAGAAATTATCCATATTCCCCTCTCCTCGTAAATGAATTCAGATTTATAATTCAATTTTATAATTTTAAGCTGTTAATTATTTTAAAATACTTAATGTGGATTAAAAGATTAAATGAAATAAGACCTATTCTAATTATTAGCATATTCCTATATACTATCAAGCTTCTGATAATGTTATGTTTCCTATAAAGCCTTAAAATATTTTCGTGAAAATTTCATTACTTGGAAATGAAGGCACTTTATTACCTTTAACTATTTGTCTGTATAGAATTTGTCTAAAATTCCATAAACTATTATTTATCCTTTATAAACATCCTACCTTGTGTGTTTTTCTAAAGCTTCTTATAATGTAATAATTCAACTATTTTAGCTTAATGGAAAATTATGTTACATAATATAACCAATGAACAATACAGAAATAAAATTCAAGAATAACAAAAGTGTATGTGATAATTGCAAATTGTTAGTCTAAGTCCGCAATCATTTGCATTTAAAATGTTGTAAATTTTGAAGACATTTTTATCACACAATATTTAGACAGTTTTTATTTTTAAATCTTATTTTCAATGGTACTACCTTGTGTTGAAACATTGAATAAATGTAAGGGCAGTCAAAACTGTTAAGTCAGCCAGTCAAACTCAATTTCATTTTAGTTGAGCTTTTTAATGTAGCACTAAAAACATGAAGAAATCAGTTTTATTTCTTATGTGCTCAAGTCAGCCATGCCTGATAAATAATCTAATTTAAATCAGTAAAGAGAATGTGCTGCTATATATAGCTGTTTGCTATTCAGAAAATCAGTAGTGGATTTCTACAACAAATTGGATTCAGCCGAAAAAGCATAGGATAACTTTTTTCAAAAGTTAAATTTTTTTAAGTTAAATCTTATATCTTTCTGACATTTATAAGGATAGGCTAACTTTTATCCAATAATCTTCTTCAACTGAAGACTGTTTCAAAGCAAACAAATTTTGCTTTCTTTATTTGATTGGGGGAAGTTCACTTAAGATAAAAACTTTTTGTATAATTTTGTTTATTTACCTTTAATTCTTTCTATATTGTGGCCATTTTTCTATCACTAGTTTTAAATGTTTTTCTAAATATAACTGCTGCTTCATACACGCAGTTATCATTACATGGTACAGAAAGGAATCAAGTTTATCAGAGGTCTACTCTTACAAAGGAAAGACTAGAGACAAATTCCATGTCAGTTCTTTAGTTTGTTTCTTTGTTTTCTTTTTCAAATAAATAATTACCTATTAACCCAAAGGTGTGTTAATGTCATGGCATGAACAATCGTAAATGTAGATCTTTTGAGAATTTTGTGATGCTGAGTAACAGACTTTTCTCAAATCTCTGTGATGCTAAATATTTTCCTTAGAAGGCTTTGTTTAATGTTAGATTGTTGTTCTGAAAGCTGTTGGTCCTAGTGGGATTTTTTTTAAACTGGGAAAACAAATAAATGCATGTATTACAAGTATAGAAATGGTGAATTGTAAACTTACCAAATAGTACTGATTCTATTTTCAAAAATGTTTTGCTGTTAAATATATACAACATAACATTTCTGCCATACTGTAATTGAGTACTTTTTCCTAAATGACCCTGTTATCACTATTCCAGAATTAGAAGTTGGGCAGATACATGATTGATTCATGTGTCTGTGTAGATGCTTCAAGGTATATTCCTCTCTTGGTGAGTAAAAATATTTTTTCCTTGGCATCAATGCATTGAGATATGAATATGCCTGTATCTATTCTTATTGCACATTTCTTATACAGTATCTTCTTATATGCCAAAATTGGCCTAGACACAACTTAAAATTGAGGGTTTGTTACATGCTTTCTAACAGAAAGGTTTTCAACAATATTCATTATGGGTTTGTACTGTGAAAATAGTGAAACTCCATTTAAGATTTCATATGTGCTAAATTTAAATTAATATTTTTTCTTTAGCTCACAAATTACCCCAAATCCAGAGAGAATATCAACTCTTTTCACTGTTGTCAAATCCAGCATAAGGAACAGCCCTATGACACCACAAAATCAGTTGAGGAATAAGGAGTAAGTCTCTTATGTTACACTTCAGAATAAAGGCATTTGGTGAAAGAAATGAACCGAAGTTCATCGTGAGTGCAAGGCCTCTGTACTTGACATTCCTCCACCGAAGGGAAGACCATTGTCAACATCATTGGCATCATTTTCAAACTGACCTTATGTGGAATGTCTTCCACTGCATTGGAGCACTTATTGACTCTGTCAGGTTTTTGTTTTTTTAAATTCATCAAGCCTTTCAGTTCTCAAAAAAACCACTTGTCAGCACTGAGGTAGAGAGACATACATTTGAAAATACTTTCTTAAGAGATCATGTAACTCTATAACTCTGAATTTAAAAATTGAGGAGGAGGGATCATTTCAACCCACTGCCTCATACAAGAAACATGTTTTTAAATCCGTAAAGGCTTTAGTGTTAACAGGGTACAAAGTGTTTTTTGTCCTGTATTGTACTTAAAAGTTTCTCATTGATTGGTGATTGTATTGTATGAAAACAAATCATAAATTGCCTTGTATTGTTTATAATAGATCATACCATGTACTACTTCAGTTTTCATGTTCCAAGTTTTTCAGTGATGCATGTTAACAGTTAGGTCCTAAAATTCTGTGGTGCTAATTCTTCCATATCCAATGGTGCTTTTGTGGATGCTAACTGCACACATGCTGAACAAAGCTGGAAGTTTAAAACTTTCCTCCTTCCTCTGTTTATATGAAGTGAAATAAAATAACTTGAATTTGTCTCAAAGTATCACTGACAATCTAATAAACTGGTTTATATGTGTGATTAGTTGGATTCTTGATTATTTTTCAGAAAGTATATTAGTTTTACTGGACTTTCATATCAGCCAAAAGTTGCTCTTACAATGTACTTATTTTATTATAGTTTTGTTCCCCCCAATTTGTAGTATCTTTGGAAATTTTAATGCAGTTGACTTGGCTTCTAAAATCAAGTTTAGATCAGATCTATGAAAACTAGAACTATCAGACCTGGAAATAAGCATTTGTAAAAATTAAAAATATGTCACCAAGGTGCCTTTGTCTAGTCTAGTACTCTACTAATAAACTTTTATCATCTGGTTGAGCTTTGATATAACATTTGCATAAAAGAAAGTATGCCTCCAAAACTTGTATTGCAACTCAAGTGACATGAAAAAAGACATCCCTGTATACTGATATTTAAGTAAAATTCCATTGCATATGTTTGAAAATAAGGATAAAAATATCAAATTGGTCTTTTTCAAGACATGGCATAATAGATAAACCCATACAGTAGTTTTATTGGATTTGTAATTTTAGCATCTATGCTACAAATCCCAGCATTAAGACAAGTGACGCAGTTATATTCAGGAATGCAGGGAACTATTTCTTCTAACTGAGAGAGAAATACCACATTAAGGAGGTATGTATATTCCCATGTTCTGACTTTGGTATTTCGCCTAACCCATGGGTAATCTTAAATTTTAAAAATTCAAATCGAATACATTAAAACTCCTCAAGTAATAATCATTGATCTCAAAAAGAAGATAATCAAGATTATCAACCTAGTCTAGTGGGTCTAATGACTAAAATGGCATTCCCGTACTATTATCGTTTTTTATTACATAGAGTGTCAAATACTTATTAAATCACGTCTGAATTATAACATCAGAAAATGAAGTTTAGAAAATAGTCAGGGGCCTCCCTGGAGGCACAGCGGGTTGAGCGCCATGCTGTGAAGCTGTCCGCAGCCTGCAGCGCCAGTTCAATCCCAGCTGACTGGCGAGGGTCCCACATGGTGCAGCAGACCTCTCCTGTCGCGCCCGCTGCTCCCCTTAGCAGTGTATTTCGTCAGTCTGCCTGTTCTTTTCCCCACTCTGTCTCTGGTGAATCCTCTCACCCTCCCATGCATCTGGCCTGTATCCCCATTCTTGTATAAAGTAAATAAATAAATCTTTAATAAATCAATAAATATTTTTTTTAAAAAGAAAGAAAATAGAGTCAATATGAGCACCAGGCTTGCATCTGTGACTTTCAACAAATACATTATTTACTAAATCATACCTCTTCCCAAAGATATTTCCACTGTATATTTTTGTAACTACCTTTACAGTATTCCATTTTATGAAAACTGACAGTAATGTTCTACAAAATAGTTCCAAGTTTTCTTTAATTACAAAAAGAAAATAGGTCTATGAATGTCTTAGAGCTTCTTTATTTCTGTGGCAATATTTTGCCTGTTAATTGAAAGAAAAATCAATTCTAATTTATAAAAGGAGAGAAAAAATTGCTTTTGGGGAAGAAAATCTACCATTTAATCTACATGTAAAGATCTCTGATTTTTACCTCCATAATCAACTGAATTTATGTATTATTGTTCACCATCATGTTTGCCTTGCCTAAGAAATTATTCTCACGAAGCTTTTTATCAGAGTCTTTGGTATGAAATTATTTTTTAAATTCATCAACCTTAAATGAGTACACTTTTTGTCTGGTTCATTTATTAAAGCAACATAGTCCCTTACCCTAGTGAAAACATCATTTAACTTTTTTTTAAGTTACAAAATCATATATATCTTTATAGTGTTAACAATGTCACTTGGTAAGTTGCATTTTCTGTTCCTTAAACAATAATTTCCCTTGTATATCGTAAGCTCAAGCTGTCATACGTAAATCCTTAAAGCATTTTCAAAAAAGATCCAAGTGTACTCCACTGAGGAATATTTTTTGACGTATATTTCGTGTACTTTAAAAGCCTAACCTTACTCATCTTAGGGAGCAAATTTTTCTCATTAGGAATACTTTTGAGTTTGAAATTAGCCAAAAAAGAATAATCTTGACCTGAAAAAAAAAAAGAGAGAGAGCAAGAAGAAGCGAGCCAATCTATAACCTACATCTTTTCAAATTTGTCTTGGTGTGTTCCTGAATAGGCACATACTGACATTATACCAAAATTAAAAGTTTCTTTTCTTACCCTGTACTTTCTCCTTGGGGAAGTGAAAAGACTCCTAGCAAGTAACCAAAAGGTAGTATAATTCAACACAAAAACAGATGAATGGAGGTTCATAGACTGAATAAATCATAAAATGCAGTGAATGCAGCACTACACATATTGTCCCAAACTGATGTCTTATTTTGAGTGGTAACCAAAGCTTGCACATATTTCCAAGTATAGTGTTTACACTATAAAAGACTAAATGAAAGACTTTCATGAAGACAAAAGGACTCTAAATGAGAAGGTTAGCCCTCAGTTTTGTGTTTTCAGAAACTCAGCTTTGTTAGTTCATTCTGAGTGAAAACACAAGATACTCCTTTTAAACAGTGTCATAAAGAAAACATCTTGTGCATCAGATATCCAGTGGAGAAAACAATTAATTTATGATAAAAAAAATCCTACTCCTATGGATTGAAAGGAAGCTGTGCATAAGAAGCAGACTTCAAATTTTGGTTTTATTTTTTTAAACTGTTTAATGATAAGCATGTATTTATTTTATTTTATTTTGCAGTTTGAAAAATGATTGTTTTAAGGAAGGAAATAAATGATAGATAAGAATACCTGTATCAACTGGTCAGAGTTCCTATCTTTCTGACAGGAAAATCTACTTGTAAAAATAAATTAATGTTAGAATTTTGCTTGACAGATACAAAATCAGATAAAAGGAAATTAATATTATAAATGACAGTATCATGTTATAATGAACTCCATAATACAGGTCTCCCTAGAAAATAGAAATAATCACATCAGCCCATCATCACTGTCTCCCCAAATCAGAGATGGAGACCACTAACAAATCCTTACACTTGGAATCTTTTTTTCTAGATTCCATGTGACTCCATCTTTCAGGGTAAAAATATTATTATTGCTCATGTAATATAATTAAACTACATATATTAATACCACTTTAGGCTACTTAATGATATAAGATTTTATTGTCATCTATTAAGCATTAATTATCATTATTCATATAATAGTATATAGCTATATTATTGCATCATTGTATCATATTAGTATTCATGATAATCATTATTAATCATTCATTGTCATCATGAAAATATCACTCATCATTAACAAACGTTTCACATATGATACTCTCTGACCAAGACCCTTCTTGACAGAGATTTTGGGAATATTGAAATTCAGTAGTAACTACTGAAAGGTCAAGAACTTCCTCCCTTCCCTTCAGGGAAGAACTTGCAAATAGATCATGACAGTCTTCACAATGGACCAGATTTAGCCTTAGCAATCTTTCTCAACTCCTGGCTGCCACTACTGTTTAACTAGATGCTGCATACAAAATTAGCATATTTGCCAAACCGCCTTAGATGCCCACCAGCACAGGTACAAGCCATCTACAAGGCATATGCCAAGATGGGATTAGATAACACAAAATATTTATTATAGGAAATGCCAGTGATGAAAAAATGGAAAAGAGCTGGTAGAGGAGCATCAGACTACAATGATACAGGTCTGCCACATGCCCATGCCGGAGAAAAAAGAGGAAACTAAGCTAGGAAGGGATGGAGGGGGAAAGTAGGAAGAAGCAGGTTACTTCTTAGGTTGATAATGATGACTCAAGCTGTTGTTCCTGAGAGGTCTGATCTCACCGAAATCAGATCCTTTTCTGACTGTGATTGCTATACATGTCCATTAGCACTTGCAAAGGGGCAACAAAGTCCCAAGAGGCTAACCTGATTGGATCATGTGGGTTCCACACACATGTCCCTCCCTCCTTGTGCCCATTGTTTAAAGCAGCATTATCTCCTCCTACTGGTCAGGGTCAATTATTTCTGTCCATGCAGTGTTTCTTCTCCTAACCTGCTGGCTCCTAAATACATGGCATCAAAAGAACCCTGGAAGCAGCTACAACTTGCTCTGTTGATCCTGAATGCACACCTTAGCAAGAGTGGCCCCTTTTGGATAATGTAACCCTGCAAAGTCCAGGGCTGCAGAGTAGGAAGCACAAACACCTCCAGTAGGTCATTGATAGTGATGGTGAGGCACCCCAGCTTCCATGCTTTGATTCCTAGATTCATGTATCTAGATGCACAGCACTACATAGAAGTCTCTGGTTTAATGCATATACTACATCTTGTAGCATGGGGTCCCACATTGTCAAAGTATTGCCTCAAGAACCTGTTTCAGGGCTTCCCCAGTGGCAGAGCGGTTGAGCACTGGGTTGTGAAGCTGCCCGCAGCCTCTGCAGCGCCGGTTCCATCCCCAGCCACCGGGCGAGGGTCCCACATGGCGAGCAGACCTCTCCTGCCGCCCGCTGCTCCCCTCAGCAGTGTACTTCGTCAGTCTGCCTGTTTTGCTCTCCGCTCTGTCTCTGGTGAATTCTCCCACCCTCCCACGCTTCTGACTGTACCCACTGCTTGTATAAATAAATAAATAAATCTTTTTAAAAAAAGAAAAAAACCTCTTTCAGCGCTGCTTTTAGGAGGTGGTTTCTGTGTTCTAAGAAGATGACTTCTGGCTTGTTTGATAGTCATGTCTTAGGTTACTCCTGCCTCCTCTTTCAATGTGAAATGGTCTCTGGTCTTGTTCAGGCTTGATCATGAATTATCATTTCCATTTCATGTTGAGCTACCACTGTGCCCATTCAACACTGGAGGTTTCAACAGAAACCCAAATAATACTGGGCAGTTCTTTACCCATGGACAATCACCATCGTCTCTACCAGGGCTCAGGAAACACTCTGAGAACTGTTTTTTAAAAGATGTCTAATTCTCTGATGATTGGCATGGTCTTACTCCAAAATCACAAGGACCTGCATTGGGGATTGTCCAAAGTGTATCTTTTCCCAATGTGTTTTTCTCCAAAACTGACATTTCCAAAGCCACAGGGTCTGCCCAATCCTGTTTACCAAGCAACAGGACCACTGCACCTGCTGCAGTCGTCCTGTTTTGAGTCTCATTCAAACTCACTCTATGTCATAGAGTGTATGGCCAGAGCAATTTTATATCTTAGAATATATTGTCTCCTGTGCGCACATGTGCGCATTCACACACACACACACACACACACACACACTCACACAAGCTCACTGAGGTGCTGAGCTTCCTTTATGTTTTAAAGATACAAGATGCACCAAGATGTATTTTACTTTGGAAATGATATCTTGGCATGCTGCTGACCATTGAACCCCCTAAAAACTTACCTGAAGTGGCAGGAACTTGAATGTTCATAGGGTACATTCTGTCACTCCCCCTTCTCAGTTTCTTTTCCCTTCCACTGATTGTATGGATCAGTGAACAGTGTTGCTTGTACTGCGGCCTGAATCTGCTGCTGAATCCCTTCCTGCTGAGGGCAACTCAGACATTTCCACTTCACTGATTGTTGTCAATGCTTTTCCAGACATCTAAGAACCACTCCAGTAATGAGTTTGCCCCTTTCCCAGAGGTTATTGTCAAAGTATTAAATATTAGGTCTTGAGAAAGTTAAATTCCAGGGCCCTTATAAAGCACTTCCAAATATAATCCAAGATGTACTCCTTTGTCTCTTGCTGGTATACCCTAGCTAATTCTTGTAGCTTTTCTGGTGTATTACTTCTTGGTCATTTCTTTCTTAATAAGTCCCAGCATGTACCTGTCCAGTTGGGAAGAGGTGAGGGCAACTTACTGAAGGGAGCACATGTTCCTTGTGAGGAGAGGTCTTTGCAGCATCTTCTAGCAAGATAGAAGTACTAGTGCTTACCTGAGCCGGACGGCACACTTCTGCAAGCCTAAAGGATTTTTTGCAAGTAGGAGTGAAGGGGAGGATCCTACAGAGACAATGTACTTAGAGGCAGCCATCTACACGTTCTCATCTCAGTTTTTAGGGTTCTAGGTTTCCCCAACAAGCACCCTGAATTTGGTATAACCCATCTGTCTTGCTGAATGTTGAAACATCTAGGAAATGTCTGAAATTTGATTTGACCTTCAATCTGTTAAACAGTATCTGCTCTGCCACACAATCAGAGTTAAGAGTCTCTTTTTTGGCTACCAAAGAGACCCTCTGGCTCTCACATTTAGCCTTTAACTGCTTGCTGATGGCTCTAGAAATCTCTTTATCCCTCTACTGACATCATTATAACTTAGTAATCAGCCTGCTCTGCTGTCTTTCAGGATATGGTTCTCTTATGGCTTTCCAGAGCTTGAATCACCATGTCTGCTTCAGCACTCCCCTGGCCAGGACATGTCCTGAGCCTCTTTGCCTACTGGATGGTTAGTGGGTCAGTTCCCAATTATAATCTTTTCTTGCAACATTTATGTGCTGTTTGTGTTCGTCCGGTTCTCATCTGAGAAGCAAATGCTAAAATAGGATTAGATATGTAAGAGTTTTATTGGTCAAATACTGGCGGGGCGGGCAGAGAACTTGGAGAAGGCCTGGAGAGCCATCAGAACATGCTGGTCTGGTCCCTCTGAAAGGGAGAGGGAAGATGTTAGACTACAGCACTGGTCTAAGGAAGTTTTCTCAAGACCAACAGGAAGTCTTCATGTCAAAGGTATACAGGAGTCTTGCATCTTTCAAAATGCCTTTCTACCCATGCTATGAATGAGCAGTGACTGGGAAGAGTTCAGTGTAAACAGGACCTTGGCATGAACAGAGTGATGGAAGTCAGAACACAGAAGCTAGTGTCTTTGGTTAATTATCCTCAAGGCAGCAGAAGATCTGGGAGGTTTATTCTCAAGGTCACCACACCATCACATAGAGGCATTGTGATCACAAAGAGCACGTTTCAGCCGTTGATGAAATGTTAATACTTATCTGGTTCAGTTTGAAAGAAGAAATTACTTTGATCCTTGCACTCAAAATTGAGAGAAAAGTGTTAACTTATATGGAGTCTGAACTGACCATGATTTGCAGATTTAAAGTAATAGTAAAAGATTTTTGAGTACCCTTAAGCTCAATAATCAAATTTCCACTGCAAACTTAAAAGGCAAAATTTTAAACTTTAAAATTTAAAAAGCAAAATTTCAGTGTACAAATATCTCATATTTATTTACATATGCATCTTATATATTTAAATAAAAATATTTCTCAAATACAAAAAAACCTAAATTTGTATTAAAAGTAATTATTGATTTTCATGTAATCAAAGGATTATTTTTAAGATAGCCTATATATTATTTTAATAACAAACTTTGGTACCATATTTCTTTAATATTTTACCATATTTCTTTAAACTGTTTAACTTAACAGTCTTTGATTATACTTGATCACAAAAGTAATATAATATATGCAACTGTGAAATCTTTACTACAATAAAAATAATAAACATAACTATCACTGCAAAGTTTTCTTCACTCTCTCACACCAATCCTCCTCCTTTGCCCTAATCCCCAGACAACTACTGACCTACTTTTCAACAGTGTGGGTAAGTTTTGACTTTTCTAGAATTTTATATAAGTTGAGTCATATTTTTCTGACTTCTACTCAGATAATTATTTTGAGATTCATTTAAGTTTTTGTGTTTATCAACAGAACATTCCCTCTTTATGCTAAGTAGTATTCCATTGTATAGTGTCATAAATTGTTTAATTTACTTATCTATTTGTGGACATTGTTTTCAACCTTTAACTGTTAAAAATAAAACTGCTATGAAAAGTTTTGTTCAAGTATTTCATTTTTTCTTAGCAAATCCTAGGAATAAAATGAAAGGGTTGCATGGTAAGTGTATGTTTAACATTTTAAGAAGATGCCAACTCTTCTATGAAGAGGTTGTTCCATTTTGTATTTCACCAACAATTCCTTCATACCCTCATCAATACTTGGTATGCTCAATTTTCCTAATTTTCATCATTTGTATAGATATGTGTGGGTATTTATGTGACTTTAATTTGCATTTTCTTTTTTTTTTTTTTTTTAAAGATTTATTTATTTATTTATTCATTTATTTGTTTATACAAGCACTGGGTACAGTCAGAAGCGCGGGAGGGTGAGAGAATTCACCAGAGCCAGAGCGGGGAGCAGAGCAGGCAGAAGGACCGAAGTACACTGCTGAAGGGAGCAGCGGGCGGCAGGAGAGGTCTGCGCGCCATGTGGGACCCTCCTCCGGTGGCCGGGGAGCAGCTGGGGATTGAACCAGCGCTGCAGAGGCTGCGGGCAGCTTCGCAACCCAGCGCTCAACCGCTGCGCCACCGGGGAGGCCCAATTTGCATTTTCTTAATGATTAGTTCCTCTGTGTATCTTTTCATATGCTTATTTGCTATTTACATATCTTCATTGGTGAAGTGTCAAATTCACAAATTTTTCATCTACCAATTTTTTACTACCTTATTTGAATTTTAAGCTTCCTTTATATACATTCTTTTTTTTTTTATAATCATAGCTATTTTTTTTTAAGATTTATTTATTTATTTATACAAGCACTGGGTACAGTCAGAATCACGGGAGGGTGAGGGAATTCACCAGAGCCAGAGCGGGGAGCAGAGCAGGCAGAAGGACAGAAGTACACTGCTGAGGGGAGCAGCGGGCGGCAGGAGAGGTCTGCGCGCCATGTGGGACCCTCCTCCAGTGGCCCGGGAGCAGCCGGGGATCGAACCGGCGCTGCAGAGGCTGCGGGCAGCTTCGCAACCCAGCGCTCAACCACTGCGCCACCGGGGAGGCCCTATATACATTCTTTATTAGATATGGGATTTGCAAACATTTTCTCCCACTCTATGGGTAATCTTTTCATTTTCTTAGCAGTGTCTTTCAGAGAACAGAAGCTTTGAGTTTTGGTGAAGTCCAATATTTCAATTTTTCTTGGGAATTCTGTTTTTGGTGCATTATTAGCAAAGAATTCTTAGCCTAACTCTAGGTCACAGAGATCTTATCCAATATTTTCTTTTATAAGTTGTATGATTTTATGTATTAAATGAAAGTACATTAAAGGGGCTTATATGATTCATTTTGAGTAAATTCTTGCACGTGGTATAAATATATATCGAATTTCATTTTGTTACAATAAGGTATCCAATTATTCTAGCACCATTTAGTGCAAAGACTATTCTTTCCACTGACTTACTCCTGCACCTTTGTTGAAAAATTAGTTGCCCATTTATATGTGGGTCTATTTCTGGACCCTATTCTGTTCTATTTGATATATGTGCCAGCGCTACACTGCCATGATTAATAAATCTTGAAATCAGGTAGTGTTAATCTCCCAAATTTCTTATTCTTTATAAAGTGATTTTGGTTATTACAGGTCTCTGCATTTCCAAATGAATTTGAGAATCTGTCTCTCAATTTCTTTACTGGAACTTTGATGGAATTGCATTTGATGGAAGCAATGGCAATAGGGAATCTTCCAACAATTTATTTAGTTTGCTTTTAATTTATCTTATGGATTGTAGTTCTAAATGTATGGGCCTTGCATATATTTTTTTCAGATGTATCAAGTACTTCACAATTTTGGTATTATTAATCATATTTTTGTAATTTGTTTCTCATTGTCTATTGGTAGTCTATAAAATACAACTGATGTTTGTATAGTTTGTGTATGATTGATTTTTTAAATATGTTGTACCCTGCCATCATCTATTTCTATATCTATCTACATATGCACAGGTATATCATTGGGCTAGATATATTTAATCAAAGACTGCCATCACTTGTTCCTTGGTTTGTGGGATAAAATTGTTTTTTAATGGGAAAAAAAGACAAATGGAAGTCTCTGAAACTACCCCCAGTCAGCAAAAATAGTAAATCAAAAACAATATTACCTCCTAGGAGGGAGTGACAGATTAATTCTACCCTTAAAAACCTAAATGATGTAGGGATTAGTGGTCCACGTCATACAAGCATTTAACTCTCCAATCTGGCTCCTATAGAAATTGGACCATGGAAGATGGCAGTGAACTACAACAAACTCAATCAAATAGTACCCAAAATCCATCTGCATTGTCAGATGTGATATCTTTGTTAGAACACATTAACACTGCCTCCAGTATGTGACCAATATGCTGTCAAATACATTATTTCAGAAAGATAGATTACACACACTGAACAAAGTTTAAATTCACTTAGACCAGACAAAAGTAAACATTTATTGTTTTGCACAGGCTCTATTAACGATTTTGCTTTGTCAAAATGCAGCCAAAATCGAAGTAAATTCTCTGGGCATTCTGAAAAATATCCATTATATGGATGACATCATGTTGATTGGATTATATGAGCAAGAAGTTGCAAGGATGTTGGAGGTGCTGGTAAGACACACATTCCAGACAGGAGGGAATAGACCCAAACTCAAAGATCCCCAACATTAGCAAAGAATTCAAGGTCAGTAGACGGAGGCATGATAGGCTATCCCTTCCAAAGGAGAGGAAAGATTAATGTACCTCACACTTCCCATGAATAGCATGGAGCAACTACACCTAGGAGGGATCTTCAGGTCTGGAGGTACCATATTCCACATTTGGAAATAAGGCGTTGGCCCATTTTATCAAATAACTAAGAAACTACCCACTGTGAATGAGACCTAGAGTGGCAAAGGGCTCTCAAGTAGGTCTTGGTTGCATTACAAGCAGCTCTGTCACTTTGCCATCTGACCCAGAAGACTATGATATCAGTAATATCTTTAGGAAAAGATGCAATATAGATTTTTATAGCAGTCCCAACATAAGAATCACATGCAGATCCCTAGGATTCTGGGGTATAATCATGCTATCTGCAGCAAGTAACCAGCAAAAAAAAAAAAAAAAAACCCGCCCCTGGTATAGGCTGTAAGGTTCTGGTAGAGAGGCATTCTTGGTCATGGGACATATAGTGACCATGTATCCATAACTATCCATCAAGAATTAGGTTCCCAGGGGCCTCCCTGGTGGCGCGGAGTTGAGATGCAACACTATGGAGCTATCTGCAGCCACTGCAACACAAGTTTGATCCCCAGCAGGGAGGTGACCCACATGGTGCTGCAGACATCTCCTGTCTCGCCCTCAGCAATATATTTCAGTAGATCTGCTTGTCCTACTCCCCACTCCATCTCTGGTGAATCCTCTCACCCCTCACATCTCTGGCCTGCACCGCAGCTCTTGTATGCATAAATAAATAAATCTTTAAAAAAAAAAAAAAGAATTCGGTTCATAGAGATGTTCTACAGGGGGGCGGAGCAGGGGTTGAATCAAAATGGGATGGGAAAAGCACAAAGGATTATGGTGATAGTGTCTGGGGCCGTGGCAGGCTATTGCGTAGCTTGAAATGCATATAGTTAACAGGCAGCCAGTAAAAGATGCACACGAGACACTAGGGCCAATCAGAGAAAGCCACACAGTCCAAGCATGCGGAACAGGCAAAGCGCAGGCGCAGCATAAGGTACTTAAGGGTAGGCGGAGAGGAAATAAAGTTCCTTTTTTGCAGCTTCTCATCAACTGTGTCAGCCTCTCATCTCATCCCCAGCCCCTCTTCCATGCCTCTCGAATCCCGCGGGTCGGGACATGGGTGAATTGGTGGTGGGAATGCCACGGTGAATATGCCTGAGATGATAAAGCATACATTGTATAAAAATGAAGAATGATGTAAAAGACATATAAAATAATAATTAAAAATTAAAAAAAGAATTAGGTTCAGTCACTTCCACATAGTAAAAAAATTCTGCTTTGTTCAGCAGCATTCTATTCTACGGTGAAAGTGATGCCTTTGGAATTGAGTCCAAGTATGGGCAAAGGGTGAATGTAAGCTGTGTGAGCAGTGCCCCAGGTCCCATGTAATTCAGGACTATTGCACCAGCACCTCTATCTCAGCTCACAACCTCTGGCTGCATAGGCAGACCCTTGTGAACAGCTCACAGAAGAGAAAGACAAGGCTTGGGACATGAATGGTTCAACTCAGTATGTGGGTTCAATCCAAAAATAGACTCCTGCTGCACTGCAACCCACTCAGGGGTGACTCGGAAGACCAACAGTGAAGGAACATCTTCCCAATGGGGAGACCTTCCATCCATATACTTCACTCACATTGTGTGTAAAGACAAAGTGGACCAAGGGGAGACTATACGGACTCATGAAGAATGGCAAATGGTTTGGCTGTTTGATGAAGAGTTTGAAAATAGAAGGATTAAAACAAAGAGAACAAGGGGTTGTGGGAAAGAGGCTTGTGAGTAGGCAGGTCGTAGGCAGATCTTTGTATCTCATATTCATAGCTATCAAAGAATATTAAACAGAGGCACCAAAAAATACAAGTAACTAGACTATCCCACATACAAATGCCAGTTTCAAAGCCTTTTTCCCCAAGAAATTGATGTATGGTAAATACACAGTCTTTGGTTCTTTATATGATTATATTCAATACTAAACAGGCATTTTCTCCCAAATTTTAATTTTGATATCAAAAAGCTGTATATTTTCCCTCTGAATATAATTTTGTACCATTTGCATAAAGTAAGGGAAAATATCATATATTGATATTTGCTTCCATAGTCAGGAAATATTCTTCAAGGACACACCAGAAACAACAAACAGTGCTTAAAGGAAGCAGAACTCTGTGAAGGACTAGAAGAAAATATTTTTACTGTATATGCTCTTACTTTTTCTGAAACCATGAACTATCAGTTCAAAAATAAATGAGAAAAATGAATTTAACCAAAAAGAAAATTCTCAAAGAACAAGTCACTTATTCAAACAAAACTTGTTTGTCCTTTTTTTCTCCATCTCACATTTTCTTTTTCTAAATCTATAGTCACAAAAGTTGCCACAAAAACTCTTATCTATCCATCTTCAGGATCTTCAAAATTTTTGGAAAACTGAATTTATACAATCTCTCTCTCTCTCTCTCTCTCTCCTCTCACTCCCCACATCTATACTTTGTTTTTTCCTCTTGTGCAGTCCAACCAATCTCTTCATGTTCTCCAGTCTATTTGCTCGTTTTTATACTTTTACCATAATCTCCATTAACTTAGGCTGATAGTAACCTAGGCTTCTTTCTCTTAAGAGGTGAGGGGAGACAGTATTATAAACAACAATAATTTGAAATATTTGCTTTCTTCCTTTTTCATCTCCTTAACATCATTAAGTAATGATGGTATGTCCTAGGAATATTTTCTATCTTGATTTTAATGTCTTAATAAGACTATTGTCAGTGTCTAAAAGAGGGCCTGGCATGTACATGACATTCATTATTTATTGACCTGAATGCAGCAATGAAATGAATGAATGAATCAATGAATGATCCATCTTTATTTCTATGCATTATTTCTATGCAACCTTAAAACAAATTGTTGCCAAAGCCTCCCTGGTGGCGCAGAGGTGAAGTCTCAGTACTATCAAGCTATCACCAGCCACTGTGGCATGAGTTCCATCCCTGACCAGGAAGCTGATGCACGTGGTGCAGCAGACCTCTCCTGACTTGCCCACTGCTCCCCTCAGCAGTGAAGTTCAGTAGATCTGCCTATTCTGCTCCCCACTCTGTCTCTGGTGAATCCTCTCACCCCCTTGCACCTTTGGCCTATACCCTAGTTCTTGCATGCATAAATAAATTAAAAAATAAATCTTTTTTTTTTAATTGTTGCCATTCCCAGATTTTAGGAGGGCTTCAGACACTGTGTCTATCCTCTTAAGCTGATTTGGAGATACCCCCTCCTGACTGGAGAAACATATTGTCATTAGCTGCTTACTATGGGAATATTTTTCTTTGTTTTCAACTTAATACCAGAACATATAACTCAGGAGCAGTCAGACAGAAGAGGTGCAGAGGGCAAGGCATGAGGAGGGGTACAAAGTCCCCAAGCCCTCTGCAGGGGCACCATTCTTCTGGTACCACCCTCCCGGTCCCCCACTTACTCCCTCCACACCCTCCTTCACTCCCACCTCTCTGGCCCCTGCCCACCAACCCAGTTGCTCTCCAACGCCACCAACTTTTTTGAGTGTTTTGGAAGTTTTATTACACAGCATAATTTATTAAATCAACGATCATTGGCGATTGAGCTCAATATGCAGCCCCCCTCATACAAAGGGACTTTCTTAAAGTTACGTCTTTAACTAAATCCAGATGTGGTTAAAGGCGCTTTTATGAATAACAAAAACATCTTTATTTTGCTCTCATCATTAAGGAAATTCCAAGGGTGTTCGGAATTCTGTTTAGTATGGACACAGAGGAAGACTGTGTTTAAAGAAATTTAAAGAAACTGCAGAGGTGACTTATATTTCATGTTTTCTCAGAATTCTCTAATCTCTCTGTCTCCCAACACTGATGCAGGTCAAAGCAATTTAGCTTGGTGTCTATGCACTCAACACTTCTTTCAAATCAGCTTGAAGGATAGGGCTGCAAAATTGGAAAATGTCCTTGTCTCTCAGGACACTACCTCTGTAACTTCTTGATTTGTAGGTCTTAAAGCACAGAGTGAAACTTTTCAAATTTCCTGACAGTTCTCAAAGGAAATCAGAGAGTAAAAGGTTAAAAACACTAACATCTACCATACAGATTGAAAGTTGTTTCTACATGCTTAGAAAGTATAGGAACTGACCAAAAATACATCTTTTCCTTTCTACAACCTGTCCTCTCCTCTGCCCTAATAAGCAAAGATCTAAATATAGAAAAATCACTAATTATATTCTAAATTCCTCATATAGTGAAGTAGCAATTATGTATTAGCAAAGAGCTTCATGCTGAAGCCTGTTTTCTATTTAGCAGAAAACACCCTCTCATACTTATTAAGAAACTACTATATCATTTGTTTATCACATACCCACCAAGTGCTAGACACTATGTTATTTTCTTTCTCATAAGTGACTTCCTTTAATGTATCTCTTTTTTGCATATGTACATTTATTCACGATTTGGCAGCAAGAGAAAAAAATATTCCAACAAAAGGCTTTATCCCCCCTGATTTGCCTGGATCCGCAACAATGAGGACAGAAAAAATGAAAGGTTAATGTAATTGGTTTTGATTTTCTACAGATGGAGCATTGTTATTTAAATATAATTTCTTTCTTTATGTTATAATTCCTGGTTTTAAAAGATGGTTTGTGGTTGAGCTAAAACTATCAGCATAGCATCAGTCATTTAGATTCTCACTTATTAATTATACCAGAAAACATTACACACTGTGTATGGATTTAAAATCACTGGCCACATTCCAACTCTGTGAAAGATGAAGTATAAACAGTAGCATGTTTCATCGCTGACTAATACAACTGTGTGATTTTGCTATGTAAATACTTGAAGTGATATGTACTCCTACGTGCAAGCTTACTTGGATTTAAAGGGAAATAAGAGAGGATGGTTCATAAACATTTTAGAACAATTTCATCCCTTATAATAGAAACCCAGGACCTCTCTGGTGGCGCATGGGATAAAGACAGCACTATCAAGCTACTGCCAGCCACTACAGCACCAGGAAGCTGACCAGTGCAGCAGACCTCTCCTGCCTGACCCACTGCTCTCCTCAGCAGTGTATTTCAGTAGATCTGTCTGTTCTGCTTCCCACTCTCTCTGGTGAATCCTCTCACCACCCACTCTTCTGGCTTACACTCCAGTTCTTGTATGCATAAATAAATAAATCTTAAAAAAAAAAAAAAGAAACCCAATCCCCATTAGCTGTCAATCCCCATGTCCCAGATTTAGGCAACCACATACTTCTCGGTCCTACACAACCTCTACTCTACTTTCTGTTTCTATAGATTTGCTTATACTGGACATTTCATATAAATGGTATAAAGGCTCTTTCATGTTGTAGCAAGAATCAGTACTTCATTTATAAAATATGCTTTTTTAATATCCAAAACTCAAATAAATTCTCAAATTCTTTGTGAGATAAAGAATAGATATTTCTAAGATAAACATGAAATTTAGATATTAGTAACCAAAATATCTTATTTTAGTTATGTCAAGGGATTTTTTTAATTGCACACTTTGATAGCTATATAATTTAAGTTGAAAAAAATGGCAACTAATGCTGAAGTAGAACATGTTTTATAACCCAAATTGGTGATACATGTCTCCATTTATAAAAATTCATAGCTCTTATGGCAAGTTGATAGTTTCTATATATTCACAGAGAAAAAATCTGAGGAGCTGAAAAACAATGGGTGCAGAAAACCAATGAAGAGATTGCTTCTCTTAATCAAATTCCAAACCAAAGTCTGAAAACTCATTTTAGAGTGAGAATATTCCGTTGCCTCATAAATAAAGCAAAGTCATGGGTTTTCTGTTGTGAAAAGGGAACGTGAAAAATACTGTGCCAATTGTCAGCTGCCCTTAGGGACAACAAGCAAGGATAATATCTTTCAGCAATTCACCCTTAACTCTTCTCCATTTTTCATGGGTTCCTTCACGGTTCTTTGCTTTTACCTTTCTTTGACTTTCAGTTGCCCTCTCTCTATCCTTTATCATCAGATGCATTTTGCATGGAAAAAGAATACCTAGGCACAAAATGGTCCTGATTTTTTTGTAGGGTAAATTGGTTTTCAGGCTTTTCCACCCTCCCACCATTAGGATTGCTCTGCCTGAGGAGGCACCTGCAGTTGTTACATTGTTGTATTACTTACATCTGTGGGTGGTGGGAGGAGTATTGAGCTAGTCACTGAGATAAGCAGAAGCAGGAGAGAGGCAGGAAAAAGAAGGGGAGAAAGAAGGCCAGAAGAGAGAGAGAAGCCCAGAGTGAAGACTTGCCAGGGGTTAGGAGGATGGCTGGCCTCCTGGCACCCCTGCCTGCTGTGTCCCTGGTTGCTGCACTACATGTAAAAGCTCAATAAAAGCCTGAGAAAGGCACCGAGGGCTCCAAGACTCTCCTTTACCCATCTGCTGGATCAGAAAACCTGCACTGTGCCTTCCTGTCACTACACTTTTCCATCTCCAGAAACCTAAAATACTATTAGCATCGTCTTGAGCTTTGATGAGCCATTCACAGGCTTGATTAAGGCTTCAGCAAATCAGGGATGCCAAAATAAAAGAAAAAAAATCATATTTAATATTTTCAAAAATCACATAATAGTTATTCTGATACAAATGTTGAAGTAAGTGGGCATCCGTGCACTTGTTTTTAAGTTAAACTTGTTTATATTTTGAATCACACACTGGTAAGGTGTTGCAAATCGACCTAACCCACTTTGGTATGCACAGCACTTTGGTTCTTTTGGCAAGATGACAGTGGCTGTCCAAGAAGTTTGCCTTGAATAAAGATTAGTCCCCTCTAAAACCTTGGCTCTTGGGTACGGGGCAAGGACTCTCCAAGCCACAGTCTTCCACACATGCACATTGTAAGCAGGACAGCACTTAGCAGGATATGTAGGACCCGAGCAGATGGGGGTAAAGGAGAATCTTGGAGCCTTGGTGGCTTTCTCAGGCTTTTACTGATTTGCATGCATTGCAGCAACCAGGTACATGGCATGCAGTGGTGCGTGGGGACCAGAAGGCCAGCAAGTCTTCAAACTTGATGGTGGTAAGAGAGCCTGGTCTTTTCATTGTAAATAAGTTTACTTCAAGATGAGAAGCTACTGAGGAGTTTTAGGCATGTGAGTGTCACCATTTGACTTACATTTTATAGGGTCAAATAGACCACAAAAGGGCAAGGCAGAAGCAGAGAAAACTGCTAGGAATCTTTTGCAGTAACAAGAGGCTTTTTGCTCTCAAGGGATATTGGTGACTTGAACTGGGATAGCAGTACAGATAGTGAGAAGTGAAAGGACTTGTATAGATCCTGGGATAGCCAGTAGAGTTTGGATAATATGTGGGCTATAAGAGAAAAACAGGACCCAATTGAAAAGGGAACCTTGGGAGGGGGTGGGGGAGATATTATATATTTAATAATGTAATGCAGTTTTTCATATCATGTATGCAAAATATAGCACCATAGTAACTTTGAATTTGGCCTTCCAAATGTTTCTTATACATTATATCAGTTTTCGTCACACATCTTTGCATCTTTCAAGAATCTCTGTAACTTTATTACTCCAAGTATAAATATGTAAGACACCTAAGCAATAGCTTGACTTGCACAAATATATAAGACAGTATTTCTTAGTCTTATTTCAAACTTATTTTCTTTTTATACCCCATGCCCAATCGTATCAACATTATCATTGAAAAATATGTTACCCATGCTGTGAATGTTTACATAAATGGATGGATATTCTATTTTTAGGAGCTTTCAACATAAAAATTGTCTTCAGCAGTCTCTTCAAAATTAGATGACTAAGAGGTGTAAAATAGTGATAGTAAAGTGTTTTCTAAAGATGGCTATTTAGGGAAAAAGGAGCTATTTAAAATCTGCGGCATTTTTGGCTTACTACTGTTAGGTTTTCAATATCCAGTCACATATTCTCAGTCGTTTGCAAGTTAAATTTTCACAAGGATGAGTTCTTCTGTGGCATGCTTTACACATGTCTTTGAAGTTGACCAACCTGGCTCACTTTCCTGGCTCACTACGGAGTATAGCTGTGTGATGTGGGACATTTCCTCATTGTACAGCAAGGACAATATAATAGTGCCAATTTTACAAGGTCACTGGGGAGTAGATGATGTACAGAATAATGCCTGGCACATTATAAAGTTACATGCACAATAAAAAATATCTTCTTACTACCACCATCACCATCATTGGCTTAGCCGTTTCTTAATTGGTAAATCTCAATATCTTAAATTGTATCCCCTGACGCAAAAACAACCACTCATTGCAGCCAATTCATTAAAAAACATTTGACCTAGTATAAACAATGTGCCTGTTGTTTATTACATATTTTCCCCCACTGCCTTTCAACAGAATGTTTTAGGCATTATAGAGAAGCAGACAATGGAAAGGAATTTTACTTTCCTTCCAGTCAGTGCTTTCTTTTTGTGGAAATTGCTGGCAAGAATAAACACAAACAGCAAGCGGTGGTGTTTGTCTTTCAGGGCAATCCCCACTTATTCCCGTCATTATCAACTCACTAAGTAACAGTGGAAACGGATCAGCGCAAGTCCTGAATGTTTGTATTCAGGACTTTCTTCTTTTGCCCCAACAGTAGAAAGTTGTAAGAGCAAAGCAAATTCACTCATTGCAAAAAAAAAAAAAAAAAAAGAAATAAAAAAAAAAGAAATTCAAGCTTGAATTTCTTTTGATTTTTACTTGAAAGGATTTCAAACAAAATTCACATTTTCTGTGAAGGTAAACTTATTTTGCCCTTTGGCCTATAGATTTTTTTTATTTTCTTAAACAAAATACAAGCTATATCTTTCATTTCTCTTGAGTTTAAAGAGTGTCACTCTTTGTGACGTTCTGTGTTTGGGAGACAAAATAGGGACACTTCTGTATGATTGTTTTAATCCCTACATTATTACCTGGACCAGAAAACTTCCCAACTTTGAAGATGGAAGATAGAGGGGTGAATGTTATTCTTTCAGAAATCTCAGCTTAAGTCTTTTTTCCTTACTTCTCCAAAAGTATAATCCAACTTGACAATTTCTTCCTTGGAAATTGTTCATTCATAGTATTTTTGGGATAAGTTTACTGCTATATCACTGAAACATACCACATAAATATTTATTACATAAAAATAATAATGCTGGGTGATTCCTTTCTTCTTTTTTTTAAATTTATACAAGCACTGAGCACAGTCAGAAGCACGGGAGGGTGAGAGAATTCACCAGTGCCAGAGCAGGGAGCAGAGCAGGAAGACTAACGAAGTACACTGCTGAGGGGAGCAGCGGGCGGCAGGAGAGGTCTTCACGCCATGTGGGACCCTCACCCAGTGCTGGGGATGGAACTGGCCCTGCAGAATCTGTGGGCAGCTTCGCAACCCAGCGCTCAACCACTGCACCACCGGGGAGGCCTGATTCCTTATTTTTTTAGCAAAAAGTATGTACAGTGTATACATTTAATCAAAATGAATTCTGAGAAATCACTCCATATTACTTACTCTTGTAAGTAGATAATAAAATCTTGCAAATTACTAATCTGCACAGGGAAAATGATGACTTGTTAAAGACAAATACAAGAAGGTCAATTAGTACCTATGCAAGGCACTTGCAAAAATTAGAGGTGATTTCTGTTTTTTTCCTCTCAATGAACAAATTACTCTAGGACATTAATTACTCTAGGACATTAACCTCAGGATTATATGCTATCCTACCTTTGTACACCATAAAGAATTTTTTTTTATTGAGGTAATATTGGTTTACAACATTGTCTATGATTTAAAGGTATAGGATCTGACTTTCATTTTTTTAGATTAGGCCTAATTTTGGTTATTTTAAATAAATAATAGAAAAAAAGTTTAAAAATGGGAAAAGACTCAGAGATCAGTAAAAAGAATTTTTAAGACCTGTTTATTCTCAAGCCAAAACAAATTTAAACAACCTCCGGGTGTTGTTACCACACTAGTCTATCCTAGTTTATGGGAGTTTCTCCTTTTTTAAATTTTTTTAAAGATGTATTTATTTTTATACAAGAGCTGGGGTACAGGCCAGAGGTACTGGAAGGTTAGATGATTCATCAGAGACAGAGCGCGGAGCAGAACAGGCAGACCACCAAAATACACTGCTGAGGGGAGCAGCGGGTGCAACAGGGGAGGTCTGCAGTGCCATGTGGGTAGCTCCCTGGCCAGATGGGAATCGAACCCATGCTGCAGAGGCTGTGGACAGCTTCACAGCACTGGGCTCGACCCACTGCACCACCGGGGAGGCCCCTCCTTTTTTAAATTTTAATCAGATGTAGTCCTTCCCACAATACAACTAAAAGGCAAAGTGGTTCTCAGTGGTTTTCTCTGCTTCAAAGTGTGTGTGGGGGGGGGGAGGAGGATATGACATTCTGATCCTTTTGAAATTTTCTGATACAGAAAAATGAACAACAATGAAATCTAATCATAGTTCTATTACCTCAGGTAGAAAGGTATTCAATAGGTACCTCTCTATTCTTTAGTACTAATATTAATATTTGTATTCATTCAAATATTAGTACAATATTAATACCAGTACAACATATGCTAATATTAGTGATTTCCCATAGGAGCTTTGCAAACTTTACATGTTCCATTTGAAATAATAATATGACTATTTTTCCCAAGAAAAGTGTACACAAATCTTGGTGAGACTTATTTAGGAAAACAGGTTAATAGTCACAGTTTTGTATTTCTGTTTTTTCCACAAGAGGGAAAACTGTTAAGTATACAGTGAGTATCAATAAGTTTCAGTACCATAAAAAGGAATTTTATCAACATTTTTCTGGAATGGAACCCTAATAGATATAAATACAATATTTACATTAAAATCATGCATAATTTTCCATAAATGGATGAACATTGCAAGCGCTACTAGTTCATTTCTAGTTAAAGGATCTCTGTGGAAAATCCTTTGAAATTGAAGAATCCTTTCATGATTATGAATAATATCTTCTTAATTGAACTATTTGTCAAATCAGTTGAATGAATGTTGTTGTTTTTTTATAAAAGAATTCATTAATGGAAAAGCAAGTTGTGATTTATATATAATATGTTGAATGGAATACTATTCAGCAATAAAAAGTCTCAAACAGTGATTGAGAAACTACCAGCCTTGGCAACCTCCCACCAAATGTCTGTTATGAGTTTGACCACAATAAAGCACCTATTGACCCTCAGTTGTTCCAGGAAATCATTAGCCACAGAAAATCCCCTTCCCCTATCATTGCACACTTCTTCCTTTTATGAAATGTCCCTACACTGCTTGCTTGTTCACAACCAAATATTTGAAAATGATGAAGAATTTTCAAAAGTTCCATGTAAATGAATCTCTTGCCATCAGAGAATCTCAATATTTCCTCTTTTGCTTTAGAAAACTTAGTTTTCTTTCTAACACCTTGAACATCTGCTGAAATTAAGGTGATGGCACTTCTTTGCAACAAGGAATTTAACAGTCGGTAAATTTTGTCTCGAACTTAGTTGTGTTTAGTCTTTGACTTGATACATATAACAATAAGGATGAATCTCAAAAACATGAAGATGAATAGAAAAAAATCAGACACCATATGATTTCATTTATATGAAAATTTCAGACAGAAGTAAACTATGATAGAAATCAAGATAGTGATTGCCGGACCTCCCTGGTGGCGCAAGGGGTTGGGACACCCACCAGCAATGTAGGAGAGTTCCTTTTTCACCACATCCTTGCCAACATTTGTTGTTGCTTTTTTTTTTTTGATATGTGCCATTCTTGCTGGTGTAAGGTAGCATTTCAATGTGGTTTTGATTTGCATTTCCCTGATTATAAGGGATGTTAAACATTTTTTCATATGTTGGTCATTTGCATTTCCTCTTTGGAGAAATGTCTTTCAAGTTCTTCTGCCCATTTTTTTTTTTTAATAGAGGCATGTTTTTATTTTTTTTATTTGTTTGTTTGTTTTTTGTTTATACATGCACTGGGTACAGTCAGAAGCACAGGAGAGTGAGACAATTCACCAGAGCCAGAGCAGGGAGCAGAGCAGGCAGAGGGACTGAAGTACACTGCTGAGGGGAGCAGCAGGCGGCAGGAGAGGTCTGCGTGCCATGTGGGACCCTCCTCCGGTGGCCGGGGAGCAGCCGGGGATCGAACAGGCGCTGCAGAGGCCGCGGGCACTTTGCAACACAGTGCTCAACCGCTGCGCCACCGGGGAGGCCCTCTTCTGCCCATTTCTTGACTGGATTGTTTATTTTGTTTTTGTTGAGCCATGTGAGTTCTTTGTATATCTTAGTGATCAGTCCCTTATCAGTTGAATGGAGTGCAAAGGTTTTTTTCCCAATCAGTGGGGTGTCTCTCTGTTTTGATTAATGTCTCTTTTGCTGTACAGAAGCTTTTCAGTTTGATGTAATCCCAGGTGCTTATCTTTGCCTTCACTATGCATAAATAAATAAACCTTTAAAAAAAAAAAAGATAGCAATTGCCACTTGGAGCAGAATTACCTGAAAAGATCTTGAGGGTTCTTTCCCCTCTAAATCTCCAGAGTGCTCACCTTTCAAGGTAAAAGAAAAGAGGTTTGTGTATGGGTGGTTTTCACGGGCTAAGCCTGCATAAAGTACATCTCATGTCTATTCACATTCCATTGAGCAGAGCTTGATCATCTGGCCACAGTTAATGTACAAAGAAGACAGGGAGCTGTTAGTTAGTTGTGTGCCTGGGAGCAAGAGAAAGGTAGACTAAGGAGAAGTTAGTCAATCTTTATCACAATGGGACACTAAAATTTTCTACTTCTGTTACCTTTCTTTCCCCTCTATAACATTTTCATGCCATGTAGTATGCTATATATTTATTAACTTATTTATTGTCTATATCTATTATAATGGCTATAATTACTACAGTGTAACAGTGGAAATAATGGATCCCTCCAAAGAAAAGCATCATTGGTTGTGGTATTCCTCAACACTTGCAACACACTAACCAAATCTGGGTTCAATACAATAACTCCAACATCACAAAGTTATAAAGAGAGTAACAGAGTAACAAACAGGGCAATTTTAATTATTTGAATTATTCTTAATTGCTGTTGATCCTGGTTCCTGAGTTAACACTTGAAAATAATTGCACTCACATTATATATATTTTAGTGAGAGTTCTTGGATAGGACCATTATCATTTCTTCTGTATCTTCCGTTAAGGGATGTCTGAGGGATTGACTATCACAACTCCTTAAATCACAATAATTCTGTATTTGCAAGGAAATTTCATGCATGGAAAGTATGACCTCTTAGCTCCCATGTAGCTGGTCATGAGAACAAGACAAATCTTGAGTTATTTGGGAAATCAAGGAGATTCTTGCTCTGAATGGATTCATTTTGGAATCCTTAGTTCCACTAGACTGCACACTTAAAAATGATTAAAATTTTAACCCTAGTAACCTGACTGTAGAATTAAGGATACCAGACAGGGAGAGCATAGTGGAGAGGAGGCACAGTGGAGGACTGTGGGTGCCTTGGTGATGAGTATGCTATGGTAACATACACCTGAAGATTGCGATCCTACACCTCTAAATCATGTACAGTATTGTAAATCAATGCGACCTCAATTTTTAAAATGGTTAAAATTGTAAATTTGATGTTATGTCTATATTACCACAATGAAAAAAGGCTAAACTTATATTAAAAATACAGGGCCTCCCCTGGTGGCGCAACGGTTGAACGCTGGGCTGTGACGCTGCCCGCAGCCTCTACAGCGCTGGTTCAATCCCCGGCCACCGGGGAGGGTCCCTCATGGCGCAATAGACCTCTCCTGCCACGCCCGCTACTCCCCTCAGCAGTGTATTTGGTCGGTCGGTCGGTTGGTCTGTCTGTTCTGTTCCCCACTCTGGCTGTGGTGAATTCTCTTACCCTCCCGCGCTTCTGACTGTACCCAGTGCTTGTATAAATAAATAAATAAATCTTATTTATTAAAAAAAAATACATCAGAAGTCCAATTAAACAATAGAAAGAAAAAGTCACTGTTCAATAAAAGGTTCTATTTGTCAGACTCTTCGGTTCTCAAGAGCAAGCAAGGCAACTTGAATTTGTTTTTAAAAAAAAAGGTAAGATGAAATTGTTTCATGTAACTGAAAAAGTCAAGGGGGAAATTTTGTTTCAGTAATAACTAGATTCAAATATTCAGTGTCGTCACAATTTCTCTCTCCATCTGTTGGCTGTATGGTCGTATATGTTAGTTTCATTCCCAGGCTGTTCCATCAGAATTGGCAAAAATTTCATTCACAGGCAGGTTCTCCCCAGATGACCATAAAAGTCGCTAGCTGCAATTTCAGACTTATATTCTATCACCTTAGCAACCACAGTAGAAAGAGAATGACTCTCCCAGTAGTTTCAATAAAAATCCTGGGGCTAATTTCATCACCTGGCCTGGATCAGGGCCAGTTCCTGAGCCAATTACCAAGTCTAGAGGGATGGAATGATCTAATTACTCTTACACAAGATATGTTCTACCTTTAGAATACTGGGATAAAGTCAATTCCATCTAACTCATGTGAACTGAGAATGAGGGAGGGAAGGAAATTGAGTCCTACTCTCCAAATGAAGGAGAAAGGGACATTAGGCAAGCAAAAACCATAGATTCCAGGCTGGTACATGTTTTCAAAAAGTTGGAGACATTAGAGACTAGAGATAGAAGCCAAATTTCCTAACTTTGTTTGAAAATAGTCCATGAGGATGAGGTTTGCTTGTTTGGTAATTTTTTGACCCTGCATTTTCCCATAGCTACCACTATTTTGGTCAAGATTCTTGAAAGACTAATGTAACCTAATGATTTCCATTTGCAAATGTTTTCTGAAATGATAAAAAAAAAACTATACCTCCATTCCCTTTTTCTTTTCTCCTACCCCAAAAAGAATGGGGCTGCCAAACGCTACTAAAATGATAACATTTAGCATGAGTCTTATAGGTTGAATCTGTGTCTTTGGTCTCATACTTCATCACCTCCTCAGACATTTGCTATGGGTGAAGGAGGATACTGACTTTTACTGGCTAGAATTACTTAATTATACTTTCTTGTCTTTACTTGAGCTATAGCATCAACTGTCAGCTTTTGAATTTCCTAAATATGGCACTGATTATGCACAAGAAAAAATACACTCTAGGCTCATTTCACTTTGTCCTTGAATTATCACTGAACACACACACACACTTTTTTTTTTTAAAGATTTATTTATTTATGCATACAAGAGCTGGGGTACAGGCCAGAGATGCGGGGGTGAGAGGATTCACCAGAGACAGAGTGGGGAACAGAACAGGTAGATGCACTGAAATACACTGCTGAGGGGAGCAGTGGGCAAGGCAGGAGAGGTCTGCTTCGCCATGTGGATTTCTCTCTGGCGGGCCAGGGATCAAACTCGTGCAGCAGAGGCTGCGGATTGCTTCATAGTGCGGTGCTTAACCCCTTGCGCCACCAGGGAGGCCCTCACACACACTTTTCTTAATGTCTGACCCTAACCGGAAAGCACACAGATGGCTAAGAGAAGGGCTGCATGATAATGAGCATAGACACTAACCACATAGTTAATTGAAATATAACTTTAATCTTCCCTATCACACCAAATTACTTTATTTCCCTTCTTCACAAAACTATCTGGCAATATAATCATGTGATTTAAGAACTGAGTAGAAACAGCAGAAATATCTTGATAGCCTCCATGTTAAAGTGAAAATCTTGGGGCCTCCCTGGTGGCACAAGTTGGATCCCTGGCCAGGGAGCTACCCACATGGCTTAGCAGACCTTTCCTGACTCGCCCACTTCTCCCCTCAGCAGTGTACTTTGGTCAATCTGCCTGTTCTGTTCCCTGCTCTCTCTGGTGACTCCTCTCACCCCCAACCCCTCTGCCCTGTACCCCTGTTCTTGTACGCATAAATAAATAAATCTTTTAAAAAAGTGAAAATCTTGTCATCATTATTCCATTGGGCAAAATAATAGTCAGGAAGTGGAAGAATGACTCCTAAGAACCGTAATTAAAATACATAAATGCTCTCTGGATTGTATTTCTGAAGTAGAGCAGATAGGGCTCTTTGTCTTTTCTTATTAACTATCTAATAATCCAAGGGGAAAAATCACTAGATTCACCTTGAAAATAAAAAAGAACATGGGATTTCTTACCACATTATAATATCAGTAACTAAACAGAGATCAGAAATTGGCAGAGGGGGCAGTCATGATGAGAATAGGGAATAGGAAGTGAAAGGAATATCTGGAACAGGAGAGGAAAGCCCCAGATGAGCTCACAGTTAATGGAAAGATTTTTAAATCAGAGAATCAGATTGAAAAGGAAAAAAGAAAACAGGCAAAGAGTTAGGTATGCAAATAACAGGCAAAGAAGATATTAGGTAGAGATTGGAGAATCATACCCTCTGTCAAACTAAATCAAATGGAATATATTAGGGTGGTTCAATATTTTTTCTGTCTCAAGGGTACAAACGTCTCTGCATCTCTTATAATATTGTAGCAATTTTAAGTAGATCTGAACTACCAGAGGAAACTCATGGGTATGGGGAGACTAGTTTCTTATTTAATCATTTTGCTAGTAGCTTTGTCATAAAGTTGGCAATATATTTACTCAAAGACAGATGACTGCTGTCTGAAATGGATGCCTAAGCTATGGTAAGCTTAATGTCAGGCACCTACACTGTAGCTTCCCAGCAATGCTTTGCCTGTGGTTTTTTTCTGTCTATGAGAGTTGTTTAGCCTAGTAGTGCTAGCACTTCCAGAAGTGCTGCTGGAATATCCTTCAAATAAAGAAGGGCAGGAGGTGATGGATAAAAAAACCAACCCCTTTGCTCTTGAATGAGACAATTCTGAGGTGGTCTACACAGCCACATCTAGGGTCCCCAGAGGATAAATTTGATACCCACAACTGTAACCTTCTCATTAAAGATCCTTTCCTTTTCCTTTTTTAAATTAATGTACCATTGGTTATCAATACTATGCAAGTTTCCAGAGTATCCCTTCACCTGCATCTGTTCCTCCCAACCCTTCACCTTTTCCTCCCACTAACCACTCCCCTTTTCCTCTGGTAGCCATTTGTTGTCAGAGAGTTTGTTTCAATTTTGTTTATTTGTCTTGTTTCTTTATATTCCACATACGAGTGAAAGCATACATTATTTGTCTTTCTCTTTCCGACTTAATTCTCTTAGCATAATTCCCCTCAAGCCTCATTCATGTTGCTGCAAATGGTAAGGGTTCATCTTTTTTTTTAATAGTTGAGTAATATTCTGTTGTGTATATGTAACATATGTTTTTTATTCATTCATCCATTGATGGGCACTTGGGTTGTTTCCATGTCTTGGCTATTGTAAATAATGCTGCAGTGAACATAAGTTTGCATATATTAAGGAGCCCTTTCTTGATTTCTCTTCCCTGTCCTGTTTTCCCACTTCCTCAACATGTTTCCTGGGATACCTTCTGAACAAATTACTTGCACCCAAATCCTTATCTTAATGTTGGCTTTTGAGGGATTCGAAAACTAAAATAAATCTGCAACAAGACATTAAGGATGTTGTTTTCTATTACTATTTCCCTGATCTTATCATTCTCTTCAGAATATTCTATGATCCCTAAAGTTATTAGCCAGGGAGAAAATATGGTTTTGATCCCATGAGAATAATTTTGTTATTTATCAGAGTGAATAAAGACTGAATAATAATCAGATTATGAATAAATCAGATTTGGGTGTAAAACCAAAGTAAAATTGTTCATTTATTAAAATTTTTTGGGAAATCTGAACCCAACCATTGTTGAACCAATCATTTTAAGCTCATTTCCAAAAGATTTGTATTAATATTAATATTAATTCCCTATATTGACACAACCTATTCTTGCCCAAACCACTTACCCTCTCTGGAACTCCATTTTTCTTATTTGTGCAAAGGAGATAATCATGCTCACCAGCTCCTTCACAAGGACGTTGTGAGGATTAATGAGTTAATGCTGGGGAAGCACATTATTGCCTTGGATGAATGTTGCTATATAAATGCAAATTATGGCATTACAGTGAGGCTTAAATGTACAAATGCAATGACTTTTAGATCCTAGATTCTTTCATAACACCAAGAAGTAATTCTAATCTGAACACTGCTTCCTCAATTTTTTTGTTGAGGAGCAAAAGCAATCAGTGTGAAGGGCAGCCAGTTTGCTTTTCTCCAGACCTTCTCCCTGTCTCCTGTCACTGGTTATATGAATGTTCTCTCCTTGCTACTGATTACATCATCCCTCCATCACCTTCTGTGCTACTAGGTGTTCCCATCACTCCTGGAGCCCTTTGAGGCTTATTTAAATGAACTATCTGCTTCTATTAAAAGAAAAATCATTCCATATCTTACTTTTTCAATACGTACAACATCCTTTTTCCCCCTAATTCATCTCTTTGGAGCCTGACTAAGTGAATTGTGGACAGTATTCAAAGAGGAGAGGAGTCAAGTTCTGATTAAATTATCCCCTACATAAAAGTTGAGTGGCTCCAGTGTCCACATTCCTTAGCTTGCACTTTGCATAGGCTCATTCCTAATCCAAATATGGAATTCTTTCCATCCCTTTGCCATTCTTACCACACAAAGAAAAACCTCTTCTCTTATTCACCTTACAGCTCAGAAGACCTGAATTTAGTTTGGTTTTTTTTTTTTTTTTTTTTTTTTTTTGGTCATTTACTCCCTTTGTGATCTTGTATAAATTCTTTCCTAACGTAATTTTTTTTCATCTTCATGTCTGCATAGTACAAAATCCAAAAGGTTCAAGAATATAAGCAAGTCTTCCTCTATATATCCGGTCCCTCACCCCCAGAAGCAAGCACTAGTGGCTGCTAGTGAATCTTTGTAGGTACAGTCTACTCATATACAAAAGCATATATACGTATCCACAAAATAGCTTGTTGGGATTTTGATTGGGATTATATCAAATCCATAGATTAAGTTGTGAGGAACTGATTTCTTGACAACATGGAAATAATCTTCTTTCCATATGCATGGAATTTTTCTCTATTTAAATCTTATTTCTTTCACCAAGGTATTGGAAATATTCTCACGTGGATCTTATCAAGATATTGTTGGGTTTATACCTGTTTCACAGTTTTGGTACTAAAGTAAATGGTTTTGCTGGATTTCAAATTCCAATTCCTCACTATTAGTACATTGAAAAAAAAACTGACTTTTATATATTAACCATTTATTCTGTAACCTTGCTATATGACTTATTAGTTTCCAGAGGTTTTTTTGGTTGATTCTTTGAGATTTTTTTCATAAACAATCATGCCACCTGACAGTTTAATTTCTTCCTTCCCAGTCTGTGTACACTTATTTCCTTTCCTTGTCTTGTGGTTTTTGCTAGGAGTTTCAGTGTGATATTGAATCAAGTGGTGATCTTTTTAAGAAAGAATTGTTTCTCAATGTATTAATTTGCTACCATAACAAACTACAACAAACTGGTGGTTTAAATAACAGAAATTTAAATTGTGTCACAATTATGGACTCTAGATGTCTGAAATCAAAGCATCATGGGTTGGTTTCTTCTGAAGTCTCTCTCCTTGGTTTGTAGATTGTAGTACCTGTTTTCTCCCTGTGTCTTCACATGGTCTTTTTCTTTACCTGTCTGTGTCCTAATTTCCTTTTTTTATAATGACACCAATAATACCGGATTAGCCCCCAGCCTAATGACCTCATTTTAATTTAATTACCTCTTTAAAGGTTTATCCAAAAATAGTCACATTCTGAGATCCATATGAATGCAGGGTGTGGGTTTCTGGGGGAGAGGGGCCATAATTCAGCCTTAACACTCACCATTAGGTATATTTATTTAGATGTTCTTTATCAAGGTGAGGAAGTTCCCCTATTAACTGAGAACATATGTATATATATTATTTAAAATATCACAAAGTACTCCATTAAGTGATCTTTTAAAGACTAAAATCTAATCTCATCACTCCATTGTGTTTAACTGTTTAATATTTTCCATTTCTGTTATTTCCTACATGGCCTTTGCATGATCTGATTTCTCCTAACTCTCCAGCTTCATCTTGTGCCACTTCCTCCTTCTTTCTCTTCTCTCAGCATCCTGGCCTGCTCTTTTATTTTTCTTCCGCAAAAATACTTTCTGTGTCACCCAGACTAGATCACAGCCTCCCTACTATATATTCTGTATGTAAACATTTATTATAATTGTAGTTCTATATTTTTATGAATTTTTAATGAATATCTTCTTCTGTCCATTACAGGGCAGGGTGAGAGGCACCCCAGAACCACCAAACCTCCCACTCTAAATGGGTTCTGCCATCCACTGCATAAAGACAAAACACATGCTACTATGTAAGACCTTCAGTGGAAAGGAACTTTAATACAATTAGTGTGTAATAAAGAGAAGAGAAAGTATATAGTTTAAACAGTTTCAACTTAAATACCCCAAATTACCCATCCCCTCATGGATAGATGTCCAGCCACAAGGTTGGCCCAAAGCAGGACTGGGGAAGTCCAAAAGCTTGCCACAGTCTAAGACATCGTCTGGTAGAGACCTATAGGCAAAAGGCAGAAGGGGTCAGTCAAGGTTGGAAGGAAAGGAGCAAAATCAAAACCCAAGTCAAGATAAAGGCTGCCATTGTCAACCTTCCCACAAGCCTCTTACCCACATCTCTGTCTCCCTTTCAAGAGACTTCTTCTCTGTCCCCCAAGTCCCTGGTACAAGTCCAAGGCCAAACAAGCTCAGCTTCTTTACATGTCTCTCTGATCCATGTGCCTTCCTTCCTTCTCTCTTTCTTTAGGTTCTCGCAGCTGCTCAGCTCTACCCTTCTTTAGGGTGGGACAGGGAACCTGGAACCTCCCCTTTCCCTGGGGATTACCTTGTTAAACTTCCACTCTCTGCTATAAGCACCATGAGGAAGAGACTGTATCTGTTTATATGTCATCATTATATCCTTGTCAGTGTATGATAAATAAATATGGGAAATTAGGCCAATTTTCATTGATCCACTCTTCTTTACCAAATTCTCTAAACCTATTGAATTCTGTTATATGACTGTGTTTTATAACATATGTATCAGAGTTTTTTCTTTGTTCCACTGAGGATGATTCTGGGAAAACAGAAGCAGCAACATAGTTTTCAAATCTCTAAATCAATGTAAAAACAGAGCAAATTTGCATAAAAAGCCAAAACAAAACCAGCAGCCACAGGCCTACAATTGTATCTGATTCAAGCAGGAAAAAAGCAGAGTGAAGCAACAGGACTCTGACAAACCAGCAAATAGATGAACCCACAAAAGCTCACAGGGGTTCACCAAAAAGCACAGAGGGCCATCTGAAACTGGGAAGCATCTTGTCCACTGAAGCAGCAGGTGAGGACAAGGGGCATGTCCCTTGCATAAGTGGGCAAAAGAAATGCTAACAGTTATAATCCAAGAAACCTGTCTAAAATAAAAAGCAATCGGGCCTCCCTGGTGGCGCAAGGTGTTAAGCACCGTACTATGAAGCAATCCGCAGCCTCTGTAGCACAAGTTTGATCCCTGGCCAGCCAGGGAGCAACCCACATGGCGCATCAGACATCTCCTGTCTCACCCGCTGTTCCCCTCAGCAGTGTACTTCGGTCAGTCTGCCTGTTCTGTTTCCTGCTCTGTCTCTGGTGAATCCTCTCACCCCCCCGCATCTCTGGCCTATGCCCCAGCTCTTGTATGTATAAATAAATAAAAAGCAATGTAAGGGGGGACTCCCCGGTGGCGCAGCGGTTGAGCGCTGGGTTGCGAAGCTGCCCACAGCCTCTGCAGCGCCGGTTCGATCCCCGGCTGCTCCCCGGCCACTGGAGGAGGGTCCCACATGGCGCGCAGACCTCTCCGGCCGCCCGCTGCTCCCCTCAGCAGTGTACTTCTGTCCTTCTGCCTGATCTGCTCCCCGCTCTGGCTCTGGTGAATTCTCTCACCCTCCCGGGCTTCTGACTGTACCCAGTGCATGTATAAATAAAACAAACAAACAAATAAATAAATAAATAAAACATGCCTCTAAAAAAAAAAAAAAAAAAAAAAAAGCAATGTAAGGGGAATATAAAAATAAAATTTAAATTAAAAAAAACATTCACCATGACCATATTTTTTAGAATTTAAGGAAGATTATCAGAAAATATTTTACTCTGAGAAAAATGGAATGCCTGGAACTTACTAAACAATAATATTAACTTATTCATAATTAAAATTAGGAACATAAAAGGACTTCCTCTATTACCTAGAATTTGACGTTACAAACTGCATGAAATGCTTATTTTAATAGAGACGCGTGGTACATCTGTTAGGGGGAAAGGATATTCTGAGCTAATCCTATACAGGCTTTGTGGACTCAACCCCCCCTCCAGACCAAAGCCATCAGGACATTGGGAAAGACAAATCCCATCACCACCAAAGGGAAGGTGGCAGGGACCTGAGGGTGGAGTTAAGCAGCCAGGTGTTGTATAAAAACCGAACACGTGGGCCTTGAGGTCACTCTCTCGCCTCCTGGCTTCAGGGCTCCTGGCTCGCAGCCAGCTCTCAGAGTACCATTTGGGATTCCAGATTGGCTGATTGGGTAGAATGCATTTAAAACTTTGTCTCCCACTTTTCTCCCTGAGTTGTGCATTTCCTCATTTGCCCTTCCCTTGTAAATAAACCTTTTATTAACCTTTCACATGTGCCTGCAGTAGAGTATTGATAAGTCCTTTTAAGCACGCGGGTGAGGACACACAGTCAGGCACCCCATTTTGTATCGGGGCTGCCCTATAACACATCAATTTCAAAAATAAAGATGACCAGTGTGTCTGCTATTCAGTGTTGTATCTTGTGTAATAAAGAAAAATGATGTAAATAGATAGATAGATAGATAGATAGATAGATAGATAGATAGATAGATAGATAAAAAGCAATCTACAACTGCATGTTGAAAGCACATGTATCTACCTCAATCTGAGAATCACCAACTGAAGGCATACACTAATAAAATTACTGCACTTGGAAGAAAAAATTCTTTGGGGATCTAGGCAAAAGCAGCAAATGATATAAAGCAAAGAAAGTTAGATTATCATCAAACTTTGTCCACAAAGATTTTTGCCTAAAGAAAATGAGGTAATATATTTAAGATACTCAAGGGAAAAATATATATGAGTCAAGGACTTTATATCCCACCAAACCGACTAATAAATATAAAGGGGCAAAAGCAAACTGTTACTAACACACAAAAACACTTGAGTTTTTTATGTTGTTCCCATTGGACTCTACCTGCAGAATCTACTAGGGAATGAGCAAACAATCAATGAAACCAGAGAAACACAGACTGGACAACAGTGTAAAAGCACTCACATATCCCAAAGCTATCTACACCTTGGGTAGGTGTTTCTTCATTCGTTATCCTGAGAATTTTAAAAGGTGGTTTCAGTCTTGAACATTATTTCAGATAAATGTTCTAGTGTTATTTCTTTGAAAATATCCTCTCCTACATTTTCTCTTTATGAAGTACCTATACATCAAGTTTACTCTCCTGTTATATCTCATTGCCTGTTTATTATATGTTTTGAGAGTTTAACTTCCTCGTCCAACTGTATTGAAAGCTCTTATTTATCATATTTTATTTCTAAAAGCTTTCTTTTGGTTTTCTTTTTAATTAAATACTATTATATGGATGGAATATCTTCTCTAATCTCTCTAAGGATATCATAAAGTTTCTTCCTGCTGTTTAAAATATGTGTTTTCACTGAACAAAAACAGACACACACACCAATGGAAATGAACAGAAAACCCAGAAATAAAGCCACACATATATGAACAACTAATCTTTGACAGAGGCACAAAGAATATGCAATGGAACAACAGGACAGTTTGTTCAATAAATAGTGCAGGGAAACTGGACCAACACATGCAAAAGAATGAAATTAGACCACTACCTCACACAGTGCACAAAAACCAACTAAAAAATGGATAGAAGAATTGACATAAGACCAGAAATCATAAAATATAGAGAAGAAAACAGGTAAAACACTACAAGACATCCATCTCAGTAACATCATTAAAGATTCACCCCCAAAGCAAAGAAGGTGAAGGAAAAGATAAACAGCTGGGATTACATACAAAAAAATCTTGTGTACAGCAAAAGAGACATTAACCAAAACAAAGAGACACCCTACTGATTGGGAGAAAATTTTTGCACTCCATGCAACTGACAAGGGGCTGATCACAAAGATCTACAAAGAGCTGATGAGACTCAACAAAAACAAAGTAGGGGCCTCCCTGGTGGTGCAAAGGGTTAAGCACTGCACTACAAAGCAATCCGCAGCTTCTGCAGCATGAGTTTGATCCCCGGGCGGCTGGGGAGCAACCCACATTGTGAGGCAGACCTCTCCTGTCTCGCCCACTTCTCCCCTCAGCAGTGTATTTCAGTCAGTCTGCCTGTTCTGTTTCCCACTCTGTCTCTGGTGAATCCTCTCACCCCCTGCATCTCTAGCCTGTACCCTAGCTCTTGTATGCATAAATAACTAAATCTTTAAAAAAAAAAAACAAGTAAACAATCCAGTCAAAAATGGGCAGAAGAGCTAAAAAGACACTTATCCAGAGAGGAAATGTAATTGGCCAACAGGCATATTTAAAAAATGTTCATCATCACTTGTAATGAGGGAAATGCAAATCAAAACCACAATGAGATACCCCTTACACCAGTGAGAATGGCACATAGTAAAAAAAACAGGCAACAACAAATGGCAAGAATGTGAAGATAAAGGAACTCTCTCTACACTGCTGGATGGAGTGCAAACTTGCCTAACCACTATGGAAAGCTGTATGGCAGTTCCTCAGACTACTAAAAATGGAGCTACTATATTATTCACCAATTCCACTCTTAGGAATCGATCCAAGGAACACAAAAAACATTAATTCAAAAGGATCCCTGCACCCCTATGTTTATTGCAGCACTATTTACAATAGGTAAGATATGGAAACTACCCAAATGCCACAAATAAATGACTGGATAAAGAAGATGTGGTATATGTAAATAATGGAATACTATTCAGCAACCAAAACAGATACATTCATGTCATTCACAGCAACTTGGATGGAGCTGGATGGGATCATGCTCAGTGAGATAAACCAGAAGGAAAAAGAAAAATATCAGACAATTTCACATATAAGGGATCAGGAAAAAATAAATAAACAAAATTAATAGGCAACTATAAATCTGAGACATTCTGCAGGGAATAGGGGAGGGAGAGGGATCAAAACAGGGGTGCGAAAAGCACCTTATTATCACTATGGTGATGGTGCACAGGTGAATTGGTGGTGGAAATTTTATGGAGACTACGCCTGAGAAGAGAAAGCAAATACTGTACAAAAATGAACAATGATGTAAAGTATATAAATAAATAAATTTTAAAAAGTTAAAAGTAATAATAAAATAAAATATGTGTTTTCCTTGCAAGCTGGCCATAGATCTGAGCATACCGTGGAGGTGTGGAAGGGAGAGGAGTAAAAAGAAGGGAGGGAAGAGCACGAGGGACTGTAATGACCACAGGTGCTATTGTGGTGGGAGAACTCTGGGGACTACACCTCAGGGGAGAAATCTAATACTATCCAAAAATTAACAATGATGTAAGAAAATAAATTGAAATTTAAAAAGTAAATAAAATAAAATTCGTATTTTCTCTCAGTTGCTTTTCTCTGTTTCAGTCTCTGAATTTCAAGATACTGACTTTCTTCCAATGTTTGGTGACCTTTGATTGTCCTTTCATATTGAATTGGAATACTAAAGAACTGACTAAAGTTCTGTGTACACAGACGGGTTTGACCACCGTAGGCCACCTGGGCAAGGTCCCTGGTGATTTTAAGACACCTTAAAAAAACATTAGTCTGTGTAACTTTTTTTCCCAACTGGAGCATTCCTATTCCCTAGAGAACTGTCTTGTGTTTTAGTTTGGAAGTTTTTTTGTTTTTTTTTTTTTTAATTTTTTTTTTTAAAGATTTATTTATTTATTATTCATGCAAGCACTGGGTACAGTCAGAAGCACTGGAAGGTGAACGAATTCACCAGAGCCAGAGCGGGGAGCAGAGCAGGCAGAAGGACCGAAGTACACTACTGAGGGGAGCAGCGGGCGGCAGGAGAGGTCTGCGCACCATGTGGGACCCTCCTCCTGTGGCCGGGGAGCAGCTGGGGATTGAACCGGCGCTGCAGAGACCGCGGGCAGCTTCGCAACCCAGTGCTCAACTGCTGCGCCACCGGGGAGGCCCCTAGTTTGGAAGTTTTAACCTTAGTTGCTACCATTCTGGAAGATGGTGGCCAACAGTGGCATGGGTTGGGAACTCAGCTTGTCAATGGGCGGCATCTCACCTGTTCTGCCTTCTGTACGTCCTGCCCCTGAGCCCCACCTTCCATTCTTCTTAGTGTCCTCAACTCTGGACCTTCTCTAATTCAATTTCTCCAGATTAAAAACCTCTCTGGTGTCCTGCAGAGGCTGGAAGAAAGATTATTGCCAACTATGAAACATGGGCAAGATAACTGGAATCTGTTTTACATACAGATTTTCAACTAATCATTCATTTCAGTCTCATCATGTATTCTTACCTTCTAATGCTCTTGGTGCCTCCAGTAACAAACCTTGCCTGTTTTGTTTTGTCTTTTAGTGGATGCCTGAACACAAGGTGGTGGTCTTTGTGTACATTGTGAGGGATATCTGTGATTTTCCTTTCTGTGGTTTAATGGGAAATGGATGCAGATTTTTTGTCATCCTGTTATATGGGCATGTGAGTTTACAACTTTTTCTGTTACTCCTCCCTCTGTTTACTGTTTTCCAAATATTTTCTGACATCACTAGTCCATTTTCTCTGTTTATCTTTGTTCTTATAAAATTATACACCCCAAATTTAGATTTGGTCACTTTAGTTGTGCCTTAGGAGAAGCAACTATAAACAAACCTGTTCAATGAATGCTTAAAAGAAAGTCCTCCTTTCTAGTTCCTTTTTTTAAAAAAAGATTTATTTATTTATGCATACAAGAGCTGGGGTACAGGCCAGAGATGCTGGGGGTGAGAGGATTCACCAGAGACAGAGTGGGGAACAGAACAAGCAGACTGACTGAAATACACTGCTGAGGGGAGCAGTGGGCGAGACAGGAGGGGCCTGCCTCCCCATGTGGGTTGCTCCTTGGCCGTCTGGGGATCGAACTCATGCTACAGAGGCTGTGGATTGCTTCACGGTGCGGTGCTTAATCCCTTGCGCCACCAGGGAGGACCCCCTGTCTAGTTCTTGAATAAAAGTGTTGTATTACTTTCTGTAATAGTATCTTCAGAAATGGTGCTCCCTCTCTGCAGAAGGCTCCTTCTCCTTTCATTCACCTGACATTGTGGAGTGAATTTTATGTCCCTAAAATATATGTCCAAGCCAGTATCTGTGAATGTTACCTTATTTGAAAAAAAGATCTTTGCAACTGTAATTAAATTAAAAATCTTGAGGTGAGATCATCATGGAATTAGGGTGGGCCCTAACTAAAATGATTGCTGTTCTTCTAAGAGAAAGGAAAGGGAGATTTGAAACAGACACAGAGAAGACCCAGCTGGGAAGAAATGGTGAGAAGATGAAAGCAGAGATTTGAGTGATGCCACCACAAGTCAAGGAACTCCATCCAGGACCCACTAGAAACTGAAATAAGCAAGGAAGCACACTTTCTTTGAGCCTTCATATTGATTTCAGAATTCTGGCCTCCAGAATTGTAAGAGACTAAATTTTTGATGTTTTAAATATCCAAATTATTGTAGCAATTCTAAGAAACTAGTACACTTGGATAATTTCAACTCACTCTGCAGGTCTCTGCATAAATGTCACACTAATATAGGTCCCCAAAATTAGTTTTTTCTAATGTACAAACTCATTACTTGCCTTTCTAGTATTATTACTATTTTTATTGTATAATTATTTATGTACTTGTTTTGTATCTATTGCTCCTAAGGTATATCTCAGTCTGGTTTATTCTTTTATCTTCAGCCCCTGACACAGTGGGTTTGTGTATAGTAGATGCTCAATTTGTTGTAGAGCAACCCCGATACAAAACGGGGTGCCTGACTGTGGGTCCTCACCCGCACGCTTAAAAGGACTTATCAATGCTCTACTGCAGGCACACGTGAAAGGTTAATAAAAGGTTTATTTACAAAGGGAAGGGGAAATGAGGAAATGTACAGCTCTGGGAGAAAAGTGGGAGACAAAGTTTTAAATGAGTCCTACCAGATCCGCCGATTAGGAATCCCAAAATGGTGCTCTGAGAGCTGGCCGCCAGCCAGGAGCGGTGAAGCCAGGAGGCGAGCAATCGCGAGCCAGAGAGAGCCCAAGGCCCACGTGTTTGGTTTTTTATATCCAACCTGGCTGCCCAACTCCACCCTCAGGTCCCAGCCACCCTCCCTTGGTGGTGATGGGATTTGTCTTTCCCAGAGTCTTGATGGCTTTAGTCTGGAGTGGGGGTGGAGTCCACAAAGCCTGTATGGGATTAACTCAGGACATCACTTCCCCCTAACAAATTCATTCATTCATTTATTCTTTCACTCATTCATTATTTTAGAATATCTTCATTTTTTCCAATTCTACCCATTCTTTTTTTCTTTTTAAAAAAATATTTATTTATTTATGCATACAAGAACTGGGGTGTAGGCCAGAGGTGAGGGGGGTAAGAGGATTCACCAGAGACAGACAGAGGCAGATCAGGTGGATCTACTGAAATACACTGCTGAGAGCAGCGGGCAAGACAGAAGAGGTCTGCTGCACCATGTGGGTTAGCTCCCTGGCCAGGGATCAAACTCATTCTGCAGTGGCTGGTGATAGCAGTGTCTATAACCCCTGCGCCACCAGGGAGGTCCCCAATTCTACCCATTCTTGAGAAAATGAGAAAGGTCAAACTTCCTTGCCTCAGATGTTCACAAAAACTGATATTTAATTTGTACTCCAGGACTATCCACAAGAGCCTTCAGAGGATAGGTGGTAGGCACAATTCTAAGAACCAACATCCAGATGTAATCCCATCCCCTCTAGTGTATGCAAATCCTGTAAGTATAGTGGAATATCACTCCTGTGACATATTGCATTATAAGGCAGAGGTGAAGGGGTTTTGAAGATATAATCAAGGAGTCAAATCAGTTGACTTTGAGTTAAATGATAAGGGATTTCTGAGGTGGGCCTAATCTAATCAGATGGGCCTTTCAAGAAGTTAGGCCTTTATCTTGCAAAGAGATGCTTTCCTGCTGCTCTTGATGAGAGAAATCCCATGAGTCTGACAGTCCCAAGGAAATAAATTCTGCCAACAGCTACATGAGCTTAAAAGAGACCCTCCAGCCTAGATGAGAACTCAGCCCCTTCCAACACTTTGATTATAGCCTGAGAGAACCTAAGCAGAATGCCCAGTTGCTCCATGCCTTGATTTTTGACTCACAGAAACAGTGAGATAAGTGTTTGTTCAAAGTCCCTGAGGTTGTGGTAGTTTGTTAAAGAGCAATAAGAAATTAACAACACCTCATTTCTCTACTCTGCCTAGGTTTTTTCCTTCCTCAGTTCTGCTTTCCTCAATCCCTTACCACTTTCTTCTGAGAGCACTTGAACATATCACTTGCTCATGAATTCTTGACACCGGGTCTCCTTCTGGGAGCTCCAATATGTGATACTCATCTTCCTTCTCAAGTACATCTTCAACCTCTGCTTAAAAATTACCTCTAATTTTCCTCTCTCCGTTCCCTTAATTTTATTTTTGCCATCAAATACTCCCTTCTTGAAAAATGTAGCTTCAAAAACACGGCTATGGTCACTTCCTGCCTCATTTGGAATGTGCATAATTGAAGAACTTGATAATGAAGGACACTATTCTATTCCTCTTTCTCAGCAGTAAGGCTGAATAATAAAACAGGCCCATCTAGTCTGTTCCATGGGAGTGCAGGCAGAGCTCCATTGCATAAGACTATGAAATGTAGAAGATAAACATTAGGAGGGTGTCCATGAATATTTTCAGCTTGGGCTATATTAATATATATCTAAAATCTAAAATGGGACATCAAATTAGTGACACTATGCCTAAATCAGAATTCAAGGAACTGAGCATTTTTTTTAATGCATAATCAGAATAACTGAGTAAAAAAAGGAAGTAATATGAATGGATTAAATTTTTAGGAGAAAGCAGTGCCTCAAACTGGTTTTCACACATTCCGAAAACATCATTTATGGGTGAGTTTGACTCATTAAAAGGAACCAGAATGTGGTAAAAAATAAGATTTGGCTCTTTCCAACTTTCTAGTCCATTTTCCCATTCAACACAGGAATTCCCTCAATTCCATCCCTCATCAATCTTCAGACTACTCTAATTCAGCTAGCACTTAAGCGATAGAGAATTTGTTTTTAAACGACTCTCATTGACAGAACCTTCTTTTCCATGGTGAATTTTTTATATGACTAGCATTTGGTCCTAGTTCAAATATAGAGCAAGCACCTAGGAGCTTAAGTTTTTTATTAGAATATAAGTGCCTGACATTAAGCTTTTTGATTGCTAAGACATCCACTTTAAAGACACTTATCTCAAATAAACTCATTGCCAGCTACATGATTCAGGGCAACTGCCACTAAAGTTTCCTTTAGAGACCCCTCTTTGACTTAGACGACTAACCATTTTACTACTTGTATTCCCTTCCCCAAAACCTTGGGCATCCCACCTTCTATCTCAATAAAAGAAGAATGCCAAGCCCATGCTCACTCTCTCATGACCTGTGATCTTGTTGTGTGGCCCCAGGAATGCCATATAAATAAATATAATAAACCTTATTTTTCCCAAATTTCCCTGGTGGTCCTTATAGAGGTACATCTTGCAATCATAACAAGAACCACAAGGGTAGGTTCAGTCACCACATTGACTCTGAAAGGGGCAATGTCTGAGGGAGTACACCTCAGGCTGAGGTGAATGCTTCCAAGCATTTCTTCCCCAAGGCATCATCATCAATAAATTGAAGAGAGATGTGGATGTCTATGCGAAAACCGAGTCTACCTCTAATCTTCAATTCCAACAAACAAACATAACTCACCTACACTCACTGCTTCAAAATATAGGCAGTCAGTCTGATGTGTTTATTGAGGATCTCTACCTGCTTGCAGCTTCCCCACTAGAAATAAAGCTTGGTCCTGAATTCCAGCCTGGTAGACTACAACCCAGATTCCCTTCATCAAGTTTATTCTACCTGAGTCCCTCCAAGACTCTTGGTATTACTTCCAACTTTTACTGGAACTTGGCTGCCTCAGGAGCGGGAGCTTGCAGTAGCAGCAGTGTTCTCTCACGCTGCTGCTCGACCTCAAGTCAGTTGTGGCAGTTGCTCCTCAGAGCCTACCAACTGCCCTTTTATGTCAGTGGTGACAGTTGCTCATCAGAGCCCAGCAACCACCCTTTTGCTTCCTGGATCATGGGGTGGGCCAATCAGGTCTGAGCTATTAGCAGATTGGTGCCAAATGGTCCAATCAGACTTGTGAGCATGACACCCTGAAAGAGGATATAAGGCAGGGTCAGAGGAGAAAAAAACAGACTGTTCCATCCTCCAAAGAGAGAAGGGGGAGACTCTGGTCCTGGCTCCAAAGAAAGAGGAAAGAAGGAGGACCAGAAGCTAAAGAAGAAAGAAGAAAAGAAGCATCCAGCAGTTGACCTCTGTCAGAGACTGGGTTTCGGGTCCTGTCTCTGACATTGCCAGGAAGGAACACCGAAGGCTCCAGGACTATTGTCACAAAGAGCTGTTAATACTTGGTGTCTCTGATACCGCCTCAGAGGGACCAATAGTGACCATCACTACTGGCCAGTCTCTGTTGACAGGTGACCAGTATTCTGCCGGTGGGTCTGGTACACACTATCTGGGTAAAATATCCAGCCACTTGTGGCTACAGCAAGCTCTTTATTTATCCTGTTTGAAAATAAACCCCATGGAGCCTGAGGTCTCTTGCAATTGTGCACGCAGGTGAGAACCCACAGACAGTGTCTGACAAAGGACAGGGCTATAGCCTTTGGTTGGCTATAGCCTATAAGCCCTATTGTATTGGTATTGTATTTCTGTAGCACTTGGTTTTATTTTTGGCCTTTTGGGGCTTTTTACCAACTGTCTTACAGAGCCTGGGCAGGAGAGTGGTCATTTCAGCCTATCCCGGTATCCCAGTCTCCTAACTCTACCACCCCTGTTTCACAATGATTCTACTCTTGAGACTTCCTGACATGGTCCTGGAAATCCACTTAATGCTAAGAATCACATCTGTTCAGAAACTTTGCTCAAAGTTCTGTGTCCATTGTTCTCAGAATCAAATTTCTCCTCCTGGAAAGTAAAGCTGACCTATACTGGGCTTTGCTGATTGACTACACACGACTTTTCTTCAGGGGGAGCTAATGCATTGTCAAATTCTTGTCTTGGTTCTCTGATGTTACTTACTTGAATGTCCCAGCATGCCATGCAACTCTGGTTGTGAATTATGACATATGACTGAAAGAATGTTAGAACTTAAAGGAATCTTAAAGATCATTTTGTACAGTACTTCTCAAATTTTTCTCTGAACCACACATCTGAAGGAAAAACACAAACAATAGCAGTGAATGCCTTCTTTCTACAGACAAAAAAGAAACTCAGAGGCTAAGTGCCCTGCCAAAGACTTTACGGCAAGTTATGATTAAGAATTACCTAACATATGGTATAAATTTTTACATATAATTAAATTCACATTCATTTGGATCTTTTTCTGTTAACTTGGGTTTACTGCCAACCTATGAGAATTTTTTTTTTTTTTTTTTTTGTATAGAGGCATGTTTTTTTTTTTTATTTATTTATTTGTTCATTTGTTTTTGTTTATACATGCACTGGGTACAGTCAGAAGCGCGGGAGGGTGAGAGAATTCACCAGAGCCAGAGCGGGGAGCAGAACAGGCAGAGGGACCGAAGCTCCTCCGGTGGCCGGGGAGCAGCCGGGAATCGAACCGGCGCCATAGGGGCTGCGGGCAGCTTCGCAACCCAGCGCTCTACCGCTGCGCCACCGGGGAGGCCCAACCTATGAGAATTTTAAGGAACAATGTACACATGGTAGAAATTAACTTAAAAATCATCTATTGACCTATATCAGTGTTCTTGTTAGGTATTGAAACAATAATATTAAATAATTTTTTTTTTTTAGAGGCATGTTTTATTTATTTATTTGTTTGTTTGTTTGTTTGTTTGTTTATACATGCACTGGGTACAGTCAGAAGCGCGGGAGGGTGAGAGAATTCACCAGAGCCAGAGCAGGGAGCAGAGCAGGCAGAAGGACCGAAGCACACTGCTGAGGGGAGCAGCGGGCGGCAGGAGAGGTCTGCGCGCCATGTGGGACCCTCCTCCGGTGGCCAGGGAGCAGCTGGGGATTGAACCGGCGCCACAGAGGCCGCAGGCAGCTTCGCAACCCAGCGCTCAACCACTGCGCCACCGGGGAGGCCCAATATTAAATAATTTTTTTATTATTTTTCCAGTTTTGTTGAGATATAACTGACATTGTATACATTTAAGGTGTGAAATAATATTATTTGATGTACATATATATTGTGTAATTTTATCACAATGAAGTTAATACATCTTTTACTTCACACAATTACCATTTTGTTTTTTATAGTAAGAGAGAATTCTTTACTTAGGTTTACAAAAACAAGTTAACAACTCTACTTGAATAGAAATTGTAGTCTTGATGGACTGACATCATTTTTCAGATGACTAAAGTTAATATGGAAAGTCTGATGAAGAAGATAACATTATGCATGGAAACCAAGGTCAATGTGGTTCCAAGCCAGAATGATGAGTTGTACTTGTCATTTCAAAGAACAAAATCACATTATAGTAAATTTTCCTCATTTTCTTATTTTAACAGCATGAGATTTTTAATAAATGCTTAGCAATACAAAAAAAAGATATGATTGAGAAAGAACAAGATTGACTATAAAAGATAGTGATGAGACTGAATGTGAATAGAATTCCTCAGAAAAAGACAACAGGGCATCTCAAGCTGAATAAAGAGTTTTAAAGAAAGATGCTTAGGGCACTGTATTAGTACGGTAGAGCTAGCTTTAATAGTAGATTACAGACTGGGTGACTTAGAAACAGAAATTTATTTTTCACAATTCCGGAGACCGGAAGTCCAAGATCAAGGTGTCAGCAAGGCTGGTTTCTGTGGCGATCTCCCTTCCTGGCTTGTAGACAACTGTGGTGGAATTTTATGGGTACTATACCTGAGAGGACAAATCACCAAATATTGTACAAAATGAACAATGATGTGTGTGTGTGTGTGTGTGTGTGTGTGTGTGTGTGTGTGTACTGGGAATGTCATATATACCATGATGACTGTAGCTAATACTGCTATATGATTTATATCCTAGAAAGTAATTAGGAGAGTAGCTTCTAAGAATTCTCATCACAAGGAGAACAAGACATTTTTTTCTTTCTTTTTTTATCTATCTGGGATGATGAATGTTAACTAAACTTTTGTAGCAATCAATTAACAATATATGTAAGTTAAGTTATTATGCTGTATATACCTGAAACTTATACAGTGCTGCGCATCAATTGTCTATCAGTAAAACTATGAGGAAAAGAAATTATTTTCAACTGTTCTACAGTTAGCACTATTTACAGAGGTAAAATTATAATTGGAGGGCTTCCCCTCGTGGCGCAGGTGGTTGAACGCAGTGCTGTGAAGCCGTCTGCAGCCTCTGCAGCGCGGGTTCCATCCCTGGCCAGGGAGCTACCCACATGGTGCAGCAGAGCTCTTCTTCTCGCCTGCTGCTCCCATCAGCAGTGTATTTCAGTCAGTCTGCCTTTCTGTTCCCCACTCTGTCTCTGGTGAATCCTCTCACCCTCCCACACATCTGGTCTGTACCCCGGTTCTTGCATGCATGAATAAATAAATCTTTGAAAAAAATAAAAAATTATAAAACTTATAATTGGAGAATTGGGTTTTGATGTTAAGGCAAATTATGCCTAATAACCCTCCTCCCTGACATTCACTCCCTACCCTAAACTAGGAGATATTTCCTCATTAGATCTGATCTTTGGGAGATGACATTTAAGGTATTCTGATGCAAAAATATTGGATTTGATATCACACATCTACTGTTTTATACTAGATACTTTTCCTGAGTTACAGTGGGTAGCATTCTTCTATCTTGTTCTATGTTCCTAACTCAATCTTAGTCACCCTTCCAGGTAGCAATCTTTTTAGGATTGGAGACTGGAATTATTTTCAAAAGACCATTCTCTGCATATTTTTGAAAATTTCACATTTCTAGAAATAGAAAAGTGCAAAAGAAGAGTCATTCTGAAGAGAAAGAAGCCAGTAAGAATCAAATTACAATACTTCTTCAGGTGAGAATGAGAAACACTTACTTTATGACTAGACATAACGAAAGGTATGAAAGATTCTTTGGGGATACTTAGTAATGGGCTTTTCAGACAGGGTGAAATTGCATAAAGTTTACACAATAATATTGTCAATAAAGAATTCCACAAAATGGGCCTCCCCGGTGGCGCAGCGGTTGAGTGCTGGGTTGCGAAGCTGCCCGCAGCCTCTGCAAGCTGCTCCCCGGCCACAGGAGGAGGGTCCCACATGGCGCGCAGACCTCTCCTGCCGCCCGCTGCTCCCCTCAGCAGTGTACCTCGGTCCTTCTGCCTGCTCTGCTCCCCGCTCTGGCTCTGGTGAATTCTCTCACCCTCCCGCGCTTCTGGCGGGAGGGTGCATGTATAAACTGTACCCAGTGCATGTATAAACAAACAAACAAACAAATAAATAAATAAAAGAATTCCACAAAGTAGAAATCTCTGACCAAAATTAAAATATAAGAGTTACCAATGAAAATAATTTTTCTCAAAAGCAAATGCCTGGGCATATTAAGTGATTCCTCCAAACAACACTAAGATAAAGGATAAATTAAAGCTAAAATTATATAGTAATACTGAAAAAAAACTGAAATTACAGATAATTTAGATTATAGCAACAATCTCACAGCATCAAAACTTTTGGATATGTAGCTATATTCAGAAAAAAGGTCAATGCCATACATATGTATATAAATAAGAAATACTGATCAATTGTGCATTTATCTAAAGAAACAAAGTAGGATAAGGAATGTTCTCAGTATTACACTAAAGTAAAAAATACAAAACAAAACATGGAGATAAGTTTTGACAGGGTGGACCACAAAATTTATTTTTAAACTTCTTGAGAAAAATATGCCATTAATATAAATAAAAAATGACAAACTGGAAAAAATGAAACATATGGAAGAAATATAATTTCAATAACAGATAAAAGTATCTTTTAAATTAATAAAAGCGAACAAAAACTTCAATAGAAAAAATGTATGGGGATTAAATAATCAAAAAAAATTTAATCTGGCCTTCCTGGTGACGCAGGACTATGCACTATGAAGCAGTCACAGCCTCTGCAGCACGAGTTCGACCCCTGGCCAGCCAGGGAGCAACCCTCATGGCGCAGTAGACCTCTCCTGTCTCCCTGATGTTCCCCTTAGCGATGCATTTCAGTAGATTCATCTGCTCTGCTCCCCACTCTGTCTCTGGTGAATCCTCTGGCCTGTACCCCAGCTCTTGTGTGCATAAATAAATAAATCTTCAAAAAAAAAAAAAAACCTCTTTAAAAAAATTAAAAAATAATTTTAATCCATGAAGCTAAGAAAAATGGAAGGAGAGATTTTGTGCAGAGCTAGTATGGAAATGAGGAAATAGGTATTGTCATCTGTTAATAGAAATGTAAACTGGGCAATTGAGAGAGTAAAGGGGTCTTAAAAATTACAAATATTTATTGCATTTGGCTTATCTGAGATTTATGAGAATGATTTGACATTAGAAAATGTCTTCATAGTATACATTATTAATATATTAAAGAGAAGCAAAATGTTGATCTCAATAGGTGGGAAAATATTTAGATAAAATTCAAAATGCTGTTCTCATTTAAAAATTTACTGAATTAAGAATATAAACACTTTAAAAAACCCTAAGTTTTGACATGGAAAATGTTCAGAATACATTGTTACGTATGGTTGGAAAACTGAATATAAAATATGTTTCTATAGATCAGGGTTTCTCAAGTCAACGGTGTTGACATTTTGGGCCAGATATTTCTTTGTTGTGGGATGCTATACTGTGCCTTGTGGGGTATTTGGCACCATTTCTCACTCCAATGCATAAAATGCTATCAGTATTACCAATAATATTCTTCTCACCTAGTTATGACACCAAAAAATGCCTATAGACATTTCCAGATGTTCCCGAGACAGTAAAATACCCTAAATTGAGAATCATTCAGATAGATGTAGGGATCAGTATGGCCTTACCTACATCAAAGTCTTAACAATGGTGTTCTCTGTGATATTAGATTACAGAGCTTGACCTATATGTTATTTAAATATATATATGCGGGCCTCCCTGGTGGTGCAAGGGGTTGAGACGCAACCTATGAAGCTGTCCGCAGCCTTTGCAGCATGAGTTCGATCCTCAGTCGGCCGGGGAGCAGCCCACATGCCGCAGCAGACCTTTTTCACCCACTGCTCCCCTCAGCAGTGTATTTCAGTCAGTCTGCCTGTTCTGTTCCCCTCTCTGTCTCTGGTGAATCCTCTCACCCTCCTGTACCTCTGGCCTGTATCCCTGTTCTTGTATGCATAAATAAATAAATCTTAAAAAAAGAAATATGTATATGTGTTTATGTGTGTGAGAGAGCAGGCGAGAGCAGCAAGATGGTGGCTGAGTGAAGACACTGGGATCACCTCCTCCATATACTCACAGCTAGATTGCAACAGAACAAAGTATGTTCTGAAGGAAAAACGACCATTACAGTATACTCTAGGAGCAACATTCAGCAGAGAGGGCCCCAGCAAGCAGTGGTACCAAGTCAAGGGAGTAACCCAGGGGGTGAGGTGAGCCCCAGACAGGTCCCAACAAGCATCACAACAGAACTGGCACGCAGCCCTGAGGCAGTAGGCCCTGGTAGACCCCACTGAGCCCAAGCACAGGACCTGGAAGCAACCCCATGAAAGCAGGTTCATACTTAACTCTCCTCTCTTCCTTCTTAGGTATAATTTATGATCCATTTTTCAGTAACTTATGACTTAGATTAGGGATTGGAGAATCAATCAATAAAATAAAATATTTATTGTGTACCAAGCAATATTCAGAACTTTGGATAACAAGAACGTTCAACTAACAGCAGCAGTATAGTAGGCCTCTTTCTAAAATTTGAAAAACAAATTTTTTTTTCTTTTTCTTCTCTTTTTCTTCTTTTTTCTTTTTCTTATTGAAAAAGAAATCTGTGCTAAAACTTTAATTGATTTTTTGTTTAACTTTATCATAGTTTTGTAAGTAAGAGGATAACATACCTTAAAATAAGAAATTTAACTTTGTCAAACTTCTCTGAAGAGGAAATGCAAATGGCCAACAGGCATATGAAAAAATGTTCAACATCACTTGTAATCAGGGAAATGCAAATCAAAACTACCATGAGATACCATCTTACACCAGTGAGAATGGCACATATTAAAAAAACTAGCAACAACAAATGTTGGCGAGGGTGTGGAGAAAAAGGAACTCTCCTGCACTGTTGGTGGGAGTGCAAACTGGTCCAACCACTATGGAGAGCTGTGTGGAGATTTCTGGACCTACTAAACATAGAGCTTCCATATGATCCAGCAATTCCACTCCTAGGTATTTACCCAAAGGACACAGAAACATCAATTCCAAAGAACACCTGCACCCCTATGTTTATAGCAGCACTATTTACAATAGCTAAGCTTTGGAAACAGCCCAAATGCCCAAAAATAGATGACTGGATCAAGAAGATGTGGTACATATATACCATGGAATATTACTCAGCATTCAAAAAAGATAAACACATGCAATTTGCAGCAACATGGATGGCACTGGAAGGGATCATGCTCAGCGAAATAAGCCAGAAAGAAAAAGAAAAATACCGGATGGTCTCACTCATAGCAGGAATCTAGAAAACTTAAATAAGGGACCAGGAAAATGAATAACTATAAGAAAGTGAAAATCAAAATCAACAAAAATCTATGAACCAGAGACACTTTTGGGGGGGTGGGTGGAGGGAGGGGAGGGATTGGGGTCAAAATGGGGGTGTTGAAATTGTATGGGGAATATAAAAATAAAATTTATTATTAAAAATAAATAAATAAATAAATAAATCTTTAAAAAAAAAGAAATTTAACTTTGTCTATTTAACTGATACAATGCATACACTTTAACATTAACTCTTCTAAACTATACATTTCAGTGGCTTTTAGTATATTCACTATGTTGTACAACCAATATCACTATCTAATTCCAAAACATTTTTCATTATTCCAAAAAGAAACCCATATCCACTAGGAGTCACTTCTCATTCCCCTCATTCCTCAACCCCTGGCCATCACCAGGCTACCTTTTGTATCTATGAATGATGCCTATTCTGGACATTTCACATGACTAAACCACACAATCTATGACCTTTGTGTACATAGCTTCTTTCACTTGATATGATGTTTTTCTGGCTCAAACATGTGGCATAAATCACAACATAACTCCTTGTATTTTATTGCTTGGATATATACATTCAATGTATACATTTATCAGTTGGTGGATATTTGAGTTGTTTCTACCTTTTTGCTATTAAGAATAATGTTGCTACAAACATTTTTGTTCAAGTCCTTGTGCAGACATGTTTTCACTTTTCTTTTGTATGTATGTAGAGTAAAATTTCTAGATCATATGGTAACTCTAAGCAGTAAATCTCCACTTAACTTTTTAGATAGGTTCTTGGAAATTGCAACATTAAGTGAAACCACAATAACAAAACCAACTTTACCATAGGCTAATTAATAGAAATAAGAGTTAAGATCCTGTGGCATATTCCTAGTCACAAACACATCACCACACTTCTAAATTAAGACCCAAAACACGCCTAGTAGTAAACAATCATTGTATTGTGTTGTATTATACTGTACTGTGCTATATACTGTATACTATATTATATTGTATTCATTTTCCAACCTGCTTAAAGGTTATGGGTGGCCGGGATCTATTCCAGCAAATTAGAGTGCAAGGCAGAAGCCCACCCTGGACAGGACATCCTTCCATCATAGTGCACATCATACACACACACACACACACACTCACTCACTCACTGGGACACAATTGAGACAAGCAATAATCCTCATGTGCACATCTTTGGGATGTGAAAAGAAACCAGAATACTTGGGAAAAACCCACAGACATCGGAGAACATGAAAACTCTACCCCAAAAGTGACCCTGAGCAAGAATTGATTTGCCCCCTCACTTAGCATTATAACAAAACATTTAACTGAAAAATTGGGTCAAACCTTTTTTCCACAGCACCTGTACCATTTTACATTTCCACAAGCAATATATGAAGGTTCTAACTTCTCCACATCCTCACCAGTCATTTTCATTTTTTTTTTAAACTAAGAAATTCATCTTTCTACCTGCTGGATATAAATTTAAGATGAAATCTGGAGCTGCGATCTTGCAAATGTACTGTGGATATATACCACATTGCTCAGAAAGACAGGATTTAGAAATAACATAAGTTTGTTTGAATCTTCAAATTGACTTTTGAATTACAGGACTGAATTTGAACCCTACATACTCTGTGACTAGAGGTAAGTTGCTAAACTCTGAACCTTGATTTTACTCCCCAAATATGATAATTCACATTATCAGAATCAAAGTCAAGATTTTGGGTGCTGAATCTTAAAGTTTTTAGGATCCATGTCTAAGAAAAATAATTAAAAGTTATGAATACAAAATGAGGTATGAATAAGAATACAAAGTAAAAAAATTTAAACAGTTAATACCACAGTCAATAGTTAAATGCCACAACATTACAAAATCCAGGAGAAAAACACAATATTTTATTATTACTTGCTATATATCTAATACATTCTCCTCTCCATGTTTAAGGCTCCGTTTATTCCCAATGTCTCTTTGTGTGATATAAAAGTTGTGTTAACATTTCCTATAGAAATAATAGGAAAATAATTTAGTCTTCTAGCTTAGTTAACTAATTTTTTATTTTATTACTGACACTTCGAATATAAAATATGTGTGAATTCATACACATACTTGCTATTTGAAGCCATATTATAGGTTGTGCCCTATAAACACAGGAATTCTGATAAATATTGGTGCTGGACACAATGAGACTAATTTAATTCATGATATAACTTCTCAGCATATATACTATATTCAGAAGTGTTTGTGAAACACAAAAATATATCCTATAAACTCAAACCAAATGTACCCCCCCCCAGCAATTCGTTATTCCCACAGCTACATCCTGAAAATGCTCACAGTCATTTCACTACTGTTCCAAATGAAATAAGGAAAATGAAGTTGAATCAATGATTTGGGCCAATTGTGAAATATCTTCCTTTTGCAAATTTTAAACAAAACATATGGCTATTAAAAAAAAAACATATGGCTATTTTTATGCATACAAGAACCGGGGTACAGGCCAGAGATGCAGGGGGCGAGAGGATTCACCAGAGGCAGAGTGGGGAACAGAACAGGCAGACTGACTGAAATACACTGCTGAGGGGAGCAGGAAAGGCAGGAGAGGTCTGCTTCACCATGTGGGTTGCTCCCTGGCCAGCCAGGGATTGCACTTGTGCTGTGGAGGCTGTGGATTGCTTCAAAGTGCAGTGCTTAACCCCTTGCACCACCAGGGAGGCCCTTGATTGAGATTTTCAATAGAACAAGAATTGTTCAGGATGTATGAACTTTTCCTGCAGATTGACTGATCTTGACTCTGCTTGTATTGGCATAGCATGGGGTGACGTGGGGATGGGAGTTTGAATTTGAGAACTGCATTCCAGATTTGGAGCTAAAGATTTTTCAGGTTCAGCACATAGCTTTGCACAGCCCTAATGCATGGATTGTTCGGCACAGCTGCCCTCTACTGGATGCAATGGCAATTTACCCAAATTCACCGAAACTAATTTACTCAAGTATTCATTTACATTTGAACAAATATGACTATCTCAGTTATTGCACTGAGCTACTGTGATACAGATGTAAGAAGAAAATTGGAGGAACGTCATGTAACGTCATGTAAGAAGAAAATTGGAGGAACGTCCTAAAAAGATTAATGATCACAATACAATATTAAGAGCTGTAATAGCAGTCAACACAGATACTATTAAACTTTAAAGATAATATCCTTGATGGAGGACGAGAGTGAAAAAACTGGAAAGGAAGTACCACAAGACCAGAATCTGACTCACACAAGGAGGTAGAGGTAGAGGGGATTAACATGACCATTAACCCAGCAATAGAAACCAAGACCCTTAGGCCCCAGTGCCTTATCACAAGGCATAAGACCCAGGCAGGATGAAACTGCTATAGGGAGTGGAGCACAGACCTGAGGGTAAACATATGGAGATTGGGCCCATCCTGGAATCTCTGATTCCTTTCTAGTTTTGCCTAGTTATCCAAAATCAGTATCGAACAGACCACTCCACAAAGGAGTGAGCCCCTCCCAAAGAGAAAAGGGCTATATCTGTGCAGTCTCTGCACTGACGCAGGCAGCAATTCTTCTGCCCGCCTGTGACTATGCAAGTGCTTCTTTTCACCAACTCTCTCCCTCTGCAGGGCAGTGGCTTCCTGCCTGCCCAAGACCTGTACCATGCCAGGATTTCTCTTCACTGACCTCCCTCGGAGGCAGCTCTCCTCAAGGCTGCCCGCCTGCAACCATGCAGGCCCCTTTTAGCAAACCTGTCCTTTTTGGGGTAGCTCTTCCTGCCTGCCTGTGTCTATGCAAGTGTCTTTTACTGCTTTATACTTCCCTAATAAACCTGTTCTTTAAATATAACGTCTCTATCTCATGGCGAATCTCGCCTGGGAAACACCTCATGCAGCAGAAACAAGAGCTCTGGTGAAACCTTTCCCAGGGTGAACCCAAGGACCCCACACTCCAAACCCACTGACTCCAAAAACGACATAATTTATAATTTACATTAGCTTATTAATTGGCATAATCTCTACTTGAGATTTCATATGACAAAATTATCTGGAAACCCTGTAATTTTACCTTGAAGTTGGGGTTGACAGATAAAAACACAAGACAACCAGTTAAATTTGAACATCAGACAAAATTTACCCAGGCCATAGTTATACTGAAAAACTATTGGTTGCTTGGCTTACTTTTTTCTCTTTAAAGACTTAAATAAGGGACCAGGGAAATGAATAACTATAAGAAAGTGAAAATCAAAATCAACAAAAAACTATGAACCAGAGACACTTTTTGGGGGGTGGGGGGCGGGAGGGGAGGGATTGGGGTCAGAATGGGTGGGTTGCAATTGTATGGGGAATATAAAAATAAAATTTATTATAAAAAAAAAGTAAAATAAAGGGGTGGTTTCATGAGAAAAAAATAAATGCATAAATAAAATAAAAAAGAAAAAAAAATAAAGAGGTAAGATTGGTTTACAAAACTGTACATGATTTAAGGGAGTAGATATAGGTTACCATCCCATTCCCTGCTGCTTATATTAAATTCAACTTGAACTGAACATCCTGTATTTTTATTTGATTATTTTTTGTGAAATCTGGCATCCTTACTTGAAGGCTACTCTCACTCTTCCCCCAACATAATTTGTCCAAAAACTCCAGTGACTCTGTAAGTGCAAAGGGTCAGTTTTGTTTTGGAAAGACTATTTGGAAATAGAACTGAAGAGCTAGTGGAATGCTCTTTTATGCATCTAATGCATCTGTCACGGCCACTGCCACTCTTGTCACCCCATTTTACCACTGAAACAGTCTTACTTCTCACCCCTGCTTATGTTTGTACCAGAGCCATTGATGATCTAACTGCTAGCAGAGGCCAGAGAGATTCTTCAAGCAGAAAGAGTCTCTTTCCCCAATCTCACATTCCAAACTTATGCTCCAAAGGTTATGGGTTACCCACACTGGAGTGACTAGCTCAGGAAGATCACCTAGACTCAGCCCAGGCTGATCCTTATCACTACACTTTCACTACCTTCAGAGTATGTTCATTTTGGGGGATTCTTCAAGTACATATCTTGCCACCATATCCCAATGGCAACCATTTCAGTTCATCACAGAGTGTTGATCCTAAAGTAGGTCAAACTCTCACTCTTTTTACTCTTGTGAAGCTCATTGGTTCTGGAGCAAATTTGCACATTTTCTTCTCAATCTCAAGATTTTCACACCCAGAGGGTATCTGGAGATACAGTTATTTTTAAATCTCAGAAAAGTTACTACCATGGGGATTTGGATACATATTTGCCTTCCAATTGCATAACTACTTATGAGATTCTTTCTAGATCACTTACTGTACAAAGAATCTACTAGAAACTTTTAAAAGGCTGCTTTCTTTCTGGTAAATTAATAATTAACTAATCACTCAGCAAAGAATGCCATTTATCTGACAATAGCATTTGTTGAGTAACCTTTTCATGTGCCTGGCTTTGTCTTGGAACTACAGTAATTAGCTTTAAAAATGTCAAAGGCTTGAACTTATGTAAGCTATAGCATTGTTAGGTGCTTAAAACTGAAAAATATGTTATCTACATTTTTGGAATTTGGCAAGAAAATTACTTTTTCTTTTCAAACTTGTTCTTAATGTAGTACAGTGGAAAAAGAAGTGGTTTTAAAGCCAAAACTCTTAGATTTGAATTTTTATTAGCTAATATATGCAAATGGCACAGTGTCTTGTAACAAATATAAGGTGGTATAGTCCCTCCAAAAATATACTGAAGGGGCATCCCCTGGTGGCAGAGAGGTTGAGCGCTGGGCTGCGAAGCTGCCCACAGCCTCTGCAGCGCCAGTTCCATCCCTGGCCACCAGGTGAGTGTCCCACATGGTGCGCAGAGCTCTCCTGCTGGCCCGCTGCTCCCCTCAGCAGTGTAGTTCATCGGTCTGCCTGTTCTGTTCCCCGCTCTGGCTCTGGTGAATTCTCTCACCCTCCCGTGCTTCTGACTGTACCCAGTGCTTGTATAAATAAATAAATCTTTTTAAAAAAAAATTTACTGAAGCCTTAAAGTGCTAGAAAATAGTCAATAGAAAATCAATTTGATCTAATTTTACAAAGCATTATAAGCTAATTTTATCTTGTTTCTACAGAGAAAAGAGAGAAAGAGTTTGAGGCACTTTTTGAAAGCAAAGGGGATACAATGGGTAGTGGGAAAATGTAGGTATAAACACCAGTTACAAACATGTAGCTAGTTACAATGATTATTGTAGTTATCATGAGATTCCCTCCTTATGTTGTATTGACAATGTTGATATATTTGTATATATATAAAATATCTTTGTTTTCTTCCCTCTCTTACTCTCTTATCAAGTAACAGAAGACACATTATCTTTATATCACAGTATAAAAGTATTGCTTATTTTACATCATAGTATTTAAGGAGATCAAGGAGACTTAAGCACATCAAGGAGAAGAGTAAACATCACTCAAAGACTTTACCTCCTCTTCTAGGGAAGGGATTCATGCATATTCAATTGTATGCAGGATAATTGTTTCATGAGAGTGGAATTATGACCTTGTTAATTGTTATTTCAAGATTAAGTGTGTTTTATGGAGCTGTGTATTGGTACTAGCTTGACAAGCTGTATTGCATTAATTAAAGAATATGCAGATTGTTACCTACAAAATGAGAAGGCAGGCGCCACCCCCATACCCCTACAGATTAAGACCTTCAGTATCTAAGTAAAAACTTCAGGGTCATTTTGATTGAAGACACAAATTCAATTCACTCATACAAAGGAAGTAGAGTCACAAGATTTGTTATAGATCCCAAGACTGGGGCAAAGGAGTGAGGGGAAGCAGGCACTCAGGGAGACCAGTAAAAGTAGTCCTTTGTCCCAGGGCACCAGCAAACAGGAGAGAGTGTCGAATAGCAAGTATCTATTACTTGTGATGGATGGGCAACCTAAACTCAAGTCTTTATCTAAATGTCCAGACTGTGATTGTTTAATTATCACAGTGCAAATAAAATGCTTAGGCAGCAATCCATTAAAACTAAAGTTGTTTTTCTCTAAAAGTTGTTTTTCTCATGACACAAAGGGTAGAGTTGTGTTGATTAATTTTTTGTCCACTTGATTGGGCCATGGGTACCCTGACATTTGTCCAGACATTATTCGGGGTGTGTCTGTGACAATGTTTCTGGTTATGTTAGCATTTAAATCAGTAGACCATGGAAAGTAAATTGGCCTCGCTAATGTGTGTGGGCCTTATCTACATAATTGAAAACCTAAAGAGAACCAAAAAACTGAGTAAGAGGGAAATTCTCCTGCATGACTACTTTGAGCTGGGGCATATATCTTGGCTTGCCTTTGTTCTTGAAAGCAAACACTGGTTCTTCTTGGGTTATGAGCCTGCTGGCTTTCAGGATGAAACACTACTAGTTCTCCTGGGTCTCCAGCTTGTTGACTGCAAATCTTAGGACTTCTTAACTTCTGTAATCCTGTGAGACAACCCCAAAATGGTGTTGATATCACTGTCTCTTTTGCAGGTAAGCTTCAGTAGGTAAGGGGGGAAATATTCTTCTGCAAATGAAATAGCTAAGTATTCCCAGATAGAGCCCAAAGAAAGACCCTCCAGTTAAAGAGGAAGAGAAGAGACACATTTTTAGATTTGAAGGAAGTGCATACATTTAAAAGAAAAACTGATAGAAGAAACATAATTTTAGAAGATCTCTTTGTATTTAGGAAACTCAAAAAATATGTTAGCCAAGGTATGAAAGATGAGATTATAAGTAAATGGATGAATTAAAAGGAAGCATTTAGCTGCCCACCTGTGACTATGCAGGTGCTTCTCTTTTCCTGTCTCCTTTTTCTAATAAACTTGTCCTTTTAAAAAGTAAAAAAAAAAAAAAAAGTAAAATTTAAAATGTAAAAAAAAAAAAGGCAACTATAAATCAGAGACATTCTGCAAGGGAGGGGGAAAGGGAGAAAGAGGGATCAAAACAGGGGATGGAAGAGCACAAGGGACTATGGTGAATGTGCACAGGTGAATTGGTGGTAGGAATTTTACGGGGACTAAACCTGAGAGGAGAAAGCATATACTGTACAAAAATGAAGAATGATGTAACATATATATATATATATATATATATATATAATAAAATGTAAAAAAAGGAAGCAGGTACAAGTAGAATTAAATTAGATGCCAAGTAGAAGGAATGGAGGAGTCAAAGAAAAAGCAAAACTCACCATTTAGGGCCTCCCTGGTGGCACAAGGGGTTAAGTCATAGCACTATGAAGCTTTACACAGCCACTGCAGCATGAGTTCAATTCCCAACCAGGGAGATAACCTACATGGTGCAACAGACCTCTCTTCTCTCGCCCACTGCTCCTCTCAGCAGTGTTTTTCAGTCAATCCACCTGTTCTGTACCCTACTCTGTCTCTGATGAATCCTCTCACCGCCATACCTCTGGCCTGTACTCTAGTTTTTGTAAGCATAAATAAATAAATCTTTTGGAAAAAAAAAACTCACCCTTTTGCAATCATCATAGTAAAAAACTAATTCAAAACCAAAAAAAAAAAAATCAATGAATGAATAAATTTATTTGGTGAACATTTGATGGATAAATGTACACAGAAAACTTACAGTTTCAAAGTATGTTGCTACATATTACATATTAATTGCAAAGGGTAACTTTATAGTGGGGAAATTTGATGGACACTACTTTAAATGACCAGAGCTATTTAAAATGACCATTAGGGGGGCCTCCCTGGTGGCTCAGGGGTTAAAGTCTCAGCACTCTAAAGCTATTACCAGCCACTGCCTCATAAGTTTGATCCCAACCAGAGAGCTAACCCACATGGCTCAGCAGACCTCTCTTGTCTTGCCAGCTGCTCCCCTCAGCAGTGTATTTCAATCGATCCACCTGTTCTGCTCCCCACTCTGTCTCTGGTGAATGCTCTAACACCCTGCACCTCCTGAGTTGATATGCTAAGAAGAACCAGCATCACTGAGGTAGTGTTCCTGCCAGATCTAACCTAGATCTAACAATAGCAAAACTGTGTGAGTCAAATATTTAAAGTCATGAAAAACTAAGAAAAGCTGAGAAGATAATCAAAGCTAATGTATGAGAGCAGCCTCAGCTCTCTTCGAAGATAAAGGCAAGTGCTCCCAATGGCCAACATATTCCATGTTTCTACATCAGTAAAAAATGTAGTGGAAATGTCTGAGACTAGGTCTTGAGAATTTAGCAATTCTACAGGAAAGCATTTTCACAGGTCTTTGTGCTCTTCAGTGGGTGGGAGGAATGGGGTGATATAAGGGTTGATCTTCCACTCCCTGAACCACTGTAATCGCCTTAATCAGTTGTCAGGTAAACCAGGACTCAAAGACCAAACTGGCCCTCAGGTTCCCAAGGGAAGTGAGGCTGTAAACAGCACACTGGGATCCTAAAGAAAGAGAAAGTCAACCGAGCAAACTTAAGTCCATTTCAGTCATGGGAAGTAAGACGTCAAAACCCAAAAAAACAGGAATGTCAGATGACAAACACTAACCAACCATCCCTGAAGTTTGTATGTATGACACTTAGGGAGAGAATACTTGTAAGTGGCTCCCTTAATGGGAGAAATTAGCTAAAAAGGATCTTTGAAGTGGCCCAAGTGGGCCACTTATGAATTGCCAAAATTAGTTTATTTGGGTATGTAACTAGAACAAGCCAGCTCAAAAATAAAACAGGTGGAATGGGAAGTTATTTTGATTGGTATCTAGAAGCGTCTAAGAGAGGGAATGACAGGGTAACATTTATGCCAGAATTAAACCACGCCCTGTTGGATGCCGTTATTGATATTTAAAAAAGAAAACAATTAAGTCAGAAAGAAAACCTCCTGAACTAAAGCCAAAGACCACTCCCTCACAATTCCATACCCACTATTAGATGAACTACCCAAACAGGAGGCAGTTCTGGCAAATGCTACTCCAGAAGATAAGAGAAGGAAATTAAGAGAACCAGAAATAATCATTGTCCCATTTCAGAAGAAGACAATACCTAGTAGAGACAATAAAGTCAAAATATTCAGACTATGTCCCTGGGACTGAAGCATAACTAAGATCTACAACTAAATCATCCAGCAGGTGCTGGATTCTTACAGCATCCAGTGGATCCTGATAGCATCCAGCAGAATCCATGAGAGAATTTGAACTTACCCTAGAGATCTACAGCCCTCAGTGTTCTGACCTGTATCAATTAATTCACATTTTGGTTTCCAAGGCAAAAACTAAAGAATGTGTGGAAAAGGCAGAATGAGAGGAATCAATGTATGCTATCAAGAGATAGACAATGAGAGAGAAGCAGAAATGAAAGGAAGTGGGAAGGAATCTTGTAAAACAAATTCCAAGTATCTTTCCCAGAACTGCGAATTGGTCCAGAATCCAAAATAGTTACCACAGAGAAGATAAGCACATTGATGAGTTCTTTGAAAGATCTGAGGAAATATTTAAAGCCTCTCTGGTCTGGCGCCCAAAGCGTTCAATTTCCACCTAAACAACCCACTGATGAGGCAGACATTCCTAGAGTCTATGGGAGGAAGTGACCGAAGTGACCGCCCTAGCAAAGTGGCATGAATTGGCCTGGGTGTCAGTATCACTAACACCCTGGTCTCCACAGCTGAAAAATTATCTAGAAGAAGCAAAGATAGAGAAAAATGGATAAACTGAAACTAAAAAATTGAGTAATTAGATAATGGCCAACCGAAGATATCAAGCCCAGAAATGAAAATGAAAGACTAGGACCTCTGATAACAAACGTGTCAGACTTAGACTATTACTGCAAAAACCAAACAACAAAAACAAAAACAAAGCAAACAAACAAACACACACACAAAAAAACAGGGCATCTTAGGAAAGACTGCCAGAACAGAATAAGAGAAAGTTTCTAATTCAGCCTGTTAGACTGAACTTGATAAAACTCAGCTAGACTAGGACTGCTCCAAAGAACAAAATGGAATCTTTTCATTTCTACTTTCAAATTCATTCAGGGAAATACAATTGTAGATTAAAGGAATTCCCTTAAGTAACCACTCTTTCTGACTTGAATCCCACTATTTTCTCAGATTCCCTTCTTCAGAATAAGGAAACAGTACAAATAGGGGTGTGGGATAACAAATTTACCTTTAACAATGTATAAGTCTAAATTTCTTAGCTTTAAATTGGAAGTCATTGAAGGGGAACATGCATTTCTCTAGTAAGCAGCACTCCCAATCCTTTAAAATTAAGAGACCTATGGGAGAAATGGGGCATTCAAATCTTTTCATCAAAATAGATATATATTATATATAATATATATATAATAGATAAAAAGCAACCCATGATAATAATGACATGCTTAAACTAACATTGGGCCATAGAGTCCATGGACATAGGTAAAATCCACTTTCAAGAGCTTATCAAAATAACCACAGAACCCAAGAAATCTTTGCCTAACCTTAGTCAATGAGACTGGAAGGTATCAGACAAATTCAGTCTTATACAGAAAAAGACTGTTATGCTTTGTACCATCCCAAGTAACATGCTCTCCCTTCCTATTACAAAGTTCAATGAGAGAGGACAGAAGTTTTTGCAAGAGCTGAGCCCTATAAATGCCATAGTAATTCTGAGACACCCAGCAGTACCCAATTCCACACTATTTTGTTTTAACTCCAATAAATAGAACTAATTTTTCATAGATTTGTGCAGCACATTTCTTAGCATCCCAATTCATCCTGATCATCAGTATCATTTTGTTTTCACTTGGAATAAAAAGCAATTCATTTCAATAGTTATGCTGAACAGATATACGGAAAGCCCAGTTTACTTCTTAAAAATATTTAAAATATATTTGAATGATTTAAAATTCCCACGCACCTCCACAGTTATCCAATATGTGAATGATTTGTTGCTTAGTTCTAAAACTCTGGAGGCTTCTCCAAGTGATACTTTACATCTCCTCCAAGAACTAGCAAAGAGGGGACATAAGGTTTCAAAAGATAAATTATAATTCTGCTTAGAGAAAATAAGGTACTTAGGAAATATTATACCCCAAGAAGGACTTTTAACTGACTAAACACAGTCAAAGAATTATTAGATTATCCAGTGCCAAAAACAAAAAGAGATCTTAGAGGATTTTTAGGTTTAACTGGATACTGTGGAACTTAATAGGTCCCTGAGTTCTCTATCACCAAACCCCCTAGAGAAACTACTGAAAAGTGGTCAAACAGATCTTTAGACCTGGTGATTCAAGAAACAGCAATTCTCAACACTAAAACAAGCCATAACTTGAGTCCAGCACTGGGACATCCAAACTGTGATAAAACTTTTTCCCCCTTTGTACATGGAATTAATGGAACAGCCTCACGAGTCTTAGCTCAAGAATACGGAAATCACCAAGGGCCCTAAGGATATTATGGTTAACAACTAGATTCAGTGGCAAAGGTTTGTCCTGCCTAGGAGCTACAGCTGCAGCAGTCATACTGTACTAAACTGTGGAACAAACTATAAGTAAACCATTGTTTATATGTGCACCACAGTCTGTAAGCAATCCTAAACTCACATCACACTCACCATTACAGGATTACTTCATATGAGCTAATCCTCCTTTCTCCAAATATAACTATTCTTAGGTATAACAGGCTGAATCTGGACACAGATTCCATTTATCTAGTGGTTGGGAAAACGCCAGCACATCCCCAGGAACACACTGAGGGATGAGTTGTGGATCTGGTTTGCAAGGCAAGACTCTGCTGCTCAGCAAGCAGCTCTCTTGTTGTTTATTGGCAGTAATGAACAAGCATGACTGATTATGTGACAACGACAGGAGAAGCAGGGTCAAGGGGAGATAAAGAGTAATCAACTTTAAGGGAGAAGGGTCAAGGGAGACAAAGGGTAATCAACTTTCATGGGGAACAGGAGGGGACATGTCAGCCATGTATAAAGACAAGGCTTCCAGTGCAAGTACTTGGTGTAATTTCCAAGCTACTCCTTAGACCACCTCAGACCATGGCCACAAAATCAGTCAGATAGCTACCTAGGAGACCCTGACTGCCTCATGATGTGTGCACTGTCTTAAGGCAGTCATGCAGGAGAGCCTTATCCAATTCTTTCACACACACACAGGTGCATGGAGAGGCCATACACACAAGTGCAGAGGCCCTAAGTGGTAGAGAGGCCTCACATTACATCTATTTGCTAACAGATAAACTTGAGGAAGCTGAATCATGCCATCACTGCATCCAACTAGTTTTTCTCTTCTTAACTCCCAGAAGCCATTTTCAAGGTCAGCAACTAATCCTGACCTTGTTTTGTTTACAGAAGTCTCATACTTAGAAGATTCAACAGGAATATACCAAGCAGGTGAAGCTGTCACTCTGTCAGTTCTTGATAACGCCAGGTGGCCAAAACACATTCAGCCCAGCAGGGCCCTAGTTTGACAGTGTTTGTCATTGCTTGAGGATTATACATACTGAAAAAGGTATCAAATTAAAATCTCTTTTCAGCCAAAATGGAAAGGGTCTTATTAATGATCCTAACAAAGTCCTGCACAGCTAAAATACAAGAAGTTGATTTACACCTCTCCTTTAAAGAAAGGTCCCCCAGGAAAGTGTGAAGGCATTGTTGCGAAGGAAGTCCACTACATCTGTGAAGAAGCCAACTGCTCCAGGATGAGTAGCAGACAACTCTGGGACATGAACCCCTACCAAAAAAATGTATTTTTTCTAATTGTGTTTTTACACATGATTCTGATCACAATACTCTGTTTACCCAAATTGTCACTCACCTTTAACTCAAAATTTTATTCCTGGAAACAAACCGAGCAGTTATTCATAGGGTATAACCCTATCATTCCACACAAGGGACCCACTAAAATGACAATACTCTAAGTTCCATATTATGTTCAGAACCCATGCTTGATATATTTTTAGTATCCCCTTCTCCACTTCTATTACAAAGGACCTCTACCAGGGAAAATGTTCTATGAAAGCTTCTCTCCAAATATCACAGGGAGAAAAGTAATTAACTCTAGTCTTAATTAATTTTGTGTGTCTATAAGGATGGATGATGAGATGTTAAGAACTATTCTGACTCAAAAAACACCTTTCATCTAACAGCTTATGCCATAGAGTAACATGTCCCCATGACTTTGTTCCTTCCTATTGTGGGTAGAAGGGCTCAGATAATCTGAACAAAACAGTATGGAGTTTCCTCAAAATATGAAAAATAAATCTACCATATGTCCAACAATTTCATCCCTAGGTATCCACTACAAGAATGCAAAATACTATTTCAAAAAGATACATGCACTCCTGTCACCGCAGCACTATTTACAATAGCCAAGTTATGGAAACAAACTAAGTGTCCAAGGACAGATGAGAGGATTAAGAAGATGTGGTATAGATACACCATGAAATACTACTCAGCTATTAAAAAAAATATAGGGCCTCCCCGGTGGCGTAGCGGTTGAGTGCAGGGTTGCGAAGTTGGCCGCAGCCTCTGCAGCGCCGGTTCCATCCCTGGCTGCTCCCCGGCCACCAGAGGAGGGTCCCACATGGCGCGCAGACCTCTCCTGCCGCCCGCTGCTCCCCTCAGCAGTGTACTTCGGTCCTTCTGCCTGCTCTGCTCCCTGCTCTGGCTCTGGTGAATTCTCTCACCCTCCCACGCTTCTGACTGTACCCAGTGCTTGTATAAATAAATAAATAAATCTTAAAAAAAAAAAAAAAAAGAATATCATTAAAAAAAATATATATATAAACACCTGTCATTTGTGACAACCTGGAGGGGATTAACTAAGGCAAATTAGCAACTGAAAAAGAATTTAGGGCCTCCCTGGTGGCGCAAGGGGTTAAGCACTGCACTGTGAAGCAAATCCGCAGCCTCCATAGCAAAAGTTCAATCTCCACCCGGCCAGGGAGCAACCCACACGGTGAAGCAGACCTCTCCTATCTGGCCCACTGCTCCCCTCAGAAGTGTATTTCGGTCAATCTGCGTGTTCTCTTTCCCACTCTGTCTCTGGTGAGTCCTCTCACCCCCCGCATCTCTGGCCTATACCCCAGCTTTTGTATGCATAAATAAATAAATCTTTTACAAAAAAAAGATAAAAATAATTTAATGTTTTCTTAAGTTGAAAGAAATGAAAATAAGCTAACCAATACAAGAAGGTAATAAAAAATAAAATAATCTAATTAAATAATCAGGAATATAAGCAGGAGAAAGACAAATATTGGATGCTTTCACTCATATGTGAAATATAAAGAAACAAAATTAAGGAACTGACAAGACTACACCAAAACAAACCCTAGATATATGACTGCAGAACTGAGGTTACTAGATGAGGAGAGAGGGCGGGGATTGGAACAAAGCTGGAGAGGGGGCCCACTGGTCTATAGTAAAGGAATATAGGGGTTGTGAACCTATTCCCCTAAATCACATACAGTATCATAAACTAATATTATGACAATTAAAATTTTTTAATGTTTTCTTAATATGCAAAAGATGAAAATAAACCAAACAATCCAAGAATTTAATAAAAAAATCTAGTTAAAAATAACCAAGAATAAAACCAAAAACAATATTAATAGTAGAAAATAAATTGATTTTTCCTTCAGAATTTTAAACAGGGAAAAAAATGGGGATAAAGAAAAATGGAATTGATTATAGATGTGGCAGAGTTATGTTCACCAGATCATTCTTCTTTTTTTTTTTTTTTTTTAGGTTCCCTCTGACATTTTACCTTATCGGGTTTTTTACTTACTTTTAAAAATAATATCTATTTTTTCCTTACTGATTACATGGGTTCATTGTAGAAAACTGAAAAGTTACAGAAAAGGGCAAAGATAAAAATCATATATATTCAGGGCCTCCCCTGGTGGCGCAGCGGTTGAGCACTGGACTGCGAAGCTGCCAGCAGCCTCTGCAGTGCCGGTTCGATCCCCCGGCCAGCTGGCGAGGGTCCCACATAGCGCAGACCTCTCCTGCCACACCCGCTGCTCCCCTCAACAGTGTATTTCGTCGGTCTGCCTGTTCTGCTCCCCACTCTGGCTCTGGTGAATTCTCTCACCCTCTCGCACTTCTGACTGTACCCAGTGCTTGTATAAATAAATAAATAAATTTTAAAAAATCATATACATTCATATACTACATTAATGACAACTTCCTCCCTTTTAAAGATAACCACTATCCTGACCTTTTGCTTTGCTTTATATTTTAGCCATGTAAGTATGCATCCCTAAATGAGTTTAGTTTTGCCTGTTTTAGAACTATATAAACAGAAACAATATATATTCTTTTTGGTATGTCTTCTTTTACTCAATATTGTGAAATAAATCCATGTTGTTGCTTATAACTGTAATTTATTCTGTTTTCATTACTGTTAAATATATCAGGGATGGCCACAACCTTTGTTGATGAATATTTGGGTTTTATCCAAAATTTGGTTATTGTGAGTAGTGTTAGACATATAAAATTCATATACATGTACTTTGGTGTAAATTCCTTGGAGTACCATTGCTGAATGTTTTAATTCTTAAGTTTAAAAGGAGGGACAAGTGTCAATAACTGAGAAAATGAGTAGATTAATTTTGAAATTGTGTTTATAGTCCAAAAATACTACTGAGAGGAATAATAAAATTTTATTTTACACAAAGAGTAAAATGAACTTAAAATAATTTTTAGAAATACCACTGTCTTATCAGCTCATAAAATAAAGCAGTTCTTACAATTTTAAGAGCATCACAAATCTGAGAATTTGTGTTTTTTTTAAATAATAAATTTTATTTTTATATTCCCCATACAATTGCAAACCCCCATTCTGACCCCAATCCCTCCCCTCCCGCCCCAACCCCCAAAAAGTGTCTCTGGTTTATGAACAGAGACATATTTTTTGTTGATTTTGATTTTCACTTTCCTATAGTTATTCATTTTCCTGGTCCCTTATTTAAGTTTTCTAGATTCCTGCTATGAGTGAGACCATCCGGTATTTTTCTTTTTCTTTTTGGCTTAACAAATCTGAGAATTTGAAGAAACATTTTCATTTCCATACAAGTTTTGGGTATTCACAAGTTCCCAAAGTTCTGCTTTTAATCCAAGTTAAAACAAACAAACAGAATCTTGCTTGGGACTGAATTTTTTAAAGTTTCTATCTCATGCCATATTACATTCAAGTTGAAAAATGCATTTAAAAGTTGCTTTATAAAATATCTTTGGCTCCCTATTCTCATGTTTTTACCCAACAATGGTGAAGGATGTCTAAGGCCTGCAATTGTGCTATTAAAGCTAAGCGATTATGCCAGAGGCTAGGGAGGGGGAGGAGATAGGATAGGACACTATGCACGGTATAGTAGGAAATCTGCACATACAATTGTTTATGGCCTGTCTGCTCTCATGTCATTTTCTCAGCCCAAGAACATGTCTGGAGGAGTGCAGGGAGGCAGTGCTGTCTGAAGATCAGCCTCGACACACTGGGAAATGCTTGAGGTCAGGTGTCCAAGAGAGAAATAAGATGCTTCAGAGGCTGGACATCACAAGCTCCTGGCAGCAGAGAAGGCCTGCTTACTGCTGAACGGTCTCTTCAACTGACTATAAAAAGTCAGCTGTAAATGCAACATAAAGGCAGTTTCTTTAGGGTATTAACACCCCCCAACAACTACTAGCAACAACCCCCCCCCACACACACACAGGTTGCCAGCTATTTGATTAAAGTCCACTTTAAAGATTCAATTCCTATCTGTACTTTATTGGCATTTGTTGGTGACAGGTGGCTCCAGCTCCTGTCTCCCGGTTACAATTACACTGGATCCCTTGAGCCAGGCAGTAAATAGGCCAGGCTATAAAGCAGAATTCATTTTCTTAATGCAAGGAGTCCTTAATAAATCTTGGTATTTTCCATCCTCAAAGCATCTTACAATACGTTTGCTACCTCTAGGCTTACGCCTTAGCTAAAAGTTGGCCATTAGCTGAGGAATATATAGTTCTTCCAAAACTTTTGGAAGCAAATTATAGCATCATCACAAGTTGTATGTGAAGGACACCTTCATAAGAACCTAAGATTTCCGGGAGGCCTACTTAAGCAAGGCCCACTCTGTTCAGTTTAGGGAAGAGAACCTAGGCCTCCATCGGGAGTGAAAGCACATCAAGCAACAGATGTCACTCAGGAACGGTTTGCTAAGGGCCTACTATGTGCAAATGTAGTAAGCACTGAACATACACATGATGTTCAGACAGCAAACAGGTCTGTGGAGTCCATGCCTACCCATCCCCCCCAAACCGACCGCCCCCCCACACCACCCCCTCAGCTCTCCCCGAGCAGGGCCTCCCGCTCCGCCCACTGCGCAGGCGCAGTCCTGACTGCTTCCGGGCACGGAAACTTCCACGTGCCCGGGAGGGTCCCGCTTTGTTCCTGACGCTTCCAAGGGAGCTGGTGGGAGAAGTTGTTTCACGGTTAGGACTTAAAATATGAAGAACTGAGCAAAGAAAGCAACATAAGGTTTGTTGGGAATGTGGCCAAGGAGGCGAACTGGCTCATAAAACTAGTGAGATTCCGGGGAATTGAAGTGTGGAATGTTAATTATTATTTTTTTTTTTAAAGATTTATTTTTATTTATTTATTTATACAAGCACTGGACACAGTCAGAAGTGCGGGAGGGCGAGAGAACCCTAATTATCATGAAGTCAGGGATTCTGGGCCCACAGGTGGGCCGGGCGCCCTGCTACTGCCTGTGAAATATTAATTTTTCTTTTTTTAAAGATTTTTTTATTATTATTTATACAAGCACTCTGGTACCGGCCACACGTTCGGGAGGGTGAGAGAAACTACCAGAGACAGAGTGGGGAGCAGAGCAGGCAGAAGGACCGAAACGCACTGCTGAGGGGAGCAGCGGGCGAGACAGGAGAGACAGGAGGGGTCTGCCGCACCATGCGGGTAGCTCCCTGGCCGGTGGGAGATCGAACCCGCGCTGCAGAGGCTGCGGACAGCTTCACAGCGCTGCGCTCAACCCCTTGCGCCACCAGGCAGGCCCGAAATACTAGCTTTCCTCAGATGAGCTGGTTCGCATGCTTGCGCCTCCTGTGCCCAGGTGCTGAGAGACGCCGAGGTGGCCGGGCGCCGCCACGGGCAAGCCCTCCAGCCCTTCAGCCCGGACGTGGCCTCGACCACAGCCCCCCAAAGACAGAAGGGAGCGGTCCGAATCCTCCTGGACTGGGGCGCGGAGCCGGGCCCGTCCAGGGTCCGACCGGCGGGGTTCAGCCCGGGTGCGTTTTCGCGGGGGCGGGGGTTCGGGCGTGCCTCAGCCCAGGCGCCGCCCACCGCCGCCGCGCCCGGGGACTCCCCGGAGCCGAGCCTGGGGAGCGCGGAGGCGGGGAACGCCGCCCGGGTGACGGCTGCGCGCGGGGCGCCGCGAGGCGCTGAGCGGCCCGGGCCGTCCGGGCCGTCGCGAGGCGCGTCGCCGCGGAGCAGAGCCCGCGCTCGGACGATGCCGCTGGTGCTGGCCGCCCGCTGTCTCGCTGCCGGAGCCGGTGGCCGTGGGGGCGCTCGGGACACGGGCGTGCGGGGCGGTGGGCCCCGAAGAGCGGAGCCGGAGGTGAGCATCCTTCGGCGGGCGGGCGGGCCGCCGCGTGTCCGAGGCGCGCTGGCCGTTGTGAAGGTTGAGTGGAGGCTTTGGGGAGACAACTTCGCCTGTGTGCTTCTTGATCTCCTAGTTCAACTCTTTGAGTATATTTACACGTTTCGGATCTAACAGTGGTGTGGGTGCAGGAGACGGCCTTCTGGGCTTTGGGTAGTTTCGTCGGAACCATCCGCTAACCCCCTCTACTCGGGACACTGTCTGCCCTTCCCGTGCTTGTGGTGAATTTATTCCAGGGATTTGGAATGCTCCGTTTGCGGGACACGGCCACCGCGGTGGCTGTGTGCTGAAACCTGTTTTCTATGGAAAGCTTGAGGGTGACTGTAACTCTAAGGCTTTAAAAATAGCACAGTACCCATCAAATTTTAAAAAACGTGGGCTCCAAGTGCGATGTGAAGTACCCCAACGCAGTAAGTGCATCCTTTGATTTTGGGGGTAACAGGAATATAGAATTACTTCAAAATAAATAGAATTGACACGAAGTGATTATTGCTTATTTTAAGTTTTTGAATTCACTTTTTGATGATTGCCTGTTAAATGTGTTTGTGTAGAAGGAATAGGAAGGGTCCAAGTTTTAAGTGTCATTGATACACATTTAGAAAATTGTTGGTTTTAGGGTTCATTTTAAATAATATCGCTGCTGCTTGGAAAGTTGGTTACATTTGAGACCAAGGGGACTAGAGAAGTCAAATCAGTATTAAGAGATGTTTTCAATATTCTGTCATTGCTCGCGCTCTTAACTTCTAATTAAAAATTGTCTTTAGCTTATTGACTAGATATTTTAAAATTTGAACCTTAGCTTATCAGGAAGATGTCAAAATTTTGGAGAGAATGCCTTAGCCTCTTGGATACCCATTATATAATTTTTTTTAATTATTGAAGAAGTCAAATGACATGGGAAAAATAAGAAATTATCTATAGAGTTCAGCTATTGACCAATAGGAAGAACAGCATGATAATTTTTTTGTGTGAAAATTTTAACTCAAGTGCCTGGTGAGGGTTTCAACTTTAAAGTATATAATTGAACTGGTTTTTGGCTTAATGCATTGAAATGCTTTATCATTTCATAATACACCAGTGTCAAATCATTAGGTTGTATACCTGAGACTAACGTAATGCTATATGTCAGTTATTTCTCAGTTTCAGATATGTATTATTATACATCCAGTATCTTGTAACTGTAGTGTTTTTATTAATTAAAAAAAAAGAGCGTGTAGTACTTTTACTGAATTGCAGGAAACCTGAAGATCACTGTCTGACCACATCAACTATTGTACTTGGGCACTTTTAAATTATAAAGTTATATTTTGTGATACTGAAAGATGACAGTGTGACTGGATTATAGAATTTTTTAATTAGGAAAAGCAATCGCCATTTCACAATACCTGCAGATTAATTCTAGAAAATTAGGGTTTTTGGTAAATGTGTTTAGTCTGCTCTAACTGTGTTCTATTTCCTGTGTCATTTATTTTAAAGTATCTTTACTTTCATGAAGATGATTTAGGGAATTTGAAGTGCCTGCATGCAATCTGTGCTTAAATGTGGTGTAATTTGATTAACTCTATAAACCCTGAAAATGTTGCTCAGTTGGGATTAATTTTCAATAAGCTTTACCTTTTTCTTAATTCATATTTTGCTAATTATCCTTACTTGTCAAAGAGGAACATTTTTTTCATGTTAATTCAACAAATGTTTTCAGAGCACCAGTGTTTTATTCATTGATTTAATAGGGTCTTTGGTTTATGCTTTGTATTACTTTACATTTGATAAAGTTAGAACAGTGGTAGGGATAGATTGTAGAAATTAATTTTTTAGAAATAGCCCTATTTTGGGATCTACCCAAAAGGACACAAAAACATTGATTCAAAAGAACAGCTGTACCCCTATGTTTATTGCAGCACTATTTACAATAGGTAAAACCTGGAAACAACCCAAATGCTCAAAAATAGATGACTGAATCAAAAAGATGTGGCATATATACACAATGGAATATTATTTAGCAATCAAAAAAGATAAACTCATGCCATTCACAGCAACATGGATGGAACTAGAAGGAATTATGCTCAGTGAAATAAGCCAGAAGGAAAAAGAAAAATATCGGATGGTTTCACTTATCGCAAGAATATAGGGAAACCAAATAAGACATCAGTGTAAAAAAATAATAACAGTACAAAACACAACAAAGCAAAAACAGACAATCAAATCAGAGACATACTGCAGGGGAGGAGGAGGGAAGAGGAATCAGAAGGAGGGAGGGGGGGAGTACGTGGGACCGGGATGATGGTGCACGGGTGCATTGGTGAAGGAAACTCTATGGGGACTACACCTGAGGGGGTGGGGGGAAGCAAATATTGTTTAAAAATGAACAATGATGTAAAAAATAAATTAATTAATTTAAAAGTTTTTAAAAAGAAATAGCCCTATTTTATAAGGTGATGTAGAGTTGTATAGTAAATGACAACATTCAGAGAAACTTTCCCTATTATAGTCCCCGAAGTCTGGGAGCAACTCTATATCCTTGGAATGTATAATCCATGTCATGGAAAGCTTTTGTAATTACTGGTTTTGAAACTAATGATATCTTCTCCTGAAAATCAGTTTTTAATTGTCAGCTGAGACTTTGGCAAAGACGCAACTACCATTGTGACTACCATTGTCAATATATTTGGACAATTAAAAATCTTTATATAAATCTCATTTTCATTCTGGGTTGCTTTGGTAGCAGTCATTAGACCCAGGTAACAAAAAATGTTTTGACGTGTAGATTTCTCAGAGAGGTTTAACACTGGCAACTTAAAAGAATTTGAGAACAATAATGCAATAGTGAAAAATCACTGGCTATCTATCTTGTCAGGATGCAAATCTAATATCTACATTCTCACACACTTCGAAGGGAGAAATGCTTTCCTTTTGCCAACCAAGATGAAACTTCTTTTTCACTTGTAAGCACAGGATTGTTATCACTGGTGTATTTATTTACAGGTTGAATAGCAAAACAGTCAAAAGAGAAGAGGGAGGTGTGGAGGGGGAAGGTCATTAATAGATATTGACAAAGGATAAGTACATAGCATTTTTTAATATTAAATCATCAGAAGCCATTGTAATCCTCTGGGTCTTGGGATATGTGGACTGCAATGATGACTTGAAGTTCCAAATTGTTTACAGAAACTCTGTGATTGTGTTAATATTTGTCCTGGAAAAGATACATGATTTTATCATATTCTCAAAAGGGTGTGAAAAAACCCTTCCTTCCCCCAACAAATTTAGCAGTAATAAACTTGTGAGATTTGGTTTTTATATGAACAGATTTTCCTAGCTACATAGTATAAGATTTTGACTGACAATCTTTTGATTCTTCTGTTAGCTTCCATTTATTGTACCTTATAGTGACCTCTTTTTTGACAGGCTAGTGTTCTCTACTCTGAACTTAGAAGTCTTGTTTAGAGAGACATTTCAAGCTCACGTTAGCATTTTAATGTTATTCTTAGTAGAAACTAATAGTAAAAAACAATCATCCATATAGGAAGTTACAAACATTTTTTAATGTAAGTAGATGAAAATTTTAACACAAGTTCGTGTTATTAATGTAATAAGACAAATCAGAAAGGGACAAAACTTTTATACAATCAACAAATTCTTTGCAAGTATAATTATATATTGTAATGATGTACACAGAAGTCTTATCCTACACAACCTTTGAGCTTGAAATGATGATTTTACTTAATATGAATGTGTCTTTACATTCTATGTGGTGTGTTTTGTATTAAGTCATATTTAGGGAAGGAATAGGAAACAACTTCAGCAAACAGCAAAAGAACAAATTTTTTTTAAATTCTACAAATCCATATTTTTCTCTCCAAAATCTGATGTTTTGGTATTTGCATGTGTCTTTGAAGCCCATGTAAAACCCAGTATTTTAGTTTTTCCAGATTTGCTATCCCTGCATATCTGAGGTATTTTGCCTACACAAATACAAGCATTTTATTTATGCTTGTTTCCTCTTGATACTAAAAAGAAAATAAGACTTCACAGGTCAGTAAATAATAAAACTGAAAAAGAATGGAGGGATGTTAAATGATTAACATTAAGGTGTAAGTATTAAAATTTATACCTTGTATGATTAAACATTGTCAACAACATAGCACGTTATCATTGTTCTGTGTGATGCATGTATTAATATATGAAAGCAAGAAAATGATAATTGAATTAGTTTACTAAGTGGTTATTTAATTTTCCATTTTTACATATGAAGAAACTTAGTCACAGAGAGAATTGGTAACTGGTCCAAATTTGTACAGTTAGTAAGGGACAGAACGGGATTTGAAACTAGGTGATCTGGCTTTACCAAACTGTCACTGAAAATATTTATCTAATCTATACATGAATTAGTAAAAAAAAAAATTATTCAGACTACTTTTGCTTAATTTTTTAAGGAAAATTACTTGCTACAAATAACAAATTATTGCTTTGCTCACCTTATATTTGATTGTCCAAAAGTAGGACTAACAATTTTAATCTGCAGAATAGCATCACAAAAGTCAGGAAAAATAAGTCAAATTCATTTCTCTGCATATGGTGCTATGACCAGTGTTCTAGATACCTTTCTCCTGAAAAGTCACTAATATTTAAGTTTTGCCTACAGATTTGTTTGGTGTTCTTTTTTTTTTTTTTTAAAGATTTATTTATTTATTTGTACAAGAACCGGGACACAGGCCAGACGCACGGAAGGGTGAGAGGATTCACCAGAGACAGAGTGGGGAACAGAACAGGCAGACTGATGAAATACACTGCTGAGGGGAGTTAGCTTCCAGTTAGCAATAGAAGAGGTCTGCTGTGCCATGTAGGACCCTCGCCCGCCGGCCAGGATCGAACCAGCGCTGTAGAGGCTGCGGACAGCCCCCACAGTGCTGCTCTCAACTGCCTGCGCCACCAGAGGAGGCCCTGTTTGATATTCTTTTAAGTCTCCAATCTACCTACTTGGTATAATCCCCACCAGGTTTATTTCATATTATAGACATTACCTGGTTAAACTTCTTCTATGGATTATTTGAGAGACGTGATTGTTGTTAAAGACAGGTAGAATCTTGAACACTGCGATGTTAGAAATAAACAAATTATATTAAAATTCATTCTTGATAGGAGCTTTAATAAAGGTTCACATTAAGCACTTGTTGCTGATATGAAAGAGGTTATTGCCAGTTGTTACTCAAATTCAAATTAAAATGCAGAAAGAAAATTAATTTTAAATGAACATTCTGCCTCTTTCATGAGGATGTATACATTATTTAGGAATCATAGTTCTGTATTAATGTTTCCTGGGTATAATTCCATTACACATACACATAATCCAATATTAAGGAGTTATCTTCAAAAAATGTTTTTATCTTTCTGACTTCAGCCATATATCATTTACTTTTAGGTGCAACAGACTGTAGTAGATGAATAGTGATTGATGGTTTTATTTTCCACATCAGGATGTGTAGAAAATGAAAACTACTATTGAACATCTATAGGAACATCTGGCATAACAAAAATGACTCAGTACACAGTTAAATGGCATTAGAGGATATTGTGAGGAATACTGTTGGTTTTTAACTAGAGACAATAAATCCAAGGGAAAATGGATTTAATGCAGGTTCAGTCATTGGAAGTTTATCAAACAATTTCTCATATATTAGTATATAATTATTTTCCTACTTTAATATAAACGGACTGTGGGTTTTTAGATATGACTAATTTTAGAGATTACTTTGCTACTGGGGAAAGTAATTGATAAATTTTCTACAAGGATTAAATAAGGTGCTATTATTATTAGTCTTTCTCTTTCAAGAATTTTGAATTCCCTTGAAAATTATGTGTCATTATCTTTAATCATCTGATTATTCCTCTGCATTTCCCTAATGTCTTTTAAAAAGTCTCATAACCACAATAGATTAGCTACTAATCTTATCCCTGTACTTTTGCAACAATTCCCTAACTCCTTTTGCATGTAATTTCCATCTGCTGTTAAGCAAATGCCTCAGTTTTGGGTTTTATTGATTGATCTGTTCATCTTTCACAGCCTGTTAGCACAATTAATTTCTATATATACCCTTCCAGCAACACATCTAATTTCCAGGACTTTGGCCAAACAGTCATTTCTGTTTATAGCTGTATAAGGGGGAGAAAAAGTGCTTTTAAGCTAGAAAAGTGGTGACTTCTTGCTGATTTCATTTGCCTTTCACTGTTTTTTTTTTCCCCCAATACAGTAACTTTGAAGGCACTTTTTTATATTTAATTTTAATTTTTACATTTTTGGGGGGCTCACTCAGCAAGTTACCCTCTAGTTACATTCATCTATAAATATAATAAAGCAAGGTTGATATATAGGAGAAGGGTAGATAATCCAGGTTATTTTCCCTGTTGCAGAATAGATTTGCAAGTTATCTTTTGCTAGTTTACTCCATGATAGTTATTTTATTTCTGTCAAGCTAGTTAAAACTTGGGCATTTTAAGGTTGAAAGAAATAGGACTGAGTCAGAGAAGATTTGAGCTGTTTTCTCCTTTTTTGTAGCCAGGATGACCTTGGCCTCTTTGTGGAACCTGATCTATTTTTGTCAAAGCTTCTAGACTCCAAAGAGAAAGAAACCAGGGGAGTCCTAACCCTGAGGGGCCCCTTAACTTTAATTATTCCCCTGATGAAAAGCAGCCAGATTGGAGGTACCTTCCCATAGCCTAAACTCTTGGGATGCTCTTTAAAGCATATAAATTACATTTAACTTTACTCTCATTTGACTATCTCTAATTAGAAAAAGGTCCCTCCTTGGGCCTAGAAAGAAAACCTGCCTCTAAATTTTACAGAAATCCATGAATACAGTATAGGACATTAAAACAAAATTAGGACTTTAGTCACCACAAAATCATGGAAATCTTTGAGTATCAGTTTTTACTTCTCGTTTGGGAAATCCCTTGTAATGTAATTTAAGTGGCAAGGAGTCAAGTCTACAAAACTGTTAAATGTGAGAAAAAAATCCAAAAGAAATTCCCATCCCTTAGCAACAGACCCTTATAAAAGCACTTGCCCCAGTTCTGCCTCTGTCTGCCCTTTACCTACCCAATGTGGCCCCATGAGATGCACCACATACTTCTTCCAGGACTTGTGAATAATAAACTTACCTATTTCAATTCTGCTTGTCTGTTGTTGAATCTTGGATTACCATTTGGTATCCTGTGTCCACTTAAGTGGTGATGACAAACTCATAACAAGCTCACTTAATTTTCCAATATAACATATACCCAAGCTTATTGCTTATTTATCTTCTTGATATTTCTCTCTCTTCTGTCCTCAAATATAACATAGTCTTAACATCTGCTAAGAATATGAACAGGTTAAAACAGGTGCAACTGAGACTTTTTTTCCCTTGATTCCTTTATAAGCCTCTCCCACCCTGCCTTGCTCTAAGAAGAAAATTTGAAATATATCGATGAATATAAAATTATTTTTTAAAAAAGATTTATTTATTTATGCATACAAGAACTGGGGTGCAGGCCAGAGATGCGGCAGGGGCAGGGGGGAAAACTCACCAGAGACAGTGGGAAACAGAACAGGCAGATCTACTGAAAATACACTGCTGAGGGGAGCAGTGGGTAGGCCAGGAGAAAGGAGAGGTCTGCTGCGCCATGTGGATAGCTCCCTGGCTGGCCAGGGATCGAACTTGTGCAGCAGTGGTTGTGGGTAGCTTCATAGTGCTGCGTCTTAATCCCTTGCACCACTAGGGAGGTTCAGAATATAGAATTCTTACATTTAATAGAAACAAGGTAAAAAATTTCATACCCATGCATACACATATATACATTTCAGATTAACTCTCCTGCAGAGAAAATTTAGTTACTGTACTAAATATGTTTTACTTGGAAAAAAGTCTTGAGGACAGTTTAGTTTTCCTTTCAATGGAATATCTCCCAAGAATTTTTAGGAAAGCTTATCAAGTCAGTAACTTCTTTGTTATAGCCTACGGTTGGTATGCTCTGTGATTTCAGCATTCGTGTGGTCAGATTTTTCCCCCATGCTAAGGGTTTTGTTTTCCACTGTTATGTCAGTGGATTTTGTCATCCACTGTCTGAAGCAGTCCTGTGCAATTGCCCGTCATATTAACTTACAAGTTTAAGATTCTTACTGATGTACTTAAAACTTACCCTATCGCTTACTGTAATCACAGTAGACTTGCAAACACCATTAATCACCAACTTCCAGATGTACATATTACCCATATAATTATTATAAAATATTTTATAATATTAAAAAACAAATACAGTAGTGTAAATAGGGGCCTCCCTCGTGGCATAGGTGGTTGAGCACAGCACTGTAAAGCTGTCTACTGCCTCTACAGTGCGGGTTCGATCCCTGCTAGCCTCAGAGCAACCCACATGGCGCAGCAGACCTCTCATGCCTCACCTGCTGCTCACCTTGCCAGTGTATTTTAGTAGATCCTCCTGTTCTGCCCCCCCTCCCCAGTGAATCCTCTCACACCCCTGCACCTCTGGCTTACACCCCAGTTCTTATATGCATAAATAAATAAATCTTAAAAAAAATTGTACTGTTAAATGTTAAAGATGTTCTTACACGAATTCCAGTTCACATGGGAACTTGTGAGGAATAGGCCCACAAGGATGTCAGTGAGAAGGCACTGAGACTTGCACAAAATAAGCTCCCCCTAAATGAATCAAGAGTGAAAAGGAGGAGAAATTAGTTGGGGAAAAAAATGAATGGAGAGGACAATAAAGAGATAATTCCAGAGGAAGCTTCTGACCATAAATCTCTACATATTTCTCTCTCTTGTAGATACTCCTTTGTCATTTCTCATATATAGACCAAGTCCTGGTTATAACTGTATGATGGTAGATTCCACTGTGGAGTGGTAAGTATTTCAAATAATAGCTTTTCTACTGCAATTATTTATACTACTGTATCTGTTTTTTTGCTTGTTTGTTTTAAAGATTTATTTATGCATACAAGAACTGGGGTACAGGCCAGAGGTGTGGGGGGTGAGAGATTCAATAAAGATAGAATGGGATACAGAATAGGCAGAATGACTGAAATACACTGCTGAGTGGTGTAGCGGGCGAGACAGGAGGGTCTACCGTGCCATGTGGGTTGCTCCAAGACTGGCGGGGATTGAACCCACATTGCAGAGGCTGTGGACAGCTTCATAGCACTGCGCTCAACCACCTGTGCCACGAGGGAGGCCCCTATTTATACTACTGTATTTGTTTTTTAACCCACTTCAGGTAAACTCTTCCACTTTACAATTGATTTATAATTAATTTGGCAACAAAAAAGATATGTGAAGAATGTTTATTTTTTCATACATTAGAATATGTTTAAAGTACATACATATTTCTACTTTACAGTAAGAACTTTTGGGTACTTCTTTTATAAAGAACTTGGTTGGTATTTTAGGTAGAAAAATGGGTGAATTACAGCCCTGTGGAAATTGGCCTATACAAAATTTACCATAAGTATTGAATCTTTGAATAATGTATTTCAAAGTTCAAGCCAGTACTTAGAACCTCTGTGACATCAAAGGTTTGGAAATGCCTTTTGAACCAGTTCGGATGTGTAATAAAAAACTAGTTACTTTGTAGCTATTTTTTTCATTTTTATGTTTTTATATTTTTTCATCAAAAATGTTATTGCCATACTTGATCACCCATATGATTCTAAAAACAGCATCTCAGAGGATGGAAATTGAACCAACTATTGACATTTTATTTTATTTTATTTTTTTAAAGATTTATTTATTCATTTACACAAGAACCAGGGTACAGGCCAGATGCGCAGGAGGGTGAGAGGATTCACCAGAGACAGAGCGGGAACAGAACAGGCAGACAGACGAAATACACTGCTGAGGGGAGCAGCGGGCGTGACAGGAGAGGTCTGCTTGCATGTGGGTTGCTCCAAGGCCAGCGGGGCTCAAACTGGCGCTGCAGAGGTTGCGGACAGCTTCACAGCGTGGTGCTCCACTGCCTGTGCCACCAGGGGAGGGCCCAACTATTGACATTTTTTAAAAAAAAAGTCAATGTCTGTGCCAGAGTCATAGACAGAAGCACCCAATTTATCTAAGGTGGATAAATTTTCTGTTTGAAATTTAGAGAAGTGGTGGGTTGTTTAATAATAAACAGTTTATTATTAAAATTAGCTGTTTAATAATAAACAGTTAATATAAGGCATTAGCTTACATACAGTTATAATTTCTTACATATATCTGTATGTGCAACCACAGAGAAAATGTAAATAAATAGAGCCTAAAATAAAGCCTGGTAGAGAGAAAGATAAGTATAGGAGGAAACAAAACACTTAATAGTTTACAACTTTAAATCTTATTGACACACAGGTGAGGAGAGTGAAATTTAGGTGTATATATTGAGTGAATGCAGAATCATGTCTACTGATTTCTAGCATAGTGTTTCTTCCATACTATATCATAAAACCTCTCGAAAATTATTTTCAAGTTAATTTCTTTGTCCCGACCCGCGGGATTCGGAGGCACGAAAAGAGAAGGGCTGAGGATTGAAATGAGGCGGCTCCGGACATTTCTTAAAGATAATTTGAAATAAAACTGATCAGTTGGACCCTTAAGTCGCTAAGGTCCTAGCTCTCTAGTCAAGTCATCCTTGGCTACTTGTAACTGGTCACTGTTTCTAGTTCTAATTTTTTTTTTGCACTTTAGAAGAAAGTTCTTTTTTAATCTTAGCAAAGTTTTCAACACTAATCTGAGAACACTCAGATTTTGTTTGCTTTGAGATTTTCATTTGGTAACATTCCATATTTTTACACAAGGTACTGAAATTTTATACTGCCCAAATAGTTCAAATTAATACAGACTTACTATAAATTTCTATGAGTTTAGAAATACAGTGCAGTCTCTAATCTATGAATTTTCTTTTGATAAAGTGTCTTTCTGGTGAGTGGTAAATGTGGGTACTGATTTTTCAGTAGCACACAGTTTCTGTTTTTCTAAATCTTTTTTTTTTTTAAAGATTTATTTATTTATGCATGCAAGAGCTGGGGTACAGGACAGAGATGCGGGGGGTGAGAGGATTCACCAGAGACTGAGTGAGGAACAGAACAGGCAGAGCAACCGAATTACACTGCTGAGAGGAGCAGCGGGCGAGACAGGAGAGGTCTGCTTTGCCTTGTGGTTTCTCCCTCACAGGCCAGGGATTGAACTTGTGCTACAGAGGCTGCGAATTGCTTCGTCGTACCGTACTTAACCCCTTGCACCAATAGGAAGGCCCCTGTTTTTTCTTAATCTTTTAAATCTAAGTAAAATAAGTATCAACAGACCAGAAATATTTTCTTGGTCTCTCGTTGGCTCTTTTTTTTTTTAATCTTTTTTATTTTCTGGTAGTGATTCCAGGTAGCTACTGTAATCACTGTGTAGTTATTATAAACCCTTGTTGCTGATTCATAATAATGTCCTCCAGGGAAGTGGTACCCAACAGATAGCTCTTCCCCAATAAGATTCGATAGTCTCCACGTGCTGCTTTTTGGGAGAGATTTTGAGGTTTTGTTATCGGGACCCAGCCGCCTCAGTGGTGGTATCCAGCAGGACAATGATGTCCTTTCACCCTGCTGCTTCACCACAAGTCAGTTGTGGCAGTTGCTCCTCAGAACCCAGTAACTGCCTTTTTGTCAGTTGTGGCAGTTGCTCTTCAGAACCCAGTAACTGCCTTTTTGTCAGCTGTGGCAGTTGCTCCTCAGAGCTCAGTAACTGCCGTTTAGCTGTGAGCTATTGGTGCTAAATGGTCCAATCAGACTTGTGGGTGAAAGAGGATACAAGCCAGGGTTGGAGGGAGATGAGAGGGGGACCCAAAGAAGAAGGAGAGACAGCGCTGGCCCCCAGAGAAAGGAAGGATGATGCCAGCCCCTGAAGAAAAGAAGACGGTTCCAGCCTTCTCAGAAAGAAGCATCCAGCAGCCGCCCTTTGAGGAGGGAAGAGAAGCTGAAGGACTCTGTCTTTGACATTGCCTAAGAGGAGCACCAAAGGCCCTGGGCCTGGTGTCTCAAGGAGCTGTTTGTTGTTGGCATAACCCAACAACTCACAAAGAGCTGTTAACACTTGGTGTCTCTGACACCACCTCTGCGGGACCAGTAGTGGCCATCACTACTGGTCAGTGCTGTCCAGCACTCCTGGTGACCGGTGGTGACCATCACTGATGGTACCTGGGTGAGATTGCTGCCATTTGTTAATACTGTAAGCTCTTTGTTTCCTGTTTGTAAATAAACCCCATGATTGTTGTTCCTGGAGTCTACGGTCTCTTGCAGTTGTGTGCACGGGTGAGAACCCACAGTGACCTGTCCTCTTATTGAGCACTGTCCTTTGTTGGGCTACAGTTCTTGGTTTTGGTTTTTGGCCTTTTGCAGCCTTTTGTGGCTCTCTGGTCTTAGAGCCTGGCCAGGTAGGAGGCTGTTCCTTCCATCTGGCCTCCTGCCCTGTGCCCTCTCTTGTGGTCCTCTTTGCCCTATTTCAATTTTAGCAATGGCAAAGTAAACGAAGTGAATGGAAACGAAGTAAGATAGTCTTAATGGCCATTTTAATGAAAGTGAAAGCATAATAAAACTACTCCAGCCTCAACTCTTTTGTTTCCAGTTTTCTATTAATTTTATGTAAAGAGGATGGAGATGATCTAGAAACATTTTTTTTATTTAATAACATCTACCTTCTACATATAGTACTGGGGAGAAGGCTTTTTTTTTAAAAAGCAACTTTTGGGACCTACCTGCTGGTGCAGTGGGTTGAGTGATGCGCTGTGAAGCTGTCTGCAGCCTCTGCAGTAAGGGTTCGATTCCTGGCTGGCCAGGGAGAGACCCACATGGCGTGGCAGAACTCTCCTGTCTCGCCCGCTGCTCCCCTCAGCAGTGTCTTTGGTCCGTCTGCCAGTTCTGCTCCCCGCTCTGTCTCTGGTGAATTCTCTCACCCTTCCATGTCTCTGGCCTATACTCCAGTTCTTGTATAAATAAATAAATCTTTAAAAAAAAAAAAAAAGCAACATTTTGCCAGTGTCAGGATATGAAACAATTGAAACTTAGACACTGCTAGTGATAGTGTATAAATTCAATATAATAAAAGATTGGGGCCTCCCTGATGATGCAAGGGGTTAAGACACAGCACTGTGAAGCTGTCTGCAGCCTCTGCTGCACGAGTTTGATCCCCAGCCAGGGAGGTGACCTACATTGTGCAGCAGACCTCTCCTGACTCGCCCGCTGCTCCCCTTAGCAGTGTACTTAGGTTGATCTGCCTTTTCTTTTCCCCACTCTGTCTCTGGTGAATCTTCTCACCGCCCCCACACACACCTCTGGCCTTTGCCCCAGCTCTTGTATGCATAAATAAATGAATGTTAAAAACAAAAATAAGGTTGAGAAGCTGGACTACACAAAAATTAGTCTTCCTATGGGAGAAAAATGCTGTAAGTAAAAATAAAAGACAAAACTATTGCAACAGTTATGATAGACGAAAACTACAAATATCTCTGTATATAGGATCCTGACAAATTATTAACTAAAATATCATCTTACATGTTTTTTGAAATGGAGAATAAGGTAGGAACCAGTGACTCAAAGAAAAAACAAGCTCACTTAACCTGCTAATCATGGAGGGAAAAAATCAAATTAAGCTACGAGCTTCTCTTTTTGTTGTTTGCACAAGTAAATTTGATAAAATACCAAAATATATTAAAGAGAGCATTTTCTCATTTTTCTTACATAAGTAGAGATTTGTTAAAATAATAATTTAACAAGGCCAGGTAAAGAAAGATGAATTAAGAGACCAAGAAAATACCATCTGAGAAGATTATGAAGTCACAATAGCCAGGAGAAGAGTGTTTTTCAAGAACATATTAGTCAAGAGTATCAAACTAAGAGAGAGGCCAAGTAAGTTATGAGCCATAAATGTGCTTTTGTGAGTGAGAGACTGAAGTGGAAATCATTGGTGACTAAAGTTTATTGTTTAGGTAGAGTAATGGAAATGGAAATCAATGTAGATTGCAGGGGATGAAAGAGGTGATCTATATAAGGGAAATATGACCCTGAACATTTTATTTTGCTTTATAGATAACTAGCTTTGAGCCTATTTAAATGTTAATCAGGATACAGAGAAGGAAAGTAGGTTAGGGTGAAATACAGAATATAGTTGAGAGGTAATTGAGACAACAGGAGGACAGGAGAAAGAGACCTGAAATAGAGATCATGAGACCTAGTTTTTTTTGTTTTTTTTGTTTTTTTTTTAAGATTTATTTATTTATTTATTTATACAAGCACTGGGTACAGTCTGAGGCGCGGGAGGGTGAGAGAATTCACCAGAGCCAGAGCAGGGAGCAGAACAGGCAGAAGGACGGAAGTACACTGCTGAGGGGAGCAGCGGGTGGCAGGAGAGGTCTGCGCACCATATGGGACCCTCGCCCTGCGGCCAGGGGTTGAACCAGAGCTGCAGAGGCTGCAGGCAGCTTCCTAACCCAGCGCTCAACAGCTGCGCCACCAGGGAGGCCCGAGACCTAATTTTTATTATTCCTATTCTTTGATTCTTAATTGCTTAATCTATAATGGGGGTTGAAAAAATTTCTTTAAAGATCTAGAAAGTAGATATTTTAGTCTTTGTGGACTTTAGGGTTTTGTCATATTTCTTAAACTGCTATCTTCTAATAAGAAAGTAGCCATAAATGTTAGATGAATGGATAAAGCTGTGATCCAGTGGAACTTACTATAGACCCTTAATTTGAATTCCATACTGTTATTTTAAGTGACATGAAATATTCTTGATTTGTCCCTATTGTTCAGCTTGTGGGCTCTACGAAAAGTAGTATGTAGGAGGCTTGAATTGGCTTACAAGCTGTAATTTGCTAATCCTGATCTATGAAATGAAAATTTATACTAAAATATATTTTATCTCTATATTGTATCATCTTCACAGAGGTTTTCTTCACTTAATCTCATTAAGTCTATATGTGATTTATCATATATATCTTCTAATTTAACTTTTTAATCAGAAATTATTGTTCGTGCAACCGTTTAGAACTCTGCAGTAGAACTTAGAATTTATGTGTTTGTGACTAGAGTTACAGGAATGTTTTTATCCCTCAGCAACCCTTTCCTGAGACTTGCTAGAAGAGGGATGATCTTTGACATATGTCATACCATCGTTACAATAATTTCCTTAATATTTAAAATTTTTTAACTTAAGTATATATTTTGGGATGGAAAAGCATCATTATTTGGCATGATAGAAGGTAATTGTAAAAATAAGTTTCAATATCTTTTATTTGCCAGAAAATTCTGAAATAGGTAGTTTCTTTTTGTTAAAAAGAGATTAGTGAAACTTTTTTCAAAGATATTAAAAAATAAATTAAGCAATATGTATAAATTGACAGCTAGTTTAAAAGAGAAGTGAAAAAAATGTGACTGATGCTTCACATGCAGATGTACTGTGGGTTTGATTCCAGACTATGGCAATAAAGCAAGCCAAATTAATTGTTTCCCAGTATATATAAAAATTATATTTATGTTGATTTTCAGTGATGCACACCTGAAACTTGTATACAATATTATTACATAATGTTATTTCAGTTTTTTTAAAGTTATGTTTATACTGTTCTGTAGCCTGTTGAATGGGCAATGTTTAAAAAGTATGTTACATACCTTAACAAACCTAAAAAATAGTTTGTTGCTTAAAAAAGCTAACCTTCATGTGAACCTTCAGTTAGTCATAATCTTCTTAATGGTGGAGGGTTTCACCTCAGTCTTGATGGTTTCTTTCTTATCAGAGTAGTAGGTGCCAAAAATTGGGGTGGCTGTGACAGTTAAGATAAGATGACAATGAAATTTACTGCATGGGTTGACTCTTCTTTCCATGAAAGGTTTCCTTGTTGCATTGTGATGTTTTTAAGAGCATTTTGCCTACAGTAAAACTTCAAAATTGTAATCAATCTTCTTAAACTCTGCTAGTACTTTTTCAAGTAGGCTTGTATAGTATTCTAAATCCATTGTTGTCATTTCAACGATGTCCTTAGCATCTTCATCAGGACTAGTTTTTAGAATTGTTTTGTCTCTACTCTCCATTGCCTACCTAGAAAAACCCAGTACCCACTGGGACAGCCTCACACAAACCCTCAGGATTGAAACTTCCTGATTCTAGCTTTATATAGAGAAAAATAGATAATGGTTATAGGAGGTTTGTATGTAACTTGCAACATATATATTTTGCATGTGTTTAATATATATTTAATGGTTATAGGAACATGACTATGAATGTCAAGAAGTGTATGTATCAATTCATCACCTTAATGTGATTGATTTATTTGGGCTGAAGATAAAGGAGCATTGTTTCAACTTGAAAGGTTATACTTGGAAATATCATTCAGTGTATACTAACTTAATGAAGGACTTTCAGTACCACTGTGCCTTGATGATTCACTTTTAATCATACATTTTTTAAACTAAGCTACTTTCTGGCTAAGTATTCTCCTAATTACCAAGATTCAGAAATCTATAAATTTCAGAAGTCTTTATTGGTAAATTCTACTAAAGAAACATTTGGTAAGAAACCATAGAACTGAGATATCACCCCATCTTTCCTGAAAAAAATAATTTAACTGTAGTCAGAATATTGAGGATTTTCTCACTTGGCTCATGGTTGTATACCATTGTATACAATGGATATAGATCATGATTATTGAAGAGGTTTTTGTAATAGACGTTATTCTAAATAAAGTCTCCCTATGTCTCCCTTAATAAGTTACCAGGTAAACATAGCAGTCTTAAGATCTATCTCTCGAGCTCATACATCTTAAAGGTATTCTTGTTAGAAGGCAACACCACTAGTGTCTATCAGTGTGGGATGAGGGAAAGGCTAGTTTTCTTATCTTTGTAAAGGCCTGTCCATTCCGTATTGTGATCCATGTTTAATTGGGAAATTGGAAGATCATCCTTCAAAAATAGCAGAGGCATTATAATTGGGTGTAAAGTCCTTTGTGAACCTTCTATAGAATCTTATCCTTTATGATCCTTCTGTAGAATACTGGCAACTGCTAGTTGGGATTATGATCTAATGTCTGAACTAAGCAGTTGATAGGTATCAGGAGGCCCTTGAATGATTTTCTGAAATGGTATGAAGAGTACATACATCTCTCTGTTTAGGGGGCTCTATAAGTAACCTTGGATGTTTGAGTTGTACTTGAAAAGTTAAGCTATAGGGGGTGGTAGGGATCTGAAAGAAAGAGGGAGGAGGGAGGGAAAGTAATTTGTACTACTAGTTGACAGTGTATGTCGTCTTAATCCATTTGTATAGTAATACTATAGAATAGTAGCCATTGAGTGATAGGCTGTTTTTGATCAGCAGTTGTAGGAATGATTATACAATAGTTGGTTTAACCTTCATAAATTTTTCCCAAAGCCAAAAGTTATGATTTAGAGAATGTTGTTCTATTACAAATTATGTGGAAAAAAATAGAATATCTGGCAAAAATTTTATCAAATGTTAGTAAAAACTATTTGGAAGTTACTAAGCTTTTCAGGTACATGGTGGCTTTTGGTTACCCATTACAATTACATGAATTGCAAAGAGAGGTCCATAGAAATTACAAAATTCATTTGTACTATATATATAATAGAGTTTTCATTCATTTTCTATTTGGGGTAAGTTGGGAAATTTGAGATTGTGACCAAGAAGATTTCATAATTCAATTCCATTTGGGATTTTTTAGATGATTTTATTGCCATTGCCTCTTACATATTAATTGACTTTCTATTTAATAATTTTTGATTGATTTTAGGCCACCAACAAAATGGAAATGAGAGAGATTGCTAGACACAAGCCACTACGGAAAATGAACTCAACCAGTGAACCTTTACTAGGTACTGGTGTAGAAATCAGTCCTTTGAAGAAATTTACTATTCCTAAAATCAGAAGAACAGCTGAGAAAGGTAATACTTCTATGGAAGATGAGGTTATTTCATTTATTGCTTTTCTCTGATTTTTCTCTGTGTTCATTTTCTATTTTGACTCTATAAAATTAGGCCTAGTCAGGTCTTTAATTCTTTAAACACATATACATCTGGTTCCCCATAAAATGAAATAAAAACATGTCTCCTTTCCCTCCTACTGAGTATACCTACAAATGCTGGACATAAGACATAAAATAACGTAAGAAGACTCTGAAAGGTAGAAAGAAGATGAACCAGATAAGGGCCCAGGGACACAAGGAATGACATAGCAGTAAGTTCTCTGGGTATTCTTTTTGTTTCCACCATGTCACAAATTGAATGCACATAACCAAAAATGGCAACCTATGTACAGACAATGAAAAGCCCTGAGCAAAGCCTGTTCTCTCTCATCAAGGACTGGAAAAGAATATCCTAGAAAGACAGAAACTTTTTGTCAAAAAACATCCTACTCCTGCAAAACAGTGGGATAGAGGGAAATGTAACCCCTACACCTTTGTCAACAAAGGCCAAATGGAGAGTGCCTGCCTCTATTTTCACTGTGCCTTTCCCCTTGGCAGTAACAAGTTCCCCTCCCTACTATTTCTACCCCTTGAAACATCAGTGGATTTCTACTCCTGTGGTGGTGTTGCCTCTTTTGACTGGAAGCAGAGCCTGTGAAGATCAAGTGAGGAGCCTACATTTGTGTCATTCCCACCAATAATAAGACATACATACTTGTTCCACCCTGTCAGTGGAGGCTAAATGAACTTCTACTCCTTTCTCATGGTAACAAGGTATCAGTGGAGACTATGTGGAAGGCCAGTACTTCAACCCCACCTAGTGGTAAAGAATAGGCACCCACTGGGCCACTTCACAGTTTTCCTTGTTTAGTTTTAGTGGAGGCTCTTTTAAACACAAGATTAAATACCCCAAATGATCAGGATACAATAAAAAATTACTCATCTTGCTACCAACTAGGAAAGTCTTATCGTGAGTGAGAAAAAATAGTCAACAGATGCCCAACACCAAGATGAAATATGTTGGAGTTATCTAATAAGCTTTTTAAAGCAACCGTCTAATGATGTTTCAACAAGCAATTACACTCTTGAAACAAATGAAAAAGTAAATAGAAAATCTCAACAAAGAAATGAAAAATTAATTCAAAAACAAGCAGAAGTTTTGGAAATGAAAGTAAAATAATTGAAATGAAAACTCACTTGATGGTTTTCAAGAATTGAGAACTAGAAACAGTGAATTTAAAGGTAGAACAATAGAAATTACCCAGCCTAGAGAATACAGAGAAAAATAGAAAAAATTTAAGAGAGCCTCTGGGATCTAGGGAACAATAACAAAGGATCCAATATATTTGTCCTCAGATTTACAGAGTAAAACAGAAAAACTGTAGAGTTGAAAAGTATTAGAAGAAATTTTGAAACTTTCCCAAACTTAGCAAAAGGCGTAAAACTTACGTTGTTAAAAGACTGATTAAATTCTAAATAGGATAAACTTAAAATAATTGTATGTCAAGGCACATCATAATCAAACTTTTGAAGACTAAGGACAGAAAAAAATCTTGAAATCAACCAGAGAGAAAACTGTTATCTCTAGGGGAAAAATTGTTGAATTACAGACATTTTTCATTAGAAACCATGAGTCCAGAGAAAGAGGCATAATATTTTTCAAAAGCAAAAACCCTGTAGAATATCCCTTAGGAATAGAGATGGAATGTACATCCTAGGGTGAAGTAAAACATCAACAGACCCATCCTAAAAGAATGGCTAAATGAAGTTCTCTACACAGAAAATGACAAAAGAAGATGGGAACATTATTAATAAAGAAAGAGAAATGGAAAGAGTGGAAGTATAGGAAAAATATAATAGACTATTATCTTGAGTTTTCTGATTATGCTTGACAGTTGGGACAGGAATTATAACTTTTCTCTGATGTGATTCTTAGTGTATATAGAAGTGTTTAAGACAATAAAGTAGGATTGTACATTTTAAGCTACTAAACACTGATGAATGACATCAAAGCAAATCTAAACTAATGGAGGGACATACTGTATTTATGGATTAGAAGAGTCAACATAATGAATATATGTTCCCCCCACAAACATCTGTGGATTTATTACACCTATCAAAAGCACAGCAAGACTTTCTATAAAGAAACAGGTTTATTCTCAATTTTATATAAGAAGGCAAAGAAAGCATAGCTAAAGCAATTTTGAAATAGAAGAGTTTTGAATTACACTATCTATGGTAAGATTTACTGTATAGCTATAGTATGAGATGTGGCAGTCGCAAAGGGACAGACTCTTACATCAGTGGAACAGAGTAAACCCACAAAAATATGCTCAGTTGATCTTTCAATTGATTTTTAACAAAGGTAAACTCAGTGTACCTTTTCTTAAATGGTATTGGAGCAGTTGGACAACATTCATGTGCAAAAAAAAAAAAATGTACTTCATTCTAACTGGAAACACAAATTCAAAATGAAACCTGAGATGAAATGCAAAATGTGAAACTGTAACACTTTTGAAAGAAAACATGGAAGAGTATCTCTAGGACCTAGGGGTAGAAGAAGAGTTCTTAGACACAAAATTTTTTTTGTAAATTGGGCTTCATCAAAATTAAAAACTTTTAGAGGAGTCCAGAAGATGGCAACAGAGTCAATATACTGGACTTACCTCCACCATATTCCCACGCCTAAATTTCAGCTGATCAAAGTTAATAACCCCAGAAGGAAAAGCAGATCAAAATTAATAACTTCTGAAGGAAAAGACTTTTACAGTACACATCAGGAACAGCAGTCTAGTGCAGAAGATACACATTAGAGAACTCTAGGTGTAGGGGTACAGAGTGATGCTTAATGGTTTGAGCCTGAAGCTTCCAGTATGTTGTAGATAGCTTTAGCACGAATCTAAAGCGAGGTTGGATAACCCATGTCTCCTCATAGAAGAGGCTACTTGCAGCCTGAGCCTGAGATACTCAAAATACCTAGCTCCCAGGCTTAAACCAAGACAATAAATGACACTTTCATTAACCAGAGTTTAAGCACCTATTAACAAGAGCCAGACACTTTAGAATAAGATTCTTCACTGGAAAAGAAAACAAATTATGGCTTGTGACCCTGTGTTAACTGCAGTCCATGCCTAGCCCTGCATCCAGTGCTCAAACATACCCTAGAAGTGGACACTTAAGGAGCTATAGGAGACTATAAGGAGATACTTAAAGGAGCTAGCCTAGAGGAGGAGATCACTGTGTATCCCCTTTACACAACTTTGGTACCCACAGTACTGTAGGAGGCTTGAATCCCTGATGCTCACTAGAGTGCGCCAGTTCCTTTTTACCTGTTACTGCTTGCTAGTACAGCTATCCAATCACTTGAGCAGGTGCATAGGAAGCATCTGAAAGTCTGTCTCTATTACAGCCCATAATAACTAAAAATGAAGATGCAGAAAAATGTATCACAAATGCTGGAGCAAAACATCCCTGAAAGAAGTCTCAATCAAGCAAAATCAAGGAATATTCCTGATAAGGAGTTTATGGTAGCAATTATAACAGTGTTTATTGAACTTTTTAAAAAAGTGATATAAAACATGAACATAATAGGGCCTCCCCTGGTGGCGCAGCAGTTGAGCGCTGGGTTGCAAGGCTGCCCGCAGCCTCTCTAGCGCTGGTTTGATCCCCGGCTGCCCGCGAGGGTCCCACATGGCACGACAAACCCCTCCTGTCTCGCCCGCTGCTCCCCTCAGCAGTGTGTTTCATCGGTCTGCCTGTTTTGTTGCCGCTCTGGCTCTGGTGCTTCTGACTGTACCCAGTGCTTGCATAAATAAATAAATCTTTAAAAAAAATGAACATAATAAAGATCAAGAAAATACGAAACAATGACAGAATGTACAGATCTAAAAAGTGTAACCAAATTTAAAAATACAATAGAGGACTTTAGTGACAGACAAATGAAAGCAATGGAAAAATGAGTTTAAAAATAATGTCAGAACACACAAATGCAACAATAAAGAGAAAAAAGAAAGGAACTAGTGTAGGAGCCCTTTGGGGTAACCTAAAGAGAAATAGCATCTGTATCATAGGAGCCCTAGAAGAAGAGAAAAAGAGAAAAGTATGGAAAATCATTTTAAAAAAGAACTGTTTTCTCAACCTGGAAAATGAACCAGACATTGTGATCCAAGGGGTGTAGTTTTCCAAACAAAATAATACCAGAGAGACACATAACAAAGCACACTAAAATGAAACTATTGAAAGCCAATGACAAGGAAAGAAATCTACAAAAGTATCAAGAGAAAAAAGTAACCTATAAAGGAACAGCAAGTAGACTACTGGACTTTTCAAAGACACTACAAATAATAAGGTAATGGCAGGAGACATTTCGAGTTCCAGTCCAAAATCTTTTACCCTGCAAGATGGAAAGTTAAGGAGCTTCACTGAAAAGGAAAAAACTTGAAGAATTTATCAACACCAAACTACACATGAAATAAGTCTTAAAGGGGTTATTACAAAGCAACAGAACAGCAAATATAAAGGTAATGGAAGCCTAAATTATATAACATGGAGGAGGTAGAGTGTAACAATGTAACACATCAGAATGCATTTGAGACCAGAACACCCAACAGGTTACACAAATAGTCCATCATATACTCACCTCAGTATAACCTTCAAACAAAAACCAGTAGAAGTAACACATGAGACAATGAAAGTGAAACCTAAATAAAACAAAGGGATGACCTCAAAAAATAAACAGCACATATGTCTCAGTAATCACATTATATGTAAATTGCCTGAATTCACCAGTCAATAGGTATGGAGTACCTGGATGTACTTCAAAACAAAGTTCAATCTTCTGATGTTTACATGAAACCAACTTGACCAACAATGATAAACATATATTTAGATTTAATGGCTGAAAGACAATCCTTACAGGCAAATGGCAACCAAAAAAGTCAGGAACAGGTAACTACACTTGTATTACATAAAATAGATTTCCAGTTCAAAAAGGTAATAAGAAATAGAGTCTTCTGCTGTTTATGAGTGACCCTTCTTACCAACAATGATAAGCACAGACTTAGAGTTAGTGATTGAAAGACAATCCTACTAGCAAGTAACAACCAATAAGTCACAACAACTACCTAAACTTAGATCAGATAAAACAGTATTCCAATTTAAGATTATAAGAACTAGAGACAAACATAATTAAGGGCCTAACACATCAAAAAAATAATATTCCTAAATATGCACTGAATGAGCACCAGGACACATAATAGAATTAGAACTAAAAAGAGATGCCGAAAACAACAAATTAATACTAGGGGATTTTAATACTCCATTTGCAACTACGGACAGGTTAGAAAGAGAAAAAGGGGGGAAAACCTCAAGTGAGGAACTAGACCAAATTTAGTGAACATATATTTATAGATCATGCCACCCTAAGACCACTGCATATACATTTTTTTCCAAGTGCCTGTGGAACATTTTCAAGAACAGGCCATTTGTTGGGACACAAGTTGTCAACAAAATGACAAAAATTGAACATGCTCTGACAATAGTGTCATAAAGCTAGAAATCAACTGGGGGGAGAAAAGGAAAAACTCAGTACATAGAGACTAAACAATGTTCTACTTAATAGGTATCGAAGAAAGATATTAAATCAAAAATAACTTGAGACTAATGAAAAAGAGGACATGAGCTACCAGAGTCTATGGGATGTAGCAAAAGCAATCTTAAGAGGGAAGATAATTACAAACAGGCCCACATTAAGAAGCAAGAAAAATCAAATAACCTAATATTTCAGCTAAAGCAACTTGAAAAAGAGGGGGGGAGAGTTAATATAAGGAAAGAAATAATGAAAATAAGCACAGAAAAAAATTAAGTATGATTCAGGAAGACTATAGAAAAGACCAGGAATAAATAAGAGTTGCTTCATTAGAAGATAAAATTGACAAACCACTAGCTAGGTTAACAAAGAAAAAACATTAATAGAAGGAATGAGAGGGGAAATTTCCACAGCACAATTTAAAATAAATTTTTGGATCAAAATGCCAGTTTCAACTATTTTTTGTTATAACAAAGAGGGAAATAAAAGAAAGTGATGAATAGACCCATCAATGCAGCAACGGGAAAAAAGTGTGAATGAACACTGCCTTAGACTTCTTAACCCTCCACTGGCTCTTTCAGTTGCTGGCATCCAACTTGGACACCACGTTGAAGCACAGGGGGGTCTTTTAAGAAAAAGAGAGTTTAATCAAATTAAAACAGTTAACTGTCATGGTTTAGCTACTACTAGCTAAATATGAGGTGATTGATAGTGCAAAAAGTCACCATTTCTTAAAACTTTTGTAAATTCATTCATTGATCAATTTTTTTTTTTCTTTTTTTTTTTATAGAGGCATGTTTTTCTTTATTTGTTTGTTTGCTTGTTTGTTTTGTTTTGTTTATACATGCACTGGGTACAGTCAGAAGTGCGGGAGGGTGAGAGAATTCACCAGAGCCAGAGCGGGGAGCAGAGCAGGCAGAAGGACCGAAGTACACTGCTGAGGGGAGCAGCGGGCGGCAGGAGAGGTCTGCGCGCCATGTGGGACCCTCCTCCGGTGGTCATTGATCAATTTTTAATATGGCTCTCACTCTGGCCCCATAGTAGTATCTTGATGCTGAAAATTTCAAGTTCTTGACCAATAATGTATAATTCACATACGAGGTTTTTAGCATTCTCTGTCTAATATACAGTATATTACACTCTCACAATTACTATTCAACATAGTATGAGTACTTTTTTCATTTTTTTTAGAGTGCTTTGTAAATGAATATTTGTAGTTTAGGGAAAGACATAAAAGTAATTCAAATTGAGAAAGAAGTACAGCTATCATTATTTGCAGATTGTATAGTTATATAGAGAGAAAGCCCAAAAAAATCTGCAGAAAAATTAATTAAAACAATAAACTAGTTCAGTAAAGTAGCAGGTCACAAAATGAATATACAAAAATCAGTTACCTTTCTATATGCAAACAATTAGCCTGAAGAGAAAGAAATTAATAAAACCACCCCATTTGCAACTGTGTCAAAAAAAACCCTTATAAATAAGTTTAAATAAACTTAACAAAGGAGATGAAGGACCTATACAAGGAAATAATAATTACTGTTAAAAGAAATAGAAGACATAAAAAAATGGAAACTTATTCATTGCTCGTGGATTGGAAGAACCAACACTATCAAAATGGCTATCCTCCAAACAATTTACATATTCAGTGCAATTACAATAAAAATGTCAATGATATTCTTCAAAGAAAAGGAACAAATATTACTGAAAATTGTATGGAATCACAAAGACCCTGAATAGCCAAAGCACTCCTTACTAAAAAGGGAAACAATTGGGGATGTTTCACGTCCAGATTTCAGACTACACTACAAAGCCATACTAATTAAAATGCATGGCATTGACACAAAGAACAATGGAATAAAACTAAAGGCCCAGTAATAAATCTACACATATATGGTCAGCATACAAAGGAGCAAAGACTATACACTGGAACAAGGAAAATCTCTTCAACAAATGGTGCTGGAAAAATTGGATTGCCACCCACAGAGGAATGAAACTAGACTACTGTCACAGCATGCACAAAAATCAACTCAAAATGCATAGGAGGGGCCTCCCTGGTGGCACAAGGGGTTAAGGTGCAACCTATGAAGCTATCCGCAGCCACTGCAGCATGAGTTGGATCCCTGACCAGGGAGCTACCCACATGGTGCAACAGACCTCTCCTGACTCGCCCACTGCTCCCCTTAGCAGTGTATTTCAGTCAGTCTGCCTGTTCTGTTCCCTACTCTGTCTTTGGTGAATCCTCTCACCACCCACAACTCTGGCCTGTACCCCAGTTCTTTTTTTTTACAATAAATTTTATTTTTATATGCCCCATACAATTGCAACCCCCTATTTTGACCCCAATCCCTCCCCTCCTGCCCCCTAACCCCCATAGAATGTCTCTGGTTCATAGTTTTTTGTTGGTTTTGATTTTCACTTTCTTATAGTTATTCATTTTCCTGGTCCCTTATTTAAGTTTTCTAGATTCCTGCTATGAGTGAGACCATCCGTTATTTTTATTTTTCTTTCTGGCTCATTTCGCTGAGCATGATCCCTTCCAACTCCATCCATGTTGCTGCAAATTGCATGTGTTTATCTTTTTTGAATGCTGAGTAATATTCCATGGTATATATGTACCACATCTTCTTGATCCAGTCATCTATTTTTGGGCATTTGGGTTGTTTCCAAAGCTTAGCTATTGTAAATAGTGCTGCTATAAACATAGGGGTGCAGGTGCTCTTTGGAATTGATGTTTCTGTGTCCTTTGGGTAAATACCTAGGAGTGGAATTGCTGGATCATATGGAAGCTCTATGTTTTAGTAGGTCCAGAAATCTCCACACAGCTCTCCATAGTGGTTGGACCAGTTTGCACTCCCACCAACAGTGCAGAAGAGTTCCTTTTTCTCCACACCCTCGCCAACATTTGTTGTTGCTAGTTTTTTTAATATGTGCCATTCTCACTGGTGTAAGATGGTATCTCATGGTAGTTTTGATTTGCATTTCCCTGATTACAAGTGATGTTGAACATTTTTCATATGCCTGTTGGCCATTTGCATTTCCTCTTCAGAGAAGTTTCTTTTTAGCTCTTCTGCCCATTTTTTGACTGGATTATTTTCTTTGTTGTTGTTGAGTCTCATCAGCTCTTTGCAGATTTTTGTGATCAGTCCTTTATCATTAGTGTTGTGTGCAAAAATGTTCTCCCAGTTGGTGGGGTTTCTCTTTGTTTTGGTTATTGTCTCTTTTGCTGTGCAGAAGCTCTTTAATTTGATGTAGTCCCAGCTGTTTATCTTTGCCTTCACTATCACTGCTTTGTGTACCCCAGTTCTTGTATGCATAAATAAATAAATCTTTTAAAACAATGCATAGGAGACTTGAATGTAAGACCTGAAACCATAAAATATATAGAAAACATAGGCAAAACATTAAGACATAAACTTCATAAACACCTTTGAGAACTCATTTCTAGTAGCCAGGGAAACAAAGGAGAATATAAACACCTGAGCCTATCAAACTAAGGGAGAAAGTGATCAAAATGAAGAGACACCCCACTAAATGGGAACAAATATTTGTATACTGTACATTTGATAAGGGACTGATATTGAGTATCTACAAAGAGCTCAAATAACAAAACAACCCAATCAAAAAATTGGCAGAAGAGTTAAATAAACACTTTTCCAAAAGAGAAATGCAAATAGCCAAAATGAAAAAATGTTCATCAGTTGCCATCAGGAAAAGGCAAATTAAAGCCACAGTGAGATACCACCTCACCCTTGTGAGAATGGCCCATATTTAAAAAACCAGAAACAGCAAGTGCTGGTGAGGATGTGGAGAAAAAGGAACCCACCTTAACACTGATAATGGGAATATAAGCTGGCCAGGAACTATGGAAAGCTGTGTGCAGGTTCCACAAAACACTAGAAATGGATCTTCCATATGACCTAGCTATTCTGCACCTAGGAATCTATCCAAAGAATGCAAAAACACTAATTCAACAGAAAACCTGCACTCCTGTGATTATTGAAGCACTATTTACAATGACCAAGATATAGAAACAACCTAAATGTCCCCAGATGAATGGATCAAGAAGATGTGGTGTGTATACACACACTCTCTCTCATTCTCACACACAGAGTGGAATATTATTCAATAATCAAAAAACAAAGTCTTGCCTTTTGCAGCAGTATGGATGGAACTGGAAGGGTTGATGCTAAGTGAGATAAATCAGGAAAGATCTAAATATCAGATGGTTTCACTTGTATGTAGAATATAGAAAAAGCAAACAAAGGGTCAGACAAGAAGTCAAGAAAATAATCTCAGGCCTCCCCAGTGGCACAGCAGTTGAGCGCTGGGTTGCGAAGCTGCCCGCAGCCTCTGCAGTGCCAGTTCGATCCCTGGCTGCAGGGTGAGGGGTCCCACATGGCGCGCAGACCTCTCCTGCTGCCCACTGCTCCCCTCAGCAGTATACTTTGGTCCTTCTGCCTGTTCTGCTCCCTGCTCTGGCTCTGGTGAATTCTCTCGCCTTCCCGCGCTTCTGACTGTACCCAGTGCTTGTATAAATAAATCTTTAAAAAAAAAAAAAACTTGAAAAAAAAGAATCTCATTTACAATCACATCAAAAAGAATTAAAAGCCTACAAATAAACTTAACAAAGGAAGTGAAGGACCTGTGCACCAAAAACTATAAGACATTGTTAAAAGAAGTAAAAGAGACAAGGAAGTGGAGAGAGATTTCCTTCTCATGAATTAGAATAAATAACATTGTAAAAATGACTCTCTTAACCAAAGCAATATACAGGCTCAGTGCAATCTCTATTAAAGTTTCAAAGGTATTTTTGAAAGAAACAGAGCAAACATTGCTGAAATGGGTATGGAACCACAAAAGACCCCAAATAGCCACAGAAATCATGACAAAAAATACAAAAGTATCACACTCCTAGATTTTAAACTGTGCTACAGAGCTATAGTAATTAAAACAGTATAGCATTGGAATAAAATAGAACAATTAGAATTGAGAGCACAAAAATAAGTGCACATTTATATGGACAGTTAATATGTAGCAAAGGAGCAAATAGTATGCAACGGAAAAATAAAGTCTCTTCAACAATTGGTACTGGGAAATCTGGACAGCCATATGCAAAAGAATGAAACTTAGACCACTTTCTCACACCAAACACAAAAATTTACTCAAAATGGATTAAAGAGTTGGATGTAAGACCGTAAACCATAAAATCATAGGAAAAAACATAGGTAAACACTTCACAATACTGACTTCAGTAATGTCTTTGGGTACTCAAACTGCAAGAGAAGACAAAAGCAAAAATAAATAAATGGACTATATCAAACAAAAAGTTTCTGCACAGCAAAAGAAGCTGTCATTAAAATGAAAAGAAATCCTACAAACTAAGATATAATATTGCATGCTATACATCCAACAGAGACTGATACTCAGATTCTACAAAGAACTCATCCACCTCCAACCAATCATAAAATGGGTAGAAATGCTGAATAAGTATTTCTCCAAAGAAGATACAGGTGTCTATCAGCATATGAAAAAATGCTTATCATCATGTGTCATAGGGAAAATGCAAATCAAAACCACAGTGAGAAAGCATCTCATACCTGTGAGAATGGCCCATATCAAAAAGATATGGAACCAACAAGTGTTGGTGAAGGTACAGAAATAAAGAAACCATTGTATACGGAGAATATAGACTAGTGTAAATCCCATGGAAAACAATATGGACATTTCTTGAAATATCAAAAGTAGATCTGCCATACTATCCAGCAATTCCACTCATAAGTAGCTACCTGACAAAATTAATTTGAAGAGAAATCTGCACTCCTGTGTTCATTGCAGCACTATTTACAGGAGCCAAGTATGGCCACTTAGCCAACCTAAGTGGCCAACAGCAGATGAGTCAATTAAGGGTATGTGATATGTGTACACACACAGAGAATACTATTCATTAAAAAATAAAATCTTAACCTTTTGCAACAACATGGATGGAACTGTATGGAATCATGCTCAGCAAAATAAGTCAGAAGGGATGGTTTTCTTGATTTTTTTTCTTCTTCAGATCGGTTGTATATAGGAAGGCTACTGACTTTTGTGTGTTGATTTTGTATCCTGCTACTTTACTAAACTGGTTGAAACTAAACTGGTTAAAACTCCATTTTCTGTGGAGTTTTTAGGGTTTTCTATATGTATTACCATATTGTCTGCAGATAGTGATAGTTTTACTTCTTCTTTCCCTGTTTGGATTCCCTGTATGTCTTTTTCTTGTCTTACTGCTCTGGCAAGAACTTCCAATATTGTGTTGAAGAACAGTGGCGAGAGTGGATATCCTTCTCTTGTTCTTGATCTTAAGGAAAGGATTTCAGCTTTTCACCATTGAGAATAATATTGACTGTGGGTTTGTCGTATATGGCTTTTATCATGTTAAGGTATGTTCCTTCTATCCTGAGAATTTCAAGGGCCTTCACCATAAATGGATGTTGAGCTTCATTGAATGCCTTCTTGGCATCTATTGATGTGATCATATGGTTTTTATTTTTCCTTTTTGTTGATGTGTTGGATTACGTTAATTGATTTTCAGATGTTGAATGATCCTTGTGCCGTTGGAATAAATCCCAATTGATCGTGATGTAGTGTCCTTTTGATGCACTGTCGGATTCTGTTGGCAAGGATTTTATTGAGGATTTTTGCCTCAGTGTTCATTAGGGAGACTGGCTTGTAGTGTTCTTTTTTGGTGTTGTCTTTGTTTGATTGGTATTAGTGTAATGATGGCTTCATAGAACAGTGTTTGGCAGGAGTCCTTTCTCAATTTTTTGAGAGTTTGTGTAGGATAGGCACTAGTTCGTTTAGGAACGTTTGATAGAATTCATTTGTGAAGCCTTCTGGTCCTGGGCCTTTGTGTTTTTGGGGAATGTTTTATTGTTTCAATTTCAGATGTGAAAAATTTAAATCACTTCAATGCACATGTTCCCACCTCAGATAAGATGAAGTGATGCTCTGTTTTCTTGTTTCAGCTTTCACAATAAAGCAAGTATCCATTTCGTCATTTATTTAGTGCTATGATTTTGCTTTTTGTTGGTGATTTCAGTTTAAAATGGACCCCATTACATAATATTGAAATGTTGTCTAGTGTTCCTAAGTTCAAGTAATTTATGATGTGCTTTATAGAAGAAGCAACTGTGATGTAACTTTCATTCAGATGTGAGTTGATTGCTAATCAGCAACATACAGAATAAGGGCAGAGGAATCTCACTAATCTGTACATCAAGCATTTACAATGCATCTTAAGTTGAAAATGGTCTGACTTCTATATCTAGCAGCCATTTTGTAGTTTCTTGTGCCACTTGCAGAATATAAAACAGCAATTAGAATATTGAAAAAGTAACTTTCTCTTGTATATCTGTGTCAACTTTTATGAATTTCAGTGTGTAGAAAAAAACCAAGTTCATACTTTCATTTGTATAAGGTGTGGAAAGTCTGTATTACTGTTATAATATCTTAAATATAATTGTTGGCTGTAGATGTTAATGAAAATTCCAAGTACTTTGTTACTTTGTGTCATATTATCAGATACATTGCTATGAAGATGTCATTTTAAACAAATAACTACTAGCCCTTTTCTTTCTCTTTAGTGTACTTGTCACCTTGTTACACCAATACCAGAGAGTTTGGTTTTATACATGAGAATCTTAATCAGAGCCGACTTGATGTAAGCTGTGACCTGCGGTCATCATGGCAGTTTGGTGATACAAAACTGGTTCACAATGAGGATCTGGAAAAAAAATTTACTTCTAAGAGGTAAGTTACTATGACCTAAAGAAACTTGAGATTTTCTTTATTTGTTTTTTCTATGAAGTTTTAAAAAATTTCTTTCTACCATTTCAGATTTGGTAAGTACTGCTGAGCAAGTACAGAGATTTGTTTGTTCGTTATTTTGTTGCCTTAGTCTTGTAATAGTGAAAAAGCAGATTTGATTAGTTTTGATTACTAAGTTTTGCACATCAATGTATCCAGATTTCAGACATTTCCTTCTAATTTTTTAATCTTAATAAATTTTTAAGGTGCACATCAGCACATGTACTAGGAAACCATGTTGTAGATCCTTTTTGCCACTTGCATAATATAAAACAGCAGTTACAATATTTAGAAAATAACTTTTTTTCTTGACCCAACCCTTCAGAGATTGTTAATTTTTTAATTTGGACAGATTATATCTTGCTATTTCCAATTATCCCACTAGGGCCACTATTTTGATACTTTATTTTTTGAAAGTATCCTCTTCTGCTTTTTTGGGAAAGTACATTCCATTTGTATTTTGATAAAGGAAAAAATAAAAGACCATGTACATAATTATCATCATAAACATTTTATACTTATAGGTATAATCTTGTATAAACACAATTTAGCATTTTCATTTTCTGAACTTGCCTCCTTTACCAACTTGCATTTTTTTTTTAAGAACTAAACTGTAGCTTGATGGACCTACCTTAGAACTCATTTTAGAATGTTTTTGGTTTCTTTTTTAATTTTAGAATCAGTTCCTCTTGACTCAAACATGCTACCCCACTTAGTGTCAGTTTGGGAAAGTTGATGGGACTAGCAGATTTAGTTGATAGCATATTCTTTCATCTCAAAACTACAATTTTGAGCAAAAGTTGAATATAATCAATATATCCTGCCCCTTCCAAATTGAAATAACACGTCAATCAAAAATTAATTCCTATCATTGTTCTTTGACTTTGGTTCTTTTAGGCATGTAAAAATTTTTCCCTTTTTTATAATGTACCCCTGCTCAACACTTACTTCATAGTTAGTTGTTTCTCCCTGTTAATGTTTCAGAAAAGTCAGAACTACCCAGCAATACATGTGTGAACCTTCTGAATGACTAATAAGTGCAGGATATATTGATTTCTTGGGATATATTGCAGGATGTATTGTTTTGCCCAGTTAGACAAGTTCATTTGTTTCCCATAGTACTTTATACTTGTTTTATAAGGCTTGCCATAATTTATTGGTTTTGTCTAATTCTCCTACTACATTGTCAGTTTTATCTTACTTGCTTTTTTTTTTTTTCCCTTGGAAATGATTTTATGTTTATTTTTTTTTTAATAATAAATTTTATTTTTATATTCCCCATACAATTGCAGCCCCCCATTCTGACCCCAATCCCTCCCCTCCCACCCCCGCCCCCCTAAAAGTGTCTCTGGTTCGTAGTTTTTTGTTGATTTTGATTTTCACTTTCTTATAGTTATTCGTTTTCCTGGTCCCTTATTTAAGTTTTCTAGATTCCTGCTATGAGTGAGACCATCCGGTATTTTTCTTTTTCTTTTTGGCTTATTTCGCTGAGCATGATCCCGTCCAGTGCCATCCATGTTGCTGCAAATTGCATGTGTTTATCTTTTTTGAATGCTGAGTAATATTCCATGGTATATATGTACCACATCTTCTTGATCCAGTCATCTATTTTTGGGCATTTGGGTTGTTTCCAAAGCTTAGCTATTGTAAACAGTGCTGCTATAAACATAGGGGTGCAGGTGTTCTTTGGAATTGATGTTTCTGTGTCCTTTGGGTAAATACCTAGGAGTGGAATTGCTGGATCATATGGAAGCTCTATGTTTAGTAGGTCCAGAAATCTCCACACAGCTCTCCACAGTGGTTGGACCAGTTTGCACTCCCACCAACAGTGCAGAAGAGTTCCTTTTTCTCCACACCCTCGCCAACATTTGTTGTTGCTAGTTTTTTAATATGTGCCATTCTCACTGGTGTAAGATGGTATCTCATGGTAGTTTTGATTTGCATTTCCCTGATGACAAGTGATGTTGAACATTTTTTCATATGCCTGTTGGCCATTTGCATTTCCTCTTCAGAGAAGTTTCTTTTTAGCTCTTCTGCCCATTTTTGACTGGATTCTTTTCTTTGTTGTTGTTAAGTCTCATCAGCTCTTTGCAGATTTTTGTGATCAGTCCTTTATCATTAGTGTTGGGTGCAAAAATGTTCTCCCAGGTGGTAGGGTTTCTCTTTGTTTTTGTTATTGTCTCTTTTGCTGTGCAGAAGCTCTTTAATTTGATGTAGTCCCAGCTGTTTATCTTCGCCTTCACTATCGCTGCTTTGGGTGATGTGTCTGTAAACATGTCTTTGATGTGCAAATCACGTAGTGTTTCGCCTATATTTCCTTCTATATATTTTATGGTTTCAGGTCTTATGTCTAGTTCTTTAATCCATTTTGAGTTGATTTTTGTGTATGGTGTGAGGTAGTGGTCAAGCTTCATTCTTTTGCATGTAGCGACCCAGTTTTCCCAGCACCATTTATTGAACAAACTTTCTTTGCTCCAATGCATAGTCTTTGCTCCTTTGTCAAAGATTAGTTGACCATAAATCTGTGGGTTTATTTCTGGATTTTCTATTCGATTCCATTGGTCTGTATGTCTGTTCTTGTTCCAATACCATGCAGTTTTGATGATTATGGCTTTGTAGTAGAGTTTGAAGTCTGGGAGTGTGATGCCTCCATTCCCTTCTTTTTTTTTCAGGAGAGCTTTGGCTATTCGGGGTTTTTTGTGATTCCATATGAATTTCATCAATAATTGTTCTATTTCTTTGAAGAATGATATTGAAATTTTGATTGGAATAGCATTGAATCTGTATATTGCTTTTGGAAGGATGGCCATTTTAATAATGTTTATTCTTCCAATCCATGAGCAGGGGATGTCTTTCCATTTCTTTGTGTCTTCTTCTATTTCTTTTAACAGTGTTTTATAGTTTTCTTTGTATAGGTCCTTTACCTCTTTTGTTAGATTTATTCCCAAATATTTGATTTTTTTTGTTTCAATAAAAAAGGGATGGTTTTTTTGATTTCTTCTTCTTCAGATTTATTGTTTGTGTATAGGAAGGCTACTGACTTTTGCGTGTTGATTTTGTATCCTGCCACTTTACTGAACTGATTGATGAGTTGAATTAGTTTTTCTGTGGACTTTTTGGGGTTCTCTATGTATATTATCATATCATCTGCAAATAGTGATAGTTTGACTTCTTCTTTTCCTATTTGGATTCCTTGGATGTCTTTCTCTTGTCTTATTGCTCTGACTAGGACTTCCAGTATTATATTGAAAAGCAGTGGTGAGAGTGGACATCCTTGTCTTGTTCCAGATCTTAATGGAATTGCTTTCAGCTTTTCACCATTGAGAATGATACTGGCTGTTGGCTTGTCATAGATGGCCTTTATGATGTTGAGGTATGTTCCTTGTATCCCAAGAATTTCAAGGGCTTTTATCATGAATGGGTGTTGCACTTTGTCGAAAGCTTTCTCAGCATCTATTGATATTATCATATGGTTTTTATATTTCTTTTTGTTGATGTGTTGGATAACGTTGATTGATTTTCGGATGTTAAACCATCCTTGTGTCCCTGGAATGAATCCTACTTGGTCGTGGTGAATTATCTTATGGATGCATTGTTGGATTCTGATAGCTAAAATTTTATTGAGGATTTTTGCATCAGTGTTCATTAGGGAGATTGGCCTGTAGTTTTTCTTTTTTGTGTTGTCCTTGTTTGGTTTTGGTATTAGTGTAATGTTGGCTTCATAGAACGTGTTTGGTATTGTCCCTTCTCAATTTTTTGGAAGAGTTTGTGAAGGATAGGCACTAATTCATCTCTGAATGTTTGGTAGAATTTATTTGTAAATCCATCAGGTCCCGGGCTTTTGTTTTTGGGGAGGTTTTTGATTACCATTTCAATTTCGCTGCTTGTAATTGGTCTGTTTAGGTGTTCTATTTCTTCTTTATCTAGCTTTGGGTGATTGTAGAGTTGTAGGAATTTGTCCATCTCCTCTAGATTGTTAAACTTGTTTCCATATAACTGTTCATAGTAGTTACTGATTATTCTTTTGATTTCTGCTGTGTCCGTTGTGATTTCTCCTCTTTCATTGATGATCCTGTTTATTTGTGCTTTCTCCCTTTTTTCCTTTGTGAGCCTGGCTAGGGGTTTGTCTATTTTATTTATTTTTTCAAAGAACCAGCTCTTGGTTTCATTGATCTTTTGGATTGTTTTTTCAGTTTCAATTTCATTTATTTCTGCTTTTGTTTTTATTATTTCTTTTCTTCTACTGGTTTTGGGGTTTTTTTGTTGTTCTTTTTCTAGATCTTTGAGCTTCGAGATTAGGTTGTTTCTTTGAGTTCTTTCTTGTTTCTTGATGTGAGCTTCTATTGCTATATATTTTCCTCTTATTACTGCTTTTGCTGCATCCCATACATTTAGGATATTGGTGTCCTCCTTGTCGTTCAATTCAAAGAATTTTTTAATTTCTTCTTTGATCTCCTCATTAGTCCAGTGGTCTTCCAGTAGTGTGGTTTTTAATCTCCATGAGGTAGGAAAGTTCCTTGCCTTCTTTTTATGGTTTATTTCTAGTTTGATGCCTTCATGGTCAGAAAAGATGGTTGATATGATTTCAATCTTGGTGTATCTGTTGATGTTTGTCTTGTGCCCCAGTATGTGATCGATCCTGGAGAATGTTCCGTGTGCGCTTGAGAAAAATGTGTACTCCGTTTTTTTTGGGGTTTAGTGTTCTATAGATGTCTGTTAAGCCCAATTGCTCTAGGTCCTTATTTAGAGCTTTGGTTTCTTTACTTATTTTTTGTCTTGTTGATCTATCCATTGTTGATAGTGGTGTGTTGAAGTCTCCCACTATGTATGTGTTTTCTCTGATGTCTGTTTTCAGAGAGGATAACAGTTGTGTGATATATTTTGGTGCTCCTTCGTTTGGTGAGTATATGTTAATGAGTGTTATTTCTTCTTGAAGTATTGTCCCCTTGATTATAATGTAGTGACCATTGGGGTCTCTTTTTATCTTTTTGAGTTTGAAATCTGTTTTATCTGATATAAGTATAGCTGTTCCTGCTTTCTTTTTTGGTCCATTTGCTTGTAGGATTGTTTTCCATCCTTTAACTTTGAGCCTATTTTTATCTTTTGTAGCTAAATGTGTTTCCTGGAGACAGCAAAAGGTTGGGTTTTGTTTCTTAATCCAGGCTGCAACTCTGTGTCTTTTTATTGAAGAGTTTAGTCCATTTACATTTAGAGTTAATATTGATATGTTAGCATCTGTATTTGCCATTGTGTTTGTCTTTCCTTTGATTTTATTTATTTATTCTTTTAATAACTTTTTTTTTTTTTTGGCCTTCTTTCATTGTTATTCGTCCCTCTGAGGTTCTGGCTTTAGGACTCCTTGTAGTATTTTTTGGAGTGGGGGTTTAGTTGCAATGAAATTCCGGAGTTTCTGTTTGTCTGGGAAGGTCCATATTCTTTCTTCAAAGAGAAAGGAGAGCTTTGCGGGATAGAGAATTCTTGGTTGGCATCTGTTTTCTTGGAGTCTGTTGACTATGTCCCTCCATTCTCTCCTTGCCCGTAGTGTTTCTTCGGAGAAGTCTGATGTCAGCCTGATTGGCTTTCCTTTGAATGTTATCTGTTTCTTCCCTCTTGCCAGCTTCATTATTTTTTCCTTGTCCTGGATTCTTGGGAGCTTTACTATTATGTGTCTTGCTGTATTTTTCCTTTCGTCGTGGAAGTTTGGTGTTCTTCTTGCTTCTTGTATATCAATTTTCAGCTCCTTCTTCACATTTGGGAAGTTCTCTTCAATTATCTCTTTGAATATTTTCTCTGTTCCTACATCTCTCTCCTCTCCTTCTGGTATTCCTATAACTCTTATATTTCCTTTCCTCATGGAGTCAGATAGTTCCCGAAGTCTTTCTTCGTTCTTTTTCCTTCGTACTTCTCTTTCCTTTTCTGTTTTGGTTCTTTTTATTTCTGTGTCTTCAAGATTACTTATTCGTTCTTCCATTTCGTCTATTCTGCTTTCATTGCTTTTCCCAGAATTCTTTAGTTCTTCCATTAATTCTTTGATCTCCTGCATTTCTTTTACTTCCCTCTTTAGGGACTCAATTTCATTCTTCTGACCATTGTTTTCCCTCTCTAGGGACTCAATTGCATTCTTCTGATCGTTGATTATTTTTCCCTTATCATTGTTTTCCTTTATGACTTCTGTCAGTTTTTTTAATCACGGCAATTTTAAATTCTCTTTCTGGAAGGCTCAGAAGTTCTTCCAAGTTACTGTCGTTGCAATCTGGGGGCTGCTTTCCTTTTTGTGGTGTGCTTTTTCCCTGGGGAGTTGCTAGGTTGCGTGTGGTTCTTCTCCTCCCTACTGTCTGTTTTCTAATTTGCCGTATGCGTTGGGACACTGTGTAGTTGGGACTGGCCGGCATCTTGGGTGAGCTTCTCTGCTCTCCTCTGGTTCCTCCAGGAGTCATCTGTCAGTTTCAAGCAGTCTTTACTGGAGAAAGGTCCCTGTTCTAAAATGCCAATGTGGGGGCACACTCCCCTGTGCGCCTGGTCTGCCCCGGCGGTGGGTTCCTGCTCCCCCTCTGGGCTTGGACTGCAGGCCAGAGGGGGTCTGGCGTGGGCGAACTTCCCCCGCTCACCTCTGGCTCCTGAGGAAGCCTTCTGCAGGTAGTCTTTACTGAAGAAATGTCCCTGTTCTAAGATGGTGATGTGGGACACACTCCCTGTGCGTCCGGACTCAGGCACACTCTTCTGCGCGCCTGGTCTGCCCCGGCTGTGGGTGCTCGCTCCCCCTGTGGGCTCAGACTACTGGTCGGAAGAGGCCCGGCGTGGGCTAACTCCCCAGCTGGCCACTGGCTCCTCTAGGCGCCTCTGCTGGCTTCAAGTCGCTAGGTGGCGCCAGAGATTTCTCCTGGAGCCCTTGGGGAGCTGATTTTCCACCCCGTGGGACAGGGAATAGAGCGGGAATGGTAGGGTAAGCCTCAACGGCTTTGGGGTGCTGTGTCTGCCTTGTGCCCCACCGTCGTGGGGAACCCACGCCCCTAGTTTCGTGCCCCGGGTGTCAGTTCCAAAGCCCTCAGTTCCAGGACTCAGGCTGTAGCCCAGTTCAGTGGTGCGGGAATGGCGCCTTTTGAATCCAGCTCCCGTGCCTGGGCGCCTGGGCCTGCTCACTCAGGGAGGGCCTCCGCGCGTCTCCCCGCAAGCCTAGGTCGCAGGCGCAGGGACCTGGGCAGCTGCGATCTGGATCCGCGTTTGCTTTTCAACTGCACTGCTTTTCCGCGCGCGATCCCGATTCCCATCCGCACTTGGTTTTCCAGCGCGCCGCTGTTCCGCGCAATCCTGACCGCGATCCGCGCCTGTTTTTCCAGCGCGCCGCCTTTCCGCGCAAGCTTACCGGGGGCCCGGGGCTGTGTGCTGGTGCTGGTCTCCTCCCCGGGGGCGGGGCCTCTCTTCAATGGCACCCGGAGCTGGTGCTGGTCTCCTCCCCGGGGGCGGGGTCTCTCTTCAATGGCGCCCGGAGCTCACCTCGGCGGCGGATCCTGCGGGGGTTCTCCACAGCTCCCGTTCACAGGGTGTGGTGGCTGCAATAGTTCCTTTCCACTCACAGTCCCGCTTGCTGCGTCGTTTGTTCTTGTGGGTCGTTTTAGTTTGTTGTTTTCCTCCTCTCTGCCGGTCGGAGAGTGCCGCCTCTGTGGGCGGGGGAGGGGAGCAGGGTTCTGCGCTTCCCTCCCTTCTAGTCCTCTTTTATGGCCACTTTCTTCTTCGGGCAGTTTGCTGGCGTCACCCGTTTATCTTCCGTGTCCCAGTTCTCACTGGGACCTGCCGCTTTTCCTCCCTATTAACTTTTTTTTTTTTTTTATTTGTTTTTGCTTATACATGCACTGGGTACAGTCAGAAGCGCGGGAGGGTGAGAGAATTCACCAGAGCCAGAGCGGAGAGTAGAACAGGCAGAGTGACTAAGTACACTGCTGAGGGGCGCAGCGGGCAGCAGGAGAGGTCCGCGCGCCATGTGGACCCTCCTCCTGTGGCCGGGGAGCAGCCAGGGATCGAACCAGCGTTGCAGAGGCTGCGGGCAGCTTTGCAACCCAGCGCTCAACCGCTGCGCCACCCGGGAGGCCCACCTATTAACTTTTTTTAATGGGAGATCTTACTCGCAGTGTCTCCTCGCCGCCATGTTGCTCCGCCCCCCACCTTATCTTACTTGCTTTTGTGTCCATAGTATGAAACTGAGTCTTGCAACACAGTGGGCATTTGATTGTTAAGTTAATTGTTAAGTTAAATTTGATTGTTAAGTTAAATTTTTATTACCTTTTTTAAAAATCAATGATGCTAGAAAATACCCTCAGATAGCTTTAAATACAGGCAAAAGGAAAAATAAGAATGTTTAGTAGAAGAGACATGAAAAAAGTGATTTCCTCTTTTGTTCTTATTACTTCCCTTAGAGAAGTTTATACATCTGCGGTATCAGCAAAAGCAAGTAACTCCAAAAAGAGACCAATCTCTACTTCCTATCTATATTCTATCTACCACTTCTAAAGCAAATACAAAGAAATAATTAAACATCTATGTACTCAGTCATTAATTAAACATGAGTGTTTACTATGTCATATATTATATTTAATAATCTTAGGGGAAAATGTTTTCTCCTAAACCTTAGATTTCACATTTTAGTGGAGAAGATATACAACTAACTGAAAAATAATATGTTATAATACAGATACTGGTGAACAGATTAGTCTTTGATTAGTCTTCCTAAAAATTTTGAGACATGTTTTGAAGAGTTGAGAAACTTGAGCTGGTCTTAAGAAACTGAATTCATTTCTTAAGTCTGTTGTTTTATTTTTATCAGTTTGACCTTTTCTTGTATTATTTTAAGATAACTTACTGTTAAATATTTCAGATTTATGTGAAGATTGTCAAAATTCAACTTGATGCTGTGATTTGAATTTGTAGTCAAAGCCTCAGTTTACATTCCACCCCCAGTGAATAGTCTGAATCATCCATGGTTACTTTCTCTGCTTTAGCAATGCTTGGTTCCAGAGCAGGCAGAACTAAATCACTTTAAACCAGAGACACTGGAGATAGATTGACTTGGGGGCCTCTGGAGAAATCAATCTGATGTGAATTAGGAAACAAGTCGCTCAAGCTATTGAAAACAGCACTTTGGGGGTTAATAAAGAGTGAAGTGTTAGGGTAACCCTAAAGCTGAAGGTAAGGATGAAGTGATGGAAAAAACATGGGTCCTTATGACAGCTGGGATCAAGGAGTTGATCAACATTGCTAAAGGCTGCCTGATTTTTTTAGTTTCTTGTTATGAAAAGTTATTTTTAAGCCAGCTGTTTGAATGTTAAGTGTGATCAGTATGGTTCAGTAGAACACTGAGTGAGACTTGCTTGGATATAAGAAAAAGTGAAGACAGGGCCTCCCCTGGTGGTGCAGCGGTTGAGTGCTGGGCTGTGAAGCTGTCCGCAGCCTCTGCATCGCCGGTTCAATCCCCGGCCACCAGGCAAGGGTCCCACATGGCACGCAGACCTCTCCTGCCACCCGCTGCTCCCCTCAGCAGTGTACTTCGTCAGTCTGCCTGTTCTGCTCCCCGCGCTGGCTCTAGTGAATTCTCTCACCCTCCCGCGCTTCTGACTGTACCCAGTGCTTGTATAAATAAATAAGTAAATCTTTAAAAAAAAAAAAGTGAAGACAGTGTTTGACTAGTGATCGTTAGCAAGGAAGCCTGTGGGTCTAGTTGCTTCTGGCAGCCCTCTTATGACTACAGAGGAGCCAGATAATAGAAACAGCAGTCTATTAGTGTAGAAATTCAAGGAAAAGAAACTGAGTTCCTAATTGTAGCGACAGGAAGGGCACAGTACAGGGTCTGTATGTTTCGAGCAGACTGGACGGGTGAAGGAGGAGTCCTGGAGCCCTAGGGGGCTTTTTCAGGCTTTTATTGAGTTTACCAGGTACACGGCAAGCAGGGGTGCTGGGGGGGCCAGGAGGCTGACTGGTCTCCTAGCCCCCAGCGAGCCTTCACTGTTTCTGGGCTCTCTGGCAGTCTCTCGTGGTCTCTGCTTCTCTGCTGGTGTTGCGCTCTCGCATGTTCTCCTTCTGGTCTTCCCTTCTGGTTCTGTTGGTGTCCCTGTGATACTGCCCTTATAGGCCCAGCCTCAGCCCAGGTGTACCTACCTATGTATGCCCATGCCCTACTCCAGTTGCCCGCCATCAGGCATGCATTCAGGACCGCCATTAATCCTAATGGCGGGAGGGCAAAAAGCCTGACAATCTTTACCCTACACTAATATTGTTGAGGGGCTGAATAAATTCAGAATCTGCCTGCAGAAGGTAGTATTAATGCTCTCTGAAATATCCCCAAACCCAAATCCCAGAACCTATGACTATATTACTTATCTATCAAAAAGGACTTTGCAAATGTGATTGAGGTAACTGGCCTTGAAATAGGTTATTATCCTGGGTTATTAATAGGTCCAATTTAATGACATGGGTTCTTAAAAACATAAGAGGAAGTCAGAAGAGTGGGTCAGAGGGAGGAAACAGTAGAAAAAAGTATAAGAGTAATTCAGCCTGCCCAGCTGGTTTAAAAGATGAAGATGTTAGGAACCATAAACTGTAGGTGTGTTCAAGGACTTGGAAACAGCTACAGCCAGCAAGAAAATGGGATGTTAGCCCTTCAAGTGCAAGTAACTAAAGTAACTGCCATCAAGAAAAATGATTCTTGCCTTTGAAATAAGGAAGGAAGGCAGTCCAGAGAACACCTCTGATTTTAGCCCAGTGAAACTCTTATTGGGTATCTTATGTAGCTATAAGATAATAAAGTTTGTCTTAATCCACAGAATTTGTTGTATTTGTTACAACAGCAGCAGTAGAGACCTAATACACTGTGCCATATATCTGGACTTCTTTTGTGAGTTAGACATTTTCCCCTAATTTTATGGAAATATAATTTACATACAACACTGTATAAGTTTAAAGTTATAATGAGATGATTTAAAAAATATATAGTGAAATGTGTACCACAATAAGGTTAATTAACATCCTTTATTTAACATAATTATCATTTTTTGTTGTTATAATGAGATTATTTAACTGTGCCTGCTCATTGCAACATTTTTTAGATTAAGATAGGCTTACAACAACACTGTATATGATTTAGGGTTCTCATGTCTTCAGGTGTATGTTACTACACCAGATTCATCCACCAAAGCAACAATAATATTCCACCTTAGTTTACTGGGCCGCCTCCTCCCTATGCGCGCCATCCTCCCATCCCTTCTGGCAGCCTCAGTTCTGCAGTCATCTTTCTAGGGTTTATTTTGGTTTAGGTTTGTGTGTGTTTCTTTGTTTTATTTCTCTGTAATTCCACATGTGAGTAAAATCGTCTTGTATTTCTTTTTCCTGACTTATTTCACTTAATATAATCCAGTCCAATTCCATCCATACTGACCCAAATGGCAATATGTCATCTTTTTTTAATGGCTGAGTAGTATTCCTGTGTGTGTATGTGTCCGACGAGGAACCATGGTAAGCAGCAGTAGTGACCCAAACTTACGTAGTGCGTGCACTAAACCATGGGGCCCATTTGTAGGTGCCTGTGTTGTGGTAGGGATTGGTTCAAATACACATGTAGTGGTGGGGGCTAAAGAAGACAGCAAGGGCCAGCGTCAAAAAAAAAAAGGCAGGTGTGTTGGCTTCAGTCGAGCACTACTACCATGATTGCTGGATCTTGCTATGGATCCATGGTAGTAGAGGCCAGTGACAGAATACAGGGCCAGATTTGGACACACTTCCAGCGGTAGGGACCTTGACTATCAATGTGGACTAATGTGGCTACAAAATTTAGCCACGGTATGCACATGGCAGTTTAGGCCAGTGACAGGCATCTGATGTGCTGAGGTGCATAATAGCAGGAGGGGTTGGGCCCTGAGTACCTGCCTACTAGTGGGTATAAGCTGCGGAAGTCTAGGGTGATGTGTTGTAGTTCTAAAACCACAGAGGCGTTGACTAACTGCTGGTGGGGGCTCTGCAGCCTCTGCAGTGCGGGTTCCATTCCCAGCCGGCCAGGGAGATTCCCACATGGCACGGCAGACCTCTCCTGTTGTGCCTGCTGCTCCCCTCAGCAGTGCTTTTGGTCCCTCTGCCTGTTCTTCTCCCCACTCTGTCTCCGGTGAATCCTCTCATCCTCCCAGGTCTCTGGCCTATACCCCAGTTATTGTATAAATAAAAAATAAATATTAAAAAAAATGTGCAGGGTCTACAGCAAGTATGCTGCTCATGTGTTTCTTCACTGATGAATGCTGCTGGGGTTGTTTACAGAGTAGGTCACTAGAAACTAGTCATTCCTGCTGCTTGTTTGTCTGATACCACTAACCCCTGCTTTTCTTCCCTGTTCCTAGTAGTATATAGTATGTCTCAGCTTTGCTTGTCTCTTGTTGGGGTGAAACCAAAGCAGATCCTTTGCGTGTAGCATCTGAAGGGGTTGGGAAGCTGGTCACACCTCCCTTTCACTTTCCCAGCAAGGAAAATTCTTCCTAGGGAGTTCCCTATTGGCACTGAGCAATACCAGCTTGGTGAGCTGTATGATCCAGGCAAAAGGAAACTGTTCTTCCTTCCCTTTTACTGTAGTTAATCTCCAGTTTTTGTTCCATGTTGCTCAACTTCCTTAAGTGGACTATAGAGCTTTCCCAGTGTTTTTGTGCATAAATAACTACCTAGTTATTGATCTCTTATGAGACCAGAGGCTAGGGTCTCCTACACCACCATCTTTGTTATTTTACCACCCTTAAATAAAGAATTTCTTATTTAATCTTTCTTAAATCCCACATACTCATAGCTTTCTGTGTTTCAATTCATATGTTGCACTTTCTGCCAGCTTGACAGTGATTTGAAAATAAATTTCCTTTCAAGTGCTCCAAAGCAAATAACTTTATTTTCTTTAACTGTATAGTTTCATTTCCTCCTCTAGTCATCCCTAATAACTACACAGTGTTCTTTTGTTTCCAGTTAAACTTGGAAATAGGATACTTCCAGTGCTTCATTTACTCAACAAAAAGCTGTTTATTACCTACTTAATACAAATTATTTTGCAACCCATCCTGTATAATGTAATTAACTATAATATAGGCAATCCTTTTTTTTTTTTTTTGTGGGACCCTCGGCGGCGGCCGGGGAACAAACTGGCGCTGCAGAGGCTGCAAGCAGCCTCGAAGCCCAGCATTCAACCTCTGCGCCACCAGGGGAGGCCCCATAGGCAATCCTTTTGAGGCATTTATAGCTTATACTCTGTTGTAGTTGGTTTTAGTACGTAGACATCATGATCATACAGATAGTCTTCCAAAGATATCTAAGAACTAATCTTGTTTTTTACACTCTTTCTTGTACTATGCTTATTTATATATAACTTGTCTACCTGTGTGAGTTTTGTTATATAATTCTTTTTTTTTTTTTTTTAAAGATTTATTTATTTATTTATACAAGCACTGGGTACAGTCAGAAGTGCAGGAGGGTGAGAGCATTCACCAGAGTCGGAGCGGGCAACAGAACAGGCAGACTAACAAAGAAATATACTGCTGAGGGGAGCAGCAGGCACGGCAGGAGAAGTCTGCACGCCATGTGGGAACCTCGCCAGTGGCCAGGGATCAAACCGGCACTGCAGAGGCTGCGGGCAGCTTCGCAGCCCAGCGCTCAACCACTACGCCACCAGGGGAGGCCCTGTTATATAATTCTTTTAAGCTTGTTTACTTAATGTTTAATAAGATAATGGTTAAAAAAGAACAACCCACAACCAAGAATATATCTACATATTTAATGTGAGTGTTGAGTTGATTTTGAGCTTGACAATCCAAAACTTAAGGTATATTTAAGGTTCAGTACCTGACAAATTTTGATAGTTATTCTTTTTTTTTAGATTTATTTATTTATGCATACAGGAGCTAGGGTACAAGCCAGAGGCGTGGGCGGTGAAAGGATTCACCAGAGACAGAGTAGGGAACAGAACAGGCAGATTGACCAAAGTACACTGCTGAGGGGAGCAGTGGGAGAATCAGGAGAGGTCTGCTGCGCCATGTGGGTAGCTCCCTGGCTGGCCGAGAATCGAACTAATGCTAAGTGGCTGTGGATATCTTCATAGGTTGTGTCTTAACCTTGCACCACCAGGGAGGCCTGATGGTTATTCTTTATTGGTATTGCTGCATGATACTATTTTTGGGATATTATTCTAAACTCATGTATTTTTTAATATTTAAGGTAATATAAATATTCTGTTAATGTGGAGTCTGATGGGCATTAATGTCTTTTGTAATAGAGAGTAGGTCTTCATATTATTGGATTAAATTTCACTATAAACACAAAAGACCGGTTTCATTTTACCTTTGTAAAGGAAATCTTGAGACTCACAACTTAAGTCATTTAACAAGCTAGTGAGAACCTACAATCTGAATACCTTTGAAAAGTCAGCCTTGAGGTGGGGGGAAGCAAATATTGTTTAAAAATGAACAATGATGTAAAAAATTAAAAAAAATAATTAACAAAAAATTTTAAAAAAGAAAAGTCACCTTTTACAAAACTTTTCAAACTTAAAAATAATTCATAGAATTATTAGGGCTAATAATTATTAGGGCTAACTTTTTTGCTCATTTTTATTATCTAAATCATATATCATTGCTAGTGTTTTTCTAAATGTACAGCTATATTCTTATCAATACGAAACTCCACCAGGAATATTTCCAACTTTAATTTATATAGGTTTTTGGAACTCTGTTATTATTATATTTTTTCATTCTACTCATTCCCTTAAGAGGATATAATGTTTATCCAGTAAGATGACTAGGGAACACAAAAAATTATTTGGCCTAAGATGTCAGTGATGCCAGTGACATGAAACTGAAATGTCAGTTTGACGTTGTAAAACTCTGCTCTAGGATTTACATTGTACATCTTTTATTTATTACAATGTACCTTCACCTACACCTTTTCATGTGTGATGTAACCTTACAACAGTATACTTTGATTTTCCTCCCACCCATCCATCCTTTGTGTTTTAGTGTTTACATGTGTTTTAGTATTTACATGTGGGAATTCTTTGAAGGCATTGTTTTAGAAAGTTAATGTTTGTCCAGATACTAAGAAAAACTAATTGAGAAACTGGGAAGATAGAGAAAGTGTAATTCCATGAGAACTAAATCTTAATGATCAACATGGAGATCTTAGTGGTTCATGGAATCAACTGATATCAAGTAAAAAGCAGGAAATGATGACATGTGAAGTTGAAAGTTAAGGTTGACATTTCCTGGAACTAAGGAGGGAAGTGGTCATATCTAATCAGTTGGTCTTGCTTATGACTGTTGCCATGTGTTTTGTAGCCCTGTCTACAGTGAGAGTTCTTCTTAAAAAATACATACAATACTATGATAATGTACATGATATACTTTATACAAATTCTGTAAGTAATATATGGGGAAATAAGAAATATGACAGTCCCGCCTTACCTTCAGGGGATATGTTCCAAGACCCCCAGTGGATGCCTGAAAGTACAGCTAGTACTATACCCTATATATTCTTCATTTGTTAATATAAATACAGGTATGTCTATGATAGTTTAGTTTATAAATTAAGCCCAGCCTTTTCCATGCAACCTAGAGAGGGGTCCATACTGCATTGTTCCAGATTTCCATAGTAAGTTAAAGGGAAACTTTCACAATGTCCAGAGCCCTTGATGTCCTGCAAATGAAGGAAGAGGATGTCCTCATATTCCTTTTAGTAGGAACCCAATGTGGCACCAACCTTGACTTCCAAATAGAACAATACATTTACAAATAGAAAAGTGATGGCATCTACCTCATAATATTTGAAGAGTCTGGAGGAAACCCTGTGGCAGCTTCTAGCATTGTTGCCATTGAAAACCTGGCTGTTGTCAGTGTCATATCCTCCAGAAATACTGGCTGGTAAGCTGTGCTGAGGTTTGCTGCTGGCACTGGAGGACTGCTCTTCCCTACTTCACTCCTGATACCTTCACTGTAACTAAATTCAGACAGCTTTCCAAGAACCAAGACTTACAGTGGTTACTGATCCCAGAGCTGACCACCGGCCTTTCACAGAGGCATCTTATGTTAACCTGCCTACCATTGCTATGTGTAACACAGACTCTCCTATGTGCTATGTGGACATTGCCATCCCCTGCAATAACAAAGGAATTCACTCAGTGGATCTCATTTGCTGGGTACAGCTGGGAATTTCTATACATGTGTGGTGCCATCTCCCAAAAATACCTATGGTGGGTCATGCCTAATCCCTGCTTCTACAGAGATCCTGAAGAAACTGAAAAGTAAGAGCAGGTTGCTACTTAAAAAGGCCATGACCAAGGAGTAATTTCAGGCTTAATGGATTCCTCTAGCTCCTGAGTTTACTGCTACTCTACCTGAGGTTGCAGGTTTAATCTAAAGGCATGCAAGTGTACTCTGGGCCCACCCAGTAGTTCCCTAGTAAAGACTGGAGTGCATAGCCTGCCACTGAAGACTGGGCTGCAGCTCCCATGGCTCAGGACTCTGAATGGATAGGACCAACCACTGAGTAGTCTTTAAGCTGTTCTTCCACAGACTCTTAAACAGAAAAGGGAGATAAGGTTAATGGAAAATGATTTCTAAACATTGAAAAAAAAATTTAATGGGCACTGTAAGAGATTAACAAAAACTAGTAACAAAATGTGTATTGTAACAATATACAATAATAAAAGTTATGTGGCCTCTCTGCCTCAGAAGATCTTAATTGTGTATATATTTTTGAACCATGGGTGACTAACATTGCAGAAAGTGGAACCATGGGTAACGGGGTGGGGGTGGGAGGATACCATATTGGTAGCATGTAGTTTTCAAGAACTCTTTTTCCTTTTGTGGTATACACATTATTTTCTAGGTTCTGTTAGTTCTCCATTATTTATAATCATATGACATCACGCTTCTTTCCTAGTGATTGAACTTCGGTTTTATTACCTGGTGTGGCAGTTGCTGCTGCTGCTATTCCTAAGCAAGCCATATAGAACTCCCTATCTGGGGAGGGAGGAGCAAAAAAAAAAAAAACCTTGTATCTTATCTACCAATTTTAAGGGAGAGATGTTTTACTTGTTTAATTAGTTCTTGCTATGGAAAATAGTCAAAATTTTAAGAATATCTACACTTCAGGTTACAATCTCTTCTGTTTCATAGTTTTACTACTAAGGTAGGAGTCTATGATCAAATCCTAGTTTCTGCCAGCTGCTATCTAGATCCTTTAGGAATGATAATGACCTTAATAATTGAACATACATGTATATGTAGGTATCTGATTTTCATTATCTTCATATATATATATATATATATATATATATAGGTATAGATATAGTATCTATGAGAAATGCACATCCTTTCCATCGTAACACATAATACATCTAAGTAAGCACTTGAGCTGTTGAACCAAATAGAATTTGTAATTTCAATTTGTCACTTTGCTACTTTGGCAAGTTTTAACTTTTTGAACCTCATATTCCTCATCAACATTAAAATAATAACAGTAGCAACTCAGTTTTGGGGAAGTTGAGAACAATATGATTAATATGCATGTAAAAGTTAAGTCTAAACAGTGCTGGACATATTAGCAGCATGCAGGAAATATTAGCCATTTTTATTATAATCACTGACCTATATAGAATGCAGTCCATAATTCTGGAGTAGTTATCTAGCTACTTCTTGAATTCCTTCCTTAGATGATATTCAGCATAACTTATTACCATTGGATAGTTTCACCTCTGAATATAATCCTGTTGCTTTATCACTATAGTAAGCTGAAATGTTTGTCTTCTCCTTGACAGTTCTGCTGAGATTCTCATGTAACTACACACTATTTGTTTTGCTTTAGGTCAGAGATGCGTGAGAGTGGAAGACATGGCAGAGAACTTGAAGAACATTTCTGCTTTTTAGCACTTCCTCAAAGTGATGTGACTGACATATATCGGAATGGGATATGTACCAAAGCATCTTCATTGAAGATTTTAGGAAATCCCCTTCTCGGAATTTATGTATTTAGACATGTTGATGTTGCCTTGAATTATGCTCATAGTAGAAGCATTACTGTAGAGAGTATAATAATTTTTAAGGTAGGTAGCATAGAATAAATATTATACTCAGCTTGCCTTAAAATGACCTGAACATTTTCCTTTCAGTGTTTTGTTCTGTTTTATTCTTTAGGGATAGAAACCAAACATACAGTGTTTGCTATGTAACTTATTAAATTGTACAAACTCAAGGTAATGATTCGTGTTTTTAAATTGCATTAGACAAATAAATAATAGTTATGTTTATTACTGTCACTATCATTTGAAATTTTCCTTTATTTCTGACTCTAATTGGCTATGCAGCACAATACAAAGTTTCAAGTGGGCAAAGGCAGATTTTTTCATCTTTGTATCCCATGTATATTTTTTTCTGTCTTAATTGACCACCTTTTTTATATTGTTCAGAATGTGCTTAACGTTAGCTTGTTTTAAATGCCCTTTGGTTATAATAATTATGACTTAGGCTAAGATTACTCAACTCTTAATTCTTTATATTAGTGACTAGTAGTATTCAATGTTAATTCTTAATTTTCATAATTTTGCATGTGTTCTATGTCAGATGTTAACATTGGGTGAAACAGGGTAAAAGCATACAAGACCTTTGAATTATTTTTGTAATTTTTCTGAAAGTCTAAAATTATTCAGAATTGAAAAACTAAATTTTATAGTTTGATCTTAGGCATCAACAGGTAAATTAGTTAAGATATACTTTTTGGCTAATTGTAGCTTTGCCATTACTACCAAAATCACAGTAGGTAGGCATGATTCAAAAGTATTACTTCTGATTTTAGAAAGTTTGAAACATTGTAACAAGCTCCCAAAAGCCCATTAATGAGCACAGATAATTTTTTGTATATCAGTAAGTAGTCTTCTGTTCATGTACATGGATATGCATTTATAATTATAATGTTGCTTTACATAGTTTATAATTTGCTTTCTGAAATTGATTATAGCAGGTATTTTCCATGCCATTAAACAAATAATCTGTAATAATCTTTTGAATGACTGTATAGTATTCTGCTATACAACTCTGCCATAAACTTGCATATCAAACTTTGTAATATTGAATATGTTATTTGGTTTTTGTTTTTATACCTTTAAATATTACTTTGATCATCCTTGTAGTTTCATTTTTACACACACTGATGATTATTTGCTAAGAACTAATTGATTAATTCTTTGGTGTCAATTAGGAGTGAAAGATGTGTGCTTCACTTTTATAGTTTTCATATGTAATGTCCAGTTGCTCTGAGAGAGGTTGTACTAATTGATACTTCTATGCACAGTGGGTATGCATATCTCAACACTCTAGCTATGTATTATGCCTTTTTATTCATGTTTCCAGTCTAATATGTGATAATTTCTCATTGTTGGTTCAGTTTTTTCATAGTTATTGCTGAGTTAAAGTGTAATCTGCATGTATTCATTGACAATATTTAATGAATTTGCCTATTAATATTCTTTACCGGTTCCTTACTCATTTTCTTTTTATTTCTAGTTTACAACCATTATCAATTCATTAAAACATATCTTGAGGTCTAGATTTTTCCCTATATAATGTTTTATTTAATATTTTAATTTTTTAATGATTGTTTTATTTGGGAATAAATTTACAGAAAAGTTACTAAAGTATTACAGATATTCCTATATATAATTCACCAAGCTTTCCCTGATGTTAACATTTCATGTAAACAAGGCTTATTTGTCAAAATTAAAAAACTAATACTGTACTCATCAGTTATATTTCAACCAATAAATTAGTAACAAAATATGAAGAAACTGGCATTGGTACAATACTACTAACTAAATTACAAGCTTTATTTGACTTTTGTCAATTTTTCCATTCATGTTTTTTCTTTCACTGTCCATGTGGAGGGTACCACATTATTTTTAGTATTTTAATTTTGAATGACTGTATTAACGTATTTTAAAAACTAATAAAATTGCTGACTTTATATAAGTTGTGTACTTAATTTGCATATTAATTGAACTCCCACTTGTTTTTTATCACTTAACTGTTTATTGGGTTTTTTTTAAATCTTGTACTCATTTGGTTTTGATAGGTAGAAGTTTTAGAATATCTTATAATAAATTGTATGTTTTGTGTTCATAGTTTCTTGGCATATGTGCTTAGATAAGAATTCTTTAATATTAAATAAATGTTTGCGTGTATTTAAATTGTTTTCATTACTTAAGTAATTTCCTTAGTATTTATTTTGTTTTCTAAATTAAGGAATTTAATTCTTTTAGTTCTTTGACATCATTTATTAAACTGTTTTTGCTTCACTTCTATTACAAGTGGTACTTTTAATGTTGTGCTATAACTTTATACATGCTTGGACTTATTTCTGGACTGACTTCATTGTTTCTTTCATCTATTTTTTGGTGTGGTATGAACAGTCTTTTCAAAAGTATTTAATAGCTGGAAAGTACAAGTCACCTGTCCTATTTTATCATTCTCCGTGGCCAAAAATTCTTTTCAAAATTTTCTGGGCTGTTGTTTTTCAGTCTTCCAGCTAGGTCTTTTGACTAGAATTCATTCCTACAAATCCATTTTCTGGTTCAGTTTAAGGTGGAATTGATGTAATATTAAGTCATCCAATTCATCTGGGACACAGATTATCTCTCTGTTTGTATTTCTTTTGCTCTAAAGAGAGTTAACTTTGCTTTTTTGTTCAAAATAAGAGATTTTCAAAGTGTTTATGGTGTATTTTCATGGACCTTTTTGTCTTTCTTGTTTGTTTGGGTTTTTTTTAGGTTCTCTTTGGCAAAGTAAAGAAAATTCAGCCTTCAGTGGACAAAAACAAAATTTCTTTGGATCCTTCTCCTAACTTTGATTGCCATATGTCAAGAACTATACCTTCTCTGAAAGATACCATTGAGCTACAAGCCTACAGTTCAGTAGTATGTTAACTTTTTGGTTTCATTTCACTACTTGACCGTCACATGCTTCATATTGTAGGACTCGAGATCTAAAATGACCTACCAAAATATTAAATGCAAATTGTTTTTAATTCATCAATGAAATAATAATTTAGTGAAGCTGTTTTAATGTGATCTTGAAATGTTAGTAAAGCTTCTAGTTTTACATTTAACTTTGTACAGGGTACAGTGGCTGTATTTATTTACATATTCCATAGATTAATTCTTAACTTACAAAGCATACCAACTTCTCTATTAAAAAAGGCTATCTTGAAATGTTATTGGTCCTTTGTCCTTTGCAAAAAGAGAAAAGCCTTATATATTAATCATTGGGTAAAAACAGTAGTTTTCTATGTTGCTGAGACAATGAAATAGATCTTTAATCTTATTCTAAAGAAGTTAAATTATGTGATACATATCATATATTCATATAATGCTGAAATTAAGAAAAATCTTCTGGAAATACATATGTGCTCTCACATGTAAAATGAAACTATTTTTATTTTTCTGAATAACTTTGCCTGCCAAAGAAAGTACAGTATAGGGCCTCCCCAGTGGCACAGCGGGTTGAGCGCAGCGCTGTGAAGCTGTCTGCAGCCTCTGCAGTGCAGCCTCTGCAGCGCTGGTTCAATTCCCGACTCAGCCAGGGAGAAACCCACATGGCCTGGCAGACCTCTCCTGCCTTGCCCGCTGCTCCCCTCAGCAGTGTCTTCGGCCCATCTGCCTGTTCTGCTCCCCGCTCTGTCTCTGGTGAGTTATCTCACCGTCCCACGCCTCTGACCTGTGCCCCAGTTCTTGTATAAATAAATAAAATCTTTAAAAAAAAGAAAGTACAGTATAGTGGTTCACAGCATATGTAAAACATTGAACTTTTAATGGGAAAATCTTATTTAAAAACATTGTGAAAAAAATTTTAAAAATTCAGAACAGTATAGATCAAGTAAAATGTTATATATACAAATAAATAAAAATATAACATCTGTTTTTGCTGATGTTGGTAGCTTACTAAAGAAAATGTGGTGGGGAAAAAAATTCACGTATCTTCCCCAAAACTCAGGTTGGAGAAAAGGAGACACGTGAAAGCAAATGAATAAATAACATCATGCAATTTATATAGGTTTTTTTTAATATGAGCTTACTCAGGTACATCAGTGTAAACAATAATGTAAAAATAATCTTTCTTTATCTTTCAGGTATACTTGTATGAATACAATGTTCTTTCAAAACCAGTAGATAAACCTAGGCAGTGTCTTCCATATGCAATAGTAACAGTAAAATTTATTGGTCAAAAAATGGATAATGGACACCTTATGACATCTTTAAGATTCCTCTCAACAGGATTTCCTAAAAGGGCTGGTAAGATACTTACATTATTCTACTTAGAAGCATTTGTTCTGGTCTTACAACTTCTGAATATTATTTTAAAGATATGTGATATGTGAAGATGTATTATTTTTAATTTATGTTAATCTCTAAGTGCTTTACTTATTTTTGAGTTTATATATTTAGAATTATACTATAGGGCTTTTTGTAACTTCTTTTGGTCAGTATTATGTTTATGATTTCGTGTTAATATGTGTAACTATAGTTTATTCATTTTCATCCATCTGTATACATAGTCACATTATTCTACTTTGTAACTATACATTGTTCTGCCCCTCTAGGGATATTTGGACAAGTCCTAGTTTTTGTATGCAGACATTTCTCTTTTAAATATTCATATGTCTCAGCATATGAAGTTTTTCTGTATGTATCTATCTACATCATAAATGTGCAACTTAATCTAGAGGTTATGTCACATAGTTTTCAAAAGTGTTTGTGTCCATTTGCATAATTCTTCTACATGCACTTTTTAAAAAATGTTTCTGCCAACTGTTAAATGTGATGTGTTACCATTATCAACTCAGAAAAAATTCTGTACCTCTTGTGTTTTGTTTTTCATTTTATATATATTTTACATCATTCTTCCTTTTTTGTGCAATGCATACTTTCTCCTTTCAGGTGTAGTCCCCACAAAATTCCCATCACCAATTCACCTGTACGCGATCACCATAGTTCCTTGTGTAAGAAGACATCCCCTCCCCCTTTTGATCCCCTTCCCTCCCCCTCTCCTGCTGAGTGTCTCTGATTAATAGTTGCCTGTTAATTTTGTTTTTTAATTTATTATAATTTTTTTTTCCTGATCCCTTATTCGGTTCCCCTACATTCCTCCTATGAGTGAAACCATCTGATATTTTTCTTTATCCTTCTGGCTTATTTCACTAACCATAATCCCTTCCAGCTCCATCTATGTTGCTGCTAATGAAAAACTGTATCCTTTAAAAGCTATTCTTTTCTCCCCATGTCTCCTAGTGTTACAGTAGATAAGTAACAATATCCATTAGTCACATGTGGCTATTTGAATTATTTAAATTTAAATTAAAATTTTAATAGCCCAATTGCATTTAAAGTGTGATAGTGCAAATAAAGAACACTTCATATATGGTAGTAATTACTCTTGGGTGGTTTGCTTTATTGATTGCCGTTTCATTTTGTTACAGTTTCTTATAGAAGATGTTGGGTTTGTTTTCCGCTTTCTATTTGTTATTTGGTGAGATTGCCAAAAATGTGAATAAATTTACATTATACAATATAACCTAGTGATTAATGTTCTACTGCTTATAAGCTGTGATCCTTAGCAAATTACCTTTAATGTTCTTATTGATAAACTGAGAATGTTGTGGAGATGAAAGTACAGTAAATACTTTCAAAAACTGTGCCTGGAATCTAAACACTCTTGAAGTTTATTAACATTACATAGATATAGATATGCACTCACCAGACTTTCATGAAATTGCTATCATTAACCTTACGTGGTTTCTTTTCCCATGTTGGTGTGTATTACTGTATCTTAATCTTTGTAATAACTGCATAGCATTCTGTTTCTAAGGCATTTATTACAGCATAAGCAAATAATACTTTTACTGTTATAATTTTGATATGCTGTATTTACATAACCAGTCTTATATTGATAAACATTTAGGTTTCTAGTTTTCAGCATTCTTGGATTATTGAACTATAAAATTCTTATGACTTTGGTGTTTGTGCAAGTATATTAGAATAATAAATGAGCAAAAATGGATCTGAGGGGTATAGATTATTACACACTACATTTTAATGAATATCATTGGTTTACTTTCAAGGAAATTAGCATCAGTTTATGCACCCATGTAGAGCATGAAAGAGTGCTTACATCTGCAGAGTATTAATTATCCTTCAAATTCTTTGTCAATCTAAAACATTCTCATACGAATCGTACTGTTTGTTTAGTGGGGCTGGTTGAAACTTTTGTGTTTACTGGCAATTTTCCATTTAATCTGATTTTCTTGTTCATTTACTTTTGCCTACTTTTCCATTCTATGGTTCTTTACTAATCTTATAAAGATGTCTATATACTTTTTACATTTTTAATATATGTGTAATTATATATCGATAGTTTTATATACATATTATACACACAGTAAGCTTGTTTCATTTTAAATAAACTTTTTACAAATTTATCCTGTGTTTTAGTATGCATTTTGATTTTCTAAAATATTTAATTTATGTGTAATTAAAGCTATACCTTCACTTTTTCTTCCAATACTTTTATGGTTTTATTTTTACAATGAACTTTATTTTATTTTGATATAAGAAGATATAGAGATCCACCTGTCCATTTAGCTTCCACTCTTAATAATTACATGTCTATTTGTGGTCCTATTGCCACTGTAACTTTTCATTAAAAAATATAATTACAGAATTTAAAAGTCTACAACATAGTTATCCCTTCAGTATATTGTGAATAACCTCATGGTTCTTCCCAGTGATATGATTAAAACTTAATATATGTTGTAATCTTATAAACAATGTCTTCTCATTAATTTCTATTTTAGTTGAGGTTATTTATGGCATTAATTACTTATGAACATTTTACTTATTAACTTATTAACATTTTACTTACTAAATATGCATTTTTATAAGTTCCTTTGTTATTACATAAGTTCCTTGTGAAATTTTAGGAATATAATTTTATAAATCATAAAAGAAAAATTGCTTTTATATTCTCAGGTTTACTTATATATACATTATTTGCAGGAGTACTTACTATACAATAGAAGAAGTGCAGAAATTTGCCTTGTCCCCTGGAAGGGAATTTGTGGCTTTTTTTTTTTTTACCTTTTCTCCTCCTCTCTACCTCATTTTCCTTTCCTTTCCATATTTTTTCTTCCTATGATAAAGGGCAAAGAAGCAAAATAACAGTATGTAGAGAGAGCCAGTTTTGCCTACTAACATATAGATTCTGTTATTAAATATCTTAGTATATGAACTTATTTTAAATACTTCATTATGAGCAACATGCTTTTAATCCTATTTAATTTTTCTATTTCTTAATATTTGTCAGAAATAAAATTTTTATAGCAAATACTGCTTTTAGTAAGGACTAGCACTAAATTTCATGCAAAATCATTACATGTTATTGGTTTATTATTTATCCTCTTCTCTCCTTTTATTCTGCTAAGAACACATTGTAGTCATTAGGTTATTTGATAAGTTTTCAGTTAAAATCACTTCTGACACAGTTTACTTGTATTAATAGAGTTGTCTGTATTAAAACACCTTCTCTTCCTATTTTTCCTTATTTTCTTATTATTTTCACAGAAAGAACATGCTCTCTGAATAACTGTACAGTGGCCAAAAGAATTGGAAAAGGAAAAGATGCTACTGTCATTTTTGAGCATTTCAGGAAACCAGTAGATCCCTTTGTTCAAGAAAACTGTTCATGCAGTACACTAAATTTGGATATTAATCCTTCCAACTCAAATATTTCCCATTCCTATGGAAATGTGCAAAATGGAAACATTTCTATACTTGAAACATATAATGGAGAAATGGAACACAAGTTAACAGAATCTCAAGACACTTTTCAAGCACACACTTATGATTCAGGACTCTCATTTATTCCCAGTGATAACAAAGAAAGTGTTAATGGTGATCTCTTGTTAAATTTGACACAGCTTAAAAGTGTTTTAAGTAGTATTTCTGCTGCCTTTCCCCTTCAAAACAATATTGACTCAAGCACAGTCATTACTTCAAAACTCATCAAAGACCCAAGACTAATGAGGAGAGAAGAAAGCATGGGAAAACATCATAATTTTATAGGTTTAAAGGAGATTTTGCCATTTGAGAAAAATTTAGATTTTGTTAACTCAGAAATAAACCTATCATCTATGCCAACTAATTCTGCCTCCTCCTCTGAAGTAGTGCCTGAAGATCATGCTATTCTTACTAATTGTTTAGGCACTGCTTGCTTTAAAATTTCTTTTGATGATTCACAACCACAGGACTCTAAGAACAACAATTATACAACTGCCAATGAAATTACCATGGCACGACAATATGAAGACCAACATAATTTTTCCTTCCCAATGTGTTTGTCAAATGTAGTTTTAGAAAATGAGAATCAAAACTGCAATGATGGAAAAAAACAGAAATCCCAGCAGAGAAGCAGCAACCCACGTTTAATTGAACCAAATGGTAAACCTAATGACTGCTATGGGTCAGTGAACATGTGTATAAAAGGGAACAGTGGCAGCATCTCTCAGAAATCACAGACTTCTCATTTAAATCCTGCATATCAAACCAGCTACCAGATGTCTACATTATTTCCACTCCAAAGAAAAGAAAGTATAGATGAGTACATTCAAAATAGTGGAAAGATGAGAAACTTGACTGGCACAGAAGATATTTCCAAACACAGTGAAAAGCAAAATTTGTGGAAAGAAAATGATAATTATTTTACTAATGAAACAAAAATCAGTCCAGTAGATAGTTACATTTCACTACACGAAGAATACCAAAAAAATGAGGTTCTTGGTTCTTTGGGAGAAAATTGTGATCAAATATTAACTGCTGAAGAATTAAAAATACCACAGTTGCCTACATCTACCATAAAGGATAAGTATAAGGTAGATCCTCTAGCTTTGGAACTTCAAAATGATCTTACTCCACGAGTGGAGAGTCTTCAGCAAACGTATCCTCAGTCCTCTTTGGAATATGAAGATAGTATGCATATAAGTTTTGCCATTTCTCAGAAACTAATGAACCTGAAGTTGGAAAAATCAAATCAAAATTATGTTAGCATTATGAGTGATGCTTTCCAGGAAGGAAAAGGCAATCCCCAGGCCATAGAGCTAGCTGTTGATAAAGTTATTTCATCTCATGACATTAAAAGAGCTCATGGCAATTCAGATTACAGCATAATGAAAGAACATATATGGGTTCATAGGAAAAAGGCAAATGCACCAATGTCATTAGAGAACATTCAGAGAAACTGCAAAGAAGTTTCTCAAATGGATGATAAAGGTCAAAATCACACTCTGTTCTGTAATGCACAGTTGAACAGTGATACACACCTAAATGTTAATTTCAAAGAACAAATAGATAATGATAAAGAAAACCAAAATGAGACCAAAAAGAAAGACACTGCTTTGTCTAAAGAAAACAGCATAGAGAATATTTATGAAGAGGAGAAGCAGGATTGTCATATAAACCAAAATTTCACCAATATAGAGGAAAAGAATAAAACTTGCAGTAGTGTGGAAATTCTGAATTCTGAAGACTTTTCCACTACATTTAATTTAGCTTGGAAAAAATGTTTGCCAACAGAAACTACATTATTTGAAAGTGAAGATGTTGTCACTGTCATAAAACAAAAAGATACCCAGAATACTGGACAAAGTATAGAGCATATGTCTTCCACAACATTTCCTGAAATTGCAGTTTCTTCAGCATATGTTACCTCAAATGCTGCAGTACAGATAACTGGAACTGCAGTGCCTGCATTAAGTACAAATTGTGAAGATCACCAAGGACACCAGTTTGAAGAAACTTGTTCTTCTCAGAGTCCAGATTCAAGTTTGTTAATAAAACATAGGGTTTCTAATTGTGCAGTGGATATGGATATAAATGAATTATATGACTCATTTCCTCAATCACTAAATGACAACTTACTTCTTCAAAGTTTTGAAATTGAAAATGAGATTGAAATAGAGTCAGAAGTGTGTGATGATACTTTGCCATTTCAACAAGATACTCTTAGCCATGAAAATGTACTGTATGAAGAATATGAGGCTCTCAAGTCTCGTATTGATTGGGAAGGCCTATTTGGAAACAATGGGGAGACAGAAGTTTTTAAAAGTACCACAAAAAGGGAGAATAGTGATCAGCATTACTCTGAAGAAAGTAATTTGTTTTCTTCCTCCACACAGAAAAAGAAAGCAAACCCAATTTTACTTCCAGATCTACAAATTACTATTACTAATATATTTACACCAAGATCCAGTCCCACTGTTAATTCCCTTGCATTGAAAGATAATTTTTGCAAATACGTAACTGAAGCCTCAACACCAGCAATAAATGAGGAAGAGCAGAAAGTTCCAGGATTTGAAATTTATTCCCAGTGTTCTGGTGAAAATTCAGATTGTTCATGTGAAGAGAAGTTTGGTAATATAAGACAAGTGAGTGAATCTGAAACCCTTCTTTCTTCTGACTTGAGTCATAATACACACGTTAATCACATATCTAAAGAACAAAATGGTGGAACTTTGCTTACTGAACCTTCCAATGTCACAAGAATAAAGAATGAAAACAGATGTGACCCTACAGAGTCAAAAATTGATGGTAATGATACTGAAAATAAAAAGGACACACATTCAAGAAGTAACAAAAGAAAGCCACATACATCTTTTAAGGACCAGAACATACCACATAAAGATGTGAGACATCACGAGATTTGTGGGAAAAAGAGGAGGCTAACCTGTCAAGACTCATCTGAATGTTTTGCTTCTTTATCCCAAGGACGAATTAAAACCTTTTCACAATCAGAAAAGCACATTAGGTGTGTTCTGGATATTCTAAATAGTGAAGTATCTTTATGCAAAAGCAAACGCCTTTCCAGAAAACTTGACAGAGCTGTTCTACACCTAAAAAAAGCTCATAGAAGAGTTCACACGTCTTTGCAGCTAATAGCTAAAGTGGGAGAAAAAAGCAAGAGCCCATTACCAAAATCATATGCAATAATATGCAATAATTTCTGGGAAAGCTGTGATCTTCAAGGTTATAGTTCTGTGTCTGAAAGAAGATATTATTCCACTAAGCACTTTTTGTCAAAAAGAAAATATGACAAACCAGGAGAGAAAAGAGCTTTGGGATTTGAAGTTGATAAATCATTAACTCATGTATCAAAGCACAAGTTTTATAAAACAAATGGAGAGAGACTTAAAAAGTGTCTTCCTAAGAACAACCTGGCCAGAAGTCAAACCACTATTCATGTGAGAGAATTTTTTGATCAGATGTACTCTGAGTCACAGTTACCTCTCTGCTCCACATCACAGAGTACAAGTCAGTCTGCTTACAACAATGGAAGTGTGAAAAATACAGAATCCTTAGAACTCCAACCCTTTTCTGAAAAAACTGGGTGTCTCTTTTCCTCAGATTGTCCAGATGATAAACTAACAGAAAAAGAAAATCAAATTGATATGAAAGTTTTGTCTATCAGTAAATATGAAGAACTTGCAAACAATACAGCCTGCAATATTAATGATAAAACAAAAGAAAACAATTCTGAGACTATTGAAGTAATAAATAAAAATTCATTAAGTTGTACAAATGAAAACAGCGTAAGTTTTAGCACAGACAAAAATTGTGATACAACTTGTATAGCTCACACAAAAGTGAAAACTAATGTGCTTATTTCAGTCTTAGAACCAAATGTGAAGCACTTTTTAAATGTTGATATCTGCAAACCAGAAAACCTCATTTTGTCTGATTTTAAAAGAAATGTTGAAGTAGAAAAATCGGCAACTCCTATTGAGAGCCCCAAAGCAAGCATTATTACAGGAAACTTCATTATGGACCCAATAAATATAACTCTGATGACAAGCAAAATGTGTAGCAATATTCCTCAATTGTTACCAGCTGCTCCAGTGATAGATAGTAAGGGAGAATTCTCAAAACCTTACTTGGATGAACAGAGAATTTTTGCTATAGACTCATTTGTAGCATCCACTACTATACCACACTACCAGCAAGAATGCAGTGGACAAGAACTACTAAAGACAGAACAGTGCTCTTCAAGTGATTGCTTCCATGTAGACATGAATGAAACAAATGTTACTGAGAATTCCAAGTTGGATTTAACTCCAGTAACTGAAGAAAGTAAAAATTGTGGGAAAAATATAATGAAACTATTTTCCAATGATAGTTCTCTGCTGTTAAAAGATAATATAAAGGCTGGTTCTTCAAAAAAATGTATTGTAAAAAAACACATTCAAAACAGGAAAACATGGAAAGTTAAACAAACAGAAAAAGCAAAAAATTCAGTTGATGAAAGAAGCTTGATGGGAGCATCAAGCTGTTCAACTGTTAAGACTGAGTACAAAAAACAGAAGAATAAGATCTTAGAAGGTTATTCCTGCTTAAGTGAGACAACAGTTAAAAATAACTTGATTGATTCTCATCTAACCATAAAAAGTACAACTAAGACAGTTTCTTTCAATAACACAATTTCTAATTGTGAGAGAGAGGAGGATGTTAAAGTTAGCCATGACTCTTTGGTGGCCTCTACGATGCATTCAGAAACAGCATGTGATTCCAATCCAAGAATTGTAGAAATAAATCATATGCCTGTTTCACATGCCCACTCTGAAGCCTCTAAAGTTACTACTCAGAAGAGGCCTACAACACAAAAGAATGAGTTTAAAGAAAAACATTGCTCAGCTGATCATTCTGCTCTTGTAGCTAGGTTACCTCAAATTTTAAGGAGAGCGGATGAAGCGTCATCTTTGCAGATTCTGCAGGAAGAAACTAAGGTTTGTCAAAATATTCTCCCTTTATTTGTTGAAGCTTTTGAAAGAAAACAGGAATGTTCGTTTGAACAAACCTTGATTTCAAGAGAACTGTTGGTTGAGCAAAACCTATGGAGTAATTACAAACAGAAGTTAAAGCCATGTGCTGTTGACTCATTGGTAGAACTCCAAATGATGATGGAAACTATTCAGTTCATTGAGAACAAAAAAAGGCTCTTAGGAGGTGAACCAACATTCCGAAGTTTGCTTTGGTATGATGAGACATTGTACAGTGAGCTGCTTGGCAGACCTCGTGGATTTCAACAACAATCCAATTTCTATCCTGCTTTTCAAGGAAGGTTAAAATATAATGCATTCTGTGAGTTGCAGAGCTATCATGATCAACTAGCTGAATTGCTTGAAGAAACCAAAAGAGAAGACAATGCATACTATGCATTCTTAAAATACAGACGACAGATTGATGAGTGTGAAGCAATAATGAAGCATTGCTCTGATTGCTTTGACTTTACACTTTCGGTTCCATTTACCTGTGGAGTTAACTTTGGAGATAGTGTAGGAGACCTAGAAACTTTAAGAAAAAGTACTTTAAAACTGATCGGTATGCATAGGGACTCTCCTAAAGATGATTCCTATCCAGGAAAACAAGATCATCTGTGGATTATTATAGAAATGATCTCCTCAAAAGTTAACTTTATCAAGAACACTGAGGCAGTAAATATTAAAATATCTCTTTATGGTTTGGAACATATTTTTTTTGATGCTGCAAAAAGTCTTGTTTGGAAAGAGAAGCGACAATTGTTCAGCAAAAATTACCCAGGAAAGAAGAACAAAGAAATGCTGCTCAAAATGAATCAATGTGCTTTTTCAAAGTTGCAGATGATATATGATACATTGTCTAAAGATATAAGCAGTTGCAATAATGGGTTTAAGGAAAATACTATGATTGCTTCCAGAAAGTCAGATAACATTATAAACAAAGCAGCTGTTAGCCTGGAGAACTTTAGATTTAATAGTACTTTTTCACGCCCAGATATCTGTTGTATTAGTGAAATATTAGATCAGGCTGAACTTGCAGACTTTAAAAAATTAGAGGAACTCACTTCAAAATGTACTGATCACTTAGAAATTTTAAAAAAATATTTTCAAATGCTGCAAGAAGACAGCATAGAAAATATATTTATCACAGAAGAAAATGCTTTGGACGTGCTGGAAAACCACAGCCATGAGGCCATAACATTAAAACCTGCAGCCACTGAAACATATATTGAAATTGTCATGCTGTCAGAAGCAGTTCACTTTCTTAAAAACTCAATGGCAAAGAAACTAGGCAAGGAGAGGTTTCGAGGTATGCTTTGGTTTGATATATCACTTCTTCCTGATCTGGTTTGCTGCCAAGAAAGGATGACAACTTTTTCATTTCTTAAAGATAATTCAACAGATTGCCTTTGGAAAGTGATAGAAACTGCTATTTCTGAACTTAAGAAAGATCTAGATATTCTGTGCAAATATAATGAAGCTGTTAATTGCTCATATGCTCTTCGTTTGCTATCAAGAGAACTTGAAGAACTTTCAGAGATAAAAAAACTTGTAAAGAAGTCTGAGTATTCTGTTCCCACTTATATTGACTTTGTGCCATATATAACATCCATAAATTATGGAAACACTGTGACAGAATTAGACTACAACTACAATCAGTTTTCTACATTGCTCAAAAATGTAAAGGCTGCCCCTAGGAGAGATATAGGGAAAATGGCCCATATTATGAAAGTCATGAAAACTATTGAACGTATGAAGGTAATATGTGCTAGAGATGCTCAATTAACTATTTCCTTTGTCCTGTGCCAAATGCTACATAACGAAAGGAAGATTTTCCAAGTGAAAAGAAAAGAAAAAGTGAATGTTCATGTAAAACCTAGGCAGAGTCTTAGTAAATCAAGTACTTGTATGAAGGAACCCTGTAGTTCAGAGGGCATAGTGAAAAACGTTTTGAATTCTAAAAAACGACCTGTTGTAGAGAAATGTGAAGATACTCAGGAACAAGAGAAAAACATTGCTGTTTCCAGTTGTAAAAAACAAAAGGTAACATGTTCTTAAACAAAATCTGCATATTCTTTTTTTTTTTTTAGTTTTTTTTTTAAGATAGATTTATTTATTTATTTATTTATTTATTTATACAAGCACTGGGTACAGTCAGAAGTGCAGGAGGGTAAGAGAATTCACCAGAGTCAGAGCGGGGAGCAGAGCAGGCAGAAGGACTGAAGTACACTGCTGAGGGGAGCAGCAGGAGGCAGAAGAGGTCTGCGCACCATGTGGGACCCTCCTCCAGTGGCCAGGGAGCACCCGGGGATGGAACTGGCACTGCAGAGGCTGTGGGCAGCTTCGCAACCCAGCGCTTACCCGCTGTGCCACCGGGGAGGCCCAAAAATCTGCATATTCTTTTTAAGAGCAAGTCATTTTTTAAGCAGTTTGCAGAATTGTAATTGAGAATTATTTAAATATAACCTTGCATAATAAATTTACTAGCTGAAATATTTAGTAATTTACATTATCTATAAAATAAAAATGGTCCTAATATATGAGATACCTTGCAAATGTTTGTTTATAAATTATTTTAGAATATGTTTTTTAAACTATATGAATTGCAATAGATTAAAGGAAAGTCCAGCATTATGAATGTGAATTAAGTGAATAAACAAATACTTACTGAGTAGCGGTGTCCAATGTAGTGAATATTAAAAACTGGCTAATAGAGTCTTTGTCCTTGACCATTACCATGCACTTAGAGAAATAGAACAAATTCTTTTAAACATGATTATGGAGAAAAGTCCTACATAAATACATTTTATTTTAACATTGACTATATTTTTTTTTGAAGATTTTTTTTTAAAGATTTATTTATTTTATACAAGCACTGGGTACAGTCAGAAGTGTGGGAGGGTGAGAGGATTCACCAGAGCCAGAGCAGGGAACAGAACAGGCAGACAACAGAAATACACTGCTGGGGGGAGCAGTGGGCGCGGCAGGAGAGGTCTGTTGCGCCATGTGGGACCCTCACCAGCGGCCGGGGATGGAACCGGTGCTGCAGAGGCTACGGGCAGCTTTGCAGCCCAGCGCTCAACTGCTGCACCACCAGGGGAGGCCCTGACTATACTTTTTTAAAGATTGATTTATTTATACAAGAACTGGGGTACAGGCTAGGGGCACAGGAGGGTGATAGAATTCACCAGAGACAGAGTGGGGAACAGAACAGGCAGACTGATCAAAAACACTGCTGAGGGGAACAGTGGGTGAGACAGGAGAGGTCTGCCGCATCATGTGGGTATCTCCCTGTCCGGCCAGTAATTGAACCTGCACAACATTGACTATATTTAACAAATTTTACATAGTGTTAATTATGTACTTGGCACTGTTTTGACAATTCTACAGTCATTAACTCAATTTTTTTTAAACATTTATTTATGTATACAAGAACTGGGATGCAGGCCAGAGTTGCGGGGGATGAGAGGATTCACAAGAGACATAATGAGAACAGGCAGATCTACTGAAATACACTGCTGAAGGTTGTGGCAGGAGAGACAGGAGAGGTCTGCTGCGCCCTGGGGGTAGCTCCCTGGCCGGCCAGGGGATCCAACTCGTGCTGCAGAGGCTGCGGATAGTTTCACAGTGCAGCGCTTACCTCTTGTGCCACCAGGGAGTCCCTCATTAACAATTCTTAACAAAATTCTCATGATGTATGCAGGCATTGTAATCTTATTTAAAGGTATGGAAAGTGAGGCAGAGAAGGTTAAATAACTTCCCCGAGACCACAGAATTAATAAATGGGAGAGCCCAGATGTAAAAAAAAGTCTAGCTCCAGAGCCCATATAACAATTACCCTCTGCTCTGAGGCTTCTCTTAAAACTTTGCAAGAATTTCTGTTCTGAAGTAGACATACAAAGCCTATATGCAAAATAAAAAAGGATTATTTCTTGGTTCACTGCAATTGAGTGACTTAAGAATCAAGAGACTAAGTTAATCTCTTAAATTAATTCAGGAGACTAAGAATCTAGTCATTTATTGCACCGTATATTGGAAAATGCAATTTATAAACATACTTTAAACAAGATTACAAGTTGTGAGCCTCCCTGGTGGCACAGGCAGTTGAGCCTAGTGCTGTGAAGCTGTCCACAGCCTCTGCAGCATGGGTTCAAACCCTGCCAGCCAGGGAGCTACCCACATGGTGCGGCAGAACTCTCCTGTCTAACCCGCTGCTCCCCTCACCAGTGTATTTTGGTCAGTCTGCCTGTTCTGTACCCCGCTCTGTCTCTGGTGAATCCTCTCACTCTCCCCAACATCTGGCCTGTACACTGGTTCATGTATGCATGAATAAATAAATCTTTAAAAAAAAAACAAGAATACAAATTGTGTAGTCTACATTAAACACAATGATGATGATACTAAAAAAAAGTGTTGTAATTATTGAGAAGTAAAGAATAATTAAAAAATTAGATTGTCAGAAAAGGTTTATTGATTTCATGAAAGAACACAGACCAGTGCTTTGCCTTAATGAAAATGATTTTGGTAAAAATGAAAAGGGTATCTTAAGTTATGGAAATAATGTATACAAAGATAAATGCTTATTGGCTTTCTTTGAGAAATGAGTTTAAAATTTAAGTCTGGAGTAAAAAAACGCAGCAGACAAGAGTAAGCTAAAGATGGGGAATATTGTTTTATATTATAGAATGTCTTAAATAATAGGCCTATAGAGTTTGCACTTTGTTCTGTATATATTGAACGGTAGTCAGTGTACTGTGAAATGTAGGGTTTTTTTTGTAATTTAAAGAGTAAAGATTCTGAGTTGAGTCAGTGTAGTAAGTCATCTAGAGCACAGAAAAGGGTGCTGTTTTACAGAATAAGTAAGGAAAGTTAATACTTGACAGACATTATTTATAAGGGACTTAATGACTGGTTTACTGAAAAAGGTACAAAACAGGGAATAGTCATAAATGCACTCCATGATGTTAGAATAAAAAGAATGTTGCAGATTTCTTAAAAAAGGAAAAGTTCCTCCAAACATTTGTGATATATGTTAAGTCACTGGTTTTTGAAGGGATAAATATTAATGAATATAATTCAGTCTGTTTTAGTTAATTACAGAAATAAGTAACTGCACTTATCTAATATTAAGATAATAAATATATATTATAGTTTAAACTATCACCAATGAAAGTATTCTTTGTATCTTTTAAACATAGATTAACATGAAAGATGTCACAAAAATCAGCAGAGAAAAAGCAGTGTTCAAGCATCCAAGGTAGGAATTTCCATCAGTCCTATCTGAAGAGAAACTAAACTAAACACAACATAAAACTAAACATATTAAGGAACAAAAATAAAATATCTTTTATATATTGGATTGTTAGAAAACTCATGATGCATTTTTCTATGTTTTTCAAAGGTCTTTATGTAAAGAACAAAGATCAATGATGTATTGCCCATTTTGTTCGATAACCTTTTGCCATCTTTCAGTGAGCTTCCTAATTCCCTTTCTTAGAAGGACCTGTCTTCATAGATGAAACACTGAACAAGGTGCTGATTTACAGCTTCATCTGAATTGAACGTTATACCACACAAGGAGTTTTGAAGAGTGCAAAACAAGTAGAAGTCTCACAGTGCAAGGTCAGGAGAGTACAGTGGATACGGCAACACATCCCATCCAAGCTCCAATAATTTTACACAAGTTATCAAACTTGTGTGTGGTCTCGTGTTGTCATGATGGAACACAACTTTTTTATGATTACCAAGCTGTAGATGTTTCTGGATGATGGATTCATTCGAACTTTCTAATTGCCAACAATACACATTCGAATTGTTGGGTTCCTTGGTAGGAGCTTGAAAAACACAACACCTTTAAAATCCCATCACACTGACAGCATAACCTTCCTTTGACATGTCTGTTTTCAATGTCATTTGAGGCAAACCATCACATCAGGACCAAGACCGTTTTACACCACATTGATAATCTACTTCTCATCACCAGTTATCAGTCACTTCAAAAAAGGATCATTTTCTGGGCCTCTCTGGTGGCCTAGGGAATAAGTCTTAGCGCTATTACCCCTACAGCCCTAGTTCTATCCCAGCCATGGAGCTAACCTACATATGGGCACAGCAGACCCCTCCTGTCTTGCCCGCTGCACCCCTTAGCAATGTATTTCCATAAATTCATCTGTTCTCCCCATTCTGTGTCTGGTGAATCCTCTCACACACCCTTCTCCCCCTCCCCCCTGTGCCTTTGACCTACACACCAGTTCTTCTATGCAAAAAAAAAAAAAAAAAAAAAAAGTGATATTTGGGTCACGAGGAACCAAAATATTGAGCTTACTTACACATCCCAGTCTTTTCAGGTGGTCGTGAATGCTTAAATAATTGGTGTTCAATGTTTCTGCAGTCTCTCGTGTTGTGTAATGTGGGTTTGACAAGATCAGGTCTTTATTTTGTCATCAACAACCCCGGTGGCCTTCCTGACCAAGGAGCATTATTGAGATCAAAATCACCAGCATGGAATTTGTGAAGCATCATTAGCACTGACATTCTTGTAGAGCGATGTAACCATAAACTTCATGCCACTTTTCACAAGCTTGGCATACATTCTTCCCTTTATGGAAGTAAAGCAGTAATACATGGCAAAAATGCAGAGTTTGGATTGCCATCTTCAACTTGTAAAATCTCCAAAACTCAACCAAATTGCTCATTTTTTTGTTAGAATGAAGCTAGAACTGTCAACTGTCAAATGATTAGCAGTAACATAGGTGAGAATGACTAGTACTTCCAAAAACAAACTAGTACCATTGCTGCAAAATGCATCATGACTTTTCCGACAATGCAGTAACTGTTGGATCACACACGTAACTTAGGGGAAAGAGTAAGCTAAGGAGGGGGAAAAGGTCGTTTCAGTTTATGTATTCTCTTAAGTCCTGAGGAATTTGAACTTCATTCTGTAAGTATTGAAGAGTAATGTCCTGTGAAATGTGTTTTTTAATTATTTAAATGGTAAGGAGTTTCGAGTATAGTTAGCAGTAGTCAACCAGGACTTGGAAAAAAGTGATGTTTTACAAAATCAGTAAAGTTAATTTCATATATTTGACAGACATTAATAAAATAATTGATGGGGCTTAGTAACTGGTTCATGAAAAGGGGCATGAAAGAGTAAGACAAGTGATTGGAATCAGTTTTTTAAAACAATGGATTTTACAGACCAGCCAGATTTCAAAATTGTTTAAAAAGATAGAAATTGCTAACATTTATTACGAGTAAAAAATTAGTTACAGACACACATAAATATATTACTGTTTTATAGAAGGGTGCTTTAACATAACATTGGCTAATGTGATCTCAGAATAGACTAGTTCTTTAAAATGAATTATTTTCGTGGGAAAAATCACTACATTCTTACATTCTTATTTTGACATGAAAGTAGTCCTACTGGACTTGTTAACCTTATTCCATTGAACTGTAAGATTTTGAATTTGTGACAGACTTCTTTCCTTCTTTTTATAAAGAATAATGAAAAATGTGCAATAAAAAAGCATCCTCATTTTTTCTAACTTGGGTTTACTACTTTAAATACAACATTTTATTTACCACATTTCTAGAATCCTTTTCTTGGTACATAAGACTCTTTAAATAGTTGTGTACTGGCATAAAGGTGAATAGGCTAACATAAACCAGTTCTATAACCATCCTCGTTTTAGTGACTAAGTATAGGTGGAATTGCCAGTCAACAAATTAAACCTTTTCTCAGCAGAAAAATTACAGATACAGGGCACTATCTTCATGAAAGTATATCTAAATGCATAAAAGAATAATTCATGCAGGCAGCTGCCAGTCTGTAAAGTAGTGACATCACTGAAACAACACTGGAAATGTGATAAAGTCAAATTGTATAATTTGTAGAAACTCTTACCAAAGTATTACATGGCTTTGTATAATGTACGTTGTCATTTAAATTGCCTTTTTAGGAGGCTGAATTCAGTAAAATATGGGGCTTGTAGATTCAGGACATATAAAATCCCAAGCCAAAAATACTTTATTTTAACTGTGGAGAAATAGCGCTTATTTTTTCTTTTCAACATGTATTCAAAGTATTTGATAAGACCCTAAAAAATAATACCTTGGAAACCTATATTAACAACTCTCTAGACATTTTCATAATGGATATTTCCTTCAATCTGCTTGAGACTGTCTAAATTTAGGTAGGAATGACAAGGATATTAAATTGACAAAGTATTTAGGGAGTTTGATTTTCTTTTTAAAGTTGGACAAAATACCTTAGTGTGTTTTGTAATGATTGAAGCTGATCTTTTTTTTCTGCAGGGCAGAACCATGGTTTTTCAATTATTTACAAGAGAAAACTGAAGTAGGGAATTAAAAATGACAATTAAATAAGTTGGATAATGCTATTCCCCTCTACTGGGAAATATGTAAGGCAAATAACTTACAGTATTTGTAAGTTATTACAGTATTGAGAAATATATTTGAAATGTAGGGTATATCACCTTTAGCAGAAAACGTGACTACATTCAACCAATGAAGTAAAACTGGGAAAATATGTTACTTATCTACTGCCAATAGCAATAAAAAATGTAAATCTTCTCATGAATAAAAGTTTCAAAGATAGATTTATGCTAATATTTTGTGACCGTATATTTAAAGATATTTGTATGTATGTGTTTCACTTAATAGAAATACAAAATCTCATCCTGGAAGTGAAAATGAAGTAAGACCAAATTCATGTGATAATCAGGAAAAAAGTCATATATCTCCAAAAATGGTTCAAATACAAAGATCACCACCTGGCTCACTTTTACCTTTAAGGAACTTGAAAGACATTTGTACATCAAATTCAGAGAACAAAATAGATTTGACTAAGACTTCATCGGATACTTCAGAAGATTTTACCAGTCAACAGGGAAACTTAAATAGTATAAAGAAAAGAAATGTAAATTTTAGTGTTGCTGAGACAAAAAGTGATAAAAAAGATGATTATTCTTTGTCAGTTTATAACAAAAAATGTGTAGATGGCACATTTTCTAAAATCCATGAGGCACCTTCACAGAAACTTCTCAAGAATTGTCCAGGTCCTACAGAGAAAACATGTCCCTCATACAGGAAACCAGAAATTGATCCTTCTCTTTTGTCTAATGCAACAGTGCCTTCCAAGCCTGTTTTCCATTTCGTAAAGGATATCCATGCCAATTTAGAAGTGAATGACACTGTCTTTGAACTGCAGGATAATGAAATATTAAATTCATCTTTTAAAAATTCTGCATGCACCAGTCCTCCAGAATCCATATTTATTCAGAACAAAGTTCCGACTTTGCAAATAAATAAAACACAGCCTGCAGAAACTGAGTCAAAAGAAAAATATATTAAGGATACACTGAATTCCAGTACTCTGTCCATTGGAGCAGCTGAAAACACTTTTTTTGGACGCAATAACGAAAATTCAGTAACTCAGAATGCTGCTGTATATTGGAATGAACTGCCACAGTTTTCATGTACCCCAACATATAATTCTTCTGAGCATTCATTTGGAACGTCATATCCTTACTATGCTTGGTGTGTTTATCATTATAGCAGCAGCAGTGGCAATTCCATTACTCAGACATACCAGGGGATAACATCATATGAAGTACAGCCATCACCACCTGGGATGTTGACTACAGTTGCAAGTGTACAGAACACACATTCTAATCTTTTATACTCTCAATATTTTGGTTACTTTTCTGGAGAATCACAAGCAAATGACTTTGTGCCAGGCAATGGGTACTTTCAATCTCAAATGCCTGTTTCTTACAATTTTCAGCAACCCATTTTTTCACAGTGTGCTTCCCATCAACCATTACCACAAGCTGCATATCCTTATTCTCCTGATTCAGGTGTGCTTCCAGAAGTTCCTTGGACGTATGGTAAGTTTCACAAGTTTCAATGCTTGGTTCACTGAGTTTTTACTTTTATCTTTATATATTTTTGTAAATAGATTTATAAGCAATGTTATAGTGCATTCATTTTTTCCTTGAAGATTTGTAGAATTGTTCAAATATCAAGCAGAGTTCAGTCATATTGTCAGGCAGAAATCTAGTTATCAAAGACTGAAAATAAAAAGAATTGATAATACCACCACTGTATTCTTGAATGAAGCCTAACATTTTGGGAAATAGATAACTAAATTATAGTTAATCCATATCATGAAGTATGATGCAATCATTAAAGCATTTGTAAAAGTTTTTAATAACAGCTTTTAAAACTATACCTTACAAGTTCATCTTTGAAAGTGAAAAATACAAATACTGAGGGCCTCCCCGGTGGCGCAGCGGTTGAGCGCTGGGTTGCGAAGCTGCCCGCGGCCTCTGCAGCGCGGGTTCGATCCCCGGTTGCTCCCCGGCCACTGGAGGAGGGTCCCACATGGCGCGCAGACCTCTCCTGCCGCCCGCTGCTCCCCTCAGCAGTGTACTTCGGTCCTTCTGCCTTCTCTGCTCCCTGCTCTGGCTCTGGTGAATTCTCTCACGCTCCCGCGCTTCTGACTGTACCCAATGCATGTATAAACAAAACAAACAAACAAACAAATAAATAAATAAAACATGCCTCTATAAAAAAAAAAAAATCATCTTTTAAAAAAAAAAACAATCTGAAGGAAAGCAGTAAAGGAAGAAAGAAAGAAGCAAGAGAGTGGATATGAGAATATATGACTGCTTTTTCCTTTTAATTAATTTTATTTATTACTACTGCTGCTGCTGCAATTACAGACATATCAAGCATAGCAGATGTGGCAAACCTGCGAATTAAAAAAAGGCATTTTAATTTCAAAGATAAGAAATTTTAGTGTAATTGTTTTATAAAGCTTGTCATGGTTTGCATTTGAGCTTTTTTTATGTTTCTAATAATTAAATGTAATGCTAAAAAAGATAGCTCTGGGATTAAGTCTAGATTTGACTCTCCAAAACTTGTAATTCTTACCTCCTTGATTATAGTATTCAAATGGAAATAAAAAGTTATCTACTTATAGTAACCAGAAATAACTTTAAATAAACACACCTTGTAGTTTTCATGAATGCATATAATCCATAGAGATCACAAAAACTGCATCCTTATAAAAATGTGAAAATCCCTACAACCGTTTTGATTTCTTGATCATAATCTTTGTATTCAGCACCATAAATGGTACTAAAGGAAGGTGCTAAGTGAACCTATAAGTAAAGCACATTACATCTTTTACTTCATTTAATTCTCACAAGATACTTGAGAGAGATGGAAAGATATTACTGTTCTTTATCAGACCAGTAACTACTCTAGAGAGCCTTAAATAACTTTCTCAGCATCCCATGCCTAGTATAGGATAGTTGTACAACTAGAAAACTTTGATCCCTCTGTCTCTAACTTAATTCAGTTCTTCCTACTATACTGTTATGAACCATTAGTCTACATAATTAACTTATCTTAAATCTTTGTGGGTTTTCTCCTTCCAGCTCCATGGCAACAAGAACCCTTTCAGCCAGGACATTGAAAATAGTCTTCTGTCTACTGAAATAAAGGAGATCTAACAAGTTTTTTCAAGTATTTTTTACTTACATTTTTTTATTTTAACATTTTTTAATATATGTAAATGTGGTAGGGAATATAAACCTTGAGAACTTTTTATAAACTGTTTAGCTGCAATGCTATATCATGTAATGCAATAGAAAATCAATTTCTGATACCCAAATACCAGAATTATTTTCACGTAATCATTTGAGTGAACTGTACTAGGCTATTTTCACTACCTACCTGGCCATCAGAAACATTAACAATATTTTGAAATTCATTTTTTGAATTGTTACTATACAGCTATTACAATTAGATACTGATTTCTTTGGGATTATTTTAATAGAAAAAGGTGAGTAAATGTCGCATTTAATATAAAGTTTAAAGAACAGTAGTAAAATCTTTAAAATGAAGATTTCTGTTTCTATTATTGTGCCACTTAAAGTAAGTTTTTTTTAATTGGGATTGGTCATTAGACCAATCATTTCATCATTCTTGATATTTATATTCGTATTACTTGTAATTCGGTGTCTAACATAACAAATTTCTTTAATTTCAATATTTTCTAATTTTCACTTCTAAAGTATATTTTAATAGAGAACTTGGTTTTCCTATTTTCAGCATTTCTCCTTGCTGAAGCTTTTTTAAAAGTTTTATACTGAAAGCAACTTTAGATTATTATATTGGGATTAAAGCACATTTAACACCTTTTTCCTTGAGAGCCTTTTCCTTAAGATTATTTCTTTTGTATTTGTATTACACAATTTAAACAGTTCTTTTAATTTTTGGTAACTTAAATAATAAAGGTTAGAATCTTTAGCTAATGCTGTAGGTTTAGTCTTATTTTAATAATTTAAATAATGCCCCACAAATGCAAATTGATTGTTTGGTTTCTTAGTCTCACTGAAAGTAGTTGAAATTGCTGTTTTTTCCAAATACAAGTTTTTTTAATCCTGTGGACATAGATCCCCCCCCCTTTTCAGCATTAAAGAAAAGTGAAAAAACACTGTAGTAATAATCATCATAGAAAAATGGGTATACTTTGTAACTGTGCCTTGAGCAACCTCTCTGCGTCAACTATTTCTGTCCCAGTGAGAAGGATCCCTCAGAGCTGAATAGACCTTTTTTCAAGTGCTAGGGGACCCTAAAAAGTGACAAGATATTTGCATTGAATTTAGAAGATTTAGCTAAGATAGCAAAATTTCATTATTTTCTTAAACTTTTTATGTTAGCAAACATCTTATATATATAAAAACAGGCAGTTAATGAGAGTGTAATTCAGTCAAATTTGTAGAGTAACTAAGTTTTCAGTTTAGAGAAACGTTAAGAATCCCAGAGATACATACCCCTGTTTAGTCACATTAAGCAAAATGGATGGAATTCAGAGTACTTAGAGTTCTTCACTAACAAATCTTTGAAAGAGAAAAATCAAAGAACTGCAATTGAAAGAAATAAGGAATTTTTAAAAGACTATATAGATTAAAACAGTATCAATATATATATATTGGCTGACATAATTGTTTTATTTGCAAATAGTCTAAAACTTAGAATTCTGCAACAGGTATTTTAAAGCAGTAATATTAGGTGTTCAAAAAATGACCTTGTCTCAGCTATTTAATATATTTTGGATATGGAAAGATGTTATAAATTTATTACTAAAAATGTTTCTGGTAGGTAAACCAAAAGTTAAGCATTCTAATTGAAAATTTTCTTTAAACAACTTCCAGATTCTGTCTTCATGGTATTTTTGTTTCATGAGTTTTCATTTCTTCTCCAAAAGAGTAAAAACAGAAATCTTACTTAAATACTGTTATATTGAAAATTTTTCACTTTGAAACGGAACATGGAAAAAATGGAATATTTTCTTTTTCACCCCTTCAAGTAGTTTTGATTCTAAAATAAAAATTAAACAAATTAAAATTTCATCAAATATTATAAACAAACCTGTTTATTTGTAAATATTGTTTGGGAACTTAAAGAAGAATTATCTGAATAAACTGAATTCCTTCTAGTTGTTTTTTTTTTCCTTTTGTGTTTCTTGACTAATGCGCATGTTTCTATAGACAGTGCTTGGTTTACACATGTCCATTACATGAAAAACATCCCTCAAAGACTAGCGTCATTAGATGACAAAATAAACTGCTGGAGCTCCTTTCATTCCAGCTGCTTTGCCTTAATCACCTCCCTTGTTTTTTCCTGTTACAAACTTCATTACTTCCTGGAGTTCAGTGGGACAAGCCAGAGTCTTGTCCTCATGTTCTCATTCCAGCCAGAGACACAGTAAACACGTAAGTAATTTCACAGCATGAAAAGTGATATGTAAGCAAAGCAATAGGTAGAGAATGACAAGGTGATACATACACTGAGAGGTTCAGGGAAAATCTCTTTGAGGAGGTAATCAAACTAACTGATTTTCTTATATCTTAATTATACCATTGTTTCTTCATTATACATAAAGTAAAAGTACCTCTAAAACTTGAGTTGTGCATCTAACCAATGAAGCTATACCCCTTTTTCCCAATGAGATTTCCTCGAAAGTTTTTTTGATAAAACTAAAATATATAAACATGTAGAGTTACATATGAAATGTTTAAATGTCAATCATATGTTAGAAAAATATTTTAAAGTTTTTTGCTGAACTCATTTTTAGAACAGTTACATTCAATGACCTCTCATGCATCTTTGACATTATCTTTGTCATCTTTAGAGCCTTTTTGAGTCCTGTAACAGTTTTCCAAAGCATGTCATCCCTATTTGTAAGTTGTTTGAGATATATGCATTTTGAATCTGTGTACATATCCAAAACTTTTTTTTTTAGTTATTAACCATCAATGATTTTTTTTCTTTTTTTGAAGATTTATTCATTTATGCACACAAGAACTGGGGTACAGGCCAGAGGCACAGGTCGGGCGGGGGAGGGGGTTTGAGAGGACCCACCAGAGACAAGAATGGGGAACAGAACAGGCAGATCTACTGAAATACACCGCTGAGGGGAGCAGTGGGCTAGCCAGGAGAGGTCTGCTGGGCTATGCGGGCCGCTCCCTGGCTGGGGGAGCGAACCCATGCTGCAGTGGCTGCGGACAGCGTCATAGGCTGCATCTCAAACCCCAGCGCCACCAGGGAGGCCACCAAAATTTTTTTTTTTTTGGTGGGACCCTTGCCGGTGGCCGGGGATCGAACTGGCGCTGTAGAGGCTGTGGGCAGCCTCACCACCCAGCACTCAACCGCTGCGACACCAGGGGAGGCCCCAAACTATTTTTGATAGAGGTCATTCCGGACTAATTTCTTCCCCAAAGACTTTCCTTAAAGTAAGGTTTTCTGTTAACACTCCAAATGCTTAATGCTTTTTAATTGTGTTATTCTTTTTTTTTTTTTTTTTTTTATAGAGGCATGTTTTTATTTATTTATTTATTATATTTGTTTGTTTTGTTTATACATGCACTGGGTACAGTCAGAAGCGCGGGAGGGTGAGAGAATTCACCAGAGCCAGAGCGGGGAGCAGAGCAGGCAGAAGGACTGAAGTACACTGCTGAGGGGAGCAGCGGGTGGCAGGAGAGGTCTGCGCACCATGTGGGATCCTCCTCCGGTGGCCGGGGAGCAGCCGGGGATCGAACCGGCGCCGCAGAGGCCGCGGGCAGCTTCGCAACCCAGCGCTCAACCGCTGCGCCACCGGGGAGGCCCTAATTGTGTTATTCTAAGGAGAAAATAACTACCAGGAATATGTGATATTTTAAAACTATTAAGATTTTTATACAGGCATTGTTTGATTTCAACTCATACAATATTTGAGTACCCCAATTATCCATGCAGTTTGAAAAACAATTTAAGTGATGAAAATTAAATTTTCCTACAAAATATTTTATTAAATTTATTTAATAAATTTACATCATTGTTCATTTTTGTATAATATTTGATTTCTCCCCAGGTGGTGTCCCCATAGTTCTCCCACCACCATAGCTTCCATGATCCATCACCATATTCCCTAATGCTCCTCTCTCCCTTGTTTTGATCCCTTCTCCTCTCTTACTGTATGCCTTAGCTCTATGGTCAGCTTGCAAGTTTTGTCTTTTCCTAACCCTCTGTTCAGTTTCTCTGTATTCCACATATAAGTGAAACCTCTGATATTTATCTTTTTCCTTCTGACTTCACTTAGCATAATCCCTTCCAGCTCCATCCATTTACAGATTCAATGTATTCTGATACATTTCAGTGACATTCTTCAAAGAAATGGAACAAATATTGCTGAAATTCATATGGAATAGCCAAAGATGATCTGACTACAAAGCCAGAATAATAAAAAGAGCATGTAACTGGGAACAAAAAATAAGAATTTTTTTAAATTAGTTCTGATGAATACAATTCTAAGAACAGTGATGGTGAACTCCTAGTCAGTAATTGCTAATGAAACTGAGAAGGTAAGGGGTTGTTGAATACTAATATAATGTGGAAGTAAGTTTTAAAAGAACTAGTTAAAGATTAAGACTAGAAAATATTGTAAAGATATAAATCCTCTACATCTCTTGGAGTGTAAACTCTGCTTCAGCTTTGTTATTACCATCTTCTGAATCTTAGAACCATTGAAGAATGTCCTTTTGTTATAGGACAGGGAGAGGGGCAGCCCAAACCCCGCAAACCTGCCTATTCTAAATGGGTTCTGCCATCCGCCGCATCAACACAAAACATATGAGACTTTAATGGGAAGGAATTTTAATAAAACTAGGAAATAATACAGGTAAGGCAAAGAGTCTAGTTTCTAAATGAAGCACCCAAAGTTACCTGTCCCCTCATGGGTAAAACTCCATCCAAATGGGATTGGTCCAGAACAAGACCCTAAAGCCTGCCACAAGTCTAAAGCATCTTCCAGTGGGGACCCACAGAAAAGGGTCAGAAACAACCAGACAAGCCCAGAAGGAAAAGAGCAAAATCAACATCAAGATAAAAGCTGCCATTGTCACCACCCCACGGGTCTCACCCACATCTGTGTCACCCAGTCCACGACCAAAAGACAAGCGCAGTTTCTTCACGTGTCTCTAGGCTCCATGCACCTACTCCAGGTCTCCTGGCTCCATCCTGCTTCCTTCCTCAGTCCCTTCTGCAGCTTCTCCTCTCCCTGCTCAGCTCCACCCTCTCTTGGGTGGGACAGGGAACCTCCCCCTTTCCTGGTACCACCCTGTTACACTTTGAAATGTCCTGTGGAACTTTTAGTCTTAAAATATACTACATTCTAATTTCTTTTAAAAAAATTGAGGATGGTTTCTTAATGAATATGTATTTTTGTAAAGATTTATTTATTTATTTATACAAGCACTGGGCAGAGTCAGAAGCGCGGGAGGGTGAGAGAATTCACCAGAGACAGAGTGGAGAGCAGAACAGACAGAACGCATTGCTGAGGGGAGCAGCGGGCAAAGCAGGAGAGGTCCACTGCGCCATGTGGGACCCTCACCCGGTGGCCGGGGGTCTAACCGGCGCTGCAGAGGCTGCGGGCAGCTTCGCAACCCAGCGCTCAACTGCTGCGCCACCAAGGAGGCCCCTTAATGGATATTTTTTATGATTTAAAGAATTTAGCAAAGCAGTCAATTTACTGACTTTTTTCCAGAACATGTAATTTTAAGAAGTACTTGCTTGTAAAGGTGAATTGTATTTTGTTCTTAATTACCTTTAAACACCTGTAATTAAAAATAGATTTCCAGGGGCCTTCCCGGAGGCACAGCTGTTGAGCGCTAGGTTGCGAAGCTGCCCACAGCCTCTGCTGCGCTGGTTCGATTCCCGGCTGCACCCCAGCCACCGGAGGAGGGTGCCACAAGGCGCACAGACCTCTCCTGCCGCACCCACCGCTCCCCTCAGCAGTGTACCTCGGTCCTTCTGCCTGCTCTGCTCCCCGCTCTGGCTCTGGTGAATTCTCTCACCCTCCCGCGCTTCTGACTGTACCCAGTGCTTGTACAAATAAATAAATAAATCTTTAAAAAAATATAATTAAAAAATTTATTTTTAAAATTTAAAAATATAATTTAAAATAGATTTCCAGGGCCTCCCCTAGTGGCGCAGCGGTTGAGCGCTGGGCTGCAAGGCTGCCGGCAGCCTCTGCAGCGCCGGATGGTTCCCTGGCCGCTGGCGAGGGTCCCACAAAAAAATAAATAAATAAAAATAAATTTCCATTTAATAGTTCTCCCTTCGAGCTAATGATATTTATATTATTTCGCTTCTTAAGTCTCAAATTTTATTTTTTTTATTGAGTCAACATTGGTTAACAATGCTGTATAAGGTTACACCCTTCAGGTATTTGTAACCACAGAACTACAGCACTCCCACCACTGTAACTAAATAATCCAGTCAAAAAATGCGCAGAAGAGCTAAAAAGAAACTTCTCTGAAGAGGAAATGCAAATGGCCAACAGGCATACGAAAAAATGTTCAACGTCACTTGTAATCAGGGAAATGCAAATCAAAACTACCATGAGAGGGGCCTCCCTGGTGGCGCAGCGGTTGAGCGCTGGGTTGCGAAGCTGCCGGCGACCTCTGCGGCGCCGGTTCGATCCCCGGCTGCTCCCCGGCCACTGGAGGAGGGTCCCACATGGCGCGCAGACCTCTCCTGCCGCCCGCTGCTCCCCTCAGCAGTGTACTTCGGTCCTTCTGCCTGCTCTGCTCCCCGCTCTGGCTCTGGTGAATTCTCTCACCCTCCCGAGCTTCTGACTGCACCCAGTGCATGTATAAACAAAAAACGAACAAACAAAACAAACAAACAAATAAATAAATAAATGCCTCTATTAAAAAAAAAAAAATTAAAAAAAAAAACTACCATGAGATACCATCTTACACCAGTGAGAATGGCACATATTAAAAAAACTAGCAACAACAAATGTTGGCGAGAGTGTGGAGAAAAAGGAACTCTTCTGCACTGTTGGAGTGCAAACTGGTCCAACCACTATGGAGAGCTGTGTGGAGATTTCTTCACCTACTAAACACAGAGCTTCCATATGATCCAGCAATTCCACTCCTAGGTATTTACCCAAAGGACACAGAAACATCAATTCCAAAGAACACCTGCACCCTATGTTTATAGCAGCACTATTTACAATAGCTAAGCTTTGGAAACAATTCAAATGCCCAAAAATAGATGACTGGATCAAGAAGATGTGGTACATATACACCGTGGAATATCACTCAGCAATCAAAAAAGATAAACACATGCAATTTGCAGCAACATGGATGGAGCTGGAAGGGATCACGCTCAGCAAAATAAGCCAGAAAGAAAAAGAAAAATACCGGATGGTCTCACTCATGGCAGGAATCTAGACAACCTAAATAAGGGACCAGGAAAAAGAATAACTATAAGAAAGAAAAAATCAAAATCAACAAACAACTATGAACCAGAGACACTCTATGGGGGGCGGGGGGCAGGGAAAGGAGGGATTGGGGTCAAAATAAAGGGGTTGTAATTGTATGGGGAATATAAAAATAAAATTTAAATTTAAAAAATAAAGTTTATTTTTCATTTGTTAGAAAAGAATAATTTAGGCCTACTACAGATTGAATTTTTTTTAATGAACTAGTCAATTAAGTATATTTGATTAAAGATTTATATTCACTAATTATTAATGCCTGACTTGTGCTAAGTCGGCTAGTCTGTGTGTGTGCCTCTGCTAATCTTTATATCAACCTCATCAGTGGAAATGCAGACGGCCCTTCAAGATATTTTGTACTTCAGGTCATCTTTGTGAACATCAGTTAATGGTTTCCAGTACTCTAAAATCTGTCTTAAATCCTACTCCTTCAACATGTTACTTTTTAAATTACAGACATTAATTTAAGCACCTAATACATAATCCCCACTTTTAAAATTTGAATGTGGAGTATGCAAAAAACAATATTGTAATTTGTGATTTCTACATGTTAACAAACAATTGCTCTGTGTACATACAAATAATTCTAGTCCTTTGACTAAGATTATCTTCATTAAGAAGTGAATATATTTTGTTTATTGACAGTCATGCTAAATCACATAACTAATGACTCCTAATCCACTGATTCCCAACCACGGTGTTTTGGAGCTATGTTTGATATTAATGAAGACACTACTTTCCTCAAAATTGACACTGTCCCCACTTTACATCTACAAATGGTGTCCTGAGACATTTTCTGCTTCCAGTGCATTATAAGAGGTAGGTTTTTTACCTTTCCTCCCTCCTCATTGTTTTTAAAAATATCTCAAGACCAACCATTTCTATGACAGCTCCCTAGAACTACATCACCCTCAACCTTTCTTACAGGTCAGTTGTGCAAAATAAAGCAATATGCCATCTATGGAGAATGCACAGGAAGACCCTACCGAGTCATCTATGTTACTTTTGTGTTCTTCCAACAAATTCAGGGCAAAAAATCTTATTTGTACTACTTTCTGGGTTCTGATCCAGCAACATACAATGATGAAAATTTTCTATCACCTGCTGATATCCACCTAATGGCAGAGTAAAAATAATCTGTTCATGAATATTATTCCATGAGTGTTTCTTTTAGATACATGTCCAAATGAAAAAAAAATCCAAAGTAGAGTTGAGGGTGGGAAAGATAATAGTTTCTTTTCATAAAGACAAAAATTCATTCAATGTAAATACATTACAAACACCAATTTTTTATTGATCGCCTATTGCTGAGCTCAACAATATGATGGGCATTTGAGATAGAAGCATTGGTGGGCATTTTTGACTTGCGTTTACAGTCTGTAGAGTGGGAGAACCAAGCTAGAACCAACCATTAAATTGATGTAAACAGTGTGATAGACAGTTATGCTTGGTGTCATACATCTTAAGAGGAAGACCATAATGGTTCACCTACTGGATTTAAGAATACTTAACAAGAATAAGACAAACCTAAACTGAGTCTTTAACAGTGAGTTATTTATACTGAAAAGGCATCAGGTCTTCAGATGGAGGAGACAAGTATGAAAATAACTTGAAGGATCTCAGTGTGTGTGTGAATGTATGTATAATGAGGAAGTTAAAGGGACACGTCACATCCCACCTTCCACCTCCCATGGAACGATTGAAGTTGATAAAAAGAAATAATAGATTACATTCTTGACAAGATACCAATCTAGCATAATGACTTGGTGTTATCACTTGGCCCAAACCTGGGTTTGCCACAGGAGTGAAAGGAAATAAATGCACATCCACAGAACATACGGTTAATGTTTTTCCTGGTAGAAGTTCTTTTTAATTTTGATTCTTTAAAATTATGAAATACACAACATCTTAACCCTTTTTAATTGTACAATTCATTAGTGTAAGGTATATTCATATTGTACCACCAATCTCTAAAACCCTTAAGTTTTTCAAAGCCCAAGCTAAACTCATTCACAGCTTCCCTTTTCATGTTCTCCAGTCCTTAGCAACTACCTTTCTACTTTCTGATACTGACTTCTGTAGCTACTGCATAAATGAAGTCATATAGTATTTGTCTCTTTGTAAGGTATTTCACTTAGCATAATGTCCTTACAGTCTTATCTGTATTGTACTGTGCGTCAGAATTTCCTCTTCAAGGCTGAACAATATTCTGCTCTATGTATATACCACCACATTTTGTCTGTCCATTCGTGCCCTGGGGGACATTTGGGTTGTTTCTACCGCTTGTGAATAATGCTGCTATGAATATTGGTGCACAAATCTCTCCAAGGCTCTGCTTTCATACTATACAAAATTGGTCTTATTGAATCTCATGGTTGTCCTAGTCCTAATTTTCTCATAGTTTTTAAAAATCTAATGATGTTTCCCATTATGACTACACTGTTGTGTATTCCCACCAACAAAACACAAAAGTAACAATTTCTCATCCTCACCAACACTTGTTATCTTTTTTTATAGTAGGCATCTTAATGGATGTGAGATGATACATTGTTCTTTTGATAATCATTTATCTAATTATTATTCTTGACATAATTCCCAAAGTTCATGTAAAATATATCCCTTGATGTTTTATCAACCAGTTTAATGATGGAAAAAATACTCTTATCTGCCCCCCCAACTTGTAACATCTAAACAACATGCAGCTTAGAAAAAGTCTTATTACAGACAAGGATGTACACTCTCACCACTGCTTTTCAACATAATACTGGAAGTCCTAGCCAGAGCAATAAGACAAGAGAAAGACATACAAGGAATCCAAATAGGCAAGGAAGAAGTCAAACTACCACTATTTGTGGATGATATGATAATATACATAGAGAACCCCAAAAACTCCACAGAAAAACTAATTCAACTAATCAATCATTTTAGTAAAGTGGCAGGATACAAAATCAATGCACAAAAATCAGTAGACTTCCTATATACAAACAATAAATCTGAAGAAGAAATCAAGAAAACCATTCCTTTTATTATTATTGAAACAAAAAAAAATCAAATACCTGGGAATAAACCTAACAAAAGAAGTAAAGGACCTATACAAAGAAAACTATAAAACACTGTTAAAAGAAATAGAAGTAGACACAAAGAAATGGAAAGACATCCCCTGCTCATGGATCAGAAGAATTAACATTATCAAAATGGCCATCCTACCAAAAGCAATCTACAGATTCAATGCTATTCCAATTAAAATTTCAATGTCATTCTTCAAAGAAATAGAAAAAATATTGATGAAATTCATATGGAGCCACCAAAAATCCCAAATAGCCAAAACCCTCCTGAAAAAAAAAAGAAGGGAATGGAGGCATCACTCTCCCAGATTTCAAACTATACTACAAAGCCATAGTAATCAAAACTCTATGGTATTGGAACAAGAACAGACACACAGACCAATGGAACCTAATAGAAAACCCAGAAATAAACCCACAGGTCAACTAATCTTTGACAAAGGAGCAAAGAATATGCATTGGAGCAAAGAAAGTTTGTTCAATAAATGGTGCTGGGAAAACTGGATTGCTACATGCAAAAGAATGAAACTTGACTACTACCTCACACCATGCTCAAAAACCAACTCAAAATGGATCAAAGAACTAGACATAAGACCTGAAACCATAAAATATATAGAAGGAAATATAGGCGAAACACTACATGACATGCATCTCAAAGACATCATTACAGACGCATCACCCAAAGCAGTGATAGTGAAGGCAAAGATAAACAGCTGGGACTACATCAAATTAAAGAGCTTCTGCACAGCAAAAGAGACAATGACCAAAACAAAGAGAAACCCCACCGATTGGGAGAAAATTTTTGCACACAACAGTAATGATAAAGGACTGATCACAAAAATCTAGAAAGAGCTGACAAGACTCAACAAAAACAAAGAAAATAATCCAGTCAAAAAATAGGCAGAAGAGCTAAAAAGAAACTTCTCCAAAGAGGAAATGCAAATGGCCAACAGACATATGAAAAAATGTTCAACATCACTTGCAATCAGGGAAATGCAAATCAAAACTACAATGAGATACCATCTTACACCAGTGAGAATGGCACATATTAAAAAACTAGCAACAACAAATGTTGGTGAGGATGTGGAGAAAAAAGAACTCTCCTGCACTGCTGGTGGGAGTGCAAACTGGTCTAACCACTATGGAAAGCTGTGTTGAGGAGATTTCTCAACCTACTAAAGATAGAGCTTCCATATGATCCAGCAATTCCACTGCTAGGTATTTACCCAAAGGACACAGAAACATCAATTCCCATCAATTCCAAAGAACACTTGCACCCCTATGTTTATAGCAGCACTATTTACAGTAGCTAAGCTTTGGAAACAATTCAAATGCCCAAAAATAGATGACTGGATCAAGAAGATGTGGTTCAGATACACAATGGAATATTACTCAGCAATCAAAAAAGATAAACACATGCAATTTGCAGGAACATGGATGGAGCTGGAAGGGATCACACTCAGCGAAATAAGCCAGAAAGAAAAAGAAAAATACCGGATGGTCTCACTCATGGCAGGAATCTAGACAACCTAAATAAGGGACCAGGAAAAAGAATAACTATAAGAAAGAAAAAATCAAAATCAACAAACAACTATGAACCAGAGACACACTATGGGTGGGGGGAGGAAGGATTGGGGTCAAAATATGGGGGTTGCAATTTATGGGGAATATAAAAATTAAATTAAAAAAAAGAAAAAGTCTTATTACGTTCCAAATACAAATAAAAATGAACCTTTTTTTTCTAAGTGCCCTAAGTGTCAAAAACATGAAAGGTGTCTTGATAACAACTGATAATATGAACCTTTCTCAACTACTGTATATTTGTACTAAAAACATTTTTCCATATTTAACCTTCCTTGTGTATCCCTTGTTTTGTCTGGTATGTTATGAGTCCATTACTACATAAGAACACAGTGAAGAAAGCTGTGGAGAAAAAAAAAGGAAAGCAAGTAAGACAGCAATTGTGATAGAGAAGAAGATGCTACTGTATTTTAAGCATTTTGCTTAAAAGCCTGTTATTTTTACCTGGATAATTATAGTTTTGTTACATTTTAGGAAATTGGTTGCAAATTTGGAGTTGAGGTGCATATTTTCCATTTAAAAAATTGGTAAGTGAACAATTGTTCATGCAGTATTACTAGTTTTTAGGAAAGGATTATTGATTTTTCCTGCATTTGGATCTGAACTAAAAAGTGGGAAATTTTTTATTCTTGAGCAATTTACTAAAATTGCTATATGTCTCACCACTTTTGAATACTGTAGTTTTTATTTCCTAAAAGAAGGGAATTATTCTATATAACAATAAAACCATCAAAATCAGGAAGTTAATACCAACATATGACTACCATCTAATCTTTGTATCCCATTATAATTTTTCCCATTTGTCCTAATAATGGGGCTTACAGGGAAAGGATCCAGCGTAGAATCACTTATTGTATTTCATTGCCTAGTCTCTAGAGTCTGAATCATTTCCTTGATTTTTATACTTTTTTTTAAAGATTTATCTATTTATTCATACAAGAGCTGGGGTACAGGCCAGAAGTGTGGAGGGTGAGAGGATTCACCAGAGACAGAGTGGGGAACAGAACAGGCAGATTGACTGAAATACACTGCTGAGGGGAGCAGTGAGCGAGACAGGCGAGGTCTGCCTCGCCATGTGTGTTGCTCCCTGGCCGGCCAGGGATCAAACTTGTGCTGTAGAGGCTACGGATTGCTTCATAGTGGGGTGCTTAACCCCTCGCGCCATCGGGGAGGCCCCTGATTTTTATACTTTGACACTTTTAGAAAAGAAAAGTTACACAATGAGGGCCTCCCCAGTGGCGCAGCGGTTGAGCGCTGGGTTGCGAAGTTACCCACAGCCTCTGCATCGCTGGCTAGATCCCCGGCTGCTCCCCGGGCTCCAGAAGAGGGTCCCACATGGCGCGCAGACCTCTCCTGCCGCCCGCTGCTCCCCTCAGCAGTGTACTTTGTCAGTCTGCCTGCTCTGCTCTCCCCTCTGGCTCTGGTGAATTCTCTCACCCTCCCGCGCTTCTGACTGTACCCAGTGCTTGTATAAATAAATAAATAAATCTTTAAAAAAAAAAAAAAAAAAAAAAAGATGCTTACTCCTTTTAAAAAAAAGAAAAAAGTTACACAATGATACTCAGTTTGGGTTTGTGTGACATTTCCTTATGATTACATCTTTGGTTGGATCCCTACTTTTTACAGTAAACAAATACATGGTAAGAGTTAATAAACTAAAATATGCAGCTAAGAGTAGTAAACGATTTAAGACTCAAAATGCGCAAGAAGGAAAATAAAATGGATTTGACAAGGACAGTTTCTAATCAAAGAATTCCACAGAACAATGTCAAACTTAGAAACATTATTTGTCACAAAACCAACTAGGTGTTAACAAAAAGAACAAACTCTTGGAAATCAACAGGCAAAACCGGAATGTTTAACATCTTTAATTTGAATAGGTAAATCACAAAAAGGAGTCTCAAATGGCCAACAAATGTACGATAATATTTTCAAACTAATACCAGGAAAATGTATATCATAACAAGATACCACTTTACACTCATTAGCAAATATATCAGTAATGTGAATAGTATTGGACAGATATATAAAATATTACCGGGTTCATCCAGTGAAACACTATACACTAGAAGTTAGAAGCGAATACTAAATACAGTAATGATCATTAAATGAAAAGTTAGGAAAAGTGAAATGTATAGTACAACACCAACATATTACATGCATGAAATACATGTATTTATTTTACACAGGATGTACCAAATATATGAGGATGTTTTTCAAGCGAAAGAAATGAGATTGTGTATGAAGTGAGAGAGAACAGATTTTTGTACAGATCTGTTGACTATGTGCTATAATATAATTTTACCTGTGTGTCTGAGACCCAAAAGAAAGTGGGAAATTTATTTCCATAGCAAACTATAAAAGGATATAAATATATATGTAAATTATATAAATTATATCCGTGCACCTAAAAAAAATATGTAACCATGGCAACTTAAAATTTAACTATTTTTTAAAGATTTATTTATTTTTGCATACAAGAACTGGTGTACAGGTCAGAGGTGCAGGGGGTGAGAGAATTCACCAGAGACAGTGGGGAACAGAAAATGTGGATTGACTAAGGTACATTGCTGAGGGGAGCAGCGGGCGAATCAGCAGAGTTCTGCTGCACCATGTAGATAGTTTCCTGGCAGGCCAGGATAGAACTCGTGCTGCAGAGGCTGCAGATAGCTTCAGTGCTGTGCTTAACACCTTGCGCCACCAGGGAGGCCCCTTAACTATTTTTAAAAGTGTTATTTAAGATGACAATAAGCTAAACATAGGGCTAACCAAATGGTAAATGTCTTAAGTTCAACTGTCAAAAAATGTGTTAAGGTGAAATCTTAAATATATTGCCCTGTTCTGTCACTAAATTCTTGACACTAACTGGGTGTTTTGTAATTCATTTCAATTCTAACACTACATGGAGTTAGCACAAACGCCACAAGTATAGTCCTTCACAAGACTATCCCCATTTCAGAATTCAACCACAAGAATTGGTGTACTCCTAACAAGCTAGAAATTTGGGCTTCCTCCCTGTGTTTATTGCAGCAGTATTTACAATAGGTAAGATATATGGAAACAACCCAGATGCACAAAAATAAATGACTGAATCAAGAAGATGTGGTATATACAATGGAATACTATTCAGCAATCAAAAAAGATAAACTAGTGCCATTCGCAGCAACATGGATGGAGCTAGAAGGAATTATGCTCAGTGAAATAAGTCAGAAGGAAAAAGAAAAATATCAGAGAGTTTCACTTATAAGAGGAATATAGGAGACCCAAATAAGACATCAGGGGGAAAAATAACAATACAAAACAAAACAAAAACAGACAATTATAAACCAGAGACATCTTGCAGGGGAGGAGGAGGGAGAGGCATCAGAGGGAGGGAGGAGCACAAGGGATTGTGGTGATGGAGCATGGGTGAATTGGAGAAGAAAATTCTACGGGGACTACACCTGAGGCGGGGCTGGGATGGAGGGCAGGGGGAAGCAGGCATTGCTTAAAAATGAACAATGATGTAAAATACATATAAATTTAAAAATTGGGGGTTCCTATTGCCCCTCTGGTTTCAAAAATTTGGTAGAACTCACAGCATTCACTGAAATACTATGCTTTCAATTATAACTTTATTATAAAGAATACCTGTCAGGAACAATCAGTTGCCTAAGACTAGATCTTTGGAAGCAGAGGGGCATGCAGAGCACCAATGCCCCCTCTCTCTTTATGGGTTCCAGGCACCCCATCCAACCAGCACATAAATGTGTTCACCAACTCAGAAGCTCATAGAATTTGTGTGCAGAGCTTTTATTGGTGTTTCATTATGTAGGCATTTTTTCATTAAATTATTGGATGTGTAGTTCAGTCTCTAAATTCACCACCAGCCCTGAGGTCAGGCTGTCCCAAAGTTGGCTGATTTTATACGCAGTTGGATTTTCTGGTGAACAGCCCACACCCTGAAACTGAATCATGATCCACCATGAATCACCTCATTAATATAAAAAAAGACACTCCTGTAACTCAGGAAATTTTAAGAGTTTTGCAAGCTCTGTGCCAGGAATCAGAAACAAAGACTAGATATATTCTTAATTATATGTTGCTTACAAGACATATAAGTGGGAAGATAAATCTTACAGTTTCATACTGGAGCAAGATTTACCCATTACTCCGTATAAGAGAAAATATGACAATATTAATAAGCAAAGTTATAGCAGGTGAAATTTGAGAATATGAAGTTATAAAGTTAATTTTAACCATGCACAATCACTATAGTCCCTTGTGCTCTTCCCACCTCTGTTTTGATTGTGCTCCCTCCTCCTCCCCTGCAGAATGTCTCTGATTTATAGTTGCTTGTTGATTTTGATTTATAAATTGTTATAATTACTTTTTCTTCCTTCCTGATCCCTTATTTGTTTCCTCTTCATCCCTCCTATGAGGGAAACCATCTGATATTTTTCTTTTTCTTCCTGTCTTATTTCACTGAGCATAATCCCTTCCAGCTCCATCCATGTTGCTTCAAAATGCATGAGTTTATCTCTTTTGATTGCTGTAATATTCCATTGTGTATATATACCACATCTTATTGATCCAGTCATTTATTTTTGTGCATTTGGGTCGTTTCCATGTGTCTTACTTATTGTAAACAGTGCTGCAATAAACATTGGGGTATAGGTGTCCTTTTGAATTAATGTTTTTTTTTGTTTTTTTTTGTTTTTTTTTATAGAGGCATGCTTTTTATTTATTTGTTTGCTGGTTTTTTTTTGTTTGTTTGTTTTTTTGTTTACACATGCACTGGGTACAGTCAGAAGCGCGGGAGGGTGAGAGAATTCACCAGAGCCAGAGTGGGGAGCAGAGCAGGCAGAAGGACCGAAGTACACTGCTGAGGGGAGCAGTGGGCGGCAGGAGAGGTCTGCGCGCCATGTGGGACCCTCCTCCGGTGGCCGGGGAGCAGCTGGGGATCGAACCGGCGCTGCAGAGGCCGCGGGCAGCTTCGCAACCCAGCGCTCAACCGCTGCGCCACTGGGGAGGCCCTTGAATTAATGTTTTTTTAGTCCTAGGTATTTACCTAGGAGTGGAATTGCTGGATCATATGGAAGCTCCATTTTTAGTAGTCTAAGGAATCTCCACACAGCTTTCCATAGTGGTTGGACCAGTTTGCACTCCCACCAGCAGAGCAGGAGAGTTCCTTTTTCTCCACATCCTCGTAAGCATTTGTTGTTGCTAGTTTTTTAATATGTGTCATTCTCACTGGTATAAGGTGGTACCTCATTGTGGTTTTGATTTGCTTTTCCCTGATTACAAGTGATGTTGAACATTTTTTCATATGCCTGTTGGCCATCTGCATTTCCTCTTCGGAGAAGTATCTTTTTAACTCTTCTGCCCATTATTGACTGGATTGTTTATTTTGTTTTTGTTGAGTCTCATCAGCTCTTTGTAGATCTTTGTGATAGTCCCTTATCATTGCTATTGTTTGTAAAATTTTCTCCCAATGAGTGGAATGTCTCTTCGTTTTGGTAATGTCTCTTTTGCTGTACAAAAGTCTTTAATTTGATGTAGTCCCAGCTGTTTATCTTTTCCTTCACTTTCTTTGAAAAGCTGGAAAAATTAACAAAACTTTGGAAACCCAGCAATAGACAAATAGGATTACTGCTAAAGACTTTTTTTTATTGGCCCATGACATTCAGTAGATTCAAAACTATAGAAGAAATGCCAATATATAAATAAGCCCAGAGTAACTTCTTGCAGTTCTGTTAGGGGGAAAAGGATGTCCCAAAGCAAATTCCATATAGGCTTTGTGGACTCCACCCCGACCCCAGGTCAAAGCCAAAGACACTGGGAACTCCAAATCCCATCACCACCAAAGGGAAGGTGGCTGGGACCTGAGGGTGGGGTTAAGTAGCCAGGTGGATACAAAAGGCAGACACGTGGGCTTTGGGGACCTCCATTTTTGGCTCTCCGCCAGCTCACAGCGTCCGGCCAGCTCTGAGAGTGACTTTGGGTTTCCAGGTCGTCGGATCGGGTAGGACGCATTAAAGACTTTATTTCCCTATTTTCTCCCTGAGTTGTATATTTTCCTTATTTCTTTTTCTCTTGTAAATAAACCTTTATTAACCCTTTTGCGTGTGTCTGTAGTAGAGTATTCATAAGTCCCTTTAAAGCGCACGGGTGAGGACCCACAGCCAGGAACCTGTTTAATATCGGGGTTGCTCTATAACAGTTCCAGCATTTCAGTGTTATTAGCAACTGGGTTTGTGTGAAGAAATGTGGAACATTTTCAGATGTGTTAATCTCAGTATCTATTGACTCATAAGTTGTTGCTCCATATTCCACTCAAATGCTCTCCATGTTTTTATTTTATATAGATCCCCAAAAGTGCTGTCAAAATCAGGATCTCAAGAGAACGAAGTGGGGAGAAAGCACAATGGACTATGGTGGTGGTGAACTATGGGTACTTTGGTGGTGATAGCTACACCTGAAGGAGGAGATCCTATATTTCCAAAATACTAACAATGATGTAAACCAATGGTACTTCAATTTAAAATTTTTTCAATCAGGATCTCAGTGCATCAAGTGAAGTTTGTATATCAAGTGAAGTGCATAAAGTTTGTCTATCGATATTTAATATATATTGTAATTCTTATCCATAAAATCTTTATTACCAATTTGTGGGTGTCTCTTGTATTTCTGCTTGATTAATTTTGAGATACTTAAAGTTTCCAATTTCTTATCACTCTTTCAAATTTTGACTTACAGAGTTTATCTCAAATTTAATTTTTTAAAAAATAGCCATTATTTTTAGCAGCAGCCCTTCTGCCCACCTGTGCCTATGCAGGTGCTTCTTTATGCCAATTCTCTCCCTCTGGAGGGCAGCAACCTATATGCTAGCCCTTGACTTGCACCATACCAGGGCTGCTCTTCACTGACCTCCCTCAGCGGAGGCCGCTCTTCTCAAGGCCGCCAGCCTGCAACCATGCAGGCTTCTCTCAGCAAATCTGTTCCTTTAAGGGCAGCTTTTTCCGCCCACTTGTGTCTGTGCACGTGTCCTTATCCTTCTCTCCCTTTTATTTATTTTTTTTAATAAGAGGGGTACAGGCCAGAGTCGTGGGGGGGTGAGAAGATTCACCAGAGAGCAGAGAGCAGAACAGGCAGATGTATCAAAATACACTGCTGAGGGGAGCAGCGGGGCAAGACAGGAGAGGTTAAACTCGCACCGCAACAGCTTCACAGCACTGCGCTCAACCCCCTGCGCCACCAGGGAGGCCCTCATTCTCTCCCTTTTATAATAAAGCTGCCCTTTTGGATATATATTTTTTAAAAAATAGGCATTTTTTTTAACTTTTTAAAAATTTATATACTTTACATCATTCTTCATTTTTGTACAATGTATGCTTTTTCCTGAGGTGCAGTCCCTGTACAATTCCCACCACCAATTCATTGTGCACCATCACCATAGTCCCCTGTGCTCTTTCCTCCCGTTTTGATCCCTCTCCTGCCTCCTCCCCTGAAGAATGGCTCTGATTTATAGTTGCCTGTTTATTTATTTTTTTTAAAGATTTATTTGTTTGTTTGTTTGTTTACACAAGCACTGGGTACAGTCAGAAGCGCAGAGGGTGAGAGAATTCAGCAGAGCCAGAGCAGGGAGCAGAGCAGGCAGAGGGACCGAAGTACACTGCTGAGAGGAGCAGCCGGCGGCAGGGGAGGTCTGCGCGCCATGTGGGACCCTCCTCCCGTGGCCGGGGAGCAGCCGGGGCTCTAACCAGCGCTGCAGAGGCTGCAGGCAGCTTCACAACCCAGCGCTTAAACACTGCGCCACCGGGGAGGCCCATTGCCTGTTTATTTTTACTTTTAATTTATTATAATTTTTTTTCCTGACCCTTATTTGGTTCCCCTACATTTCTCCTATAAGTGAAACCATCCGATATTTTTCTTTTCCCTTCTGATTTATTTCAATGAGCATAATCCCTTCCAGCTCCATCCATGTTGTTTTTAAGTGAATAATAACCCATTCAATTCTTGACATTTTTGTCTACCTTGTCAGTCAGTATCAGCATTAATAAATATACCAGTGTGTTTCTCACTCAATGGGTTTTTTGCCATGTAATTTTTTTGAAGGATGATATTAAAAAACATGCAGAAGTCAACTTTAGATAGATAAACCCATATAGTTTTGACATACTCTTTACCTATGTAACAGTCATTAGCCCTAGTCACAAATGTTTTTCTTTCCTGTTAACAAAATGTTGATTTTGTTGTAATGCCAGAAGTGGCAGCTTTGAAATTTGGAAAAGATACATCTTAGTCTTAGGTAATTATTTATAATTAATCTAAACCACTCATAATAATCTAGCTTTGGAAAAAAATGAAAATATGCAAGGTTTTCCTTACTCCTGTTCAGACTTCAGAGTTCATATATCATAAAGCACCAGAATAGAAATCAGACAGATGTATTTTTTTGGTTCTGTTTGTTTTTATTGAGGTATAATTTACATGATATTTGCACACATTGTGAAATGAACACCACATTAAATCTACCTCACATGTCACCATACGTTGCTACAAAATTTTTTCTTGTGATGATCTTTAAAATCTTGTGTGATTTTTAAGATCTACTACACTTTCAAATATGTAATATAGTTTTATTAACTATAGTCAACATCCTGTACCAAAATTGAGGATTAATCTTTACCAGATACTATCTGTGTAACTTGAATGTATTTTTAACGTCCGTGCATTTGTTTTCTCATCTGTAAAACACAGGATAATAATAGTGCCTGTCTCATAGGATTATTGGAGCACTAAATGAGAAGGTAGATGTAAAACCCTTAGCATATAGAAAGAACTCAAAAAAGATTTCTTATTTGGTCTACAGCATAACACTACAAAACTTTACAGAAGCACTTTCACAGTAGCGCCCTAACCCCAAATCTGAGGACATTCTGTCACATTCCAGAAACATGCTTCTGTTTTAATGACCTTGCTCCTAACCACTATTCATAGTTCTATTTCTCCTCAAGATGTGTTTTCTGTTCTCAGTCCATCTTCCTAGGAACTCTGAAGACACCACCTTCATTCTGACCTTTACAAGTTTAGCTGAAATTGAACCTCCTTTAAATCTTTATAGACTAGGGCCTCCCTGGTGGCGCAGCGGTTGAGCGCTGGGTTGCGAAGCTGCCCGCGGCCTTTGCAGCACCGGTTCAAAGCAGCACCGGTTCAAAGCCTCGCTGCTCCCCGGCCACTGGAGGAGGGTCCCACATGGCACGCAGACCTCTCCTGCCGCCCGCTGCTCCCCTCAGCAGTGTACTTCGGTCCTTCTGCCTGCTCTGCTCCCCGCTCTGGCTCTGGTGAATTCTCTCACCCTCCCGCGCTTCTGACTGTACCCAGTGCATGTATAAACAAAACAAACAAACAAACAAACAAATAAAACATGCCTCTATAAAAAAAAAATCTTTATAGACTAACCTCAGAACCTGCAATATCTATCGCAATCATACAGGTACCCATCCTTTTCAGTATTATCACTTTTTCATGTTTTGTTCTTCAGTTGTTTTGTTACTACTATTAGTAGCTACTAATAGTAGTAACAAAACAGAAATATGACCTGTTGCTAATAGTATTTGTAGGTTTCCTAATAGACTACAGTCTTTTACACATTTGTCTTCTGCTTCCATCCCCTTCCACATACTCACATAAACTTTCTTAGAAGTTTTGTCTCAAGAGAAGTTTCAAAATTCAGTTCAAATGTTATCTTTCAAAGCTTTCTATAACTGTTGTATAGGTGGGATAAGGCAATTAACATGTTACCGTACTGCACTATTGGATAAGCACTTCTGAATTTTTTTTAAGATTTTCTTTTTCTTTATTTATGCATACAAGAGCTGGGGTGTAGGCCAGAGGTGGGGTGGGGGAGGTGAGAGGATTCACCAGAGACAGAGTGGGGAGCAGAACAAGCAGATCTACTGAAATACAATGCTGAGGGGAGCAGAAGGTGAAACAGGATAGGTCTGCTGTGCCATGTGGGTTAGCTTCCTGACTGGGGATTGGACTCATGCTGTAGTGGCTGATGATAGCTTGATAGTGCTGAGACTTTAACCCCTGCACTACCAAAGAGGCCCAAGCACTTGTAAATTTTAATCTTCACAACCTGAATAATAGGCTTTATTGAGCCTTTTTAACAGATGAAGAAACTGAAGTCAGAGATTTGTGCTCAAGGACATAGTTAGGAAGTTACAGACTTGGATCCCTTGCCTTCTGAATCAGGGTGTTTGTTACTCCCACTTGGGTTCAGGGTAAGTAGTATGAACCTCTAATGGAGCAAGTGTGGTTTAGCATCAGCTAGGCAAACGATCTTGCAATTGCAGGTCTTCAAAAATATTTGTTGAACGAGCAAATCATTAGAATTCAGTAAACAGGGCCTCTCTGGTGGTGCAAGGGGTTAAGCACCATACTATGAAGCAATCCGCAGCCTCTGCAGCACGAGTTGGATCCCCAGCGGGCCAGGGAGAAACCCACATGGTGAGGCAGACCTCTCCTGTCTCACCTGCTGCTCCCCTCAGCAGTGTATTTTCAGTCAATCTGCCTGTTCTGTTTCCCACTCTGTCTCTGGTGGTCCTCTCACACACCCCTTCCCCACCCCCATCTCTGGCCTGTACCCCAACTCTTGTATGCATAAATAAATAAATCTTTTATAAACAAAAAGAATTCAGTAAAGAATGCAGTAAGTGCAGTGAAGAACGCTGGAGCTGAAAAGGGACACAAATTGAAAAATCATTTCATTTTTCTGATCCGGAAAGGGATATTTGAGGTGTTGGAGCCCAACAGCTAGGATTATTGTCTCTTATCTCAGTGGCAGAGACAAGACTAGCATGAATCCATTTATTCACTCAATATATATTGAATACTTGCTATGGGAGAGCGGGAGACTGGGGAGTCAGCCTTTGAGGAAAGGCGCATGCTTCCCAATTCTCTCAGAGGAATGAAAAGACACCGCAGGACACTACGGTGGTGATTTAGTTCCCAGAGAAAACACGTGTAAGAAGACGCCGGAGAGGCTGCCCGGGGCCAGAACTGAAGGAAAACGACAGGCAGAGGGAGCAACCCTGGCGACTCTGGGCCTCCTCGGACCGTTTCTCCGCCGTGCCACACAGGGGCGCTGCAGCCTGGCGTCCCGTGCCCCCGCGGCACCGCCCGCTCGCCTTTTCCCGGCGGAAATGCCCGGCCGCTGACGGAAACCGGGGGGAGGAGCGAGGAGGAGCCGGCGACGGGGAGAGAGACCCGAAGAGGACGGCGGGCGGGCGGGCGCCGTTGGCTGCTGGCCACTGTCAGGCGGCCGGCCCCGTGCCGCGCCCCCCCGGCCTCCGAGCTCTCCTCCCCGACGCCCGGGGCGCGCGAGCGGGCGAGCCGGGGCGGGCGGGGGTCTCGGGGAGCCCGCGCGCCCGGAGCCGCCCGCCGGGCCTGGGCGGGGCGTGAGGCGCGCGACCGCCCGCCCCGGCGGCTCCTCCCGCGGGGGCTGGGGGCGGCGGCGGCGGGAGCGGGGAGCGGCGCGGGGCCGGGGGTGGGCGGGGAGGGGGGAGGGAGGCGGCGGGGCCGGGGAGCGCGCCGCCATGGACGACAAGGCGTTCACCAAGGAGCTGGACCAGTGGGTCGAGCAGCTGAACGAGTGCAAACAGCTGAACGAGAACCAAGTGCGGACACTGTGTGAAAAGGTAGAGAAATGGGAAATGCGGGAGCGGGCGGGGGCCGGGCGCGCCCGCGGGGTGCTGGGCCCGGCAGTCTGGGGGCCCGGGGGGCGGCGCCTGCGGCTTGGAGGTCCGCGGGGCGACGGACCGGCCCTTCCAGCCTCCGAGGCGTGTCGGTGCAGCGTCCCCGCGGCTCTCGCCTCCCCACTGCACCCAGCCCACGCCCCCGGCCGGGGCTCACCTTCCTGGCCCAAGGGGTCTGGAAAAACGTAGCGTCTAGGATGCACGCCCCGTGTGTGATCCATGCATATTGCCACAGTCACTTTAAATTTTCTCATAACTTCTAAAACTACCTTATCCCAGTGGTCAGTTCATTGAACACTGAATTTTAATTAATTAATTACTTGCTCATAAATTATCATGTAAATGTAAGAATTGGAGGGAAAAAATAGAATGCATGCACTATATTTGGTTGGGGTCACCGACTCGCTACTTGGGTTTAATGACACTCCTGCCTTTATTTCACTGGCGGACTCACGGCCGCGGCACTTTGGAATGTCTAATTAGTCTCCTGCAGTCGCTTGCTTGAAAATGCACCGAAAATTAACCGGTATGATGTTACTACTAATGAACCTGTTCGTAAACGTAGAGTTTTTCTCAGGTTAGTGATCCCCTTCAAAAATCACTGACTTAGAAGGTATCAAACATTAGTTCTAAAGAGGTAGATGTGATGGTAGACAGATTTCTAAAGTAAGAGGTCAACTTTAGTTGAAACTGATGGTGACTGGTGTTCCAATTTAGTGCCTCTTGGAAGTAAATTTGATTGTTTTGAGGTCAGGACAGCAGGTACTAAGATTGGCAGAAGTGCTTGTTTGAAATGATAAATGGGGCATATGTTTTTCGTGCGAGTCAGCACTTTTTAAGAAGTTATTTCTATTATGTATTTTTTTTCTTTTCAAAAGAGTGATAAAATAAGCAGGTGGTTAACTCTTTACAAATCGTGCTTGATTGTGTCCCCTTCGCTTCTGAATTCTGTGCACATTGTTTTCTTGAGTCTGTATTGTTTCACATTCTTAAAGTCTAGAGTTCTTGATCGTCTTTTATAATGTGGACTGAATAATTTCCCTACACTTCTGTGTTAAAGTTTGAAGTCCATAAAGAAATAACGAGATTATTTATTCTTAAATGCTGTTGGCTTTGTATTTTTAAGGCATAATATATTTAAAAAACAAAAAAGACTTCTGATCATATATTCGGAAGTGAAGGTGCCCCAGAAATGCCCTTGAGAAAGATTTTGTCAGTATTATCAATAGGGCACTCTTAAAATTAAGCAACTTTTAGGAATGGAGGCGTAACAACTGATAACAGTTTTTTAGTAAGCTAGTAGTTTTTTTAAACAAGTGTAATGGTGCCTAGGGCCTTAATATAGTAAATAGCTATTTGTTAATAATGGAGGATTTATTTCTGTAAATAGAACTGCCAATCAAATGGTATTTTTCTGAAGCATTTGCTTCAACAGTTTCCTTGTGTAATAACCTATAATTTCATGCATATTAAAAATGTTTTAAATCTCTCTCCAGTTCTAGTGGCAAGTAGAATATCCAGTTTTGAAATCAACTGAGTCAGTTAACCTCGTTATGAACATTATAAACTAGAAGTTATGGGCAATCTGTAGTTGAATTAGTTTTTCCCTTTGACTCTCATAACTTTAAAATGTATTTCTTGAGAAGAACATTGTACCACTACTCAATCACACTTGGGTCTTAATTACTGAGGAAACTATTTGTCAAGAGAGATTATTTGCACTTCAGCTCCTAATTAATAAAGCTACCAATCCCTAGGACCTTATAGGTATTCTTAAATTGAAAATATCTTGCCCACTTATTTCTTTGAATATCTCTATTTATACACTAAATGTGGATCTTAAAGTGAAATGCCTTTGTTATTTACCTTTGTCCTCTACCCCTTTGAAGAGTTGCCAGTGGGATGAAAAAGTGTCGTGGTAGTTGTTCTCTCTCTAGCCTTTGACTATGCTTACTTTTGCAGACCTCTTCTAGCAACTGTATCCACCCCTTTACCAGTCATAGTCTATCTTCTAATATTAGTTTCTACTTCCATTTTGTATTCCTATCTGAGTTCAACCCCTGACTCCAGTCTTTCTGCACCTCTAGCTCCATATATAGCTGTAAGACAGGGATAATGTATTTGCCTGGGTTCTTTGTGAGTATTAACATGGTACCCATTGAAGTCCTGGTGAGTAATAACCACTCAGTAAATTTAACTAGGGAAAAAATAAAAAATATCTTTTATCTCATTTTAAATCTGTCACCCCCATTATCTTTTAGGAAAAGATGCAAAATAAGTATTTATTGATATGGCTTCTCTATGATGAATGTGCTTCAAAAGAGACTTTCTACAGTGACTATAGAACCCTGAAAACTACAGTATTAGTATTTCTCTGGCCCCTGTTACCTGAAGCACAAGTTTACTGGAATCAGTAGCAACTTTATGAAGTAATTTGACTCCTCATTTGACCTACTTAGTACTTATTCTGCCCTTCCAAGTCAAGCATGGCAGGCATATAGAAAAACTGAAGAGAAAAACAGAAGTCAAATATAATTGTATCAATCATTTTTATGTTTAATCATTCATGACTAGATTTTGGTTTAATTTTTTTTAAGTCTATTGGAAATACTACTTTATAGAAAATTACATTGTATAGTGGTGTTGATGGTAGATATCCCCTCAAAATTAAATTCCTATTCTAACTCATTGCCTAAAAACTGAAGGAGTCAGCTAGACTGTAGACCAAGTAGTATTGGCAAAGACCCTGTTTTGACAGGTCCAACCACTATGGAAAGCTGTGTGGAGGTTCCTCAGACTACTGAAAATGGAGCTACTGTATGACCCAGCAATTCCACTTCTAGAGATCTACCCATAGGACACAAAAACATTAATTCAAAAGGATACCTGCACCCCTTTGCTTATTGCAGCACTGTTTATAATGGGTAAGACTTGGAAACAATCCAGATGCCCAAAAATAGATGACTGGATCAAGACAATATATACATACACAATGGAATACTATTCAACAATCAAAAAAGTTAAACTCATGCCATTTGCACCAGCATGGGTGGAGCTAGAAGGGATTATGCTCAGTGAAATAAGTCAGAAGGAAAAAGAAAAATACCGGATGGTTTCACTTTTAGGAGGAATTTAGGGGAACAAATAAGGAATCGGGGGAACAAATAATAACAATAAAAACCAATACAAAATAAAAATAAGCAGACAACTGTAAGTCAGAGACATTCTGCAGGAGGGAGCGAGATCAAAATAAGGGCAGGAGGAACACAAAGGGTCTGTGCTGATGGAGCACTGGTGAATTGGTGGTGAACATTCTATGGGGACCACACCTTAGAAAAGAAAGCAAACATTGTACAAAAATGAACAATGATGTAAAATATGTATAAATAAATACATATTTTTAAAAGACCCTGTTTTGAGGTAGTGGCAAAAATAAAATCCATTCTAATGCCAATTGGAGAATAACTACAAAAAAATATGAAAGTGAATGTTATAGTATGTCTGGTGTCCATGGTTAATTTCTGTCTAGAGAAAAATCATTTGCACAAAATAATAAGGCAAGACTTATTTATATAAAATAATAAGGCAAGACTTTTTAGAAGACTGATTCTTAAATCAACAGTTCATCTTTTGCAAGTCATTGCTACAACAGCAGTATGCACAGTAATACTAAAAGATAGTGTGGCTAAATATCTGGAAGCAGGTTTTGTCATATGAAGTCATCCTCTCCTCATTGTGTAAGACTCCCTTCTTTCTCCTTGACTCTTTAAGTCCCTATTCCATTCCTTAGCTCAAAATATAGCCCTCCAATTTGCCCGATTTCTTTAGAATTTAACCATGTAAATATTCGGTATACATGCTATTAAATTTGGTCTTATTCTCTTTTAAAAAAAAAAAGATAGTGTGCCTAGAGAGACAGCCTGTCACTTTTCAGGACATTCTGTGATTACAACTGTTTAATTCTTGGTAGAGTCTCAAGAAGAGTAAAAATTTTAGGCTCTTTGACCTGATACACTTTACTTTATATTGAAGAACCTTAATGGTAACACTTTTAAGTAGCAAGGGAAATTTAGCCTATATATATGCTAGAAGATCATTATTTTGATGATTATAAATTTAAAGTGCCTTCTGAGAACAATTTTAAGGTTTGTGTGGGAGTATAAATATGTAAATTTTCTATTGACTGTATGGATATATTTCTGGGTTCTGGTCTCAGCCGTGAAATAAACAGACACATTTTCAGGCTATTGCTTCATTAGTATGAAATAGCATGCTTACATTTTTGAATGTCTAGAATCTACTGAATGAAAGAAAATCTGGTGAAAATGAATAATTGATTTTTGTAAGTGGTGAAAAATCTCTTAGATTACTTTTCTAAATTGACAGAATTGATTTTTCTAAATGTGCAAGATATAGTGTGTAGGCTGTAGTTTGGCTTTTGCCATTCATTTTATACAAGAGAAAATAATGGCATAGTTTCTTCTCTTTTGAAAGATTTCCACATGGTATTATGTCCTGGATAAGGAGCACTCAGAATTGATTCAGTACCGTCTTGCCTTTTCTTTAGTAGCAAATGAGGCTACTCTTCTGTGGAAAGTGAGAAAGTAAAGTGAGGATTGGTAGAATAAATAATGCCACCGTATCTTTACCCCAAATATTCAGGAAGTTTTAGTTGTGCTCCTGTGTGCCAGGCCCTTTTCAAAGTGCTGGGAATTTAGCTGTTAACAGAAGAGGAGACAGATGATAAACAGATATAACAGAGTGTCAGGGGGTAATTCTTGCTAGGGAGGATAGAGGAGGATAGAGGGAAGATTGTGACTTCAGTTCTGGAGGCTCTTTTAATAGAATGGTCAGAGAAAGTCTTTCATGTTCTTCAGAATTTACTTTTTGTGATCAGAGGATTGCCAGAATTAGAGAACATAGTTCCTAAGACTACTCTTATTCCTTCACCAATTGTAAGTTCAGTGGATTCTTGAAACCACTTTCAGGTTAATTCACAGCACTCACTGAAAGCTGTAAATCTCATAAATTATGGCTTATTACAGGGAAAGAATACAGATCAATATCAAGCAAGGGAATCCACACATAGGGCTTGAAAGGGTCTGATGTCTTTATCCTCCAGTTCCTGCAGATGCAAAACAGAACTGGTACAAGGTCATCCCGTCATACATCACATTGTTAGACTGTCCAGTGGTCAAAGCCCCCAGACAAGTAGGGCATTCTGAGGATCTAAGAATCGCCTCCCAGCATCCAGAGAAAAAGGGCAGATCTCTCTTTGGGTAATGTTAATTCTTTACTACACAGTTTTTTATTACATAACAGATTTTCTGACAAGAACTTTAATAAGAAAATAAATACCAAAAATACATGAAGTAAAAATATGGGTAGAGTTATTAGAATCATACATAGAGATAATAGGATATGAGAGGGCTTTTTTTTTTTTTTAAGATTTATTTATTTGTACAAGCACTGGGTACAGTCAGAAGTGCAGAAGGGTGAGAGAATTCACCAGAGCCAGAACAGGCAGAAGGACCAAAGTACACTGCTGAGGGGAGCAGTGGGCACAGCAGGAGAGAGGTCTGCATGCCATGTGGGACCCTCGCCTGGCGGCCAGGGATCGAACCGGGTGCTGCAGAGGCTGCGGGCAGCCTCACAGCCCAGCGCTTAACCGCTGCGCCACCGGGGAGGCCCACAAGAGGGTTTTTTTTCCTATGAATTGAATCAGCTTGTTCTTTGTTATTTCATAACTCTTTGAAAATGGAAAAAGTTAACCATTTTAAATGTTAAAAATATTCTCTCCCAGTCCTTAAAAAATTTTTACTATGTTTTTTGCACTTTTGCGTAATCAAAATTTTGTCTACCTTTTCCTTAAATTTTGTGTATGCATAGAAATCATTTGGAAAGCCAATAAAAAATTCACATTGCTTGATCCATTCTAGAAGATGATTATGTCTTGGGCAGATCCAAGGCTCTGCATTTTTTAAAAGAGATTGCAGGTATTTTGATTTAGAAATTCCAGATTGCATTTTAAGAAATGCAATTTTGGGGGCCTCTCTGGTGGCAAAAGGGGTTAAGGCACAGCACTATGAAGTTGTCCACAGCCACTGCAGCACTAGTTCGATCCCTGGTCAGGGAGATGACCCACATGGCACAGCACACCTCTCCTGTCTCGCCCACTGCTCCCCTCAGCAGTGTATTTCAGTACCTGTTCTGCTCCCCACTCTGTCTCTGGTGATTCCTCTCAACCCCCTGCATCTCTGGTCTGCACCCCAGCTCTTGTATACATAAATAAATATACCTTTGAAAATGAATTTTTTTTTAAATTTTTTTTAAAAAGAAATGCTATTTTGTGTAGTATGGTAAGATTCTGTTTAATTTACCTTTATGGTTGGATCAGCTTCCAACCATTTTTTCACTTGTGGTTTAGGTATTATAGAATGTCTCAAAGTGTTCCTTTAATGAGATTATTAACAGCATCACTTCCTCAGGAATATTTTCATTCTCTTCATCACAACTACTTTCTTCATTTATGTCAGTAAATTTACTTAATGTATTTATGTCACTAAGTGGTTACCTCCTGGCAGCATATCCAGAGCTCCTCCAATTATAGCAAAGTCAGCATTCTGCAGTCAGCTATACTATATACTTCTGATTTGAGTTTCACTTCCAGCTTTATCACCTTTCGTTTCTTTGCTATAATTTCATCATTGTTCAGCAAATCCTTTTTTTTTCCACTTTTGTGTAGAAGAACTGGGGTGTAGGCCAGAGTTCCGGGGAGATGAGGGGATTCACCAGAGACAGAGTGGGGAACAGAACAGGCAGCTTTACTGAAATACACTGCTGAGGGGAGAAGCGGATAAGACAAAAATGGTTGGAAGCTGATCCAACCATAAAGGTAAAGACAAGGATAAGACAAGAGAGGTCTGCTGCACCATATGTGGGTTAGCACCCTGGCCACGGCTCGAATTCAGGCCATAGTGTTGATAGCGCTGACTTAATACCGGGGCCACCAGGGAGGCCAAAATCCTTCTTTTGAGTATCCATTTTTGTAAAATGTCTTAAGAGTTTTTTTACTGGGAGTAGAGGCTGCAAAACAACCACACATTTGCTCTCTAGGTGTGAACATAGTAATAAATGTGCTGTAACCAGTCACTGAAAAACTTTAAAAGAGGTGGTTGTTGATCATGATGCTGCACCTGTAGTTTATGTTCTGATTTGTATGCTAGCAGCAAAATTTTTACTTTATGTAATTAAATTAAATACTGTGGCGGCTTAAATTTGAACTGTGTTGCTGGGAACCTGGGTTTTAACTAAACTCTGTTAACTAAAATTCATGCATATAGGAATTACACAAAGTAAGACCTGCCTGTATTAAAGAGACATGACTGGGGCCTCCCCGGTGGCGCAGCGGTTGAGCGCTGGGTTGCGAAGCTGCCCGCGGCCTCCTCTGCGAAGCCGGTTCGATCCCCGGCTGCTCCCCGGCCACCAGAGGAGGGTCCCACAAGGCGCGCGGACCTCTCCTGCCGCCCGCTGCTCCCCGCAGCAGTGTCCTTCGGTCCTTCTGCCTGCTCTGCTCCCCGCTCTGGCTCTGGTGAATTCTCTCGCCCTCCCGCGCTTCTGACTGTACCCAGTGCTTGTATAAATAAAAAAAAAAAAAAAAAAAAAAGAGAGACATGACTGGGTAGAATTCATATCCACTAAATAATTTTGTTCTAACTTCCTTGGTCTCTGACAATATTCTACAAATTTGGTACTTTGACTTTCTGACATTTTACTTCTCATAATCATCTCAAATTCCATTCTTGTCACAAAAGGCATGATTTCCATCTTTTTTAAATAGTTGAGTATTCATTAAGTATTCTAAAAAAAATTCATAATTTTTTATCTAGTCATTCATTTTGGTTGATTCAATGTTCTTAAACATTTCTGAGCCATTTGTGCAGCCTCTACAAGAGGTTCTTGATCTCTAAAATATGCCTTCAATTTTAACTGGAATTGCACCTTGTTGCAACTTTATCCTCCTAGTGATACTCAAGGTGTTATTTGGGGCAGCAAGGAGCCTGTGTCTCAACTGAACAGTAAGAGGTAATAGGAGTAGCTGCATGAGACTTCTGGGAAAGTGTTGCAGGATGGATTAGTATAGTATTTGCCCTTTGGCCTTAGCTTCTTCTGCTCTTTTTATGACTTGGATACCAATGTGCAGTGTCCAGAGATGTATCTCCATTTTGTCACCATAAGATGACAGTTCTGTGGCATCAAAAGTAGGTAGAAAGTCTACTGCCCAGATGGCCCTTAAGAAGCTGCACAATTCAGTGCTTCCTACCTGCAGGCTTGTTATGTGACAAAAAAAAATTTAGTTCATCGTCTTCTCCCTCCTGAATAAAAAGAAATTTCAGTAACACAATGGTAATAAAAATAATGTATTTGCCACATACTAAGACTCAATCCTTAAAGAATTTTAGTTTAGGAAAGGCTATTTTAAGATTATACATGTGAAAGATAAGACTTCCGATATTAGAGATACAGCAAAAATGAAGAAGCTGAAGGGTATATAGGTTTTAGTGAAACATAATTAGATTTGAACAGGGAAGATATTTTCTGAGAAACTTTATCTAATTATAGGCAAAGAGAAAAAAATACATATGGGCTACATTGTTGATAACTCTTAGGAAGTCTACCAGGCTAATTAAGCAAAAAACTATATTTGTAAGAAGAATATTTGGTACCTGAGAATCAAAAGGAAAGCTGGAGAGTCAAACTGGGCAATTTTGTGGAGATTACAGAAATATTAGAACATTTTAAAATCATACCCTAGAATGTTTTAGATCCCTGGGGAGAACACCTCTGGACAACTGCCTTTGTCCCTACTCCTTAGAAACACTTCACATTAAAACTCTGATACAGCTGCATTCAATTGGCATAGAAGAATTTGGGGATAGACAACTTTGTGGTCCTGAAGAGTATATACAAACTGTAACTGTGATTTTGTTTAATATTTTCTGATGTCAGTATTTGGATTGGTATAATGGGGTACTAATAGTTATGAGATTAAATCATTAGTATACTTTTCTTTGTAGGAACATAAACCCACTTTACCTTAGCATGGTCTCTTTCTTTTATATGGTGCATGTAGATCAACAAAACAGTTGCATTAATATAGCAATTTACAAGCTTTTTTATTCTCACTACCCCTTTTACTCTTAAAACTTAAGGACTGCAAAGGACTTTTGTGTGGATTGTATTACTGATATTTACTATGTGGGCAATTAAAACTGAATTTTCAAAAATAATTATTTCTTGAAAATAACAATAGTAAATCTATCACATCTGAAAATGCCCTTAGATCACTTTGAGAGCTGCTACATTAGTTCATATATCTGTATATTAAGTGAATAAATGCCGATTTTTCAACAAAATTTCATCTCACTATTAAACAACTAAAGCTATCAATAATATAGAAATTATACTTTAACTTTATTATCAAAATAGAGAAATAAAACTTTAAATTTAAAAAAGTCAGTTGCTATAAAAAGTAGTAAGTCCTCTATGTGTAAATTTCAGCAGAAGTGACTAATTTACACCTTTATATTCACAGGTGCTCTTGTGTAAATAATTTCTTAGGGCATCTCAAAGAGTCACTTTCATTTTACTTTTGCATACAGGAACTGGGGTGTAGGCCAGAGCTGCAGGGGGTGAGAGGATTCACCAGAGACAGAGTGGATAGCAGAACTGGCAGATCCACTGAAATACCCTGCCAAGGGGAGCATTGGGTGAGACAAGAGAGGTCTGCTGTGCTAAATGTGGGTTAGCTCCCTGGCCGGGGATCAAACTCTTGGCGTAGCAGTGCTGAGACCTTACTCTTCCGCCACTGGGGAGGCCCTCAAAAAGTGACCTTTCAATTCTTGTTAAGATTAACTGAATAAGTGATTTTTGAGGCATGATATAATTTATTCTATAAATGTTTTTATATGACAAAGTCAGTATGTTTCTATTATCCTGTTTGCTGTATTTCCCGCAGGCTTTTCCTTGTATTGCTTTTTGTAGGTTTTGTTTTGTTTTGTTGAGCCCACTGAAGCCAAGGCTTTTGAGACTAGAGAGTTTACCTGCTCCTTTTTTTACCTTTTTATTTACAATGGACAAATTGGTGAATATATGAATCTTACTCTTTAGGAATGTTTTGATACGTCAAGTAATTGCTATGTGTGTTGTACATTAGACTGAATGGTTTATCATTCTGGTAACTTTTGTCCCTTATAGATACTGTGTATTAAATAATCTTTCCTCTATTTTTGGTAATGTTTAAATAGCATTAGCTTGTTAAATTCTTAGTGTAATAAATTTGAGGATTGTTTTAACAATTTCTGTAAAAAGTTGGTTATTTGCACCTGTTGACATGAAAAACAGATTACTTAATGCTTACTAAGCAAGTGACACAGTGATTTTACTTATTTTTAAAACTCACTGCCATTATGACTTTCCCTGTTGCCAGTTCCCTTACATGTGGTTATGTTGCTCTTGAGAGACCTTTGCTAACTGTCTCAATCTTTAGACATTATGCTAGGATGTTTCTGGCTGTGGGATTTGGTGTCTGCAAATTAGTTATTTTGTTAAGGCCTTTTTTTCTTTATGTCCTGATGCTTTGGCTAGACTTAGCACTTCGCCCCAGTAATTTAAAAGAGCTATACAGAGAACATAATGTGATCATATCTAAAAATTGTTAGAGCATCTTCCTGTGTGGAACTTCTGGATAGTTTTTCTTATTAAGTAGGTGAGATCAATAATATGTTTTGGTAATTTTTCTTTTACATTTATTTATTAAATATCCTTTGTAGCAAGTGTATTTCTACAATCTTTTTTTTTTAATGCAGACCCCTTTTTTTTTTTTATTTGAAGATCTATTTATTTATACCAGCACTGGGTACAGTCAGAGGCGTGAGAGGATGAGAGAATTCACCAGAGCCAGAGCGGGGAGCAGAGCAGGCAGAAGGACCGAAGTACACTGCTGAGGGGAGCAGCGGGCGGCAGGAGAGGTCTGCGCGCCATGTGGGACCCTCCTCCAGTGGCCAGGGAGCAGCCAGGGATCAAACCAGCGGCTGCGTGCAGCTTCGCAACCCAGTGCTCAACCGCTGCGCCACTGGGGAGGCCCTCTATAATATTCTTAATGGCTACTTACTATTCCATTTTGAGAATATACCATGTTTGTTTTAGCTATCCAATGGACATTTATACTTTACAGTTTTTTTCCTTAAAAGTAAACATTGTTTTACTGATATTTATCTGATACTACTCACAGTTTAAAAATCTAGAAGTCTAGTTGCTTGCTCCACTGTGTAATTATTAAGCTTTGTGTGTGTAACAGAAAACCTGAAATAATAAGGGCTTAACCAAGGTAGCGGTTTGCATTTCTCTTAGTACAGGAAAATCCAGAGATAAAATCAGTTCATGATGTATGGCAGTTCCACACAGTTTACCAGGAAACTAGACATCTTGCTTTATTAGTTTTTTGTGACTTCTGCAAGCTGAGTGGCTTTAAACAACAGAAAAATACTCCCCACAGCACTGAAGGCCAGAAATCTAAAATCAAAGCATCGACCTCTGGAGGCTCTGAGAGAGAATCCATTCCTTGCCTCTTACTGCTTCTGGCAGCTGCTGTCATTCATTGACCACATTGTTTCAGTCCACCTCTGTATCTGTCTCGAATCTCTGTCTTTTCCCTTTTTTTTTTAAGATTTTATTCATTTATGTTGAACATTTTTTCATATGCCTGTTGGCCATTTGTATTTCCTCTTTGGAGAAGTTTCTTTTTAGCTCTTCTGCTCATTTTTTGACTGGATTATTTTCTTTGTTTTTGTTGAGTCTTGTCAGCTCTTTGCAGATTTTTGTGATCAGTCCTTTATCATTAGTGTTGTGTACAAAAATTTTCTCCCAGTCGGTGGGATTTCTCTTTGTTTTGGTTATTGTCTCTTTTGCTGTACAGAAGCTCTTTAATTTGATGTAGTCCCAGCTGTTTATCTTTGCCTTCACTCTCACTGCTTTGGGTGATGTGTCTGTAAAGATGTCTTTGAGGTGCAAGTCATGTAGTGTTTCACCTATATTTTCTTCTCAAAACTACAATGAGATACCATCTCACACCAGTGAGAATGGCACATACTAAAAAAGCTAGCAACAACAAATGTTGGCAAGGATGTGGAGAAAAAGGAACTCTCCTGCACTGTTGGTGGGAGTGCAGACTGGTCCAACCACTATGGAAAGCTGTGTGGAGATTTCTGGACCTACTAAACATAGAGCTTCCATATGATCCAGCAATTCCACTCCTAGGTATTTACCCAAAAGAAACAGAAACATTAATTCCAAAGCGCACCTGCACCCCTGTTTATAGCAGCACTGTTTACAATAGCTAAGCTTTGGAAACAACCCAAATGCCCAAAAATAGATGGCTGGATCAAGTAAATGTGGTACATACACATCATGGAATATTACTCAGCATTCAAAAAAGATAAACACATGCAATTTGCAGCAACATGGATGGAGCTGGAAGGGATCACGCTCAGCAAAATAAGCCAGAAAGAAAAAGAAAAATACCGGATGGTCTCACTCATAGCAGGAATCTAGACAACCTAAATAAGGGACTAGGAAAAAGAATAACTATAAGAAAGAAAAAAATCAAAATCAACAAACAACTATGAACCAGAGACACTCTATGGGAGGAGGGGGGAAGGGATTGGGGTCAAAATATGGGGGTTGCAATTGTATGGGGAATATAAAAATAAAATAAAGAAAAAGATTTTATTCATTTATGCATATAAGAACTGGGTATAGGCCAAAGGTGCAGGGGGTGAGAGGATTCACCAGGGACAGAGTGGGGAGCAGAACAGGCAAATCTACTGAAATACACTGCTGAGGGGAGCAGCAGACAAGACAGGAGAGGTCTGCTGTGACATGTAGGTTAGCTCCTTGGCCGGGATCTAACTCATGCCACAGTGGCTTCCAATAGCTTGATAATGCTGAGACTTTAACACCTGTGCCACCAGGGAGGCCCCTTCTGTTTTGTTTTTGTTTGTTGTTTGTTTTTTTTTAATTTATTTATTTATACAAGAACCAGGGTACAGACCAGATGTGCGGGAGAGTGAGAGGATTCACCAGAGACAAGGCTCAGCAGACCTCTCCTGTCTCATCCGCTACTCCCCTTAGCAGTGTATTTCAGTAAATCCCCCTGTTCTGCTCCCCACTCTGTCTCTGGTGAATATTCTCACTGCCTGGCACCCATGGCCTACACCCCAGTTCTACCTACCCAAAACAAAACCAAAAAGAAAGAAAAAAGAAATAGTGGAAATGGCTATTGGGGAGAAATGGGAGATGAGTAATGGGCCTGATGGTGACCAAATCATGCATCAGGACTGCACACTGATAGAGGGATGTTTGGAAAGCCAGAGTATACCCCATCCCCTATGGCAATGAAATGAGTTCTAACAAACTTCAGAGGTAAATGCAGTTTGTAGGCATTCTGCGCTACACACTCTCTTGAGGGTTCTCCTAACTCCTATCTTGACTACCAAAAAAAAGACTGAAGATGAAACTATATTGACTTTTTTTTTAAAGATTTATTTATGCATACAAGAACTGGGGTGTAGGCCAGAGGTGCCGGGGTGGTGGTGAAAGGATTCACCAGAGACTGAGTGGGGAGCAGAACAGGCAGATCTACTGAAATACACTGCTAAGGAAAGCAGCAGGCAAGACAGGAGAGGTCTGCTGTGCCCTGCAGGTTAGCTCCCTAGCTGGGGAACATACTCATGTTGAACAGTGGCTTGAGCTGTGGCTGGTGATAGCTTGATAGGGGTATGTCTTTAACCCCTGCGCCACCAGGGAGGTCCTTGAACTACCTTGACTTTAAAACTGTATAGCTCCTTGGGGAAAAGAAGTTGGTCTCGATTGTGGTAGAGTAGGAGTTAAAATGTGACTCACAAAATACTGAAGTAAATAGAACTTTTAGACTACTCAGCAATGAGTGAGAAGCAACAATATGGCAAACAAATTTTAACAAGCAAGCAAAAAGAAACAGTTTTGGAAATAAAATAGAAAGAACTAGAGGTGAAAAAGCAAAATCTTACCCAAGGAACAGGAAAAAAACTCCCCATGTTTGCTTAAGTGGTAGAACAACACTTTATAATGTGGATTTAATGAAAGAAACTCAAAGACCACAGAGTAGCACAAACTAGGAACAAAAAAAAAGTAGTAATTATAAAGAAACAGAATAGACATGACAGAAAAAAAATCTTAGCTGCATTGCCAAAGAAAAAATTTAGGATAATTACAAGGATTGCAAGTATAAACAAAAGAGATTCGACAGGGGCCTCCCCAGTGGCGCAGCGGTTGAGCGCTGGGTTGCGAAGCTGCCCGCGGCCTCTGCGGCGCCGGTTCGATCCCCGGCTGCTCCCCGGCCACCGGAGGAGGGTCCCACATGGCGCGCAGACCTCTCCTGCCGCCCGCTGCTCCCCTCAGCAGTGTACTTAGGTCCTTCTGCCTGCTCTGCTCCCTGCTCTGGCTCTGGTGAATTCTCTCACCCTCCCGCGCTTCTGACTGTGCCCAGTGCATGTATAAACAAAACAAAAACAAATCAAATAAATAAATAAATAAAAACATGCCTCTATAAAAAAAAAATAAATAAAAAAAAAAAAAAGAGATTCGACAAACCTGACTACAAAACAATTCGACTGATTAGTTTCTGAAATAGGAAATTTGACAAAGAGAACAGAAAAAGTATTCTACTTCATGTTAAGAAAAAATCCCTGAATTAAGAAATTAAGAATTAAGCCTCCACAACCATGAAAACTAACTTTCTGTTGTTTCTGAGCTACTCAGCCTATGGCATTTTTGTGATAGCACCTTGAATAGACTTACGATACCAATGGTTATAAAATTTGTAAAGAAAAAAACAGTTGTCATTTTAAATAGAAGAGAATCTAAATTATCAAAACTACTTAAACATGTTTTCAATTTACAAGTGCGTTTTGTAAAAATGTGACATTAAGAAATGTTTTCTTGGGCCTCCCCGGTGGCGCAATTGTTGAGCACTGGGTTGCGAAGCTGCCCGCAGCCTCTGCAGCGCCAGTTCGATCCCCAGCTGCTCCCTGGCCACCGGAGGAGGGTCCCACATGGCGCGCAGACCTCTCCTGTGCCCGCTGCTCCCCTCAGCAGTATTCTTCGGTCCTTCTGCCTGCTCTGCTCCCCGCTCTGGTTCTGGTGAATTCTCTCACCCTCCCGCGCTTCTGACTGTACCCAGTGCTTGTATAAATGAATAAATAAATCTTTTTTTTAAAAAAAAAGAAATGTTTTCTTAAGCCACCCCTTCTAATTAAGTATAAATTACCTTGGATTACATCTAACAGCAGCAACAAGTAGTAGATATTATTGAACAGATTATGAAACTTGATTTAATAAAAGGAAATCTAAATAAATGATCAATACCATAGTCACCTGTGGGGAAAGACTTGGTATTTTTTAGATGTTCATTTATTCCAAATTATGAATTAATACAGTTTCAATCAAGATCTCAAGATTTTTATACAACTTGACAGTTTAGTTATAAAATTCATATGGAATAAAGTTCATGTGGAAGGGCTAAAGTAGTCAGTTTTGAATGAAAGGGATTAAGAAAGGAATCTCTCTTCCATGTTATGGTTTATTTAATAGTAATTAATTCAGTCTGTTATTGACCCAGAGTTGGAGACCAAGGAGAATGGAACCTGGGACAATGAACTAAAGTGCTGATACTAATTTTGGGAAGTGAAAACCCATATAGATGAAGTGAAGAGAGAAAATAAGCCAGGAAGTGCCGGAGACCAGCTCCAGTGAACAGGCTGAGGATATGAACCCGAAAGAACCTGTAAATAAAGAACTGATAGACACAAAATAGAGTTTAAGAGAAGCAGGACCCAGGGGACGCAAGGCCTCTCATCCTGAGCTCAAGTGTCCCAAGTGCCAGGTGTAACTCATTTTTATTGATATAAACAGTCCCCCTGCCCTCCTTGTTAGTTATTAGACAGTGAATCATTCTCTTAGTATTTAGCCTTGTCTGGGCATACATACATTACTTTTTAATTTTGCGTTATCGGGTATATTATACTCCCTTTTTAATCTCGCCTGCTTCTCAGGCTTAGCTTTGCTGACACAAGAAAGGACATCATGGTCTGGCCAGTCTTCCAGTCATGACCTTGACATTCTCCTTGTGTCAGCATCTCATGCCTTAGGGGTCTCCAACAAAGAAGAGCTGTGAAGTAATGTGATGTGATACATTACCTTGCGAGGTGGAACTATGTCCAAATCCAGAGAGATCATACCTCACAGAAGTCCCTAAAAGGGAAAACAGTTTATTTCTCTGGCTCCCTTTCCTCCCTGCCCCTTCCCAATGGACAGGTTTCATTGCACTGGGAGATGACTCACTCACTTCAACATTGTACCATCTAATTCATAGCACCTGCTTAAGAAGCCACATCCCACCATGTGCCATTCCAGCCATCCCTGGAAGTAGAGGAATAGCTCAGCATAGGTCTGAGTGAGGACCAAGCAGATCCAGGGCTTAAGCTTAGACTCCTACCAGCCCAGGGTCTAGGCAAGGGAACCATCAACCATAATAGCAGAGCAATTCAAGAGTGAGGCAGTTTCTTCAGAAGAACGAATGTTAAGAGAATCTTAGACAATGTAAATTCCAGGGTTACCTTTATGACCTCTGTAAGAACAGTTTCTAAAACAAGACCCAACAGCACACATCATAAAAAGGGTAGAGAGATAAATTTAGCTATCTTAAAAAAAAGTTTAGAAAAAGCATTAACCACAAATTTAACTAGAAACACTATGAGCCTTCAGCCTGAGACTAAGAGAAGAGACTTAAAATGCATAAAACCAATAAAAGGTAATTCTCCCAAATTCATAATTCTACCAAAAATGGCACACATCAGTAGGAAAAATATAAACAACCAAAAAAAAAAATTAGGCTAATTTTGTGAGTAGGGGACACACAAAATACAGTGACCAATAAACATGAAAAGCTGTAAAAAAGTTAATTAGAGGTGCAAATGAAAAGATCTCAGTACATACTAATTGGCAAAAATGTTAAAGTCTGTTGACAAAGAAGCAGGCCAACAGGCACCTAGAATAGTACAGAGAAACTCAAAATCCATGTTTTTAACTGCTTTTTAGATTATCAAGTCCCTGGTGGGGCAGAGAAATGTCTGTCCCTACAATTCTACTCACCCATCATTTGGCTCACCTTTACTGGGATCTACTTTAAGTTTCAGTTGGGGCCTTTGACTTGCTGCCCTGTATCATTTTCAATACCATCATCACATTCATGATAGGGCTGTTTCTTAATTGCTAAATTAGCCCAGTTCTTACCTCTTGTTTGTCACGGCTTTCTGTTTCTGATATTTCATGGATCTGGAAACATGATAGTGTTTTAGGATTTTGTACATAAGTAAACAGACCCAGAATAAGACCTAAGCATTTTGGCAGGTTGATTACATATATCTTTTTACATACCTGTTTTACTAGAGGCCTTTGGGAGGCCTTTTTAATTTTCTTTCTGACTCTGGGGTCTTACTCGTATTAGGCAAAGTTGCTAGATGGATGAGGAGTAATGAAATTTAATTTAGTCAGTACATATGTCATTGTTTACGTTATAAATTCTATCCTTCAGAGTCTCCTAATGGTATATGCTGTTAGCTCATTAAATACAAAATATTTGGAATAAAGAAGTTGAACATTGGGCTTCCCTGGTGGCGCAGGCGGTTGAGCGCAGCTCTGTGAAGCTGTCCGCAGCCTCTGCAGGTGCGGGTTCAATCCCGGCCAACTGGGGAAATAACACATGGCAGGGCAGACCTCTCCTGTCTTGCCTGCTGCTCCCCTCAGCAGGGTGTTTCTGACGGTCAGCCTGTTCTGTTCCCTGCTTTGTCTCTGGTGAATCTTCTCACCCTCCCACACATCTGGCCTGTCCCAGTTCTTGCATGCATGGGGTAAAAATGTTTCTTTGTGAAACAAATTGAATAATTTGTGCCTTTTTTATTCACCTGTTTTAACCTGTGAGTAAGATTACTTTTATTGGGATGCAGTTCCTATACCATATAATTCAGTCATTTATAGTGTACATTCGGTGACTTCTAGTTCTTTTGCAGGTATACATGCATCCATCACCACAATATTGGAACATTTTAATTACCCTCAAAAGAATCCCTGTACCTCTTAGCAACTATTCCCAGCCCCCCCAGCCCTAGGCAGCACTACTCTTTCTATCTCAGTAGACTTGCCAATTCTGGACATTCATGTAAATAGTCATACAGTATATGACCATTTGTGACTGATTGCCTTTTTTAACTTGCAGTGTTTTCAGAGTTACATCATGTGTCAGTACTTCATTTCTTTTTCTTGCTGAATAATATTCTATTGATTGGATATACTACATTTTATTTACCTGTAGTTTCCACTTTGTGTGGTTTGTACTTTTTGGCTATTGTAAATAATGTTGCCAACGGAAGTAAAGAGGTATGTTTACGTATGTTCATAAGTATATGTCTGGGAGTGGAATTGCTAGATCACATGGTAATTCTGTGCTTAACATTTTGAGGAACTACAACTTTAGAGGAACTACCACTTTCAAGGAACTACCACTTTTCCATAGCATCTATGCTGTTTTACTCTCACACCCACAGTGTGTAAGACTTTCACTCTCACACCCACAGTGTGTAAGACTTCTGCACCCACACAAACACTTGTTACTATCTGTCTTAGCCATCCTAGTAGCCATGACAAAGTGGTACCTCACTGTGTCTTTTAAAAGAATAAAACTTAAATCACACCTCAGATGTTTTTCCCCAGCTTGCATTTATGATAGAAATTTATGATAGAATTTCTTTAATTGTTGATTTTATTTTTCTAACAGGCCAAGGAAATTTTAACAAAAGAATCAAATGTACAAGAGGTTCGTTGTCCTGTTACTGTCTGTGGAGATGTACATGGTCAATTCCATGATCTTATGGAACTCTTTAGAATTGGTGGGAAATCACCAGATACAAATTATCTATTCATGGGTGACTATGTGGACAGAGGTTATTATTCAGTGGAGACTGTGACTCTTCTTGTGGCATTAAAGGTATGATTAATGAAATTCCATTTTTTTCCCCAAGCTTTAAATCAGTAAAAGGCAAGCATTGGAAGTATTGCATATCATCTCTTCTGTTATCCATTCAGTTTTATAACTTCAAATACTAGTTGATTTTACATCTTTTAAAAGAGAGAGAATGATACCTCAGATTTCCCCTGCTTGATTCTGATAAATCATTTTCTTGGGTAATCCATAACTGAAGTCTTAGAATAATTTTTTATACTCAGTCAAAACATCTCTTTTTTTAAAAAAAGTATCTTAAAATTTTCCTTGTCAAGTCTTATTTGTGACTGTTTTTACTATTACTACACAATTTATATCTTTATCTGTTCACACTTCAATAACATGGTAACTTATATTTCTGCTTCTGAGATCTGATTCCCTCCTAATGTACTTTGCCCCTTATATAAGCTGTCAGATTAAATCTTACTTAAAACTTCCACCTTATTCTTTGCTCCCAAACTGATTCCATGTTGCCCGGAGCTCAAACTCCTTGTCTAGTTCTCTATAAACTAGCCTGAATTTGCCTGCCAAGAATTAGCATAAACGCTTTACCTCAAAGAGTTTAAATGTTTAAATGCTCAACCTATTATCTCTGTTACCTGATTTCTTACCCTTTCTGCCAAAACTCATGTAAAGTCCCAACTCCTTTTTCTTCTGTGAAGCTTTGTACCATATTTACCTCACCCTTCTGCTCTAAATTACCATGAAACTTACTTCTTTACATAATGGTTTATTGCCTTCTGTTATTTCTTTCTTGTACCTCTCAGTCCCCTGAAGAGCACATGTCATGTATTATACTTCTGTGGACTTGTCATTTAGCATTAAGCACTGATTTTAATGTTGAACACATAACGGATGCTTAGTAAATATGTATGAATAAAAGTATTTGCAACTTTTGATTAATTTGGTTTACAGAATCTGATGTTTTTTCATATTTACCAGACAGATTCCTAGCTAAATAGTGTGCTATAGGTATTTTTCTGTGTTTTGTTATTTCTAGAATCTTAATACATTTGAAATCTTGCCCAGATTTGGCAAGGGCCTTTTTTTTTTTTTTTTTTTTGTTTTTTTTGTTTTTTTTTGTTTTTGGCAAATGTAATCTTCCTGTGGGAAATAAAAGTTGAAAAGAGGAAGAAATTAAGACTATAGAACAGTTTGTCCCAGGTCCAGATTTCTGATTTTTAGTACCCATTCAGCAGTAAGAAAATCAGTGTTCCAGAAAGACATAGAAGATTGTATTTGAAACAATGAATCAAATGTAAGTTTACTATAATTATATAGTTATCAGTTAGTAAGGAATCCATTGAAGGTGGTATAAGTAATAATGCAGGATGACTACAGGAATTATTTTAATCAAAAGGACCTGACTACAAATGAAAAAAAAAATTACTATTAAAAAAAACTAGCATTTAATTTACTAGCAGAGAAAAGAGCCATTTAAAGAAATGAGTTAGATGTTAATGTGTTTAACATGAAACTATTGATAGTAAAAATAGTGCTTTGTGCCATGGATTTATTATGCTTTTTTCTCCAGGTGCGGTATCCGGAACGCATTACAATATTGAGAGGAAATCACGAAAGCCGGCAGATTACCCAAGTATATGGCTTTTATGATGAATGTCTGAGAAAGTACGGAAATGCCAATGTTTGGAAATATTTTACAGATCTATTTGATTATCTTCCACTTACAGCTTTAGTAGATGGACAGGTATGTGTGAGTATACTTACATGTCTTGCAAAGGCAAGGTGAGCTAAAAATAAGATTTTCTAATTTATGGTCTAGACTTTCACATGACTTAAGTTTCCACGTCTTTTTGGCCTTTTCTGCCTCTTTCCCTGTGAGATTTCAGAACAGGAAATAGGATAAGTTTTATACACTTTGAGATCAGCAGATTTCCCTGTTCTCGGATAATGTATAGTCTTTTGACCAAAGAATGTGCCACTTTTTTTTATTACAAGAATGGTAAATAAGGGGCCTCCGCGGTGGCGCAGCGGTTGAACGCTGGGTTGCAAAGCTGCCTGCAGCCTCTGCAGCACCGGTTCCATCCCCGGCTGCTCCCCGGCCACTGAAGGAGGGTCCCACATGGCACGCAGACCTCTCCTGCCGCCCGCTGCTCCCCTCAGCAGTGTACTTTGGTCCTTCTGCCTGCTCTGCTCCCCACTCTGGCGCTGGTGAATTCTCTCGCCCTCCCGTGCTTCTGACTGTACCCAGTGCATGTATAAACAAACAAATAAATAAATAAATAAAAACATGCCTATAAAAAAAAAAGAAAAAAAAAAGAATGGTAAATAAATGCTTGAGATCCCAATGTGCAATACTAGTAAAACAAAGCAGTTTATTTTAACTGTCTACTATGTTTGCTGGTTACCATTAATAACTTTTTATTCCTAGTTTCATAATTGTAAGTAGTAATATTGTTATTAACACCTTCTTGACTAAGAAATGAATGCTCTTGTTCCCACCTGTAACAAGTACTATAGACATAATATAAAATATTCAAAAGTATAAGAAAAACATGTATACTTTTTCTGTTATCCCAATTTCTAGAAGTTATGACTGAGCATGAACTGACTTGAATTTCAATTTTAATTTAAAGCATGCAATAACTGTACAGTTCTTAAACTATTATTTAAAAAAAACCAGAGCTGTCTGGGGTATAATAGATTCCCTTTGATACTGTATGTGGGAATATAATTTGGTTATGGTCTTTTCTGTGTGATCCAGATGGTCCATCTTTTCCCAGTCATTATTTTGGAAACCACAATAATTTATTTTAAAGGACCATATTTTGCCTAGACTTTCTAAAATGAATTTAAGGGATGTTAAATTTTAATTTAGGATTTTAATTTTAATCTTCATTAACATAATTAATAAATTATTTTAGGACAGTCTAACACCATTGATAGTGAATCTAGCTTTTTCAATGGGTATATTAGAGCTTTTATTTATTGAATGTGGTTCAAGTCAAATTATATCTTTTTCCTTCCCCAGCAACTTAGCTTTAATGAGTCATTGATTTTTCCTATCATAGAATTTTTAAGGAATAAAACTGTCATATACACACATTATTGGTGACAGGTTAGTGTTTATAAAATGTAGTTATAGAAACACTGTACACTCCAGAAATCAGGTGGATACATAGAGCATTTAAACAATGTGACAAACCTACTTAACAGATAGATAGTATAGACTTTAGTATACAGGTACCCAGTAAACAAAACCGAATAATCTCACATACCCACCTTCCTTCGCTTCTTCCTCTCCCCCGTCTTGCCTTTCCTTCCCTGCTTTCTTTTCATCTGTCTATCCATCTATCCATCTGTCTATCATGTGTTAAGTGACAGTCTCTAATTGAAAGTAGAACAAAACTCAGACTAGAAATTAAACAGAAAAGGGAAATGAAAATTCTGCTTGCTTGGGAACTTTTACAGTCTTCTGACAATCAGAAAATAAAAGGTAAGAATTTAAATTGTTTCTCAGTGAGAGTTGGAAGTATGGGTATAGACCAAAACTTGGATGTTATCAAGAAGTGAAATGGAAGGAAATACATAGCCTTACATCTGTTTTGTAGCAAAAGAGAAAAGAAATAATGTGATGCCAAAAACAGGGTTTTTTTAAAAGTCTACTGGAAAAGAAATGGTCAAACTGGTATAGAAAAAAAAAGGGAGGGTGACAGAAAACAGTAGGGATGAGAAATAAGATTATTACTGTAAATATAGAGGCAGTTATGTATTATAAAAACAGGTACATTCAGTAAACTTGAGAAGCTGAATGAAATGTGTCAGAGCAGAACATGATTATGAAAGTATTTTTGAAACTAGATCAATGCAAATAGACTACAAGACTTAGGGGGGAAAATGGAAAAGTAACCAAGTCTAGGTAGTTTCATAGGTGAATTCCCAAGCCTTTAAGGAACAGAAAAATGGAAAGCTCAAAACTCACTCTGTACAGCTAGTATGACCCCATTTGACCAAACCAGACTTGGCAAGCACATAAAATTAGACCAAAAACATTTGAAAGAAAGTCCCTTTATCTTATTATTTAAAACTCATTTACTAAGGTATAAAATAAAATTGTATTAATTGGATAAAGAAACTGTACTTATCAGCAAAACATCAGAAACCCCATCAAAGTAGGGAAAAAGATACTGTCTAAAACTATTGTGTCTGATTCAGAATCCCTAGAGGATGGACCTGAGAGTAGGTATTTTACCAAAAACATAAATCTTGTGATACTCAGTTTTGATTTTGGAAATCCTTGTGTTTATATTGAGCAACATCAACAATTAAAAAGTAGGGCCTCTCTGGTGGCGCAAGGGGTTAAGACAGCACAATGAAGCTATTGGCAGCCACTGCAGCACGAGTTCGATCCCTGGCCAGGGAGCTACCCACATGGTGCAGCAGACCTCTCCTTACCCGCACGCTACTCCCCTCAGCAGTGTATTTCAGTCAGTCTGCCTGTTCCCCGCTCTGTCTCTGGCGAGTCCTCTCACTGGCCTGTATCCCAGTTCTTGTATGCATAAATAAAACTAAATTTTTTAAAAAGCATTAAAAAGTACAAGTACTAAGAAAAAGGCAAAAATATTTTTGCGGAAACATGTACACAGAAATCTTGGGAAATGAAAAATTATTGGCATTACTGACATGAATCAGGGTGTTTGCTGTAAGAGGGAAAAAATACACATCAGCAGTAACAATAGAATACAATGCTGAGTCACAGGGATCGAGGGACATTCCTTTCACTTAAAAGGAAAAAAAGTCACTATGAAACACCTAAAATTAAATTTTATTTTGAAAAGAAGAGCTGTTTGGATTGGCATTTGTAACCATTACTTATTGTCCATTAACTTTTAAGAATTAATAAAAGTATTCTCTAAATTTATAAACAGATTTTCTGCCTCCATGGTGGCCTGTCTCCATCCATAGATACACTGGATCATATAAGAGCCCTGGATCGTTTACAAGAAGTTCCACATGAGGTAAATAAACTTCATTTTTAGAAGAAATATAATCGTATTGTGGTAAAGCTAAATTATAATAACTTACAACATGTACTTAATTTTCTTGGCCAGGGCCCAATGTGTGATCTCTTATGGTCAGATCCAGATGATCGTGGTGGGTGGGGTATTTCACCACGTGGTGCTGGCTATACTTTTGGACAAGACATTTCTGAAACTTTTAATCACGCCAATGGTCTCACACTGGTTTCTCGTGCTCACCAGCTTGTAATGGAGGTATGTCCTTTTCCTACAGGATGATGATCTTTATTTGAAATAAACATGTATGTCTGTAGTAAGACTTAGTGACTTACAATATCAGAAACATCGTTCCCAATACCGAAATAAAAGGAGAAAAAACTTGGCTAGTATTTACAAGCAGGGAAAGTATTAGTTAGCCAAACCAGAATTATAATTCACATTTGAAATTAATTTAGGCTTAATGAAAAGTTGCAAAAATAGCAGCAAGGAATTCCCTTGTAGCCTACATTCAAATTCCTTCCTTATCTTATATTTGCTTTATCATTTTGTCTCTCCCTCCCTGTCCCTTTTCTCTCATATACATTACTTGATTTTGAACTGTTTGAATATCAGTTATAGACGTGATGGTCCTTTACTCCCAAATTTCCTTGTGTACTTAATATAAATAAGGACTTTCTGTTATATAACCACAATGTAGCTAGCATTGATGTATTTGATTGTCATTAATGTCCTTTATAGCAAAATTTAATTGTGTATGTGCTTATATAATCTAATCCTGAATTGAGCTATTCTGTCTCCTTTGATATGGAAATAATTCTTCAGATTTTCTGTTTTGCATTTTTTAAGTTTTAGTTTGTAGAAATAGTCTTCATATGGTTTGACTGATATTGATGATTATAGACTTAGGGTATGTATTTTTTTTTTTTTAAGATTTATTTATTTATACAAGCACTGGGTATAGTCAGAAGCGCGGGAGGGTGAGAGAATTTACCAGAGTCAGAGTGGGAAACAGAACAGGCAGACTGACGAAATACACTGCTGAGGGGAGCAGCGGGCGGCAGGAGAGGTCTGCACACCATGTGGGACCCTCGCCTGCGGCCAGGGATTGAACCGGCGCTGCAGAGACTGCGGGCAGCTTCGCAGCCCAGCGCTCAACTGCTGCGCCACCAGGGGAGGCCCTGGGATATGCATTTTTGGTGGGTATACCACAGAAAGATGTTGTGTCCTTCTCGGTCCCATCCTGTCAGGAGTTGTAAAATCTTTTTGTATCACTGCTAGTGGTATTAACTTGGATTACTTAGTTAAGGTAGTATCTCCCAGATTTCTCTACTATGGTGTTACTAATTTGTAAATATTAAAGGAATATAAACAGAAAATCATCCTTCCATGCCAAAAGGGAGTGCCTTCAAGATATTAGAGTGAATTTCACAGACCCACAGAGGCAAGAGGAGGGTATAGAAAATAAAGAACAAATTTATATGGTAAAGATAAATCTAATTATATCAGTAATTATAAGAGATGAAGAATTTTACTTCCCTAAAAGACAAACTCTCAAATTAGATAAATAACAGAATGTGTCTATTATTTGGGATGTATCTACAAGATATCACCACATTCCCTAGAAGTAGGGGTGGAAACTTGTGTAATCCTCTATCAATTTAGATAATTATCCAAAAGACAGTTAATAATGAATCAGAATAGGTGCTAAAACAAAAGGCAGAAATAGTCACTAATTGATGAAAAATGGGTGAGCTCTCTGGAAAGAAATAATACTGAATTTGTAACTACCTAATAATAGATTGAAAGTATTAATAAAGCAAAAGTTGACATAAAATATGAGGAAAAATTGAGAAATCTGTCATCGATGTGGGAGAAATTTGAAAATACATCTTAGCCAAGATCCTAAGCAGAAAATAAGTAGAAAAAGCAATACTGTGCTCACATAATACAGCCCATACCCAACAGCACAGTATTATGGTAACCATATAAGTATTATGGTAACCATATGTTAACATATAACCATATAAGATAACAGAACACTGCATTTCCATAGAAAGTATTTGTAACTTTTATTAGTTTTCTAAGTTTACTGTATCAGGGTTTTGGTTTTTGGGGTTTTTTTTAAGATTTATTTATTTATACATACAAAAACTGGGGTGCAGGCCAGAGGTGAGGGGTATGAGAGTATTTGCCAGAGATAAAGCAGGGAGCAGAACAGGCAGATTGACTGAAATACGCTGCTGACAGAAGCAGCAGGAGAGACCGGAGAGGTCTGCTGTACCGTGTGGCTTAGCTCCCTGGCTGGGGATTGAACTCATGCTGCGGTAGCTACTGATAGCTTCATAGTGGTGAGACTTAACCCCTTGTGCCACCAGGGACGTCTCTGTGTCATGGTTATTTTATATTACAGTAATATTATGGTGAAATATTGAAAAAAATTTTTTAATGCTGCAGGGATACAATTGGTGTCATGATCGGAATGTGGTTACCATTTTCAGTGCACCCAATTACTGTTACCGTTGTGGAAACCAGGCTGCTATCATGGAGTTAGATGACACTTTAAAATATTCCTTGTAAGTAACTTTAAAGTTTAAATGGAAAATTTTAGAAGGAAAAATTTAAACGTAAATTGAGGGAGAGATGGGGGCTACAAGAGTCTACGGTAAAGGACTAAGTATGGGTGATTAAGTGGTGCGGATCAGGTGATAACATATATCTAAGGGAGGTGTGATCCTATTCCCTTAAATCATGAACTGTGTTGTAAATCAGTGTTACCACAATAAAGGGGAAAAATAAAAATACTAAGCAAAAATATATAATTATTAAAAGTGTAGGATTTCTGCTTCTGAAATAGTAAAGAATGTGGCCAGCCCTCTCCCCAATAAAAACAATCATTTAACTAAAGGAACTTATATTGAATGGTTCTCTCAAGTTTTTGAAATTGTCCTTAAATGCATATAGAGAAACACTTACTTTAGAAAACCTACTAAAATCTCAGGGGTAACAGCCAGTCTGTGGAATTTAAGCCACAACATGCTCCCTCCCCCTACTTCCAGGTTCTTGGCCAGAAAGTGATCCAGGCATTCTACTCTGTGGGTGTGATCAAGAGCATGGGGGTTTCTCCCTCTTCCTATTTCTCAGTTGAGGGGGGAAACGTAGTGGGGAAGACAGTGTCAGGGTGCCACCATATCTTACCTACCCCAGTCCTGGGTTACAGAGTCTATTCCTTGTGTCTGTACTCGAAGAGCAGGTTGAGGTCTCCCTCCACCTGTCTCCTAGGATGTAAGTTCTACTCTAGAAAAAAATAGCAGGCAGAGCTGGTAGGTCTATAGTTCTTGCCCCAGTGCTGTTAATTTAACAGGATATTGCTAGCAAGTGGGCAAAATGGGTAAAGGTGGTCAACAGTGATGTCATTGTCCTAAGGATATAATGTACACCTTGGTGGCTGTAGTTAATATACTGTGTATTTGAAAGTTGCTGAGAATAGATCTTAAAAGTTTTCACCTCAAAGACAAAAAATTTTGACTGTGTAGTAATACATGTTAATCAGACATATTGATATGACAGTTTCCCAGTACATACATATATTGAATTGTGTGTATACCCATACAAGTGTTTTGTGTTATCACTTATATCTTAATTTAAAAAATAAGCTTTGGAAACAACCCAAATGCCCAAAAATAGATGACTGGATCAAGAAGATGTGGTACATATACACCATGGAATATTACTCAGCATTCAAAAAAGATAAACACATGCAATTTGCAGCAACATGGATGGCGCTGGAAGGGATCATGCTCAGCGAAATAAGCCAGAAAGAAAAAGAAAAATACCGGATGGTCTCACTCAGAGCAGGAATCTAGAAAACCTAAATAAGAGACCAGGAAAAAAAATAACTATAAGGAAGAAAGAATCAAAATCAACAAAAAACTATGAACCAGAGACACACTCTGGGGGAGCGGGGAAAGGAGGGGTTGGGGTCAAAATAAGGGGGCTGCAATTGTATGGGGTATATAAAAATAAAATTTAAAAAAATAAATAAAATACAAATCACAAATCAAAAAAAAAAAAAACACGAACCATGTCAGCTTAAGCAAAAAGAAAAAATAAACTAAGAGGTGGTGGGGAAGTGGGCAGCCGTAACTACTTACAGCTCAGGAGCAGTCACATAAAAATTCTGCTCTTGGTGAAAGACAGACAGAAAGTTCCTCAGCTCTGCCTGAGATTTACCTAAGTCAGTGAAAGATTGAGTACTTTTCCCCAAAATCTAGAATGAAGCGAGCATGTCCACTCTTACCACTTACATTTAAATGATAATACCGCAACCCTTTTATGCCAGGCACTGAACAAGACATTTTTTATATTTAAATTTTCACCATAGTTCTGTGTAGTAGTTTTATGGATGAAAACAGCTACAGTGATTGGCCCAGAGACATTGTAGTCACAAACAATGCAGTAAAGGTGGGAAACCAGGACTGTTCTTAGTACTACAGTGTCTTATTCTTGATTGATTTACTTGCAAAATCAAATTCTTTAATTATTTGCTTTCATTTTTTGTCATTTACAGCCTTCAGTTTGACCCAGCACCTCGTCGTGGAGAGCCTCATGTTACCCGGCGTACCCCAGACTACTTCCTGTAAATTCCTCTTGAGAAAATATGCCTTTGTATGTGGAAGTATACTGGACTTTTTAAAATACACATATTAAAAAAAGAAGCAGCAACATTAATCTATGTGTTTCGGTAACAAATTGGGATCTGTCTTGGCATTAAACCACATCATGGACCAAAATGTGCCATACTAATTGATGAGCATCTAGCACAATTCAAGACTGAAATTTAGTACATTATGTTCTAGATCAGTGACTTTTAACAATTTGCCTGCTGTATTTGTGTAACCATTTTCCTCTGGACTGTTCAAGCAAAAAAGGTAACTAACTCCTTCATCTCCTTTTGCACTTACTTGGAAAGTTTAGTTATAGTGTTTAACTGGCATGGATTAATAGAGTTGGAATTTTACTTTTAAGAAAAATTCACAAGCTCACTTCCATTTAATCCATTATCCTTTATATTTTATTGAAATGTATAATTAACTTAACTGAAGAAAAGAATCTTCTTGGGAGTATGCTGTCATAACATTTAAAGAGATTTCCCTTCATGTAAACTAAATTACTGTTTTATGTTGATCTCATATTTCTGTATATTTGTCCTGACAGTGCTTGCATCCTCTGTGGTGTACTGAGCAAATAAAACTTTCCATTTTAAACAAAAACATTGATTTACTGTGGTACTCTTTCAGTGAAAGTTTTTAATATTTTGAAACATAAAATCTGTTGACTATAGTAATCAGTATGTATGTAATACTTAATATAGGGCTTATTTTTCAAAAGAAAAAATTAAATAGTACTTGATAACTCTTAGATATAAAAATGCCATTTTTTTTAATAATAAATTTTATTTTTATATTCCCCATACAATTGCAACCCCCCCATTATGACCCCAATCCCTCCCCTCCTACTCCCCACCCCCCAAAAAGTGTCTCTGGTTCATAGTTTTTAGTTGATTTTGATTTTCACTTTCTTATAGTTATTCATTTTCCTGGTCCCTTATTTAAGTTTTCTAGATTCCTGCTATGAGTGAGACCATCCGGTATTTTTCTTTTTCTTTCTGGCTTATTTCGCTGAGCATGATCCCTTCCAACTCCATCCATGTTGCTGCAAATTGCATGTGTTTATCTTTTTTGAATGCTGAGTAATATTCCATGGTATATATGTACCACATCTTCTTGATCCAGTCATCTATTTTTGGGCATTTGGGTTGTTTCCAAAGCTTAGCTATTGTAAATAGTGCTGCTATAAACATAGGGGTGCAGGTGCTCTTTGGAATTGATGTTTCTGTGTCCTTTGGGTAAATACCTAGGAGTGGAATTGCTGGATCATATGGAAGCTCTATGTTTTAGTAGGTCCAGAAATCTCCACACAGCTCTCCATAGTGGTTGGACCAGTTTGCACTCCCACCAACAGTGCAGAAGAGTTCCTTTTTCTCCACATCCTCGCCAACATTTGTTGTTGCTAGTTTTTTTAATATGTGCCATTCTCACTGGTGTAAGATGGTATCTCATGGTAGTTTTGATTTGCATTTCCCTGATTACAAGTGATGTTGAACATTTTTTCATATGCCTGTTGGCCATTTGCATTTCCTCTTCAGAGAAGTTTCTTTAGCTCTTCTGCCCATTTTTTCACTGGATTATTTTCTTTGTTGTTGTTGAGTCTCATCAGCTCTTTGCAGATTTTTGTGATCAGTCCTTTATCATTAGTGTTGTGTGCAAAAATGTTCTCCCAGTTGGTGGGGTTTCTCTTTGTTTTTGTTATTGTCTCTTTTGCTGTGCAGAAGCTCTTTAATTTGATGTAGTCCCAGCTGTTTATCTTTGCCTTCACTATCACTGCTTTGGGTGATGTGTCTGTAAAGATGTCTTTGATGTGAATATCACGTAGTGTTTCGCCTATATTTCCTTCTATGTATTTTATGGTTTCAGGTCTTATGTCTAGTTCTTTAATCCATTTTGAGTTGGTTTTTGTGTATGGTGTGAGGTAGTGGTCAAGCTTCATTCTTTTGCATGTAGCGACCCAGTTTTCCCAGCACCATTTATTGAACAAACTTTCTTTGCTCCAATGCATATTCTTTGCTCCTTTGTCAAAGATTAGTTGACCATATATCTGTGGGTTTATTTCTGGAAAATGCCATTTTTAATCTAAACATTTCATTAAGTAATTCACATTAATGCAGTCATGTTTAAGTACAAAATGTGGAAGTATACAAAAACTGTAAAATATAGCTGGGAAGAATCTTTCAAAAATTAAAATGTTACTTTCTCTTTTTGACCAGGAAATGAAATCTCTAAAGAGTTTAAGAGAATAATATCAAATGTCTAATATAAATTCCAGAGAACAGAGGGGAAAATATGGAGGGAGGGAAGGAGGTATGATACAAGAGAATAAAATACATTTTAAAAATTTTTTGAGAAGAAAATGAGTATTCCTAGAAATAAGTTATAGTCAGTGTAAATGACTATTCTCTATGAGTTACGAATTTTTCCTCTCAGGGCCTCCCTGGTGGCGCAAGGGGTTAAGACGCAACCTAACTGCAGCCACCACAGCACGAGTTTGATCCCTGGCCAGGGAGCTACCCACATGGCACAGCAGACCTCCTGACTCGCCTGCTGCTCCCCTCAGCAGTGTATTTCAGTCAGTCTGCCTGTTCTGCTCCCCGCTCTGTCTCTGGTGGATCCTCTCACCACACACCTCTGGCCTGTACCTCAGTTCTTGTATGCATAAATAAATAAATGTTTAAAAAAAAAATTTTTTTTCCCCCAATCCAGCTATATGTACTGATTACAAGACACTAAAAGTGGAGTGCTTGGATAGGTTGGAAATAAGAGGGCCTCACTGGTGGCTCAAGGGGCTAAGTCTCAGCACTGTGGAGCTATCAGCAGCCGCTGCAGCACGAGTTCGATCCCTGGCCAGGGAGCTAACCCACATGGCACAGCAGACCTTTCCTGTCTCGCCTACTGCTCCCCTTAGCAGTGTGTTTCAGTATATCTACCTGTTCTGCTCCCCACTTTGATGAATCCTCTCATGCCTCACCCCTGCACCCTAGCTCTTGTATGTATAAATAAATCTAAAAAAAAAAGTTTCCCTTTAAAAAGAAAAAAGAATATGGGCCTCCCTGGTGGTGCAGCGGTTGAGCGCTGGGTTGCAAGGCTGCCCACAGCCTCTGCAGCGCCGGTTCTATCCCCGGCTGCTCCCTGGCCACCGGAGAAGGGTCCCACATGGCGCGCAGACCTCTCCTGCCGCCCGCTGCTCCCCTCAGCAATGTTCTTCGGTCCCTCTGCCTGCTCTGCTCCCCTCTCTGGCTCTGGTGAATTCTCTCACCCTCCCGCACTTCTGACTATACCCAGTGCTTGTATAAATAAATAAATAAAATAAATCTTTAAAAAAAAAAGAAAAGAATATACTGAGGATATTCTTAAATCTGAAGTAGCTATATTTATATTGAAATTGAATTAAAGACAAAATTCGAAAACAGAGGATCAATACAGATAGAGTTAACTTACCATTCTAAACCTGTATGCCCCTACCAAAATAATGACAATGTTTTAGAAACAAAATCCTTAGAAATGCATAGACAGATTTACAAATGTTCATTACAGTGGCAGATTTCAACATCTGTTTTTAAGTCAAACATACAGATGTGGATATGATTAACACTTTTATAAGATTATTATAACAAGATTTTGGACCCTAACAGAATATACATTCTTGTCAAATTTATATGGAACATTTGTAAAGATTGGCAATTACTATAACATAAGACAAGTTTAAAAATGTTTACAAAAATTATATACAACACCAAATTTTCTGACTATTACAATTTTGGCGTCAGTAGCAAAAACACAAGTTTTAGAAATACCTATTCGTTTTTAAATTAAACAACGGTCAAGATAAAATAATGGAAATTTTTAAGAGGTTTTTATATATAGCATACAGTATTTTCATATTGTTTTTCTAAACTTTGTCTTAAAAATTAAAAATGATGTTTAGAATAGTGTGCCTATATCCCACAGCCATACTAAATATGTTTAATACTTACCAGAAATTACTTTGGATTTTATTACAAAATCATGCTGCACATTAAATGTAAAGTTTTTTTCTTCCTAATCTTTACACGTTTTTATGTTGCATTAGCTAAGATTACCAAAGTTTCATGTTAGCTTTAGGTGGTTTGAAGGTATTGATCAGTTTCTTTCATACAGTATATAGATCAACACTTCTTTATTCAACCTAACATTCTATCTTTTAACTGGGGTGCCATCATTAAATGCAATTATTGGCATAGTTAGCTTTAAATCTGTCTTGCTATTTGTGTCCTATACTATTCCATAATTCATTCCCTCTTTTCCTTCTTTTGGATTATTCTTTATTTCATTTCTTAGTGGCTTATTAGCTGTACCTATGACCTGAGAGAAGCACATGGATTTTACTTCTACTGCTTGTCCAGGAACAGTAGATTGTTTGCCAATATCCTGTGGCTAAATTAGTACTTGGTGTACCACCTCCAGCAGGTTAAGACTTCAGCTTTGTAGAATGGTGAGGAGGGTGGAGTTTCATGCGTGTTCCTCCACAACCACCAGTCACCACCTACTTTGCACCACTTTGTTGACTTTCTCTTACACTGTCTTCACTCCTAATGAACACCTGAAGGCCAGTGGAGAAGGGCTTTCACATGAGTGAGAACTCCCTTTGTGCCCGAGGCCCCAGTCGGGGCTGACTTCATAGTGTGGGACTTGCTATCCCCTTCCTGCATTCATCTGTGAACAGATTCCCACATTTCCATCTTGCACTAGGACCTACAAATTAAATAACTTGTCCTGTTCCAAAATGATGCAGTAGCCCACGTTTGGCCTTTACGAATGCTAAAATCATAGCTGAATTTTTCTCGTTTTTTTTTTTTTTAAGATTTATTTATGCATATAAGAACTGGGGTACAGGCCAGAGGTGCAAGGGGGAGGAGGGTGAGAGGATTCACCAGAGATAGAGTGGAAAGAGCAGCAGACTGCCTGAAACCCACTGCTGAGGGGAGCAGCGGGTGAGACAGGAGAGGTCTGCTGTGTCATGTGGGATGCTCCCTGGCCAGCCAGGGGCCAGGGATTGAACTCGCGCTGCGAAGGCTGCGGATAGCTTCACAGTACTGTGCTTAACCCCTTGTGCCGCCAGGGAGGCCCTCTCATCTGTTTATATAGGAATCACTCTTGTGCTTTGCCAAAGGGAAAAGTCTGTATCATGTCTCTCAGGGTGGCTCATCCTCTGGATTTCAGGTTACATGATTGCTTTGCAGTTTTAGCAATCTGAGTGCTCAGTAATGTTATTTTGTATGTCACCCAGCTGTTGTTGTTCAGGTAGACCAACGTTCTTTGCAACAATCCAAAACTGCTGTATAATTTAAGACTTGTTATTTTTAGGATCTCAATTTGAGCTAATACAACAATTAACTGATTAAGGCAAGGCCTTAATATTTCCCTTAATATTCATTTAAAGGGGACTATCACGTTTCTTTTCAAATTTCCTTCAGAAAGACAGCTGTATGTTCTCCCCATAACAAAGTAACTCAATGTCAGTTTTATTTAAAGATATTTATTTTATGCATACAAGAATTGGAGTATAAGCCAGAGGTGGGGGTGGGGGTGAGAGGATTCACTAGAGAGAGTGGGGAGCAGAACAGGCAGATGTACTGAAATATACTGCTGAAGGGAACAGTGGCAAGACAGGAGAGGTCTGCTGCACCATGTGGGTCAGCTCCCTGGCCTGCCAGATTGAACTCGTGCTGTAGTGACTGGCAGTAGCTTGATAGCGCTGTCTTAACCCCTATACCACCAGGGAGGACCTTAATGTCACAGTTTTAACATCCTAAAATGATATTTGTGGTTTTTGCTAATAGGCAGCTACAGTATTATTAAACTCAAATGAGTTGATCTCCCCACATCTGTCCACTGCATTGAAGAGAGTTTATAAAGTGAAGCATGAACAGAGGATGGAGAATAATGAAGGGAAATTCTCTAAGGATTTGTGGCCTGTGTACCAGTGCTTTAGTTTATAAAGTGCACTCCTGATCACCTTCACTGCATGCTCTATTTTTTTTTTTTTTGAGAAATAAAGTTTATTAAGGAGAAAAGGAACAGAATCACATGCTCTAATTTAATACTCAGATATAAATATTTAGATGTAAAAACTTGAGAACTACATTTTACTATTACACCAAAGCATATTATTAAAATCAGTAACAAATAGGCTAAATTGAAATAGGATTCAAGTTAGTTTCTCTGAGGCTATTAGAAAAACTCTAACTTAGAGCTCTTCTGTCACTTGACAAATTCATGTCTGCTCCTTTTTTATCTCAAGCCTGTTGATATCTTTGAACATTTTATTATGAAAACTTCTAAAAAAAGTAGAAATACAAGGTACTCCTATGTACCTACCACTTGACAGTAATAACTCTATATCCCATCCCACTATCCATCTCCCTAGTTTTGAAGCAAATTTTGATCAATGATAATTCCTATTACACTCCAGTATGTTTCTTTAGAGATATTCTCTCACCTAAAATCAATTATCATCGCCATATCTGGAAAAAATTACTAATTCCCCAATGTTTCAATTTTTCCAATTCATTACAAGAATGGTATTAACCATAAATATAAAGATTGGTAGCATCTGCACTTCCTCTGCCTAAATTCAGAGGAAGAATACTGCTTTTGTTGCCAAGGAAACAATTAAGCATCTCCATTTTTAGCCCTTTAGTTGTACACATTTGTTCACTGTTAAAGAAAAATGTACTGCACTACTACACAGAAAATGATCCTAATATTTTTCTGTTAGAAACTGGAGAGGGGGCCTCCCTGGTAGTGCAAGGGGTTACGTGTCAGCACTATGAAGCCATCCACAGCCACTGCTGCACAAGTTTGATCCCTGGCCAGGGAGCTAACCCACATGGCGGAACAGACCTCTCCTGTCTCACCCGCTGCTCCCCTCAGCAGTGTATATCAGTCAATCCATCTGTTCTTCTCCCCTCTCCCTCTGGTAAATCCTCTCACCAACTTGCACCTCTGGCCTACTCCCCAGCTCGTTTGCAAATTAAATCTTAAAAAAAAAAAGGGGGGCCTTCCTGGTGGCACAAGGGGTTAAGACGCTCCACAGCCACTGCAGCCAGGAAGCAACCCACATGGTGCAGCAGACCTCTCCTGACTCGCCTGCTGCTCCCCTCAGCAGTGTGTTTCAGTCAGTCTGCCTGTTCTGTTCCCCACTGTGTCTGGTGAATCCTCTCATCCCCCACACCTCTGGCCTGTACCTCAGTTCTTGTATGCATAAATAAATCTTTAGGGCCTCCCTGGTAGCGCAGCAGTTGAGCCCTGGCTTGCAAAGCTGCCCGCAGCCTCTGCAGCACCGGTTCGCCGGGCGAGGGTCCCACATGGCGCAGACCTCTCCTGCCGCCCGCTGCTCCTCTCAGCAGTGTACTTCATCGTCTGCCTGTTCTGCAACCTGCTCTGGCTCTGGTGAATTCTCTCACCCTCCCACGCTTCTGACTGTACCCAGTGCTTGTATAAATAAATAAATAAATAAATAAATAAATAAATAAATCTTTTTTAAAAAATAAAATAATTTAAAAAAAAAAATAAAAAAGAAACCAGACACACAGAAGGGATTTTTATTCCACAAATTTAAGGAACTACTAATTTTGGCTGCTTAAAAGATAATAAAGTTTTTTATTTAATGCATCAGTTTCTGTATTCAAATTACTGGAAATGGATGTGGTTGGACAACTGAAAATAGAGCTTATGAAAGTTTGTGATCAGAACAGGTGGAAATGTTCATTTTCTTTTTTTAAAGATTATGTATGCACACAAAAACTGGGGTATAGGCCAGAGGTGTGAGGATTCACCAGAGTCAGAGTGGGGTACAGAACAGGCATATCTACTGAAATACACTGCTGAGGGGAGCATGGCACAGGTGTGATGTGCCATGTGGGTTAGCTCCCTAGCCGTGGATCGAACTGGTGCTGCAATGGCTGCAGATAGCTGCATAGTGCTGAGACTTAACCCTTTGCGTCACGAGGGAGGCCCCAAAATGTTCATTTTCTTTTTTTGTCCATACCTATTTTCATTTGAGTCTGTCATAGAATGATGGCTGGAAGCTTTACTGAGTCTTTGAAAGGATCCCTGATTAGAGATATCAACAACTAGAGAAACCAAACAATACATCAGAAAAGAGAGTCACTCTTAAGAACTTCTGGTTGGGGAAAGAGCCCTGAATATTTCCTGTACTAGTTATTTATTACTACATAACAAATTTCCCCAAAACACAATAGCAAAAACATTATTCCCTACAATTTCTGTGGGTCAGAATCTAGGAGGGGCTTAGCTGTGCGGGTCTGACTCAAGGTCTCTCATTAGGCTGCAGTCAAGGTGTTGGCCAGCAGAATTAAAGTCCTGAATTGTGATGGACTAAAGAGCAGATACTAGTCAGTATGACTTTGCTTTCAACATACTGTTAAATGATGTCAGCTAGGAAAAACAGAAATTATTGAATATGTTGTTATATACATTATTACATTATTCTTATTTGGTATAAGATGACATGTTACCAAAAAAACTATTACATACAGAGAGCAATCCTTTTCTAATCCTTTATGTCTATCTATCCCCTATGGATATCAAAGTGTTTACTCCTTTGAGTTCAATCAAGGTATGGCATGATTTTAATGTGAATCCTTTATTGTCCAGTAAGGTCATGGCATAACCGATTTTATGTAGAACAGGTAGTTCTCATTTCTTGACTAGTTGCTCTGCTCTTTCTCTTCCACATTGAGTACAGTATCCACAGTTATTCCTATGTCCTGCAGTGATAAATCTCCCTCCATCTCCAGAGGCCTTCTGGGAAAAGAAGTAGAAAGGCTGTATAGGGACGTGTGGTACCCAATTTTCATCATCCAGTTAAATAAAACCTGAAAAACAAAAGCTTATCAAATACTATACACAACTGTGTCTTTAGATGACCATCATTTATAGTTCTTTCATTCTTAAAACATGCCCTACAAGTAATAAAACAACTTTCAAGTCTGTCAAAGGAACTTTCTAGGGCTTAATGGAAAATATCATGCCCTGAATTCTGAGAACTAAATAACTAAATCTTTTGTTTCAGAGAAGCCATAGGGCCTACTGGCACAGATAGCAGAGATAGCTATTTAACAATCAGAAAATCCCAACCATAGAGAATGGAAAGGTTTTTCAATTAAAAGGGTTGAAAACAAAGGGTTAGTATTTGGTGAAAAGTTTTAGAGCAAAATAAAAGCCAACAGTCCATTTCATAATCACTCAGGAAATTTTTCACAATACTCTGACTCCTCATAGCCTGGTTTTCAACAGACCATCCCTATAAATTTATAACATTTCCTAATCATGAATATTCCACAGTAACTGTCAAAATTTCCACTTATGGTTGCCAAAAAACAATGTCTGCCTAAGGATCATTTTTTGTTTTAAGAAGAATGATGGATAATGGAATGTTCTGGGGAGAAGTTGGAGTATCATCAGTAATCCCTATCTCTACTGCTAACCACCTTCTAAGAACCTATAATATTCCATGTAATAAATGTCCTTCAATGTCATAAAAAGTCCCATAATTTTCCAATATTAACCAGTCCCTATATTAATACACTGGTACCTTTGATCATTTGTCATTTCTTCAGAACAAATTCTCATAAATTACTAGACCAAAAAATATATTCTATTAAAAAATATATATACAGGTAATCTATCCCACAGGAACATACTCACATGAACAATTAATGAGAATCCCTGTTTTCCCCACACACTGACCAAAACTGGGTACTATACTTTTAGATCTTTTACAAACTGATTGATAAAAAATAGGGTCCCATTTTTAGTTTGGACTTCTAAATACATCAAACATTTTTTTCACGTTTTTACTGTTTGGTAGTCTTTAAGAAATTCTTCATACTTTGTTGTAAACCAATTGTATCTTTTTTAGAAAAATTGAAATACCTCATGTTTTTTTAAAAATCTGCCATCCTACAAAGCTTTGCTTTTCCTTGATTTGCATAAGCTCATTAAAAAATTACCCTATCATACAAAGATAGTACAATATTTTTCAAAAATGTTTTAAGAACGTCTTTACAGAATTTTTAATTTTTATGTAGTCAAATCCATATTTCCCACTATGGTTTACAACATTCTTGTCATAGAAGTTAAATGCAACAATCAGGACAGAAACTTGGTCTATTAAATACATAATGTTGCAATATATTGTTACATCAATAAAAATAAAGAATCAACATGAATCTGCAATTAACATTTTTCAACATATACAAATTTTTAATGCAATGCACATATAAGTAAATTTTAAAATGCACTTAAAGTAGAAATACACAAAAACATTAATGTGCAGGTGGCAGATCAAATTTTGTTCTAGTTTTCTATTTTCCAAGAGATTGCTAATGAACAGAGTTATCATTTTTAAAGGGAAAAACTCTCTTAGGATAAAAGGAAACAAACCCTAAAGAATGGCCTGAAAATTATATATAAAAATGGGGTTTAGGTTAACCATCAAGGATAATGGGAACAAAACTAATATTGGCTGTTTTCTAAAGACTTAAAAGCCTCTTACCCACCAAGCTGTGAAAAGCAATAAAAACAAAGCAAAAATTTAAAAAGAATAGGTAAAGGAGAACCAAAAAATTTTTGAATGTAGAAAACACAATTCAAAACAGTCCAGCATGCCTAATTATCCAAATTTCTGCAGTGTACACATATAAATGCTCTTTCTTCTAGTCTGATGGGAGTAGCAGAGTGATACTATCTCCCCCACTGCAAGGGATTAAACTATTTCCAAACTCAACAAAAATGTTTCTCAGACTATGAATCTTCTCACCTGTGAACTGCAAGACTTAAAAAACCTTTTCTTCATGACATTCCCATTTGGGCATCGGAGAGCAACAGTAACTACCTGAAGGAAAAAAAAATGTTCAGGTAAGAATTCCAATTCCGAAGTTCCTACTCCTATGAAATATCCGATCATTAAAAACTTACATGGAGTCTCTGTAGAAATTTGGCTATGAAAATAACAGATCATCATAAAGGAAGAACAAGATTCACTCCAAACATAGAAATAATTCCTCTGAAACAAAACCATCTTCCTACAGACTACAGAGATCAGTGAGGAGAAGACAGCAAGACATCAGAGACTAAACGCCTCTGACACTCAGACTGCAGGGTAATCTACCAAGCCAAGACCCAGCGCCACCTTGGTCAAGTCTATGGACAAGACAGACACGAGATTGAAGGAATGAAAAGCTGTCCACTCTGTTATAGTCTGTGCACCAGTCTATACCATGCAAATCATCCAAGAAAATGAGACAAGATTGGAGTAGGCCCTGGTCTTGTTTTTAACTTTTATGAAAATAGCATTCCATGCTTTATTCTGAAAAAATGGGTTACATTAGAAGGGCAAAGGGAGGCAGAAAAGTCTAGAGGGACTAGGCCAACTGCCCAGAAACAGGTCATTAGGTTAAGAGCAGGATAACATGATTTATTTCAATGAGAATACAACTACTGAATGATGGAATGGGACATCTGAAGTCACTCAACTGTGGATGGTTAGTGCAGAATTAAGACTGTTTGAATTAAATTCTTAGAACTCTCTGAGCAGTAGCAACTGCATAGTATAAATACTCTGTCTAGTGATTCTGATAATCAAAATATTTCAGTATTTGTTAGCTTTTCTTGATTACTATAAAATACATTATAAAAGTCAGTATTATCAACTATGCATTAGTGATTTTCTTAATAAAACTTCACACTTAAAAGTTGCTTATACCTATTAACATATTATGCTACATAAATTTTATATATGATTTTCTGGTTACATAACTGTTGACTTTATAAAGCTAAAATTTAAGAACAGAGGACCAAAAATCAGAGAAAACTAGAACAGGGAGGAGAAAATGGGCATAGTAATGCTTATAAAGTGAATAAGGAAAGTGTTCTGGCTAAAGCAACAGCTACTTGGACAAGTCTTCCTATGGCTTCAACACCAAGTGAGAAGATGGAATAAAATTTATTTCACTCAGCTCTAAAATTCCACTTTTCTGGCACATACTTGAGTGAGTATAACGCAGAACATCAAATAACGGAACAGGATAGAGGGAAAAAAAAATGGAATAAGCATAACTTATAAACGGGAAAGCAATAGCAACTGCCCCTGTAACAGAGCTTTCTTAACCTTTTTTAGGGCTACAGACATGACATTGTGAAGATTCTGAAGAAAAACACTGTAATCATAAAGAGGTACAATTTCAAAAGAATCACTCACATGGATGGCTATAATCAGTGGACCTTCAGTGAGACTGTATTTCTATAGGAATAATGTCATGTGCTTCAAAGCCAGAATAAACCTGAGCTATATTTAATCATTACAGTATTATAAATGGTTGTCATGGAAACCAACTCAGCATTTGATGAGAAGTGAGAATTTAGAAGTAGATATAAAAGTATCAGGACAGACATATCACAGGCATGAATTTGTCTAGTATAAAGGAGGAATTAGAAGCTTTTTTTTAAAAAAAGACTATTTTATGCATACAAGAGCTGGGGAGTAGACCAGAGGTACGGGGCGGTGGGGTGAGAGGATTTACCAGAGACAGAGTGGGGAGCAGAACAGGCAGATCTACTGTAATACACTGCTCCCCTGCTGCATCATGTGGGTTAACTCTCTGGCTGCAGTGACTGCCCATCCCTTCATAATGCTGAGACTTAACCCTTTCCACCACTAGGGCGGCCCTAGAACTTTGTTTTTTAAAATGTTTCTCTTAACCCCACGGACTGGGAGAACATTTTTGCACACAACACTAATGATAAAGGACTGATCACAAAAATCTACAAAAAGCTGATAAGACTCAACAAAAACAAAGAAAATAATCCAGTCCAAAAATGGGCAGAAGAGCTAAAAAGAAACTTCTCTGCAGAGGACATGCAAATAGCCAACAGGCATATGAAAAAATGTTCAACATCACTTGTAATCAGGGAAATGCAAATCAAAACTACCATGAGATACCATCTTACACCAGTGAGAATGGCACATGTTAAAAAAACTAGCAACAACAAATGTTGGCGAGGGTGTGGAGAAAAAGGAACTCTTCTGCACTGTTGGTGGGAGTGCAAACTGGTCCAAACACTATGGAGAGCTGTGTGGAGATTTCTGGACCTACTAAACATAGAGCTTCCATATGATCCAGCAATTCCACTCCTAGGTATTTACCCAAAGGACTCAGAAACATCAATTCCAAAGAACACCTGCACCCCTATGTTTATAGCAGCACTGTTTACAATAGCTAAGCTTTGGAAACAACCCAAATGCCCAAAAATAGATGACTGGATCAAGAAGATGTGGTACATATACACTATGGAATATTACTCAGCATTCAAAAAAGATAAACACATGCAATTTGCAGCAACATGGATGGAGCTAGAAGGGATCATGCTCAGTGAAATAAGACAGAAAGAAAAAGAAAAATACCGGATGGTCTCACTCATAGCAGGAACCTAGAAAACTTAAATAAGGGACCAGAAAAAATAATAACTATAAGAAAGAAAAAATCAAAATCAACAAACAACTATGAACCAGAGATACTCTATGGGGGGCGGGGGGCAGGGAAAGGAGGGCTTGGAGTCAAAATAAGGGGGTTGTAATTGTATGGGGAATATAAAAAATAAAATTTAAATAAAATGTGAAAAATAAAATGTTTCTCTTTGGGGTTTAGTATTTGGATTGCACACTTTACTGTCTCTATTTTTTGTATGTCTTTTTTCCCTCAGATGTCCAAAATCCTACACTTAAATGTTGCAAATGTACTGACAAAAATGACACTCTCCCAGTTGCTTTTATGGCTGCCTCAAAAACAGTTTCCTAGGAAAGTCCTAAGAAATGAAAACCACCAGTATCTCTCCTTTCCCTCAATGATGTAATGGCTTTAAAGACACGTTTCAGGCCTCCCTGGTGGCACAAGTGGTTAAGTCTCAGCACTATCAAGCTACTGCAGTCACTGCAGCACAAGTTCAATCCCCAACCAGAGAGCTGGCCTACATGGCACAGCAGATCTCTCCTGTTTCGCCTGCTGCGCTCCTCAGCAGTGTATTTCAGTCAATCTGTCTGTTTTCTTTCCCACTCTGTCGCTGGTGAATCTTCTCACACACACACACCCCACCACCACACATATGGCCTACACCACAGCTCTTGAATACAGTAAGTCTTTAAAAATAAAGACACATGTTCCCTGTGGACATGTCTGAAACTAAGCTAAGGCAACAGCAGGAAGAATACAGCTCAATAAAGAATGGGGGCTCAGCCTGGTCCTACCTCCAAAACCGCAAACCATCCTTAAAACATTTAACAAAGAAGCTGTGTTCTTCATTTTCTTTTTTTAGGGGAGAACTGCAATTTAAAGTTATCTGCCTAGTTTGCTTTTAAGAAGTAACTCATGTACTGACCTGAAGTTTGGAAAAGCCCATGCCCCCATCTCTCCTGACTACAGTAGGAAGGCCCTACACTCCAAGCTCAGGAGACAGTAAGTACGGTACAATCCTATCAACATCTATGCTATCTTTTCTTTCTAAATTCAAATTTAGATAATACTGACTTCATGTTAAAGAAAAGAGAAAATATATTTCTTCTTCAGAGAGAAAATAAGCTCACTTCTTCAGCTGAGTCAGGAGGTTCTGCAGGTAAATCAAGAACCTAAAAAAATATATAATAAGAATGTAAATATTTTGAAGAAAAAAAGAATCTCAACAAGAAGAATTCAGAAACAGCTAAGCTTAAAGAAACTTTGTTAAAAGTATGCATTGATAGAAAGTTTACAATGAGAATGGGGGTTCAGTTATAAACAGTTTTGGGTAAACATTTCAGTACTTTCAATAGATCATAAAAATAGGATTTGAGATGAAGCTATCAGCATATGTACAATTGAAGAATTTTTATGATGACCCAACACAACACAGTATATAAAAATGTACCATTTAAAAACATTAAATATTAACATGAATTAATATGTTTAATAAGCCCCCAAAGTTATTTAGACTCTTACACATATACACATTTGAAGATGAGGGGATATTTTTCTTCACCGGCACTTCTAGAAGGGTGGTTAAACACCCATTCAAAATCTTTGGTTGCCTTCCTCATTTATTCACATTTGCTTTTCTGGTTTATTTACCTAAAACTGCATGTTCAGACCACTCTCTCTCACTAAAACAGTTGTTAGGAACAATTTGAATTTCAGGGATTTTTTTTTTTTATAATTTAAAACCATGTCCTCCATGTTTTATAACATTTTATCATTTTAAAATTAACTGAATTTATTAAGTAAATCAAAATCACTTTTCTTTGGTATCAAAAGCACATGACAGTTAACAAAATGTGCCATAACCACAAAAGATCATTCAGGTTATTAAGAAAAATCAAATTTGAATTTTTATATAGCCCTACACAGTTAACTAGATCCTTCTGAAGTGTTAGAAATAATTCAGTGACCTGATTTACACCCTCAAGCTCCATTAAGTGACAGGGAAACAGACTGAGAAGCAATATATTAGAAACTACTTTTAGAAAACAGTCTACCAGCTTTCTGTAAGAGTTAGCAAAAATAGATTTGTTACTTCCAATATTTTCTAAATCCAAATCAGAGTCAATTTAAGGATTAAAGATTTGAAAGAAAACGATAATAAACCTGTTGCTTATTCCTTCCCTAGAAAGACCACTGAGAAAAATTACACACTCATATCATTAACTATTCACTAAACATGGCTTAATCGTGTCTTAGTTACCCATAGAAGTTTCCCTTAGTAAACATTCCTTTCATTTTTACTTAATGAAATTAAATCCTTAAAAAGAACTAAAAATCTAAATATATTATCATTTATCTCATAGCTTCCTTCTAAGTTTGGTTTAGAACATTAATACTATTAAAACAGGGCCTCCCCGGTGGCGCAGCGGTTGAGCGCTGGGTTGCGAAGCTGCCCGCGGCCTCTGCGGCGCCGGTTCGATCCCCGGCTGCTCCCCGGCCACCGGAGGAGGGTCCCGCATGGCGCGCAGACCTCTCCTGCCGCCCGCTGCTCCCCTCAGCAGTGTACTTCGGTCCTTCTGCCTGCTCTGCTCCCCACTCTGGCTCTGGTGAATTCTCTCACCCTCCCGCGCTTCTGACTGTACCCAGTGCTTGTATAAACAAAACAAACAAATAAATAAATAAAAAAACAAAAACAAACAAAACAAAAAAAATACACTTAAAAAAAAAAATACTATTAAAACAGGAAAAGTGATTCTAAATGAAGCTGATCACTTTAAAAGGTAATGAGAAAACACCAACTGAATTAAAAGCCAGTAATCATGTTCACTCAGTACACTACCTAACCCACAGAACAATATCCCTACTGCACAGAGATACAGTTCAAGAAGTAGGTAGTAAGTAATGAACCTCTTTCTGCCTAGGCTGTTCAGCAGATGGTGAAACTTTGGTTAAAGGCTTAGGCAAGTTCCGTCTCTTCTCTGCTTCTCTGTTTGATGTTTCTAAAGATGTCTTATTTCCAGTTTCCAAATCTTCATTACCCTGATCAAAAAACAACAGAGAATTTCTAAAGAGAGGCTCTCTTTTGACTTTTTCTATTCACAGTAGTTACCTTTTTAACCCTAATAGCATTTCAGTAAAAAAAAAAAAAATTTAAAGTCGTACTTAGACCCAAAAACTTAAAGTATCATCTCCTTAGTCAAAAGAACATGGAACTTTGGGCCTCCCCGGTGGCGCAGCGGTTGAGCGCCGGGTTGCGAAGCTGCCCGCAGCCTCTGCGATGCCGGTTCGATCCCCGGCTGCTCCCCGGCCTCCGGAGGAGGGTCCCACATGGCGTGTGGGACCTCCTCCTGCCGCCCACTACTCCCCTCAGCAGTGTACTTAGGTCCTTCTGCCTGTTCTGCTCCCTGCTCTGGCTCTGGTGAATTCTCTCACCCTCCTGTGCTTCTGACTGTACCTAGTGCATGTATAAACAAAACAAACAAACAAATAAAATAAATAAATAAATAAATAAAGCATGCCTCTATTAAAAAAAAAAAAAACATAAAGAACATGGAACTTAATCACTTGTGAAAACTACTGTTATGTAGCTCCATGATATCCTTTGAAAGGTAAGAGGCTGAGAAAGATCATTCTATTTTTGATTGACTCCCAAATTTTTCACTAGGATATCCTTTCCTTCTTTCAGTAAAGAAAGCAAGGCAGGGCCTCCCCGGTGGTGCAGCGGGTTGAGCGCTGCGCTGTGAAGCTGTCTGCAGCCTCTGCAGCACAGGTTCAATTCCTGGCAGGCGAGGGAGAAATCCACATGGCATGGCAGACCTCTCCTGCCTCACCCGCTGCTCCCTTCAGTAGTGTATTTCAGTCAGTTTGCCTGTTCTGCTCCCCGCTCTGTCACTGGTGAATTCTCTCACCCTCCGGTGCCTCTGACCTGTACCTGTAACCCAGTTCTTGTATAAATAAACAAATCTTTAAAAAAAAAAAAAAAAAGACAGTGCAAGAGAATATGCATTAAAAGGCGTGAATAGAAACATATATATGTATAAATGTGTTTATGTATTTGATGTTGCTAAAATGCAATAGCTGAATGTGGCCACAGCATCCTGTTATACATAAATATATTTTAGTTCTTAAAATCAGACTTTGATCTTCCATTTGACTTAGTCACTTTAGGAGGCAAAGGAATTTTTTTATTCCAGAAATCATCACAACTATTATTTATCATATTATTTATTAAAAACTAAACATAATGAATGTGAGCTTATAACTTGGGAATATCTGAATTCCCTCATAAAAACACAGTGATTTAGTCAACAGTTTGCTTTAGGCTACCTAATGTTAGAGCTTTTCAATAATCCAAGTTAAACATTCTTTCAGCACCAAAACACTACTTAACCATTTGACACACAAAAATGCTGAGTGATAACTGATAAACAATTTTATCACTAGATTCCTAAGCCTCTGCAGCGCTGGTTCCATCCCCGGCCACCAGTGAGGGTCACACATGGCGCGCAGACCTCTCCTGCCACGCCCACTGCTCCCCTCAGCAGTGTACTTAGGTCCTTCTGACTGTTCTGCTCCCTGCTCTGGTGAATTTTCTCACCCTCCTGCACTTCTGATTGTACCCAGTGCTTGTATAAATAAATAAATCTTAAAAAAAAAAAAAAAACATAATTTGAAATTTTTAAAAACCAGTACATGTTAAATGGAAACTTAATAGCATAACCCAAAATATAAAATGAGAATATTTTCTAACCCCAAGTTTATGGCCACTGCTTAACTTCCAGGTTTCACCAGTCATCTGGTAAAAGCGCTCTTCCAGTTTTCTCAACTTCATTTCCTGGTGTGGTTTTAAAACATTCTCTATGTATCTGCTGGCCTGTTAAAAAAAAAAAATGTGTTGTTACTACGCATTAATAGTTCTCAGATTTGGGCCTCCCTGGTGCAGAAGTTAAAGTCTCAGTGCTATCAAGTTATCACCAGCCACTGTAGTATGAGTTCGATCCCCAGTCAGAAAGCGAACCCACATGGCACAGCAGACCTCTCCTGCTCCCCTCTCCTCTCCACTCTGTCTCTGGTGAATCCTCTCACCCCACACCCCTCACCCCACACGTCTGGCCTACACCCCAGTTCTTGCATGCATAAATAAATAACAAATAAATCTTTTAAAAAAAAATTCACTTCATGGGAGCTTCAAAAAGAAAAAGGACCAGAGAGGAAATTATCCAAAAAATAACTTAAGAAAATTTTTCAGAGCTAAAGGACATATCTAACATACTGGATTCCCTTCACAGTAAACAAAGAGCCACACCAAATAATAACAGTGAAATTTTACAACACAAAGGATAAAGATCATAAAAGTTTCTAGAAAGGGGTACAAAACTGATAAACAGCAATAATAGCTCAAGGATAAAAATGGAATCAGATATTACAAAATCATACTGGAATTTTGAGGATAATGGTATATTTCAAAACTCTAATGATTTTCAAACTAATTTCATACCAAATCAAACTATCAAGGGCGAGAGGAGGGAAAAAAAAAAAAATCACATTTTTGGAATGTAAAGATTCAAAAATTGTATGTATCATTAGGCATACCTCTGCATAGACCAGGCATTTCACCACATACAAAGACGATACTATGAGATACTGATCTATTAATTTTCCTTTGGCCAAAAGGCCAAAGAAGAGAACACACAGATAAAGTTTTTAGACATTTGCCAATCAAAAGAACCCCACCTTTATATCCCTTAAGAATTATAGATGTTGGGGGCCTCCCCTGGTGGCGCAGCAGTTGAACGCTGGGCTGCGAAGCTGCTGCATGCAGCCTCAGCAGCACCAGTTCGATCCCCGGCTGCCGGGTGAGGGTCCCACATGGCACGCAGACCTCTCCTGCCGCCTGCTGCTCCCCTCAGCAGTGTACTTCGTCACTCTGCTCTCTGCTCTGGCTCTGGTGAATTCTCTCACCCTCCCGCGCTTCTGACTGTACCCAGTGCTTGTATGAATAAATAAATAAATCTTTAAAAAAAAAAGAAAGAAATATAGATGCTGGGGCCTCCCTGGTGGCTGGTGGCGCAAGGGGTTAAGACGCAAACTATGGGGCCTCCCCAGTGGCGCAGTGGTTGAGCGCTGGGTTGAGAAGCTGCCCGCAGCCTCTGCAGTGCCGGTTCGATACCCAGCTGCTCCCCGGCCACCGGAGGAGTGTCCCACATGGTCCCATATGGCGTGCAGACCTCTCCTGCCACCCGCTGCTCCCCTCAGCAGTGTACTTCGGTCCTTCTGCCTGCTCTGCTCCCCGCTCTGGCTCTGGTGAATTATCTCACCCTCCCACGCTTCTGACTGTACCCAGTGCTTGTATAAATAAATAAATAAACAAACAAACAAATAAATAAATAAATGGGCAGATAAATAAATAAATAAATCTTTTAAAAAAAAAGATGCAAACTATGAGGCTGTCCTCAGCCGCTGCAGCACAAGTTCGACCCCCGGCCAGGGAGCTACCCACATGTGCAGCATACCTCTCCTGACTCGCCCGCTGCTCCCCTCAGCAGTGTATTTCAGTCAGTCTGCATGTTCTGTTCCCCACTCTGTCTCTGGTGAATCCTCTCACCCCCCACATCTCTGGCCCGTATCCCCAGTTTTTGTATGCATAAATAATAAAGTCAAATAATTAGTTAAATAAACAAACCTTAAAGGAAAAAAATAAATACAGATGCTTATTAACATACAAATGGAATACAGATAAAATTATAGCTTACTAATTAGCAAGGCTCTGAAAGTAATCTACTTCCATGGGAATTTTAGAAATTCAAATTATGAGAGCTTCTTAAAAAAGATGTTGCAAGGACACTTTCAATGGTAGTAAATACAAGTCAGCATGGTTAAAAATGTAGTCACTACCTCTCTCATTCTGAACAAAAAGACAGACTGATTCTTTTGATGTGTTTAGTCTTTGTCTACTTAAAAAGGAATAATCTGTTCACTAGAAAAACAGTGACAGATGTCAAAATATGAACACCTAGGACTTTGAAAAGGGTTTAATATTTAGCTAAAAATCCACAGCTATTTTCTTTTCTGTCTTTAAAAATAATTCTTTACCTTTTCACCCTGTGCCTCTTGCTGTTTTTTTCTCACAAGTTTTTGCCTTTTCTCATTCTTCTCTTCTTCTTCTAAGACATCAAAACAAAAATGCTTTTTAATTCCCAAGTAACAGAAAAAAACAGAATGCTCTTTTCTCTAAATTTGTAGATCTTAATACCAAAAAACTGGTTCTATTTTTCAAATAATAAAAACTAGATACATGTAGACAGATGAAATAAAGATACCCACAAGAAAAATCTGTAACAAAAGGTCTGTTCTGAAACAAAAATCCTCTGACATGTATGAATATTGTATGATATTGTATGTTTTGCTAAGGAAGCTCCATGTGATTGTTGTATGTTGAAGTCCAGGGCTTCAACAGCTCCACAATGTAACATGGAAATCCACTACTGCACATGAAGTGTGGAACACTGCTTTGCAGGCATGAGGAGTGTTATTTCATTCACCTTAGACTTGATAATGAAAGCAACATGCCTAGATCCCAAAAGTGGAGTGTGCTTGGCAACTCCTATAGTGACTGAAACAATATTAGGTTATTATCCACTGAATGTCAAGAGAAAAGAATGCTGCTGTGATATGGGTCTTTATTCGAATACAATAAATTTAAGTTCATTTAACTGTATTCCCTGGAGGAATTACTTATCTCTTGAGAAATTATCTCCTTTAAACTGTGCAGCTCTTTAAACAGGAGCATCTCTTTCTGTCAACAACTTTATCTCATAGCAGTAAATACTTCCTCAAATTTATTTAGGGTAGTAAAACAGAGAGGCTATCAGAAGGTTCAAGTTGGCCACTAACATGGTATGTGATCAGTCACAGTTATCTTAAGGCTCCTTTCAAACTCTTGAGTCAGAGAATATGGTTTTCAAGTAAATCAATAGCAAGGGAACTGGTGGGCTTAAATCTTAAAACTGAGAACTGATTACTTCTGAACTTTTGATAGACTTAATTTTACAAAATTTTACAAAAAAAGAATTAAAGTTTGAAATGAATCTGTATTCATTTAAACTCTTATATTTTAATAAATCTTATATTTTAGTAACAGTAGGGAAAAAAGTATGAGCAAGTTGATATTTTACTCATTTGAAGAAAATCTGACTTTAGGTACTAAACATACTCTTAATTCTTACTAGTTTTAGCCTCCAGTGGTATTACCAACCCATAAATGTACCAAAATGACTTACACCCCAACATGAAAGTACAACAATATACAAATAAGCGCATGTTTCCCTTATTTGTAAGAAATGAGATAGTTTAACGTATGCAGCAAATATCCTCCTTAGAGCAAAATGCATTTAATACAAAGAAGAAAGACAGAATTTCCAAAATATAAGATTGGGAGACACTAAAATCTAAGACTGGGAGGGCTACATTATCTTCTATATTCAGGTTGAACAGTAAGGCCTTTTAGGAATATGATTTTACACATAGTTAATTTGATAGTCCTGTAACTTAAATAATGTTCATTTTCCTTTTACTTAAATTTATTTAAATAAACAACAAAACATGCAATTTGCTGTTGGCAAAATTCCTTCTACTAAGATATTAGAATGTAGGTATTAGTTGTAGGATTCATCTGGTCTGAGGTAAACTACAATATTGTTTTACAAGGCTCCTAATAATGACAAACATTTACTTATTGAAAAAGCAAAAAACAACAAGCATGGTTGCCTAAAATTAAGGCCATTTAACTATACATAAGACATAAATGTGTAAATAAAAACTGACAAAATAGAATGAAAAATAAATTATTATGAAAAACCTTTAGAACTTAATGGTAGAAACATTTACCATTTGTAGAATAGTTAAGCACAAACACAGAGGACTTAAAATGCAAACTACCAACAACTTAGAAACAATATGGTTTCAAATGTATATGTAAGAATAAATGTATAATCTCTCACAAAAATACTGAAATTATAATTCATTCAAAAATCACGACTAAAAATGTAATAATCACCTTAAAATTATACAGCACAAATTTAAGGTAAAATGATTCTTCCCATACAAAATTTTAGAATAAAGGAAGGAAATTTTAAAAGTATAAAAAGGTAGCATACACAATAAACTTACCTGTCAGATAAACTTGGGAAGATTTAGATGAGTTAAGCCATGAGGTAGTCACAGAAATAATTAAAGTAAGAAGAGCAAGCAGTAAGAAGATCCGGCCACATAGCAAAATCAGATCTTTAATTCCTTATAAAAGTAAAAGAAAAAAAATTAAATTTAAAAACACTTTTGTGGGGCCTCCCCGGTGGCGCAGTGGTTGAGCGCTGGGTTGCGAAGCTGCCCGCAGCCTCTGCAGCGCCGGTTAGATCCCTGGCTGCTCCCCGGCCACCGGAGGAGGGTCCCGCATGGCACGCAGACCTCTCCTGCCGCCCGCTGCTCCCCTCAGCAGTGTACCTCGGTCCTTCTGCCTGCTCTGTTCCCCTCTCTGGCTCTGGTGAATTCTCTCACCCTCCCGCACTTCTGACTGTACCCAGTGCTTGTATAAATAAATAAATAAATAGATAAATAAATAGATAGATAGATAGATAGATAGATAGATAGATAGATAGATAGATAGATAAATAAATAAACCTTTAAAAAAAAATAAATAAATACACTTTTGTGGGGCCTCCCTTGGTGGCGCAGCGGTTGAGCAATGGGCTGCGAGGCTGCCCGCTGCCTCTGCAGTGCCAGTTCGTTCCCCGGCTGCCGGTGAGGGTCCCACATGGCACGCAGACCTCTCCTGCCACGCCCACTGCTCCCCTCAGCAGTGTATTTCATCAGTCTGTCTGTTCTGTTCCCTGCTCTGGCTCTGGTGAATTCCCTCACCCTCCCGCACTTCTGACAGTACCCAGTGCTGTCAGAAAATTTATTTATTTATAAATAAATAAATCTTTAAAAAAAAAATAAAAACACTTTTATTGTTACTGATAAATAGCACAGTAAAAGATTAAGCTACACAACTATATTGTGATTTTTCAGTTTCCTTAGATTCTAAAATTCATCATGGTTGCCACTACCAGAACAAGTTTTCAAAAAACAATTTCAGAACATCTTCTCTCTCAGAAATGCTTTTATAATTTGAGTGACAGGCTACACTCTAAATATTATGACTATCAATAATGCTTAAATTCTGGTCCCCCTTCTGCCCAGAGGAGATAAAATTATCCATATAATTAGGAATTAAATTGTGACAGTATCTTGTCAAATCCTGGTTCTATTTAAGATATTCATTCTCAATAAAACATCAAACTCCTATTTCTCATAGTTAAATTATACAACTATGTACTTCTCTATTTTTTAGTATCTATTCATTTGTAAATAATAATTCTTATATACCTGTTTCGCGGGAAAAAAAGCATTCAATATTTAGTTTTATATTCTTTTAAGTACCAAAACAAATACTAAATCATCAAAAATGAAACTAGTACCGACTTTATGCAATACAATTTTCTAAGTGGGAAAGGAAGAAGCAGAGCTATAAAGGTAGGTTCAAAATAGTTTCTAATCTCCAAGAATTTGTAGTGGATGTGTAATTATCAAAAGTAACCAAGCAGAGTACAGAGGATCTGTATTATCCTTGTGATCAGGGCTGGTAATTTAGTCAATTGTTTTAATAAGCAAGCAATTTGCAAATGTTATATGGGAATATAAAAGAACTAGATTTAAACATATACTTTTCAAACAAAAATTTTTCATTACCTTGATTTTTTTGTACCTACTTGCAAGAGCCCATTCAACTCAAATGCATTAAAAAGATAACAAATGTGAGGAAACAGTCTTAAAATATTTAGCTTAAGTACAAGTAAAATTGTATCGGTAGTGAAGTCCCTTATATAAGCATTAGAAAAAGATAGTGATTATTTTTCAACATATGTCCAAAAACACAGCACAGCTAAATGAAAAGAATTCAATTTTTCCATCTGGGAATTAAATTAGCAGCTGCAGCTAAGAGCATTATTGGGATCTGCAAATGCTGTTCCACTGTAACTAGCTCTGAAGCTGTTGCATTGGGATGTATAATTTGTAAAATGGACTTAAACACTGATACTGGATATTTGGATAATCAGTATCAAGGGGAAAAGAAGAGTAAACAAGCAACAGTTGACAACTGAGAGGATTCTAAGATAATTAACTCCATGATTAAGTGAAAATTTCAGGAACTGCTCGATGGAGGTATTACCAGGAACCCAGCTGCATTTTCCAGAACTTCTGCCCTATTTTTATTAAATTAGATATCATAATTGCTGGAAATACAAAACAAATTAAATGTAGTCTCAGTTCTCAAAGAAGTGTATTTCCCTGTGGTTAGAGCTAATCATGTGAGTATATCTCCTCTGTAACCTAGTGACACAGTATTAGTGAAAAGTAGAAGACTCTAGATAAGCAAAGTAGAGGTGGATACTGTAAAGACAAGGGAGCAGGTAAATTCTGGAATTTCTTCATTAAGTGTAAATTTCATATTTCTGTATATAATTTGGATGAGATCTGCTGAATTCTTTTTTTTTAATTTATTTTTTATACAAGCATTGGGTACAGTCAGAAGCGCGGGAGGGTGAGAGCATTCACCAGAGTCAAAGCAGAGAGCAGAGCAGGCAGACTGACGAAGTACACTGCTGAGGGGAGCAGTGGCCGGCAGGAGGGGTCTGTGGGCCATGTGGGACCTCCTCCGGTGGCCAGGGAGCAGCCAGGGATCGAACCGGCACTTCAGAGGCTGCGGGCAGCTTCGCAACCTAGCGCTCAACTGCTGCGCCACTGGGGAGGCCTGAGATCTGTTGAATTCTAATAGAACTTGAGTAGGAGGCCTTGGAGTCTCTGCAGGTTTTTTTTTGGGAAACATTTTATTTTAATTTCTTATTTAAAGCAACATTTCTGAGTGACTCCTTGCTGGTTGGGAAGGAGGAGAGAGAGAGAAGGGATATTTACAAAAGCAAGTTTTATCATGGGCTCTAACATTAGAACTGAGATTAATGAGGGAGAGAACATGTAAAGTTATTTCTAATATGTCCAAAAATGAACTGATTCTCCAGAGGTCAACCCTTTTCCTCTCAACATTCCCTTCATAATTGGCACTACCAACTATTCAGAGTTGTTTAACCCAACATGTCAAAGTCATCCTGGTACCCTTCTTTTCCCTCACCCCAAACATTTATCCATCAAGAAATCTGTTGAGGGGCCTCCCCGGTGGCGCAGTGGTTGAGCGCTGGGTTGTGAAGCTGCCCGCAGCCTCTGCAGCGCCAGTTCAATCCCCGGCTGCTCCCCGACCACCGGAGGAGGGTCCCACATGGCGCGCAGACCTCTCCTGCCGCCCGCTGCTCCCCTCAGCAGTGTGCTTCGGTCCTTCTTCCTGCTCTGCTCCCCTCTCTGGCTCTGGTGAATTCTCTCACCCTCCCGCGCTTCTGACTGTACCCAGTGCTTGTATAAATAAATAAAGTAAATAAATAAATCTTAAAAAAAAAAAAAAAGAAATCTGTTGATTCTGCTATGTAAATATCCCAAAATTAACCACGTGGCATCTATTTTCCACCCCATTCCAGGTCATCATAACGTCCTGCCTACCTCAAAAGCCTAACTTGCCTCACTTTTTCCACCGGAGTTTTTTTTTCCAAAACACTCTCCAAAAAGAGGGCCTCCCTGGTGGTGCAAAGGTTTAAGCACCACACTACAAAGCAATCCGCAAAGAGCAACCCACATGGCACGGCAGACCTCTCCTGTCTTGCCCACTGCTCCCCTCAGCCGTGTATTTTGGTCAGTCTGCCTGTTCTGTTCCCCACTCTGTCTCTGGTGAATCCTCTCACCCCTCACCCCTCTGGCCTGTACCCCAGCTCTTGTATGCATAAATAAATAAATCTTCAAAAAAAAAATTCAGTTAGCTTCTTAAAACCTTAGGAGAGTCGCTTAACCTCCAGTATCTCAGTTTCCTAAAATGTAAAGTGGGGGTTATAGTACTCACCCCTATTGTTACAGGACAGGGAGAGGGGCAACCCAGACCCAGCAAACCTGTCTGATCTAAAGAGGTTCTGCCATCCGCTGCATCAACACAAAACATATGAGACTTTAATGGGAAGGAACTTTACTACAATTAGGAAACAATACAGAAAAGACAAAGAATATAGTTTCTAAATCAAGCACCCAAAGTTATCCATTCCCTCGTGGGTAAAAGTCCATCCAAATGGGACTGGCCCAGAGCAAGGCCCCAAAGCCTGCCACAAGTCTAAAGCATCTTCCAGGGGGGACCCAGAGAAAAGGATCAGAAACAACCAGACAAGTCTGGATGGAAAAGAGCAAATTGAAAATCAAAACAAAAACTGCCATTGTCACCTCCCCACGGGTCTCTCACCCGCATCTGTGTCACCCAGTCCACGACCAAAAGGCAAGCGCAATTTCTTCATGTGTCTCTAGGCTCCGTGTGCCTCCTCCAAGTCTCCTTCTTGCTCTCCATCCTGCTTCCCCCTTCCTCAGTCTCCTCTGCAGCTTCTCTCTCTCTCTCAGCTCCACCCTTCTCTTGGGTGGGGCAGGAAACCTGGAACCACCCCCTTTGCTGGGGACCACCCTGTTACACTATGATTGTATTGCAGATTAGATGAGATAATGAATAAACAAGGCTTGGCCTTAGGCTTACAAGCGTTCAATGACTATTCACTTGAGTCATTCTTCTTCATCTCCTAGATCCAAGCACAGAGGTCTTCATCCTTTTCCTCCGAAGAGACAATTCCTAAGGTCTGAAATGTGCCCCCATCCTTGCATTTCAAAGGAGTGACCCTTCACTTCAATCTCTACTTATTACACTCTTCACCACTTATCAACCTATTCATTCCCATTGAGCATTCAAGACAAATTTATTCCCTTTTGAACATTCAAGACAATCTGAAAACAGTGGTTATGCCTGTTCCCGTGCTTTCTTTTTTTTTTTTAAAAGATTTATTATTTATGCATACAAGAGCTGGAGTACAGGCCAGAGATGCAGGGCAGTGGGTGTGTGTGTAACAGGATTCACTAGAGACCGAGTGGGGAACAGAACAGGCAGAAGACAGAAATACACTGCTGAGGGGAGCAGCGGGCGAGACAGGAGAGGTCTGCTGCGCCAAGTGGGTTGCTCCCTGGCCAGCCGGGGATCGAACTCTTGTACATTGCAAAGATCTCCATAGCTCAAGCGAGATGCAAATTGGCAGAAGAGCCAGAGGTGAGTCATGGGATGTCAATGAGGTCATAGAGCTGTAACGTCAAGTTAAGTTATTAACAATGATACCGGTTGGCAAAACTGACAAGGGGCAGGGCTGGGGAGGGGATGGGGGTCTCCAGAATCTGGAATTAGCTAGCAGCCAATTGGCTAGCAGCCAATAAAAGACGATTCACGTGCTGCAGAGGCTGTGGATAGCTTCACAGTGCTGTGCTTAACCCCTTGTGCCACCAGGGAGGCCCTCTGCCTGTCATCTTAACACGAGAAGCCTCACCTCCGGCAGGAGCACTGCCCTAGTGAAGCCGGTTCCCCCAGGCGGCGGGAGAATCGCGCCAGGAGGCTCCCCGCGGGAAACGGGCGGCAGGCGCGGTGCAGCCTGGGAGTCGTAGTCAAGGCCGCCCAGAGCCACGGGGCGTCGAGACGGTAATTCTACGCGACATCACGGGAAACTTACCTGGGTGAGCGCCAAACGGAGACGCCAACACTTACCTAGATCCGGGATCCCACGCCGGAGCTCCAGACACAACAGGGGGAGAGCAGACAGAATGAAAACGCCCACGACCCCACGAGAAGCCATGGTGGCCGGGGCCTCCCGTCCGGTCGCAAAACCCGCCCCTTCCGCTTGCTTCCTCCCTCTGGCGCGGGGCGGGAAGGGTTCTGGAGAGACAGCTAGACCCCAACGCGAGGCGGCTGGAAGCCCGGAGCCAAGCCCCGCTGTTTGTATTCATAACCTGTAGCGTCGTATCACGAAATAACAAGTCATCTCCGCAGGCCACAAGATGTCCAGAAAAGAGGCCCTGCTAAGCCAAGCTTTGCTGTGAAGTCGAAGCCGAGGCTTTACTGTAGTTGCTCCCTGGGCGCACCTGACTCTCTGGCCACCAGACTGTGGAGGCTGTGAGTTCGCAAGAGTAAAATGAACCGGAGGGAAAAGTGTGACGGGCAGTTGATGCTGTAGGAGGCAGTCTGGCCTTGGCCTTTTGTCCGTTGGCTGCGAGATTTTGGGCACAACCACCAAAGGGACTTTGAAGCACCTTCCTCCTCTAATGGTTCTTGATTCTTTCCGTGGCCTCTAGTTCCTTGGAAAAGACGATTCACAAGCGTGGCTGCTAGCTAATTCCAGATTCTGGAGACCCCCATCCTCTCCCCAGCCCTGCCCCTTGTCAGTTTTGCCAACCGGTATCATTGTTAATAACTTAACTTGACGTTACAGCTCTATGACCTCATTGACATCCCATGACTCACCTCTGGCTCTTCTGCCAATTTGCATCTCGCTTGAGCTATGGAGATCTTTGCAACGTACAAGATTCCATGTTATGAAATTGCTTTTTTGCCCTTCAATCCTCCCACCTCGCTCTTCAACACCTTTCAATTTAATTTAATGAAGATTTTATTGAACCCCACAATTTGTCTAATACTGTAGAACTCGGGGAGATTCAAATACTTTTAAGTTATTGAATTTGTCATTAAGAAATCAGCTTCGTGGGAAAAATAGCCTGTAAACAGATACATACAATATAGTCCCTAAGTGCTCTGATAAGGACATTCATGGGATGCTAAAGACCCCTACTCTAAGGACTTGACTTTCCAAAAGACACCATGCCTAAATTGTGTTGAAAAGGCTAGAAGCTGGGAGGACAAAAGCAAGAGTGGGATTACATGTTCAGAAATAGTGCAAAGGAACTACCAGCAATTAAAACATTACTACAGTTTAAAGCTTGAACAGAGGTGAGATTTCACAGAGATAGATTCGAACCATATATTTTTATGCCCAATAATAACTTGTATTTAAGCACCAATGTTCTTTAGTTTCCTATCTTTATCAAGTGATCCACTATGCATATAAATTATAAAACCAATAATATAAATTATTTAAAATTGTATACTGGTTAAAGTTTCATAAGCCACATTTAGATACCATTGAGGAGTGGCAGCAGGGTGAATTTAGGCAAAGCATGGTATTGTTATATAAGGAACCATGATTGAAATCTTTTTTTTTTTAATATTTATTTATTTATTTATACAAGCACTGGGTACAGTCAGAAGCGCGGGAGGGTGAGAGAATTCACCAGAGCCAGAGCGAGGAGCAGAGCAGGCAGAAGGACCGAAGTACACTGCTGAGGGGAGCAGCGGGCGGCAGGAGAGGTCTGCGCGTCATGTAGGACCCTCCTCCGGTGGCCGGGTGCAGCCAGGGATCGAACCAGCACTGCAGAGGCAGCGGGCAGCTTCGCAACCCAGCCTCAACCTCTGCGCCACCGGGGAGGCCCCCATGATTGAAATCTGACAGACTTGATTCAGTCAACACAAAGGAACCACCTATTATGACACAGGTATTACAGGTGCTGGAGGTACAGTCCAAAATGTGACAAGATTCCAGTTCTCTGTTGAGTTGGTGTGATGGTTAATTTTACATTTCAACTTGGATGGTAGTTTGTATAGGATGAACATTTAAAGCAGTGAACTCTGAATAAGCAGATTGCCCTTATGATATGGTTGGGAGCAAGAGGGAATTCTCCAACGGACTGTACTAAAACTGCACCCCGGGCTCTTCTGGGTTACTCTCCGCCTAGTGGACTTTGGACTGGAACAGGAACTGCAGCGTTGGCTCTTCTGAGTCTCCAGCCTGCTGGCTCAGATTTAGATTCAACTGCTGATTTGGACTTGCAGCTTCCATAATCATGAGACAATTCCTTACATCTCTTTGTATAAATAATTTTTAATCTCTTCACATAAATATTAATATACAACATATAAATGCATATATTTACATGTGTAAAATATAAATGCCACATCTACGTATTTACAGATATCAATTATATATAAGTGTTAATATATTGTACATTACAATGGGCCTTCCTGGTGGCACAAGGGGTTAAAGCGCAGTGCTGTGAAGATATCTACAGCCTCTGAAGCACGAGTTCAATCCCCGGCTGGCCAGGGAGCAGCCCACATGGCACAGCAGACCTCTCCTGTCTCGCCCACTGCTCCCCTCAGCAGTGTATTTCAGACAGCCTGACTGTTCTGCACCCCACTCTGTCTCTGGTGAATCCTCTTATGTCCTGCATCTCTGGCCTGTATCCCAGTTCTTGTATGCATAAATAAATAAATCTTAAAAAAAATACATTGTACATTATATATTGTATACACACATATCAATATATACATGTATAACACACATACGCACACATATATAAATACTTTTGGTTCTGTTTCTCTGAGAATCCTAATACATAGTGGGAAAGACAGAAGAAAACTAACAATGTTTTTAAGTAGTGATATGAACTTGAAGACAACAAAACAGGGCAATATGATAAAGAATGAGACTGAAGGGAACAGTTGGAGATACTTTAGATCAGTGGTTCATAAAAAGACAATGTGATACATATGTGTTTAATGAATGTTAGATATTATTGCCCTAATTTTACAAATGAGCAAGAATTTAAAGAGGTTAACTAAGCTCCTCAGTTCTATATCTGGCAAGTGACAGAGTTGCAATTATTACCAAAGTTTACCAAGAGTCTGCCCACTTTATACCATATCGCCTGCGCTCACATAAAGATAAAATCACTTCAAACATGGGATTTAAATAAAAGTATTTACTTATTTATATATGGAGGATCATCTATAAAAATGTCTGCATTTGATTAAACATTGCAACATATCACAAAATTATTGGTGAATCCACTGCATTTTTTGGGAATGGCTTATACCAGATCATTTTTGTATGTTTCAAGAGGAAAAATTGATTGTCTTCTAAGAAAACACAATATACTACTATGTGAAAAGTAAGTATATTAACATAGACATAAAACACTGAGATTTTCTATGTTAAGGAAATTATGGCTAATTTGCATAATAAAACTCATATAAGGAAAGCTCGCTATATACTAGGATTTTCTCACTTGTTTTAGTTTTATTACTTACATATTTCCTATTTCACTAAAGTTTCCTGCAAAGATTTTTTAAAAGATTTATTTATTTATGCATACAAGAACTGGGGTACAGGCCAGAGATATGGGGGGTTAGAGGATTACCAGAGACACAGTGGGGAACAGAACAGGAAGATTGACTGAAATACACTGCTGAGGGGAGCAGCGGGCGTGACAGGAGAGGTCTGCCACACCATGTGGGTATCTCCCTGTCCGGGGATTGAACTCGTGCTAGGCTGCATCTTAACCCACTGAGCCACCAGGGAGGCCCAAAGATTTTTTTTTTAGTGAAAAAAGGTTACTGACTTTGGTGTAATGTTAGACACATGAATCAACTTTTGCTTCCTTTGAAATTTCACTAAGATGACAAGAAGGTGTCATAAGAATGACACAAGTCCAAAAGGATACAAAGAACAAGAGAGTAAGATCTGTAATAAAATATTTGAAGATAGCATATAGAAAAGTAGTGGAAGACTTACCAGATCCAAGAAAGCAGAATCTCAAATTAGTAATATCTAGATGCCAAGCACTAAGCTGGCTACAGTGCAAAATCTCCAAAGTGCTGAGTAAGTGGAAGCAACAGATATTTCTGAAAGTTAAGAGTAAGTGAAAGCAGAATTAAAACAAAGAGAACTGATTGAAAGTCATTTAAGATGCAGTAAACCCCAACAACCTCACTATATAATAGCTTCTCTAAAATTTCAGCAAAATATCTGAGATATATTATCTGAAAAAAAAAGGAAAATAATAGTTTCTATTCTGGAGCCTCCCTGGTGGCACAAGGGATTAAGCAACAGCACCATGAAGCAATCCACAGATTCTGCAGCACAAGTTCGATCCCTGGCTAGCCAGGGAGCAACCCACATGGTGCAGATCCTGCCTGCCTTGCCTACTGCTCCTCTCCGCAGTGTATTTCAGTCAGTCTGCCTGTTCTGTTCCCCACTCTGTCTCTGGTGAATCCTCTCACTGCCCATCCTGGCACCTCTGGCCTGTACCCCAGTTCTTGTATACATAAATAAATCTTTAAAAAAAAAGTTTCTATTCTGGAGACTATCTGCCACCATTTAGAATCTGACTACATACCCTGTTTTGTGCTTTCACAGTTTCCTGTACTTTTCCTTTAGAGTACTTACTACATCATATATAATAATTACATATATAAGTATTTAAGTGTTGCTCCATACACTGTTAGACTCATGAGGGCAGGAATATGTTGGTTTAGCTCACCAATATATTTCTAGTTTCTGGCATACTTGATGGCGTGAAGTTGGTAAGCAGTGAATATTTGTTGAATGAATTAATATGTACATATTAACCTAGAAATTATGGATTTCATTTTTAAGTTAGGGTTATTGTACTTTTAATCACTATTAAACAATTATCCCCATAGTCTTCAAGAAAAAAAAAAACTAATTCAACATAAGTGATTTAAGATTTTGAACATCTTATAATTTTTTTTTTTTTTTTGCATAGAAGAACTGGGGAGTAGGCCAGAGTTCGGGGGAGGCGGGGTCGGGGGAGGAGGGGGGAACTCAGAGAGTCACCAGAGACAGAGTAGGGAGCAGAACAGGCAGGTTTACTGAAATACACTAATAAGGGAAGCAGCAAGCAAGATAGGAAAGGTCTGCTCACCATATGTGGGTTAGCTTCCTGGCTGGGGGTCAAACTCAGGCTGTAGTGGTGACAGTGCTGAGACTTAACCCCTAGGCCACCAGGGACACCCTAAACATCTTAAAATTTAAGAGGAAATACTGTGACCAATGTTTATTCAAAGTTGTACTCTTTATCTAATATTTTCACTTTTCATTAACCCATATTTGACCCATGACAGATGAGGTAAGCCCACAGGATATTTTACTGTGAAAACCAGATCTACATCCAAGCAAGATTTCATTGATCAGAAGATGGTTTAAAGGTCACTCTGAACAAAGGCCACATTGTTCCCTTCTGGCCATCATGGATCTACAACTAGATCTACAAATCTACAACTAGGAAATTCAACAAAACTATGAAACAACTGTTTTTCAGAACTTGAATAACAGGTAGCACAGGATTATGATTCCTTTTTTTTAATCTTGTAGAAGAACTGGGGTCTAGGCCAGAGGTATAGAGGGTGAGAGGATTCACCAGAGATAGAGTGGGAGCAGAACAGGTGGATCTACTGAAATACATTGCTGTGGGGAGCAGGGGGTGAGTCAGGAGAAGTCTGTTGACCCATGTGGGTTGAACTCATGCGGCAGTTGCTGCTCAGGCTGCTCAATAGTGCTGAGAGTTGATAGCGCTGACACTTTAACCCCTGCACCACCATGGAGGCCCCAACACCTCTACTTTCTATATCAAGGTATATAACAAATCACAATAACAGAGGGGACCTCAGAGAACAGAGGTCTCATTGAGTTGAGGCAGAAATCAGAGTTTAGTGAGACTAAGGTGGCTAGAAATTATAGTATAGAGTTGTAGAGATGAGGGGAAAAGCTGCAGAAATCTATTCAGAGTCCTCAGCTACACAAAGGAGCAATTTCACAAAACCAGCAATAAAAAAACCATCCAACTCTCATAGGAAAGGAGACATTCATGCTTCAATCAACCAGGGTCCCTGCTGATAACCTAGGGGAGAAGTCAACAAACATTTTCTATAAATGAACAGATAGTAAATATTTTAGGTTGTCCTATAGTTTCTATCTCAAATATTCAACTCAATTATTATAATGTGAAAGTAGCCATACACAAAAATAAATAAATACATGTGACATATTTACCAAAACATGTGTGGGCTGGATTTGGCCTGCAGACCATGGTTATCTGACCCTGGATCTGAGACAGTTAAAGACCACAAATTTCCTTAGTAGTGGGACTAAACTCTTCCCAGAATCAAGGTCACTTTAGATGTCTGCTCTAACAAAGCTTTAAAAAAATAGTTCACAAATTATGGAAGGATAGCAGGAAAGTAAAGACTCTGAGCTATGGGCATACCTTCTCCACATATTTGTAACCAAGTTACACTGAAACAAAGAAAGTGACTCCTGAAAGATGAAGAGGTAATTACTGTGTGCATCAAGAGGAACATGGCAGAAAGGGGTAGGAAAAACTAATTCAACTGTCGGGGCCTTCCCAGGGGCACAGTGGGTTGAGCGCTGCACTGTGGGGCTGTCTGCAGCCTCTGCAGTGCAGATTTGATTCCCGGCTGGCCAGGGAGAAACCCACATGGCATGGCATACCTCTCCTGCCTCTGACCTGTACCCCAGTTCTTGTATAAATAAATAAATCTTAAAAAAACTAATTTCACTGTCTAGAGTAATATCAGGGCAGTACAATCCAAAAGAGCAAGAGGCATCTGCTGTTCAGATTCTCTGCTGTTGTTGATTGTAGGTCTCACTCTCCCATCAGGGACTTTAGAACCTGGGGACTATACTGGAGAAGGGAATGCAGAATTGTGTAGAATATAGGGTGCAGCACCTGAGAATATAGGAATAAGGGGATAGAGAGTTGAGGCAGAAGGCTGGAATAGTAGTTGGATGCCAGCAGATACAGATGTTATACTCCTGCAAAGCAATAAGGTATCCTGAGTCAAAAAGCAAAACACTTTGTTCCACTACATTGGGGAGCCTGAGGACCATGGACAGTCTTGGCAACTGCTAGCATGAAGTCTGTGAGGTGGTGGCTGCTGGCATGAGCCAATGGCTCCCAAATGAGAATAGCTGGAACCTGAACAGCTGGGAAGGACTAGATTGGATGGTGCCCCTTTACGGAAGAGGCTATCATCTGCATACTGTGGCTGTGTTAGGCCAAACCCCTACCTTACGGCCACCAAGGGCAGGCCAAAGCGTAGATAATAACTAAATAATATACTTTTATTTTTTTAGGTGTTTTTTTTTTTTTTTTTTTTTATAGAGGCATGTTTTATTTATTTATTTGTTTGTTTGTTCGTTTGTTTCGTTTATACATGCACTGGGTACAGTCAGAAGCACAGGAGGGTGAGAGAATTCACTAGAGCCAGAGCGGGGAGCAGAGCAGGCAGAAGGACCGAGGTACACTGCTGAGGGGAGCAGCGGGCGGCAGGAGAGGTCTGCGCGCCATGTGGGACCCTCCTCTGATGGCCGGGGAGCAGCCGGGGATCGAACCGGCGCCGCAGAGGCTGCGGGCAGCTTCGCAACCCAGCACTCAACCGCTGCGCCACCGGGGAGGCCCAATAATATACTTTTATTAACCAGAGTTCAAAGCACCTGGTCCTAACCACATGAATAAGAGCCCTCTGCAGGGTAAGACTGTACCTGAAAGGCAAAAAGAATAAATTCCAACCTGTGTCCCTGTTTTGACCATACTCCCCTTTTACAGCTATTTTTACTGCTTAACCACACTTTATAGGTTGAGGCTGGCACAAAACAGTTCATCACATTTTGATTGAGGATAAAGGAAAAGGGAATAATGTGGAGCTCCACCACCCAATTTGGATAACCATCGCTCTTTAAAAGGCTTGACTTCCTGCCTAGGCATCTCTGATTATTTATAGAAGTATCATTACCACCTTCCTTTCAACATAATAGGTAGTGACTTATAACCTCAAATAACACGAGTTGTAATATAAATTAGTCATGTGTGAGTCATGAATACATTTCCTACAAATTATACTGCAGAAAAAATGCAGCGGAAGAGAATGGCTCTATTTAAATACAAGATATAAAAAGTGATATTCAATATTTTCTCCTACAAAGACTATCATTTAAAAAGAATCTTGGGGTGTCTCCCAGGAGCCTCCCAGATGGTATAGGTAAGAAATTTCAGTGCTTTTATGCTATCACTGCTTTAGCCTGGGTTCCATCCCCAGACAGGGAGCAAGCCCACATAAAGTGCAGCAGACCTCTCCTGTCTCATTTACTGCTCCCCTTAGTAGTGTATTTCAGTAAAATCCACCTGTTCTGCTCTCCACTCAGTGGTGAATCCTCTCACCCCTGCTCCTCTGGCCTTCACCCCAGTTCTTCTACACATAAATAAGTAAATCTTTAAAAAGAATTTTGGACTTTTTTTTAGCACAGTACATTATCCATCATGATTTTATTTATACAAGAACTGGGGTATAGGCCAATGCCAGGGAGGGTGAGAGGATTCACAAGAGACAGAGTGGGGAGCAGAACAGAAGGCAGACTGACAAAATACACTGCTGAGGGGAGCAGTGGGTGAGACAGGCGAGGTCTACTGCGCCATGTGGGATTCTCACCAGCCACTGGCGGGGATGGAACCCGAGGTGCAGTCTGGACAGCTTCACAGCACAGCGCTGAACTGCCTGCACCACCAAGGAGGCCCCCCATCATGATTTCTTTCTGGTAATAGTTAAGAGGATAGCCTTCAAAATTAGGCTTCCAAGACTTGAATCCTTTCTCTGCTATTCATCAATTACATGATTTGTACAAATTATTTACTCTCTCTGGGCCTCAGCCTCCTCATATATAAAATGGACATGATAGTAGTATTGATTTTGTGGGTTGGTTTTGAGGGGATAACATGCAAAGTTATGCTTCACATAGCTCTTAAACATAGAGCTTAGAGCAATACTATTATTTTGACAAATACTCCAGTGTCTTTGTGGAAACAATCTAATTTTGTCCAGTATTTTATTTTTTAAAGATTTATTTATTCATGCATACAAGACATGGGGTACAGGCCAGAGGTGTGGGGGGTGAGACAGAGAGGGGAACAGAATGGGCAGACTGACTGAAATACACTGCTGAGGGGAGCAGCGGGCGAGTCAGGAGAGGTCTGCCACGCTTTGTGGGTTAGTTCCCTGACTGGTGAGGGGTTGAACTCGTGCTGCAGAGGCTGTGTGTGGACAGCTTCACAGGGCTGTGCGGAACCCTTTGTGCCACCAGGGAGGCCCTTGCCCACTATTTTAAATAACAAATTTAAGTGAAATTATTAAAACATGAAGTAATTGCCTGGGGTTCTGCAGTTTCTCACAAGTCAAGCTAGTTCATAATGATGTCCTAAGACTGCTACACTTTAATGATAATTTACTTGATTTTTATTTCAGTACTATTAGTCTCATCTTGAAACTACTACTTATTAACTATGTTAACTAAACTTTTACTTTAGCTGACCTTTTTTTTTTTAAAGATTTATTTATGCATACAAGAGCTGGGGTGCAGGCCAGAGATGGGGGGGGAGGGGTGAAAGGATTCACCAGAGACTGAATGGGGAGCAGAACAGACAGATGTACTGAAATACACTGCTGAGGGGAGCAGTGGGTGAGACAGGAGAGGTCTGCTGCGCCATGTGGGTCACCTCCCTGGCCAGGGATCTAACTCTTGCTGCAGTGGCTGTCGATTGCTTCATAGTACTGAGTCTTAAACCCCTTGCGCCACCAGGGAGGCCCCTTAGGTGACCTTTTTTTGCTTGAAGAAGTGAAAGATGAAAGACTTCATTCTGAAGTCTTCAGCTGCTTAGGATATGGCTACCTGTTCCCTTTCCCACCTTGGTCAGAAGCAAAAAGGAAAAATGCTTATATGAAAATAAATAATATTTTAATAGCAAGTAATACGTATCTTTGGTTTCAACATATTGCATAAGATTTTGTAATCAGGTGATAAAACGTTCTTCTCTCCCTTAAAACTAGTAGAGACACAGACTTTCACCTCCTTTCATTCTTTTTATGTTTATGGCATCCTTTTCTCCTGTATTCCACGTTCAAGTCTTGTCATCCTTGACCCTTGTACCCTACCCCAGCTTGTCAACATTACTTCCTTATTTCTCTCCCATCTGCTCCTCTTGTCCCTTCTAAATACTGCTATTCCTTTGTCTCTTATTCTGCCAGTTCCACCAACCCCACTATTTCGTGTATTTCCAAGGAAAGACACGTCTGAGAAATACGAAATGATTCTTTACCACATATAGCCCAGCTACACGCAAGGCTTTCCAAGACTACCCACCTCAAGGCGTCTACGGCGCAGCCAACCTGTATTGCTCTACTTACTATTTCCAGTTCCCACCAGCTCATTTCCCCCCCTGTTATTCTCTTTGGCATGTTTATCTTCTTTTTGTTGGCCTCTCCATTTCTCAGGTGAAAAAACTGAGAATTTGACTATGACAGTGCCTGTGGTGGGATAGGAATCCAAGTTTCTCTGATCCAGGCTTTTACTCCTCAATACTTTAGAATGCATCTCTTAAAACAAGGCTATTCTCTCACATCACCACACTGCAGTGATCAAATTCAGGAAATCACACCGATGTGGTGCCCGACCAGGACTGACTGGATGAGACAAAAGAGGGTGTTTGTCTTTCCCAGTTCCACTGGCCTTCGGAAAAAAAAACGTACAGCCGGCTGAAGCCACTGGGGTGCGGGGACCCGGGTGCTGGGGTGAATCCAGGCGGAGGAGTCCTCCCCAAAGCCCTCACTCGGCGCAGGGCCCGCTGCCTCGCTCACCGGGGCGGGGAGGCAGCCTCACCTCTCTGCGCGCGCCGGAGCGGGCGCCGCCCATCCCGGCTCCAGCAGCGCCCCGGCCGGAGAGCTCCCTCCCGGAGCCGGCGGCCCCCCGCCCCCGCGCTCCGGCCCGGTGCTTAGTCACCGTGAGGCTGCACTTGCCCGGGGCGCGCGCCCGCTCCTTCCCCGGGGACCCGCCCCGGGGCGCCTCCCCCCGCCCCCCGCGCACTTCCGCGTGCATGGCCCAGCTGGCCCGGGCCCTGAGCGCGAGCGCGGGGCCCTGCTGGCGGCGGGCCGCGAGCACCTTCGGCCGTTCCCCGCGAGCCCGGCCCGCCCGCGCCCTCCCCGGCGCCATGGAGTGCAGGCAGGAGCCTCAGCCGCGCTGCCCGCCGCCCGCCGCCGACGCCGTGGCCTCCTACGACTACCTGGTGATCGGGGGCGGCTCGGGCGGACTGGCCAGCGCGCGGCGGGCGGCCGAGTTGGGCGCCAGGGCCGCGGTGGTGGAGAGACACAAGCTCGGCGGCACTTGCGTGAGTAACCGGCCCCCCCGCCCCGCGCGCCGCGCGCCTCTCTGTAGCGCTGCGCCCCGGCGCCCCGCTTTCTCCTCGCCCTTCGCGCAGCGGCGAGTCGCCTCTTTCCTGCAGCCACTCGCCGCTCCAGGCCCCGCAAACGACTTCTTGCGCTGTGCTTTCCGCGTTCCCGCCCTCATTTGAGATCGAGGTCGGCAGCCTGCAGGTTAAGGTGACAGAAATGTAAAGGACTTCCTTGTAGCGCCCCCCACCCCTCACCCCCCAAACTAAATCTTCGTCTGTTCCAGCCCGGCTGGCTTTGACAGAAGTCGTTGGTAGACAAATGTGAGCTGACTTAACTGCATCCTCACTCTTTGAGGTGGAAGAGTATTGGATTCCATGCTTGATTTCACCTGGTCCATGAAACCTAAAAATGCATGGTGAAAATTGCACCTGGTTTGTGTGTATGTGGCAGGGAGGGAAAAGAAGGGCTCGGGTAAAATGTCCTGGAGGAATGCGGGTCCTGCTTTCCTCCTTTTCATTTCAAGGGCAGAATGATTTACAGTGGTGGTTCTCTTCCCTTGGTTGCACATTGAGGAGCTGAAAAAATTCTAGTGCCCTGGTGGAGCCTCAGCTATGGGGGGTGGGGGAGATGGTTTAGAGGCTCCACAGTGATTCTGAATTGCAGACAAGGTTGAGAAGCACGGACTATAGGTTGCCTTGATGTACGACTTACTATTAAGTGAATTCTCAGACCTTTTGCTTTTGTCTGTCTTGTTTTGGTTTGTCTGGCCTCCTCTGCCCCCCAAAAAGTCCTGTGATTGAGAAACGTCGTCACATTAAAAAATAAATTTTGTTTCCGAGTTACTGGTGTGATCTTTCACAAGACTTGGGTGAGGTATTTATTGTTGATATTAAAATGCTGTATTAGACTAATTTGAGATTTGGGAATAAGTTTACTAAATTCCTTTGTAGGCTTTAAATTACACTAAATTGGGAACGCCTTTAGAACAGGGATGGGTTCCTGGATTTATGCACCTCTCATCACCTTCACAAAATACCTTGCTCAATAATCTTGGGTGAAATGAATGAAACTCAAAACTGACAGCTATGAAAGGGCTGACTCCATTGTCCAATGCTCAGTTTTCAAGTTCAGAATGTGATGGCAATGAGGAAATGAAACTCCTTGTTGATTATCAACCCTGCACCTTGACTGCTTAGCTAGAAAGATTCTATTGGAAGTCTGTCTCTGCAGAAACTAGATTGGACAGTTGGTGACTCTCTGGACAGTAGGTGAGAGCACTTGCTAAGTGCTCATCTTTGTACTTCTGTTTTTCTGTTTCCTCCTTCCCCATTTATGTCATAATCACCTTGTGGCATCTGTAGTCATTGGCTGCATCAGTATTTTTTAATATATATTTTATTTTTATTATTTATTTTTTAAAGATTTATTTTTATTTATGCATACAAGAAGTGGGTTGTAGGCTAGAGATGCTGGCCGTGTGTGTGTGTGTGTGTGTGTGTGTGTGTGTGTGTGAGAGAGAGAGAGAGAGGACTCACCAGAGACAGAGTGGGGGGGGAGCAGAACAGGCAGATCTACTAAAATATACTGCTGAGGGGAGCAGCAGGCAAGGCAGGAGAGGTCTGTCTTACCATGTGGGTTAGCTCCCTAGCTGGGCATCGAACTCATACTCAACTCGAACTCATAGCAGTGGCTGGTTATAGCTTGATAGGGCTGACTTAAACCCCTGTGCCACCAGGGAAGCCCCTATATACATTTTAAAAGGACAGGTTTATTCAGAAAAAGGAGAAAGAAAGAGACACCTACATAGTCACAGGTGGGCAACAGGGCTGTCTCTGCTTGCACCAGTAGTAATCAAGAAGGGCCTGCCCTGTCTTCAGGTTCCTGTTGGGTCTGGGGATACATTAGATAAACGCCTTCTGAGAGGAAGCTGAAGGACAGCTCAGCACAGTCAGACATTACTGTTGTCTTGCAGTGTGCTTGACTTGCTTATCCATGCTACTGGAACAACTTTTATTTTTCTGTGAGCAATGATAAAATTGAGGAAATCAGCTACCTAACATTTTTATGACTTGGGTTCTCGTCACAGTGACTTTTGGAATTACAGGGAAGGGTGTAGGTATATGTTGAATATCATAAAAGTTACAACCGATTGATAAGACATGAATTTTGATTTGTTATCAGTACTATCCACAGTTGCAGTAATACATTTATATGCAGTAATTTTTGTACATGTTTTCATTTCTTGTATTTCTAGTGCTCAGTATTTGGATTGAGGCTGAGAGATAGGGTAGATACAAACACTTGTAACACGAAGATCTTGGCACTCAATTGTAATAGAGAGCAAAATGTAGACTGTAGTCTGTATTAATTGCATCAGTTACTAGTTGAAAAAGAGAGTTGGAATTATCTCTGCATGGGCACCATGATATGGATTTTTATAGGAGATAGTATGTTTATGAACTTAAACAGAAGAATTATCAGTTTTTGACAGGGTAGGGTCAGGGGTAAAGGCATTGAAGTGGGGTATGTTGTATAATGGAATTTCACTGGAGCAGAGCATTTCTTATAGAAATGAGATGGGAAGCTGATGGATAGGTAGTTAAAAGAAAAGTGTAGCTTCTGAAAGCACAGTGAACTGTAGAAATATTTTGAGCAGAAGAGTAATGACACAATAAAAGTGAATTTGTGCCCGGGGTACTGTTGAGAGCTGCCCCTTGGGGAAGTCAGAAGTTTTGTTATTATTAACTCTCCAATTTTTTTTCTAAATAAATATATTAATTCTGAAGCTTCGTAAAATTTTTAAATTGCCATGGATGAACTCACACAGAATGTTTAAATTAGAATCTTACTCTATCGGTGGTTATTTCCAGGTAGTAGGATTATGTTTTGTTTTTGTTTATATTTGCTTGCTCATTATTTTACATGCCAGTTACATAGGTACTTTTTTTTTTTTTTAAAGATTTATTTTATTTATTTATACAAGCACTGCGCACAGTCAGAAGCGCAGGAGGGTGAGAGAATTCACCAGAGCCAGAGGGGAGAGCAGAGCAGGCAGAAGGACTGAAGCACACTGCTGAGGGGAGCAGCGGGCGGCAGGAGAGGTCTGCGCGCCATGTGGGACCCTCCTCTGGTGGCCAGGGGAGCAGCCGGGGATCGAACTGGGCTGCAGAGGCTGCGGGCAGCTTCACAACCCAGTGCTCAACCGCTGTGCCACCGGGGAGGCCCAACATAGGTACTTTTTTAGATGCTGGAGCACAGCCGCAAACAAAGCAAATAAAATTCCTGTCCTCTGGAGCTTACATTTGTAGTTGTTATCTGTAGTTTCTAAATTTTCCGTGTATCATTTTGTAACAAATAAAAATACAAGTTTTTAATTTTTTGCTTAAAACCTTCCTCCATACAAGTTTAGAGTCATGGAATGGTAGAGCTTGACCTGATTTTGGAAATCCATTAATCCATTGTGACTATTTTGTTTGTTTGTTTTTTAAGTGGGAATGTGAGCTTGTTGACTTTTAAAAAGTTTATCATTTTTAACAAAAATGGTGTTTTAATAAAATGTAGGAAGTTTATACCTGACAGTAAAGGGTAGTCCTTTAAGTTGAATTCTGTTAGGTTTTTGAAACAGGTACTACGTGGGACCCCTTTATCATTTTAAGAAGTGGGCTTGGGAATCTTCACAGGAATTTGTGTTGTTTTAGTCCCGCACTCTCATTTACCAAGGAACAAATTGTTTGTCAGTTAAAATGTAACTGAAAATAAACTAAGTGTGGGGGGAAAAAACAAACCTGGGAATTGGCAGTACACCTATCAGAAACCATGGTTTTGGTGTAATTGTATGGAGTAATCTGTGAATATTTTTTTTAAGCATTGGCCTCAACTACGGGGCAGAAATCTTTTCCTTGCTTCTTAGCATCAGCCATCATTTACTTTAAAAACACTTGGTGATGGGTCAACTTTATGGGTCTTCACCCTGGAGCTTTTGATTTAGTAGGTCTGGGCTGAAGCCCCAGCAGATGTATTTTTAAAGAGCTCTATTCTTATTCTTGTGTGCATGAACCAGATACAATGCCCATGGCTTCGTGGGAAGCAGGGGCTATGTGAAGACTTTCCTGGTTCAGGAGAGAGTAGGGGGGCACCTTTACAATGGGAAATTTATATTCTGTTCTTAGGTACAATGGGGAAGACAGAGTTCCTCCTGTCTGCTGTTTCTTAATTACCTTCAGCTCAAAATAATCCTTATGCCAAAGGGATGGCACATCCTGACCCCCTTCGGTCCAAAGTAGAAGTAACAGGGACATAACTACTACTAAACTTGATAGTCTTTGGATCAGGGAAATAAATGTAGTTATTTGGTATCAGGTTCCATGTCAAAAATAGGAAACTGAAAGAAATCATTTATTTAAGATAAGGAATCTTATGTTTAAGGAATTTCTCAGAGGAGTAAAAAGTACATGAGATGATCTTTGATTTTGTTTTTGGAGTCTCAAAAAGCTAAATATAGCACTTCTCTTGATCAAAAGTAGATTAAGAAGAAATGCAAAGAATGCTCAAAGCCACATGTGAATTAGAGCTTTGTCTCTGCAGTTCAGGTCTGCCTACGCAGAGGTGGGAAGTGTCAGCTTGAGGAGAAGTTCTTTCTGATGTACTGCTCCCTTTGCCCCAGGGCCTGTGGGAGCACATGTTCCCATATCTTGCTGAGTGTACTGATTCTCTGATACAGAGTATCCACCTGCTTATCTCATAGTGTGCAGTTCTGCCAATGAGGATGGGGCAGTAAGTATTGATCACCATTTTTTTTTTTTAAATTGAGGTATAATTGACAGTATAATATGGTATTGGTTTCAAGTGTACAGCATCATGATTCAATATTTATATTGTGAAATAATCTCAATAAATCTGGTAACATTTGTAATCAGATATAGCAGCAAGCTTTTTTTCCCTGTGATGAGAACTTTTAAGATCTATTTTTAAATATAGTCACCACACTGTACATTACATTCCCATGACTTAGTTATTTTATAATTGGAATTTTCTACTGAATAAAAACATTCTTGGTCGTCAATGTCTCCGTGAACTCTACTGCACAGGTACAATTGGAGAAGCTGACACGGAGAGGTTAGGGTTTTGAAAGAACAATATGCTGCTCAGTAGACTGTTTATTTAAGCAGGAAACAATTACTTGGCTATAAGTAAATTGTAATCTAGCTTGGAGGTAATAGCATATTTTTGATATTATGATGTATATATTCCCATAAGGCTGAATATGCTTTTTTCTTTTATTTTGGTAAGGAGTGTGTGAGAGAGTGTGTGAGTGTGTGTGTGTGTGTGTGTGTGTGTGTGTGTGTGTGTGTGTAGAAAAACTGGGGTATAGGCCAGAGGTACGAAGGTGGGGTGGGATGAGAGAACTCACCAGAGGCAGAATGGGGAGTAGAACAGGCATATTTACTGAAATACACTGCTAAGGGGAGCAGAGGGGAGACAGGAGAGGTCTTCTGTGCTATATGTGGGTTAGCTCCCTGATCAGAGATGGAACTCAGGCTATTGTCCTGACAGTGCTGAGACTTAACCCCTAGGCCGCCAGGTAAGAACACTTAACATGAGTTCTAGGCTCAACACATTTTTAAGTATATAGTACACATTGTTGACTTCAAGTACAATGTTGTACAGCAGATCTCTAGAACTTAGTGATTCTGTCTAGATGAAATATTGTGCCTGTTGATTAATAACTCTCCATTTCCCCTGCCCTCCAGTCCCTGGCACCCACCATTCCATTCTGTGATTTTATGAATTTGACTACTTTAGATACCTCATCTAAGTGGAATCTGGCAGTATTTTTTTTTCTGTGAATGGTTTATTTCACGTACTTTGTCATAATGTCCCATTCTTGAACTTACGTTTTTCAATATACATTTACTTAAAGGAACTCTGAAGTTCCTTCAGTATTGATGGTTAACCTTCAAAAATAGAAAATATCTTATTTTGTTTCCTGCATTCAGAGTTTTCATAAAATGCAGCACATCTATATTCATAAGTGCCAAATAAGAGTGATCAGAAAGGGTAAGTCTAGTTGAAATAGGTTGACATTGGTTTTCTTGTTGATTGATTTTTTGTACCAATCTGAGTGATGAGGTTTGGGGAGTGGGGTTCTTGGGTCCCTCTGAGAGAGAATTTGGCAGAGTCTCCCATTCAGTGGCACATATCAAAATTATTAAGAAACGAAGATGCCTGTTCAGACACAGGACAGTACTCTTAAAAGACAAGAGGTGTCTTTTGGAAGGGGCAAATTGATTAAGAGAAAAGAGATTTGCATTAACATATACGGGCAGTCTAAATGGGTTGCATTTTGTGTCTTTATATATTATTGTTCTTTGATGGAATTACTTTATGGAATTTACTGCTTTGAGGTCAGGTTGGGTAGATTTTCCCCTGATAAGCCTTTTTGCCCACACCTCTGGTTTTTGACCTTGTAAAAATGTCCATTGTAAATTTTCTACTCTAAGCTTTTACCATTAGCATAATATTACTTTGCCATCAGCCTCAGAACCCACTAAGTCTGTAGCACCAGAAAGAGAAAAGTCTGCTTCTACATCCCTCAGAGCTTCTAATTTTCATAAACCAAGATTTGAACAAGTAACAACAGAGAATCTTTTCTTGTAGAGTAGAATTGAAGAAATTTTGTGGACGTATTAATAACCTTTGGCTTTTGTAAGTATATTCTAGTCAGTTATTACTAATAACCACTTGCTCACTGAGTGTTGCAACATTAGAGATTAAATAGGATTAAATAGGGAACCTAAATCTTTTTCTTTTCAAGGTGGTAGATAGCTCAGTGCCCAGCCTGGGAGACAAGTTTTCTTTGTGGTCAGGTGAAGTAACCAACCACATTGGATAGAATTATCTCAATAATTGCACTGTCCAGATCATTGGGGGGGGGGGTGGCTGGAAGAGGGCAGAAGTTAGGGGGCCTGAACCACTGCTTTAAGCATCAGATAGAAGAGAAATGACAGTTCAAAAGAGAGCCGTTCAGCTTGTCTCAACTATTTCTGGGTCTTGCTGGATGCCCCGAGGTAACAGTTTTTTTAAATTTCACAATATCTGGGGCTGGGAGTCTTACATTAATCTAATATTGTGTTTAACTAATTATTGAGTCTAAACAACCTTAGTTCCAACCTTTCTAGTTTGTTTTTTTTAATTGAGGTAACATTGGTTTGCAATACTATGTATCATTCAGTTCCAATCTTTTTTTATGTTTATTCATTTTTTTTAAGATTTATTTATTTATTTATACAAGCACTGGGGTGCAGTCAGAAGCGTGGGAGGGTGAGAGAATGCACCAGAGCCAGAGCAGAACAGGCAGACTGACAAAGTACACTGCTGAGGGGAGCAGTGGGTGGCAGGAGAGGTCTGCTTGCCATGTGGGACCCTCAACCGGTGGCCGGGGATTGAACCGGTGCTGCAGAGGCTGCAGGCAACTTCGCAGCCCAGCACTCAACTGCTGTGCCACTGGGGAGACCCCAGTTCCAGCCTTTCTTAATACCTCTTGTATCAGCGTATTTTCTTCCTTTAAATTATGCTTTACACAGAATTATCTCTCCTGTGTCTTTTTGGGCTAAACCTTATCTGAAATTTGGTAAGGTAAAGGCAGGAATGCTGAATGTTTTGTTAGCACACAATAAGGGATCACCCATATATCCCTAACTTTTAAGGGGTACACTCTGAAAGGGATTCACCCATCTTTGCACACAAAGGCCAAAAAAAGCATATCTTGGCATAAATTATTTTTAATAGAATTAGTGTGCATAGGGCAAGAGAGACATAGTTAGTCCACACATAACTGTAAGGAAGAAAGGACATAACTAGTAAAACTCAGAAAATTATCCATCCCCTCATGGGCAAATGCCCAGCCAAACAGGCTTGACTCAGAGCCACTGAGGCCTAAAACCTTGTCACAGGCCTAAGACACCAGCTGGCAAGGAACCACAAGAAAAGAATTAGGCAAGTCCTAGAGAGAAGGGGCAGAGGAGAGAGAGAAAACGGGAAATATAAGATATAATCCAACATGAAGTCAAGACGAAAGCAGCCTCTCTCTTCCACATCTCCTCCAAGTCTCCAGCGTGCAGATGAACCCAGACAATCAATGTAGCATAAACCCACATGTGTTTAATTATCTGCCAAGCATGGCTACTTAACTCCACCCCTGGTTCCCACAGCTCCCCCATTCTAGATGTCAAGCTCTTGGTATACCAGGAGTTGTATCCTTGGCTCCTGAGATCTCTTCGGCATGGAGATGGGGGTGTAGTCTGTAAAATTGTCAGAGTGTGGAATTCATTTAGGATGTCATTGAAGGATTCAGAGTTTACTCCTTATTCCAACAGTTTAATATGTGCCAGCTTATGCTATTGTGATTTATAATAAGAAATATGTATTTGGCTTTCTTCCCCATTCCTGGCTCAGCGCTACTTAAACGTTTGGAATTTCCAAAGCGATAAAAGTACTAAAGGTATCTTAGTGTTTACAACAAACCCCTTTCAACCAGACTGGAGTTTATGTTACTGAGATTACTTTTGGGAAGAACCTAAAAATAGGGACTGGTTACCAGGGAAACCCAACCTGAGATTAGAAAGGTTAGAGTATCACTCTCACTACTCTGATCTGGGAAGGGACTGGAAGTTGAGTCAATTGCCAACTGGGGGTCTCCCTGGTAGTGCAACGGATTAAGTCTCAGCACTATGAAGCTATCACAAGCCACAGCAGCACTATCCCCGGCCAGGGAGCTAACCCACATGGCCCAGTGGACCACTCCTGTCTCTCAGCAGTGTATTTCAGTCAGTCTACCTGTTCTGCGCCCCACTCTGTCTCTGGTGAATCCTCTTACCCATTCCTCTGCCACTCCCCCACCCCCACACACCTCTGGCTTACACCCCAGCTCTTGTATGCATTAAAAAAAATCGCCAACTGGTAATGATTTAATCACTTAGGACTTTGTAATGAAGCCTTTGTAGAAACCCAAAAGGATGGGGTTCAGAGATCTAGGTTGGTGAACATTCTGAGAGAGTGGTGTGGGAGCTCTTCACTCTTCCCACTTAGATACTGTGTCCTGGGCTGTTCCATGTGGCTCTTCCAGACTAATATCCCATTATAATAAACTGGTAATCTAGTAGGCAAAATGTTTCTCAGTTCTGTAAGGTGATCTAACATGTTAATCATATCCAAGGTAAGGATCACTTGAACCTCTGTAACCAATAGGTCAAAACCACAGGTATGGGATCTGATGTTGTTTCACTGAAGTATCAGCTTGGTAATGACTAATTATCCTTTTCTTCCCTTTCCAGTCAGAGAGGCAGCTGGTAATCTCATGTGTTGTACTGGAGTGTAAGTAACTAGGTTTCTAAAACTAGCTGTAGCCTCCTTCCTTAGAATTGACTCTTGTCATCCGTGTCCATAACTGTTAAATATGTGAGGCTGAGAAATAGCATATCCTCTGCTTCGCTTTTTCAGACACAAGGACAGTCTAGGTAGAAAGTCATAAATTATTCTAATTGCTAATATAAAGCACTTTCTGAATGGGAAATACTTGTAATTATACTTGTAATGTTACTATAAGTGTTAATTCCTTTATTTTATTAGGCTTGAATTCCACACTCAGCATTCTGAGTCCTGCTTCTGTTGCCTTATGAATCCATACTGTAGCATAATCGTATAAAAAATCCAAGTCCACAACTAGACAGTGTGACTCATCTCTTTCTGGAAAAAAAATCCCAAATGACTGATAACCTGAGCCTGTGTAGAAACGTATTCCACTGCTTTGTATTTCCTATGTGCCAAATAGTGGGATTATAATGGCATTGCCCCAGGTATGTTATTAGCAATTAGAATTTGAAACTACTAGAAGAATAGAAGGATATAGTACAATAGATGAATAAGATTCCCTCATTCAAACAACCTCAGTCTAATGAAATTTGGGCAATGTACTGCAAGCTCTCAGTTAACTTTTTTTTTGTAATGCAAATGTCTGACTCAAACTTGCTAAGGCATCCATCTACTAGGGGCATCCACTTCAAAGAGGCCTTGGCTCAAACACATGACCAGCCATATGACTAGATTTATGAATATATAGAGATGCAAATTGAAACATGGAATACATGTGGTTCTGCAAATTTCTTTTTATCCCTTAATATTGTATGTTTTAGAACGGCTCATAACAGTACATAGAAATCTGTTTTATTCTTTAAAATGGCTGCAGAGTATTATATAGTTTAAATGTATAGTAATCTCTCTACAATGATACTCCCTACTGACTCATTTCTAGTCATTCGCTGTGACAGTGCTGCAAGGAGTATCCTTCCTTAGACATGAATCTTTGGGCATCTGAGCATAATAGCATAACATATCCTATTATAGGATATATTCCTAATTGTAGAATTGCTGGAATAAATCGTGTGTGCTTTCTAACACTGGCATACTTGATCCTTTCTACTGGATCATGAATGAAATGAAATTAATGAGTTGAAAATACTTAATTTTGATTATCTATCATCTGTAATTTTTTCAAGACTTTTTAAAATTTACTTTTGTATAGAATAACTGGGGTGTAGGCCAGAGGTGGGGGGTGGTGAGAGGATTCACCAGACAGTGGGGAGCAGAAGAGGCAGATCTTCCTAAATACACCGCTAAGGGGAGCAGCAGGTGAGACAGGAGAGGTCTGCTGTGCCATATGTGGGTTAGCTCCCTGCTTGGGGAATGAACTCAGGCCAGAGTGTTGATAGCACTGAGACTTAACCCCTAGGCTGCCAGGAAGGCCCTCGCCTTTAATTTTGAAAAATTTTTTTACATATAGGGCCTCCCCAGTGGCACAGCGGGTTGAGCGCAGCACTGTGAAGCTGTCCGCAGCCTCTGCAGCACGGGTTTGATTCCTGGTCAGCCAGGGGATTCCCACATAGTGTGGCAGACCTTTCCTGTTGCGCCCGCTGTTCCCCTCAGCAGTGTATTTCGGTCATCTCCCTGTTCTGCTCCCCACTCTGTCTCAGGTGAATCCTCTCACCCTCCTGTGCCCAGCTCTTATATAAAAAATAAATAAATCATTAAAGAAAAAAGAACATTTTTTACATATATATGTTATATCATTCTTCCTTTTTGTAGCATGCATGCTTTCTCCTCTCAGGTATAGTCCCCAGAAAATTCCCGCCACCAGTTTATCCATGCATCATCACCATAGTCCCTTGTGTTCCTCCCTCCCCTGTTTTGATCCCTCTCCGTCCTCCTCCTCTGCAGAGGGTCTCTGATTAATAGTTGCCTGTCTTCACCTTTAATTTTCTAATGCAGTTTTCTATGGAGTGTTTATGGTTTTCACTGTTGCATAAATATTTTTTTACATAATAGCTAATAGTAGGGAAAATTATTTTACCAAGTAAGTGTTTAGACATGACATGATCTCTTTCTGCATTTAGCTTTTCTATATTTTAGGTTACTTTTTGAGACTAACTGCTTCAAAGTAATCATAAATCATAGTTATTTTATGAGATCTAGCATTTCCTCAAGTTTTCTTGCTATCGTTGACAAGCATCCTAAGTTCTATGCTATGTACCTTGTATTTGTGGACTTTCGATAAATATTCACCAGTACGTAAACATTCATTTAGCAACCAAATGGACTATAAGATGTACAGGTGATTTTTGCTTTTTAAGTCTTACAACAATGTTGTAGTGAACAAGACACATCATCAACACTTCCAGTAAGTATTTATAAGGTTTAAGTACATCTGAAATACACATTACATGTCCAGTCTCTAGCACTAAAGGGCCTGTAGTTAGTTAGCTTTTCAATCTAGTTTTCCTTCTGTAACCACTTTCTCTGCTAGGTTACACCCAGTGGTTACCATTTGATCAAGTGGGAATCTTCACCTAAAGCAATTGTCATCAGTTTTACTCTTAACCTAGCAGCTCCCCCACCCCACAAGGTAGAAATTTTAGGACCAGATCAAAAGGAAATAAATGAAAACTTGTATGTAAACATATGCATTATAGCTTGCCTACAGGGATCCTTGGTAGACTAATTTCTTTAGTCTAGCAGGTATGAATATTATTTTTCCTAAGCAGTTGGTTAGTTTTGATGTGAAATGTTAAAATTATTTCTCTTTTCCTTTATGTATTGGCTGTTAGAAGACTGAGTCAAATTTGTGACTTCTCTGTAGCAATTATATAGAACTGCATAGCATGGATGAACCTTACTGCCTGCCTCATTGTTGTCCTAAAGAATCACATAGATTTTGCACTAGGGTGTTTTACCCAGCACATGCCATAGTGGGTTTCCAGGACTTCAGCTGGTGGGTTTTGATCTCTGTGCTGCTGTCCTCCCCGGCTTCTTCCCTAGCTGCTGTGTGTGTGTAGGCTTCTGCTACTTCCTGACTGTAACATCCCTGTGGTGCTTCTCTTGACACACTGTTGATGACTAAAATTGTTTGCCTTATCACATAAAAAAAATTTAGATCTTTCCTAACATTGTAATAGAAAAAAGGAGGTAACTACAGATGGTAACTTAGAACTCAAGGACATATGGGTTGATGCTTGGACTTCATTTCTTATATGTTTGTAAGTTTGATGGTTTGGGTTTAATAATCTTAAAACATGTCCTTTTCTATTTTTTTCCCCAGGTGAATGTTGGATGTGTACCCAAAAAGGTAGAATTTTTATTTCTTACTCCTTTTACATTCCTTTTACATCTGGTAAATCATGGTCAAAATAATGCTGTTTCCAAGTGTATCCTTTAAAAACCCTTTTCGAAAAATTACAAAAGTAAAAGTGATTTACACAATAGGATATTTAATTTTAATAACACTACGCAGCCTGAAGCTGGGCAGTTTCTGAGACTGACTTAGCACTCAAGGATATTAGAAAGCACCCTTATTTCTCTCCATCTCTCCATTCTGATCTACCACATATATGATATTAGCAGTAACCCCACCACCGCCACCCCAGTGGTTCCAGGAGACCACTGGGTCTCACCCAGCAACCTCTATAGGTTGCTTTAGATTCTGGTCAGGACTGAATTATTCCTGTAGGAGAGACTTGAGGAAGGGAAGGATTGCTAGAGAGATAACCACAGAAACACTAACTCCTGGACACTAACTACATCCTGTATCCAGAAGAAATTCATCCTGGCCGTTCACCGTGTGCTATATTCTCATCCGTGACAAAGCTCCTATAGACGCATAGTGGGTAGTTATTCAGGAATGGAACACAGTATCTGGTCTCAAATTTCTGATGGGCTGAAAGGAACAAAATATCTAGTAATGGCATAGATAGCTTTCTATATGGGATGACTCTTCCTCAGTAGGGAACTCTAGCCAGGAAATAAGAAAGTTTTCAAGCAACTCTCAGCGGAAATGCTGGTATGAAAGAGACCAGGTGGATAGTGTTTGCAGATGGAAGCATCTCCCACAGACAGCTCTGCTTAACTGCCTACAATGCTGCTCCGATGTGTCTCTGAATCAGTTTTTCCTGGGGAGACTAGAATTGTTTTTCTTCCAGAAAGATTTTTTTTAAGATTTATTTATTTATTTATACAAGAACCGCAGCCCAGCACTCAACTGCTGCGCCACCAGGGAGGCCCTAGAAAGATGTTTTATGGGTTTTTTTGTTTGTTTGTTTTATTTTGTGGTAGTTTTTGTTTTAAAACAAAGAAAGCTATGTTGATTCATGTTAAAATGAATGAATGATTGATGTTAAAATCTATGAATGATTCATGTTAAAATCTCATGTCTTATGACTGGGTATCTAGTGGTCACTCTAAGACTGAGTTTCTCAAGTTGCTTGAATGACATTTGTGATTATAGTTTTGGGTAACTTTGTGGTAAGCAGTCTTGATAGAACTATATACTTAGGTCTTAGTCCCCATCTTTGCTGCTCAGTATTTCAAGTTTTTGGTACCCTCAGGAGAGATCAGACAGACTAGTGAATTGATTACCCAACTACAAAGAAATTGTTTTATAAAACAATACATTGATTGATTAGGGTGAGTGAGATTATATCTGGACCAATTAGGAATGGTTATCTGTACAGAGTAGCTTTTTCACAATAGGGAAACCCAGATGGTAAATCAAATTATGAATAGAATCTTAACTATTTCCATTCACTCCTTTAGCAGCAAAGATTCTCTCTGCCACTATAGTGGTTTTGGTTTCAATATCTGTCACAATGAATGAACTTAAATTCACCTTTTTTTTTGTTTGTTTAAAGATTTTGTTTATTTTTGCATAGAAGAATGGGGATGCAGGCCAGAGGTGCAGGGGGTGAGAGGATTCACCGGACACAGAGTGGGGAGCAGAATAGGCAGATTGACTGAAAAATACTGCTGAGGGAAGCCGCAGGCGAAACAGGAGAGGTCTGCTGCACCATGTGGGTGGCTCCCTGGCTGGGATTGAACTCAGGCTCTGGTCGTGGGCATTCACGGTGGTAGCACTGAGACTTAATCCTTAGGCCACCAGGGAGGCCCTTAAATTTCACCTTTGACAAAGTGAAAGAGATGGCAACTCTTATTTCTGAAACTGCAGCTTGTTTATACTTGCAAGTAATTTTATTCCTTATTTGAATGTACTTTCAAATTATGTTATAATCCAAAAATACAACTCTTTGTTACTGAGATTGCATTTTAAATTGGCAGCTTATTTTGTGGCGTGTAAGCAAATATTCTACTCTCACCAGAGACACACCTTGAATTTAATTCCCTAAAGGTTTTCTGTAATCTGTTCCCTAGTCTAGGTAATTTGTTTATTTTAGGAAATTTTTCTGGGATGGTTTTCTTCAGTTGTTTTCTTTCCTTTTACTCCTGGAATTTGGAATCTGTTCTACTTGGAAGCATGCAGTTGTAGATATATGAATTATATAAATAGTTCTAAGGTGCTTTCCATAGTTTAATCCAGTTATAATAGTAAATATGGCCTTGATTGGTGCACCATCTTTATTTTAAAATACCTTCTGGTTAATAGTGCATAGTAGCATGATTTTGTAATATTTTGTTCCCATATATTGTGTTTTACTTAGTCCTTTCATTCTTAACACTTATGCTGGACATTTACCTTTTATTTTTGTAGAACTCTACTGATTTCACAGTGCTTTTGCATTCTTGAAGATCAGTTAATAATTCCTCTTACTTTGTAGAAGAATAGACCTAAGCCTAGAAACTTCTCCCCCCACCCGCCCCCCAAAAGTGTAGAGTGAAGCAACAGTAGAGAAGGAACTAGACATGATTAGGTGTAAACCTAAAAGCCCAAAGCAGTTCATATCGAGACACCCTCTAAAGAGGGTGTTAATTACTATAATGATATAAATTGGAAATAAATATGGGATATCTCATGATGATATGAGACATACTGAAGTTTCCTAAAATAACTATGTCATATTTACAAATTTTTCATATGCATTGATAAAACAAAGAGTCTAGCAGATAAAATGTTTTATTCTATGTTTTATGAATTTCACCTCAATTAAAAAAAACAAACTAGCAGAGTTGTTAATTTATTCATCTTTAGGCATAAAGGCAGAAATATACAAAGAAGGCATCCGAGGCTTCTCAAAAAGGAATCTTGAGCTTATCTGGCAAAGAAGATGGTAGTTTGTCATCTAGAGTTCTGAGTATTGATGTGAGTTCAGTAATGATGATCAGTTGGTATAAAAGGTCTTCACAGATTATATGCTACATTTCCCAAAACATGCATCAAACTTCTGACTTCCAGATGTCTAATTGCACACATCCTTACAAGGACATGTTTGTAGCTACTGCACACATAATGGGAATTCATTTAATAATTTCCTTTTGAGCCACTTTGTTGTGAAATACAGATGAAATTCAGTTTCCAAGAACTAATCACAAAAGCAGTGCTTAAAAAAATCTGGGACTTTCAAAAAGAGAACGTAAGCAACAATAAATGTAATTAAAATAATAATTTTAATGGAAGGACTTTGAGGCTTGTAACATCCTCCTTTTATAGACTTTAACAGTGGAAGTAATTTCCCCCAACTTTGGGAAATCTTGCTATAAAATCTATCTGGCCATGTTATTGAACTTTCTCTTTTAAAATGTTTAGTTTTGTTTTGAATTTAAGGCTAAGAATTTTTACCTGCAATTATATAGTACCCTTTCGTGCATGATTTCTGTTTTCCCCCAGGGCACATTGCTACTGTTGTTCACATTTATTTATTTGTCTTTTACAGGTGATGTGGAACGCAGCTGTCCATTCTGAATTCATGCATGATCATGTTGACTATGGCTTCCAAAGTTGTGAGAGTAAATTCAATTGGCGGTAAGTGTGTTAGTGCCCAGTATGTTAAAAATAATTTGTAAATATTTGTAAGAAATATTTTTCTCTCATAATTAAACTGAACCATAAGCTTTTCTGAGAGTGCTGTTATTGTACAATATATATAATATAAACTTGTGTAAGTTATGTATGTGCTTATGGTCTTCGTTGTGGTGATGGTTCCACAGGTGAAAACTTATCTCCAAACTCACTTGGTTGTTTACATTAAATATTGCAGCGTTTTGTCTGTCAATCATACTTCAGTAATGTGGTTTATGACAATATACATACACCCCATAAAAATTTCCATTCTAGCCATTTTCTATGTCTAATTCAGTGTTATTATTAAATATATGATATTTAATAAGGGTGCACACACGCTTGGCATTTTGCCACCATTACTACTATCCATTTCAAGAACTTTTCCACCATCCCAAACAGAACCTATGTGCCCATTAAATAATAATTCCTCATCTCCCCTCCCCTCAACCTCTGGTGCTTCCATCCTATTTCCTTTATGGATTTGTTTTTATGGATTTGTTTTTATGGATTTGTTTTATGGATTTGTTTTATGGATTTGTCTTTATGGATTTGTTTTTCCTAGGGTTCTTCATACAATGCTTGTCCTTTTATGCCTGTTTTAGTTTATTTAGCATGATGTTTTCATAGTTGATCCATGTGTGGCATGTATCCACATTTCGTTTATTTTTAAAGTTGAGTAATATTCCATTGTATTTATATACCATGTTTTTTCCAACCATTCTTCAATGGACTTTTGGATTGTTTCCATCTTTTGTTAATTGCACATAATACCACAATGAACATTGGTCTCCAAGTCCCTGCTTTCAATTCTTTTGGGTTTAAGAGAATTTGTGTCAAGAGTGGAATTGCTGGGTCATAGGGCAGTTTAATGTTTAGATTTTTTTTTAAGATTTATTTATTTATGCATACAAGAACTGGGGTACCGGCCAGAGGTGTGGGGTTGGGGGGGGGGTTTGAGAGGATTCACCAGAGACAGAATGAGGAACAGAACAGGTAGACTGACTGAAATACACTGCTGAGGGTAGCAGCGAGCAAGGCAGGAGAGGTCTGCTGTGCCATATTGCCCAGGGATCGAACTCGTGCTGCAATGGCTGCGGATAGCTTCATAGTGCTGAGACTCAACCTCTTGCACCACCAGGGGGGCCCCTAATGTTTAGCTTTTTAAGGAACTGCCATAAACTTCTTGAAGTTTAAATAATTTTAGCAAATCCATTTATTCAGAAAATATTATCGAGTGATGACCACATAGTAGGCACTGTGCCAAAACAGTTCTCCTTATCTTCTGTGCAGACAAAAATTTACATGTCATGGAAGCCCACTGAGCAGTTCTCCATGGGATAGAATAGGGGTTCTATAGATGTGGGAAGGCAAATGGACATGGGAAGGGGCACCTGTCTTCAAAGACATTCACTCACTGGGGTTCTTGCTGACAGTCTGGTGTTCTCTACTCAGCGGTGTTCAGGGTCAGAGCACCCTGAACTCATTACTCAACTGAAAGAGGCAAATCTTGTTTCTCAGGACTGACTCAGGTTTCATTGCAGCATTATAAAGGAAAAGCGGGATGCCTATGTAAGCCGCCTGAACACCATCTATCAAAATAATCTAACCAAGGTGAGTGTGCTGAGTTTTGGACTTTGAGAAGGAGTTGTTCTTGCTGGAATATGCTTCCACATCTGGCTAGACTAGAATGTAGCCTATGAATGTAGCTCTTGTTTCTTTTATTTCTTTTACTATTAGTGATTTTGAGATTACCTATCAGCAGAAAGTCTTACCTAAGTATTAATTGTCAAAGTTCTGCAAAAACTCAAACATCAGAGTATTTGGCATTAGCAAACAAAAAGAATCCTCAGCACAGAAATGGAAAGATCTAAAAAGTTGCAGTAGATAGTTTTTTCTTTTTCTTTTTTTTTTTTACTCTTAAAAACAGGCTAATGTTATGACTCCTTCTTCAGTCCCACATAGATATCATCCATGGCCATGCAGCTTTCACATGTGATCCCAAACCCACAGTAGAGGTCAATGGGAAAAAATACACTGCTCCGCACATCCTGATTGCCACAGGTGGTATGCCCTCCTATCCTCAGGAGAGCCAGATCCCTGGTGAGTTTTCCAAAGGTTTAGCCTAATTAATAACAGTCAGAGGAGTTTACCGTTGTTTTCTTATATATTTTTTAAGATTTATTTATTTATGCATACAAGAACTGGGATGTAAGCCAGAGGTGTGGGGGGTGAGAGGATTTACCAGAGAGACTGGATCCACTGAAATACACTGCTGAGGGGAGCAGCAGGTGAGGCAGGAGAGGTCTGCTGTGCCATGTGGGTTAGCTCCCTGGCCCGCCAGCTGAACTCATGCTGTAGTGACTGGCACTAGCTTGATAGTACTGTCTTTAACCCCTATGCCACCAAGGAGGCCCCTACCATTGTTTTCTACTTTACAAACCATGCCAAGGGATCTGTGTATACCAGTTCATTCTTTTGGACAAGGCAATGAGAGAATAGCTCAGCAGAACCTAAATGTAATTGGCTTAAGTGGAGCCTAGTAAAAGGGCAAAGACAGACATTTCATCTAGCCGTGCCTGACATTTCATCTCAGGCATACATAGGTAACAGGAAGAATAATCCACAAGAGCCTCAACCTTTACTTCTCAGCATGATAGAGATTCTCTCTCGCATGTTTGTCAAATGGGTTGTTACGGGCCTCTCTGGTGGCATAAGGGGTTGAGACGCAATCTATGAAGCTATCTGCAGCCATTGCAGCATGAGTTCGATCCCCAGCCAGGGAGATATCCACAAGGCGCAGCAGACCTCTCCTCACTTGCCCGCTACTCCCCTCAGCAGTGTATTTCAGTCAGTCTGCCTGTTCTTTTCTCCACTCTGTCTCTGGTGAATCCTCTCACCCCCCCCCCCACACACACACTTCTGGCCTGTACCCCAGTTCTTGTATGCATAAATAAATAAATCTTTTTTAAAAATGGGTTGTTACAAGACATGTGATATCTTTATTAAGGGGATAGTGAAAGAAGGAATCACAATTGACAACTCAAGGCTTGGGATTCTTGGTGGAAGGTGGGCCTTTTAAGGGAAGTGGTAAATTTGAGAGAGGGATATGGTTTGGGAGATAAAAGATAATTCTATTCTAAATATGTTGAGTTTGATACTGAGTAGAATTACATAGTGGGATAGTTAGAAATATGCACCTGGAACATGAGGAGAAGGTCAAAGCCTGAACTACAAGTTGAGGAAGTTGATCAAAATTTTTGAACCAAAAAGCAGAGGCAAAGGCCAAGTTTGATCTAAAGGTAGGAAAGTGACAGAAAGCCAGCAAGGAGACTATTCAGTGAGAGCTGAGAAGATCTTAGATCCTCAGAGAAGTTTCATTGCTCCAATTTCTAGAGAGAAAATTAAAATGTTGACTCAGGGAAGATCTGGTTGGCATCTTCCCAAGTAGAGACTTCAACAAAATTTGTCAAAACAGAGAGTGTGATGACAAAGTATTTGGTTCTTGCATTAAATGTTGTGATTATTTTACAAGAGAAAGCTTGGTCTGTGTGATCTACATTGCATTTTCCTACATAGGTGCTAGCCTGGGAATAACCAGCGATGGATTTTTTCAACTGGAAGAATTGCCTAGGTAAGCTGATTTCCTTCGTGCCCTCAGTGTTCCATCTTCCTCAGTGTCTGCTGCTAACATTTCTTCTTCCTCACCTTCCCAGTCATTAGAAGTGGATATTTCCTGAATTCTGTTCTATTTTTAGGACCTTGGGTATCTCATCCACTAACACCTCTAAGTAAAGGATTCAAGTCTTTTGTGCCTTTGCAGAAATCTTCTTTTTTATTTTTTTTAAAGATTTATTTTTTATTTGTTTATACATACAAGAGCTGGGGTGTAGGCCAGAATTGTGGGGTGTCAGAGGATTCACCAGAGATAGAGTGGGGAGCAGAACAGGTGGATTGACTGAAATACACTGTTGCGGGGAGCAGTGGAACGAGACAGAGAGGTCTGCAGCACCATGTGGGTCAGCTCCCTGGCTGGGGATCGAGCTCGTGCTGCAGTGGCTGTGGATAGCATCATAGTGCTGATACTTAGCCCCTCGCACCACCAGGGAGACCCTGCAGAAATTTTAGAACCAGAATCAAATACAGAGTGGTTTTGAAGAATTAACAGTAAAGTCCAAAAACTGTCCTTTTTCTTGAACCTGGGACAGCATCAATTAATACTGTGTCTGAAGTAATTGATTCTGGTTTTCAAAGCAATTCATGCAGAGGCATCTTGATAAATGAAGGCTCTTCAGACTCACACAAATAGAGTTTTTCTCATTGTCCTTTCTGTGTGTTTGCTCAAACAGCCTTAGTAAAATTCTTTCATAGATTTATATGTGGAAAGAGAAAAAAGATAATGAGAAAGATTATTTTTGTAATTCGAGGGAGCTGCCTACTGCATGCTTTTTAGGTTAAAGGGATTTTCTTTTCACTCATGATAAAAGATGATACCTCTGAATTGGAGGAGGGACACTGTTAGCCTTTGTTGCTTGGTGAGTAACACTCACTCTGGAGCCATTATTGCTCTGGAGCCATTATTGCTCAACTCTACTGCTCACTTGGCAGATATTGTTAATGCAATTTGAGGTCTTAATCCTGTGCTTTCCGAAAGACCTTCATGAAGGGTGACTCATAATCCATGCTCATACCTTTACCTTAAATCACTAGGAGCCGCCGGGCGTGGTGGCGCGCGCCTGTAGTCCCAGCTACTCGGGAGGCTGAGGCTGGAGGATCGCTTGAGTCCAGGAGTTCTGGGCTGCAGTGCGCTATGCCGATCGGGTGTCCGCACTAAGTTCGGCATCAATATGGTGACCTCCCGGGAGCGGGGGACCACCAGGTTGCCTAAGGAGGGGTGAACCGGCCCAGGTCGGAAACGGAGCAGGTCAAAACTCCCGTGCTGATCAGTAGTGGGATCGCGCCTGTGAATAGCCACTGCACTCCAGCCTGGGCAACATAGCGAGACCCTGACTCGAAAAAAAAAAAAAAAATAAAAAAATAAAAAAAAAAAATCACTAGGAGCCACAGGTTTAAAAAAAACTCTCCTGTAAATAAAAAATTTTCTCAAATAGGTTTACTGAATTTAAAAATACTTACCCTGTGCTCTCATTTTAGGCGCGCTGTCATTGTTGGTGCAGGTTACATTGCTGTGGAGATAGCTGGGATCCTTTCAGCCCTGGGTTCTAAGACATCACTAATGATACGGTATGATAAGGTAAAGTCTGTCTTTTCCCCTCCCTTTTCCCTGATGTTAATTTTTTCAAGAACCTACAGCAAGAATTTTATTTTGTCTTTAAATGCTAGGGTGTAAAGCATGTGGAAGTCAGCCGTTTTGGTCCATGTGGGGCTTTATCCCAGCTATTTGAATTAGGCGTTATGTGCTTCCCAGATATCAGCTGCTATTGATTTTTGATACTAATGATTTTTGTGTCATCATACTAGTTGGTAGTTTCATCATAAGGTGGTAGCTAATATCAAATACCTTAATAAGGAGACACAGAGGTTTAAATATAAATACTAAATTGAACAGGCTATCTGGTTAATCTCTTATTCTGAAAATCAGTTTCATATGATCATATAGTGCTGGATTGTTAATATTTAATCAAGACATTTGCTAAATTCTCTGCATGAAAAGGAAACTTATTAAAAATATTTGCCGACCAATATTATGACAGCATTATTCACAATGTCAAGAAATGGAAGCAACCCCAATGTCCATTGATAGATGAATGGATAAGCAAAATGTGGTATATTCATACAGTGGAATATAATTCAGCTTTAAAATGGAAGGATGGGGCCTCCCCGGTGGCGCAGCGGTTGAGCGCTGGGTTGCGAAGCTGCCCGCGGCCTCTGCGGCGCCGGTTCGATCCCCGGCTGCTCCCCGGCCACCGGAGGAGGGTCCCACATGGCGTGCAGACTTCTCCTGCCGCCCGCTGCTCCCCTCAGCAGTGTACTTCGGTCCTTCTGCCTGCTCTGCTCCCCGCTCTGGCTCTGGTGAATTCTCTCACCCTCCCGCGCTTCTGACTGTACCCAGTGCATGTATAACCAAACAAACAAACCAGCAAACAAATAAATAAAGCATGCCTCTATAAAATAAAATAAAATAAAATAAAATAAAATGGAAGGATGCTCCGACATGCCACAATATGGATGAACCTTGAGGATATTATGTGAAATAAAATAAACCAGACCAAAAAAAGTCAAATATTGCAGTGACTCCCCCGCCTTGTATGAGCATGTAGAACAGTCAGACTTATAGACAGAAAGTAGAATGATGGTTTTCAGGAAATTGGGGGAGGAAGAAAAATGGTGAGTTTTTCAATGGGTATAAAGTTTCCATTTTGAAATGAGAAAAAGTTCTGGGGATTTGTTATACAACAGTGTGAAATATACTTAACACTATGTAACTGTGAATTTAAAAATGGTGAAATTGGTAAATTTAATGTTACATATTTTTTAACCACAATTTAACAAAATAATAAAGCTTATAGATTGTCTACTCAAACCATATTTTATAGAGTAGGAAATTAAACCCAAATAAGGTTTATGATTGCTCATTGGTGTCAAAACTGAGAGTAAATTAAGGTTTCAGAATGCCCAGGCCAGTATTTGTTCTGCTAAAATTCAACTTCCATGTTTGTCATTACTTGATGAGATACTGTCTTTTATGTTTTGTTGCTTGGTGACTGAGCACCAATGGGTTGTGGCACGGTATTGGAGCTTTCAGAGACATGGCAGTAACAAGAGCATTGGCCTAAGTTCTGGCCCCTAAGAATCTGGCTTTTCATGTCAAGTTCATGTCAAGAACTAGGGCTCATTTTGTCCTGCCTTTGGGATAGGATTTATAAGATCTCTGAACACTCAAATGCTGTGATATTAATTCTTGATTATTTGAGCAAATGGAAAAGGAAAAAGAAAACCAAAATCCTAGTTAGCGTGCACTCCAAGGAACTTTCTGGCTTTTAGACTTGCCATATAATTAACTCCCAGAGGCTTTATGTCCTGAGCCATGTTTTTCGTTGATAAACTTTGTTTTGCATTGTTGGGCTTTATCCAGCAAATTGGATGGGAGGAGAAAGTCAGAGGGATGCTAGTCTGAATGTAATTTATAATATATATAATATATAATAAGTAACTAAATCACAGAAGTTTAGCAGAGTGGATGATTCCTGCATTTGTCGAGAGCCACATCTACTTGACTTTTGCCCTCTCCTACCCCCAATGGATGAGACTCATCCTCCTTCTTCTCCTTGTCCCAGGGTACTTTTATTCTAGCTCTACTCTGAATAACCCATGTCAGTTTACTTTTACCTTGCCTGGGGTGCATTTCATGTGTGGTATCACATAATCTCTAGAGAAAAAAAAAATATGAGGCCTAAGTAAAGTTAGACAGCAACGACTATTTTATTTATTTTTTTTTTTTAATTTTTTTTTTTTTTATAGAGGCATGTTTTATTTATTTATTTTATTTGTTTGTTTTGTTTTTACATGCACTGGGTACAGTCAGAAGCATGGGAGGGTGAGAGAATTCACCAGAGCCAGAGTGGGGAGCAGAGCAGGCAGAAGGACCGAAGTACACTGCTGAGGGGAGCAGCGGGCGGCAGGAGAGGTCTGCGCGCCATGTGGGACCCTCTTCCGGTGGCCGGGGAGCAGCCGGGGATCAAACCGGCGCCGCAGAGGCCGCGGGCAGCTTCGCAACCCAGCGCTCAACCGCTGCGCCACCGGGGAGGCCCAGCAACGACTATTTTAAAGAATACTTTTCTCTAATAACATCAATAACGATTTCTCTAGGATAGTAATGGAAGCCATCATTGGAACATTGAAATCCAACTGGAAAAAATATAATGGGAATTTTGAAAAAGAATAACAATCCTGACAGCAAAAACAGATTATTATGTTGATTCTATTATTTCAATCATGTTATGCTACAGAATTCATGTAGCTCTTAATTAACTCAAGGTTTCATAAGATTCTCATTTTCATTGAACTTCACAAGGCAAGCAGTGGTCATGGTCCTAGTGGTGCTTTTAAATGGCTTCCACATTTGTAGGGTGAGAAAAAGCAAGTGCATAATATTGTGGAAAGAACTTGACCTGAAGAATCAGACCCATGTCAATTCGAATCTTAACTCTAGTCCTTTCTAGTGAAAATCACTCCACTTCTTGAAATCTCAGCTTCCTCATCAGAAAAGTAAAATTATATGATTAGAAGGATTTGAGGATAGATTACACTTGACTTTTCTGCCTAGATTTTGGAGATAAGGAGTTTTTTTGTTTGTTTTTTTTTTTAAGATTTATTTATTTATACAAGCACTGGGTACAGTCAGAAGCGTGGGAGGGTAAGAGAATTCACCAGAGCCAGAGCGGGGAGCAGAGCAGACAGAAGGTCCGAGGTACACTGCTGAGAGGAGCAGCGGGCGGCAGGAGAGGTCTGCGCGGACATGTGGGACCCTCCCTCCGGTGGCCAGGGAGCAGCCGGGAATCGAACCTGCACTGCAGAGGCTGCGGGCAACTTCGCAACCCAGCGCTCAACCACTGCGCCACCGGGGAGGACCTGGAGATAAGGAGATTTTGTGAAAGAATCTTCCCATAAGTCATCAGAAGGAAAATTGACCTTAAAATACTGAAAGGGAAAAGAGTCTGGTCTTTAAACTTACAGAAATAAAGAAGCAAACTTGGGAGCAGAGGAACATGGCAAAGATAGTAGAGGTATGAAGATCTAAAGTCTGAAACAGAGGTTGGTGAAATTTGGTGTAATAGAGACATTGGTAGCAACTTAGGAAAACAGAGGACTTATTAAAACCCTATTCACCATGTGGAGGAAGGATATAAGAGGAAGGATAATACTGAAATTTCCCTTCAAAGTTTATAACAGATCTCTAATCAAGTTTTATTTCTTTCCTACCACCCTCCCAATGCTGCCTCTGTTTGTATATAGGTACTTCGAAATTTTGATTCATTAATCAGTTCAAACTGCACCGAAGAGTTGGAGAATGCTGGCATAGAAGTCCTGAAGTTCTCCCAGGTACGACTAAGCCCCGGGAATGCTTACAGCCTTTGCTGATCTATCGGTGATGAATCACATTTCTTTGCTTTTGGCTTCATCCAATTAGCTTTATAAACAAACTCTGTATCTATTCCTTTCAGTAGTACAACCAGTTCTTTATCCTAAGAAGGTGTATCTCCCATTAATGTTAGTGAAGTCAGGGCATAATAGATTAGAATAATGGTGGTTGCATTTAGTTTATCAGAACTGAAACTTTAATTTTTGTGTTCAGCTACCATACTGAACATACTTAGTTCTCAAAAAATATTGTGGAGTTTATTTTTTTTTTATTTGTTTGTTTGTTTGCTTGTTTTGTTTATACATGCACTGGGTACAGTCAGAAGTGCGGGAGGGTGAGAGAATTCACCAGAGCCAGAGCGGGGAGCAGAGCAGGCAGAAGGACCGAAGTACACTGCTGAGGGGAGCAGCGGGCGGCAGGAGAGGTCTGCGCGCCATGTGGGACCCTCCTCCGGTGGCCGGGGAGCAGCCGGGGATCGAACTGGTGCCGCAGAGGCCGCGGGCAGCTTCGCAACCCAGCGCTCAACCTCTGTGCCACCGGGGAGGCCCTGTGGAGTTTATTTTTAAAGTATATTGTTCTTAGGTTCCATAGACAGAATTACAAAGTACTTGAGCTCTCAGGGAATCACCTAAATTTCAAGGTTTTCATTTCTTAAAGAAATGAAAAATGATTGTAATTGTAAAGATTGTAAATGATTGTAAAGAATGTAAAAATGATTCTCTTTGCCATAGCTTCACCCTTTCAGCAAAGGTCATGTCAGGTGAAACGATGAATGTGAACATGCTTTGTGAATGTAAAAATGCTAGTTGGTGGTAGCAGTCAGCGTCAGAGTCACCTTTGGATCTTCACTGAACTCTAGACTGGCCTCACTCCCCTAGCTTGATCTTAACCCCTTTCCCATTCTGTAAAATGCACAGTTTAAAATACCTAGTTTTAGGACCTCCCAGGTGGTGCAAGGGTTAAAGACAGTGCTATCAAGCTATGGCCAGCCACTGCAGCATAAGTACTGAGTTCGAGTTTGATCCATGGTCAGGGAGCTACCCACATGGTGCAGCAGACCTCTCCTGTCTCACCTGCTGCTCCCCTCAGCAGTGTATTTCAGTAGATCCACCTGTTCTACTTCCCACTCTGTCTCTGGTGAATCCTCCCACCCCACCCCCTGCACCTCCTGCCTACACCCCAGTTTTTGTATGTCTAAATAAATAAATTTTTGAAAAAAAAAAACCTGGTTTTAAGCTGAAGCATCATGGTAGTGACATGAGCTGACATGTCTCATCATTAACTGTGATTTGTGGCAATCTGGGAAAAAGGCTGGGTTCCAGGGAGTATGAGTGGCCTTTGGGAGAAGTCAATGTGTCAATGAGTAATATTCAGTGGGGTTTTTTTTCAATGTTTAAGATTCTAGTTTGCTCTTCATTTGCTTTGCCTCCTCCCTCATTAACACATTTTATTTGTCAGTAGATCAAGGAGGTTAAGAAGACGTCTTCAGGTTTAGAACTCTGTATGATCACTTCAGTCCCTGGTAGGAAGCCCACCTTGACCACGATTCCAGATGTTGACTGTCTGCTCTGGGCCATTGGGCGGAACCCAAATTCCAGGAGCCTGAATTTAGACAAACTGGTAAGATGACTTAGTCTGCCCAGAACATTCCTGAATCTGTTTTTTTCCACCTGTGCTTTCCCACCACCATCCCCTGTGTCCCAAAACTTACGTGGGTTCTCTTAGATTCTCTTTACTCCTTGCATGCAGTTTGTCATAAAATCCCATTGCTTTTTCCTTTGAATTAAAAGAAGATTCTTTTTCCTTTCTAGTGCCTTCACCTTGTGTCAGATCCCCACCACCTAATCTAGGCTGCCCAACAGTTTCTTGGCTAACATCACCTCCTCAGAGGTTTCCTTTTTACTATGATACTTGTTTATTTAAAGCCCTGTAATTATTCCTTATTGAGTGCAGCTCTAATCCCAATTGCTGGGTGTGTAACTCATTCTAGACAATTGTGATACTCAAGGTTGGGAACAGACATGAAGCAGATCTACCAGTGCTATAATTAGTATTCTTATTTGTTCGTTAAATTTTGAAGGAAAGTGGTTATACTAGCTTGCGGCATGGGTCCCAGAGTTTGACCCAGTTTTGAACCTTAGTGCCATTATTTCCAGTTGCATGGCCTTAAGCGAGCAGTTTAATTACTCTAAAATTTCAATGGCTTCACTTAAATATGGGAATAAAAATAGTATTTGCCTCATTGGGTTATGGAGAAAGGTATGTAAGAAAGCACAGCAACATAATTAACTTAGATACTGACTAATTTCCATTTAAAAAAAATAATTATTCCCTTATTATAAGATTTTTATTTTATTTATTTGTGCATAAAAGAACTGGAGTGTAGGCCAGAGGTGTGGGGGTTGAGAGGATTCACCAGAGACAGAAGAGGGAGCAGAACAGGTGAATTTACTGAAATACACTGCTAAGGGGAGCAGTGGGCAAGACAGGAAAGGTCTGCTGCACCATGTGTGGGTTAGTTCGCTGGCCGGGATTGAACTCAGGCTGTAGAGGTGATGGTGCTGAAAGTTAACCCCTAGGCTACCAGGGAGGCTCTAATTTAAGCATAATAACCATTCTTAGCATAATAACCAACTGTTATTGATGAGATGATTTTTCTAATTTGCCATCCTACTCTTAATATTTTACATGTTTGAAATTTTTGTATTTGATGGAGCCTCTTGAACAGTGTGGAACATTATAATATATGTTCTAATATTAATGTGTTACAGTGTGAGTTCCCTTTTTTGTCAAAGGTATTTTTCACCATTAAAAAAATATTAGGTGGTGGGGCCTCCCCGGTGGCGCAGTGGTTGAGCGCTGGGTTGCGAAGCTGCCCGCGGCCTCGGCAGCGCCGGTTCAATCCCCGGCTGCTCCCCAGCAACCGGAGGAGGGTCTCACATGGCGCGCAGACCTCTCCTGCCGCCCGCTGCTCCCCTCAGCAGTGTACTTCGGTCCTTCTGCCTGCTCTGCTCCCCGCTCTGGCTCTGGTGAATTCTCTCACCCTCCCACACTTCTGACTGTACCCAGTGCTTGTATAAACAAAACAGACAAACAAAATAAATAAATAAAAAACATGCCTCTATAAAAAAAAAAAAGGCTAATAAATCTTTCAAAAAAAAGATTTTAAAAAAAATATATTAGGTGGTGTGCAGACCTCTCCTGCCATCCACTGCTCCCCTCGGTGGTATACTTCGTCAGTCTGTCTGTTCTGCTCTCCGCTCTGACTCTGGTGAATTCTCTCACCCTCCCGCGCTTCTGACTGTATCCAGTGCTTGTATAAATAAATAAATAAAATCTTATTAAAAAAAAATATTAGGGAGGGGGACTCCCTGGTGGCGCAGGGGTTAAAGTCAGCACTATCAAGCTATCTGCATCAACTGCAGCATGAGTTCAATCCCAAGCTAGGGAGCTAACCCACATGGCATAACAGACCTCTCCTGTCTTGCCTGCTGCTCCCCTCAGCAGTGTTTTCTATAGATCCACCTGTTGTGCTCCTCTGTCTCTGGTTAATCCTCTCACCCCACAACACTACACTTCTGGCCTACACCCCAGTTCTTGGATGCATAAATAAATAAATCTTTTTAAAAAACTAAATAAATAAAATTTAAAAATACCAAGGAAATATTTTAGTTGTTTTTAATCTCATTGTTCAATGAGGTTTAGTAAAAACTAGTTGTCTATTTTCATGTTAACAATACTAGTCATCCAACTTTTTACCTCTTAGCTATTTTGCCTTTGTACTGATGTAGGTTTTGGTAGGTTCAGTTTTCAACTGTATTTGCTGAAATCTTTTTTAATGAGGGAGAATTTTTCATTTACATTCAGTATTATGATATATTTGTATAATGCAATTTAAATTATTACTATGTATATGTCTTGTCAATATGTATGTAGTCTTGTCAGTAGCTCTTTGAGGGGGTTAAGGTAAGGAAACTAACCACACAAGGAGCATAAATAATTCATTGGGCTTTTAAACTCTAGGGATAGGAAGGATATCTATATTATGTACCACTGTATGCACAGTGACTAGGTTGATGCCTCATTTGTATTAGAAGCTCAGATATTTCTTGATAAATACTAGGTGTCTGTCCAAGGTCTCATTACTTGTTAGTGGATTAGTAGATATTAACGTAGGTCTCTATTGGCTCTTAACTACCATGCTACCTACTGCCCACTTTCCGCTAGCTGTGTGTGGAAAAACTTGCTACTTCTTACATGGGAATGTACACACTTCGGATCTGCTGAGCCCTAAGATGAACATGACCCATTATGTTGGAGCAAAATTTCTCTCATTATTTAGGAAAAATAGCTTAAAGGAAGCATCTATATGTATATCAGAGTAGAATATATACCCTGCTTTGATTTTTAAAGATAAACTTGTAAGGCTTAAAGAAATTTGTTTTTGATGACTGTTTCAGGCTCTGCCCTGGTAATGTGAGAGCCTCCTTTAGTAGGGGTGCTTCAGTGGAAAAAGTTGAAAAGCACTGTCTTAGATGGACTGTACAGGGATAGCAAGTAGCACATCTTATAGTTAGGTGATTCCTTTTAACTTTTACCTGTCAGTTGAATTGTATGTTGCAAAGTCAAGTTCTATTAAAAAAAACCTCAAAAATGATACAATATTTACCTTTTAAATTAAACAAAAGATATGGAACAAAAAGCCCCACTTCCTTTAAAAAGTGGGGGCAGGCCTGACCTTGGTGCCCTGTAAGTGGCAACTCTAGGCTTTTTGTTTTTATTGCTTTATTCACTTTTTTGGTTGGTCTCGTACTGAGTTTATTTACAAAAGATGTATTTTGTTGAACCAAATATTAAAATGGAAAACATCAAGGCCTCCTTGGTGGTGCAGGGGTTAAAGTCTCAGCTGTATCAAGCTGTCACCAGCCACTGCAGCATGAGTTGCGTCCCTAGCCAGGGAGCTAACCCACATGGCGCAGCAGACCTCTCTTGTCTCACTTGCTGCTTCCCTCAGCAGTGTGTTTCAGTCAGTCTGCCTGTTCTGTTCCCCACTCTGTCTCTGGTGAATCCTCTCACCCCTCTCTCCACACCTCTGGCCTACACCTCAGCTCTTGTATACATAAATAAGTAAAATAAATCTTTTTAAAAAAGAACAACAACAACAAAAAAGAAATCACAAGATTCAATGAATGATGATGAAAACATCTTAACAAGCTGGCTTTTTTTTAAATGGAGTTTCCATTTTATTTATTTTTCAAAAGATTTATTTTATTTATTCATATAAGAGCTGGGGTATAGACCAGAGCTGGGGTGTAGACCAGCGGTGCGGGGAGGTGAGAGGATTCACCAGAGACAGAATGGGGAGCCGAACAGGCGACTGACTGAAATAAACTGCTGAGGGGAGCAGCAGGCAAGACAGGAGAGGTCTGCTGTGCCATGTGGGTTAGCTCCCTGGCTGGAATCAAACTTGTGCTGCACTGGCTGCTGATAGCTTCATAGTGCTGAGACATAACCCCTGCACCTCCAAGGAGGCCCGAATCTTGTGCTTTCTTCAAGATTCAGGTTGAAGAGTTTCCTGAAGTGAGGTAGAGCCAGAGATTTGATCTGCTGGTTTTTGTAGATAGGCCATATACTTACATGATGTCCCTTCACAATTTTAGGGCATTCAAACTGATGACAAAGGTCATATCACAGTAGATGAATTCCAGAATACTAATGTAAAAGGCATCTATGCGGTTGGGGATGTGTGTGGAAAAGCTCTTCTGACTCCAGGTAATGTTCCTTATCCTCTCGGGCAAGAGCAACCCTGTGTGTTACATAGGAATATTCAGCCTTTGATAGTCAAGTCAACTTAAGCAAAGTGAAAAGGATGAGTGTCATATTGTCAAAATGATTAGAATGTGTTGAAACAGATGTTTATTGGATTCCTAACATTTTCTGAATATGTATTTTTCCTTAAAAGCCATTTTAAATGCTTAATGAAGACTGGATTTTTTATATGGATGCTATGGTCACTCTCTGACGAACATTATAATAAGTTAGAATCTGAGTTGTTTGACAGTGGAAAAAGTGGCTTTGGAAAGAAGTAATTAATAATGGTGTTCTTGTATGAAAGTTCATTTTCAATAAATCAATACTGTTCCTCACTCCCTGAATCCCATATTTCAACCTACTTCCTAGGTAACTATTTCATGCTGCTTGTGCCACTTTTTTATCAGTAACAATCACTCCATCAGCTTTCACTCTGTAATCTATGTGACTTCAACTTTCAAAAATGGCCCAGTGTCTCTCCTCAGCATGAAAACTTAACCCAGTCACACACCCAAAGCCTTATAATGCCTTTAGGAATTTCTCTTAACAAAAGCAAAATAAGGAAGTTTCTAAAACTTCTTAACATGACCTAACAGTTGACATTATGTCAAAGTGATGAAAGTTTGTGGTGTATACTACTGATACCTTACTTGGGAAGAAAAACTGTCAATTTGAAAACAGTAAACAACTGATGCTTTTATTGAATTTAGGCATTCCCCCGATCCTAAATATAAGAATAAAAACAGGGTAAGAGAATAAACTTAAAAAAGTTTATAAAAATAAACTAAAATATTGTACTGTGAAATGAATATGGTAATGATACACAGCTGAAGATTGAAACTAATGTAGTTTGTTCAGTAAATTTTAAATAAAAGTAACATTCTCAGTAGGTAAATTTCTAGATAATTGGGACTTGTAAATGTGTCTTTTGTGTGCATGCCAAGATTGTACAGAATATGTGTAAGCTCATAGTTTTGAATTGTTAGCTAAGGCATTTGTCTTTATTATGTTGAACTGGATATTATAATGAGTATTGGCATAAAGCTTTGTAAGTATGTTAAGCCAGATAAATAAATGGTTAGAACCATTTTGCTGTGTTAAGATGAAAAATAAGCCAAACTCTGATTTTACTGTATCTTTGCAGTTGCAATAGCTGCGGGCCGAAAACTTGCCCATAGACTTTTTGAATGCAAAGAAGATTCTAAATTGGACTATAGCAACATTCCCACAGTTGTGTTCAGCCACCCTCCTATTGGGACAGTGGGACTCACAGAAGGTAGATATTTACAAACAAAGGTCATTTATGATTTCCTTCTCTCCCCTGCAAAATCTTTATTCATTTTAAATTAAGATGACATTGGTTTACAACTGTATATTTTAGGAGTACAGGTTCATACCTTTTCAAATGTGTGTTACCATACTACAAATACCATCAAAGTCCTAATAACCCTCCCCCACAGTTCCCCTTATTCAAATTTTGTCAGTTATATATTAAATGTGATTTAACATTTTTTTTCTCAAGTCCTGGTTTTAGTCCAAGGTAATGCATTGCATTTAGTTTTCATATCTCTCCTTTAACTAAGAAGAAAAATTGTTCATCTTTTCTTTTGTCTTTTGTGACTTGAACATACATCATTTGTGATGTTGTTTACTATTTTTCCTCGTGATTTAATTCAGGTTATATATTTCTAGCCATCTTTCCTTATGATAGCTCATTGTTATTGTTTAGTTTTTGACAAATGCTTTATTCTGTGCATTATAGATGAGGCCATTTATAAATATGGAAAAGAAAATGTGAAGACCTATTCAACCACCTTTACCCCAATGTATCATGCAGTTACCAAAAGGAAGACAAAATGTGTAATGAAAATGGTTTGTGCCAACAAAGAGGAAAAGGTATGGGGGAAGTCTAGTAAGCTAAAAGTGTCTTGAAGGTTGATGGAAATGAGGTATTTTGATGTATTGGTGAGGGAAGAGAACTAATTAATTAGTTAAGCTTTCCGTGATTCAGCTGGTACAGTTTTACTTTTATCTGTATGTGAATGGATGGATGGATGATTGATAGACAGACAGACAGACGCTTTATACTATTTCCCTTAGAAAGAGGGTTCTGCTACATTCATAGGGGGGATATTTGAAAGCCACAAAAAGCTGCCATTGACTAATAGACCACAATAGATAGGAAACTAAGAAATATTGATAAATTTAAGAATGTAATGCTAAGTAAATTTAAATGTAACATAACTAGTCAGTGAAGAGGAAGTTTTTTCAATAAAATTTTCATAGATTAATTAATTAGTTATCTACTTTATTTTTTAAGATTTTACTTTATTTATGCATATTAGAGCTCAGGTGTAGGCCAGAGGTGAGAGGGGTGAGAGGATTCACCAGAGACAGAGTGGGGAGCAGAAAAGGCAGACTGACTGAAATACACTGCTGAGGGGAGCAGCAGGCGAGACAGGAGAGGTCTGCTGTGCCATGTGGGTCAACTCCCTGGCTGGGGATTGAATTTATGCCACAGTGGCTGGTGATAGCTTGATAGTGCTGAGACTTTAACCCCTGCACAACCAGAAAGGCCCCAAGATAGGATAAAAGTTTTTTAGGTTGAAAATATCAGGTACTTCTCGTGAACTGTGTACCTAATAAAAATTTTTACAAGTGTTTTTCATTTTTTTCCCCATAGGTGGTCGGAATCCATATGCAAGGAATTGGGTGTGATGAAATGCTGCAAGGTTTTGCTGTTGCAGTCAAAATGGGAGCAACAAAAGCTGACTTTGACAACACAGTTGCCATTCACCCTACTTCTGCAGAAGAACTAGTCACACTTCGTTGAAAACTTGGCGATTCGAATGGTTGGCAGCTGGACAAGTAGACCATCAGAAATAAACCAAATCATTGTGTTTACTTACTGTTCCTATTTTATGTTTTCTGTATTGTAATCAGGATCTTTCCATAGTGTTAGTGTTCAGCACAATAATAGAACTTATTTATGTAATTGGAAATTTGTGATTGATTTTCACTTGATTACATCTTATAATAATGTTTTAATTTTTTTTTAATTTACAGCTCTGTGCTGATTTTTGTTTCACCCCCATCCCAAGTATAAAACTGTATGAAGTACAATTAAATTAATATACTTGAATGAATATAGCTTGCTAATTTTTATAGATGAAGGTGACCATAGCTCTTCACATTTAAATCATACAAATGTGTGGAATTTTTTTTTATAGATTTATCTTTATTTATTTATGCATGTAAGAACCAGGGTCCAGGCCAGAGGTGGAGGGGGATGAGAGACAGAGTGTGGAGCAGAACAGGCAGATCCACTGAAATACATTGCTGAGGGGAGCAGCGGGCAAGACAAGAGAGGTCTGCTGCGCCATGTGGGTTAGCTCTCTGCCCAGAGATCGAATCTAGATCAAACCCATGCCACAGTGGCTGGCTATGGCTTGATAGCACTGAGACTTAACCCCTGTGCCACGTGGAAGGCCCCTCCATGGAATTGTTTTTTTAAGCTAATAACTGTGCTCTGTGTATTGCAAGGCTGTTTCAAATATGTGACAGGGACCTAAGAATTTATAAGGGACTGCATCTCTTATTTGAATCTTTCTTTTCTTTCAAATGATGAAAATTGTGTTACTTTCATGAGATGTAAGTATATCAGACTTGGGAAAGATTGAGGAACTAGTTGTATAAGTGAGGGACATTTTATAAGTGATTCCTGCTTTCAGAAGGAGGGGGACTCAAAGTGCTTCAAGACTCTTCCTCCACTAAAAGTTGATAGTCCAATGAATGATTTCAATATTTGTGTGTGTTGTCACTTTTTTTTTCCTGAAAACTATTCCCAAAATTTTGAAAATAAAATCATAGCCTTTCCTTGATGTGTTGTTATGAACATATGGGTACCAGTTCATTTTCTAAGAATATTTCACTTTAGAGAATCAAATGCCCACAGTAAAGCTACCTAAGAAGGCTTTAAGTCCTTATTGGGGGGGAAAAGAGATTTCTCTTTTTATAGATAAACACCAGACGTAGTAAATTTAATGGTTGAGTTGGAAGAATAGTTTAAAAATCAATTAGGTTTTTAACTATTTCTATTAGCCATTACCAGCTAGCTGAGCTAGTTAGATTTGTCTTTGGCTTTCATTAATGACAGAGCTACTTACTTGTTTCAGTAAACTTTTACTGAATGTCTTTCTGGTTGGCCATTGCCATGCCTACATAACCACTGTACAACATAACGGTAGTAGGCCAAGGTTCTCTGCTCCACTCACCAGATGGCTTTTTCACCAAAGTTTGGGTGTGACTCCATAAGATACATCTACTTTAACACCATGTAATTTTGATTCAGGTATCCTTTGCACTGCCTGGTTTTGGTTTATAGTAAACCAGCATGAAAGTAACCTTTTCCAAGTTATAGTCTTCAGTGTTAGCAGACCTCAATTCTATACAACTGGTAAAGTCATCTAGCCTAATAGCCTCCATTGCACAAAGCCCTGGGGAAAGTGACAATGTATAAGGCAAGCACATTGTACAGTATGTGGCACATTGTAGGTGCTCTGGAGAGACTTACTGAAAGAAAGACATGGAACTTGCTTTCAAGTAGCCATATTGTCTAGAATAAGATAAAAATTTGGTTATATGGAGAATTTGGAATTTGAAGATTGTGGAGAAGGTCTGCGTGTAGAAGGAAGAGTGAGTCAGAATTGGGCAACATATACCTGGAAAATGGTAAGAGTTCAATTTGGCAGTAACATAAGAGGTGTGTGTGTGTGTGTGTGTGTGTGTGTGTGTGTGTGTGTTTAAGAACTGGGATGTAGGCCAGAGGGGCACTCCTGCCTGCCATGTGCCTGATAAATCCCAATAAAAGCCTGCAAAAGCCACTGAGGGCTCCAGGACTCCTCCTTTACCTGGTCTGCTAGGTCAGAAAACCTGCCCTGTGTCCTCCCTGTCCTGCCCCCTACAATTGGCGTAAGTCAGCAAGATGATCCATGCAGACGGGTACGAAGCCCTCCGAAGACCTCTGGAGCAGACCAAGAGCCTGTGACAACGCTGGAGGCGTCATGGCGGCACAGGAGATGGACAAGCTCCGGGAGCAGAACAGGCAGACAGACGAAATACACTGCTGAGGGGAGTAGACCTGTCCTGTGTCTCCCGCTGCTCCCCTCTTCGGCTTGGGCTCCACCCCAAGGCACATTCCCCACCTGTCCCCCAAGGACGGGTTCCTCAGCTCCTCACCCTCACTTGACAATGAGCAGGGCATCACCCACAGGTAACTTCACTGGCCTTCAACATATTTAAGCTGCGTAACAGCCACTCAGGGCTTCCCAAGCTTGGCCTCAGCTTTTGCCTTCTCAGTTGGCTTTTTCTCTGCCTGACTGCAGAGAACTTGGCGAGGGCTTCCTCAGTCAACTGTGGGCTCTCATACCAAGGCCCACTGGCCATGCCTTGATTTTAAACGATACCATCCACCCTCACGGTCCCCAAAATGTAACAACCTGCCAAGGTTCCTCTGCCTTCTGGTGGGATTGTCAGTCCAAGTCCGTTAGTCCAAGTCCGTTGGGCCTCTCCCTGCATCAGCACTGGTGAGCTCCGAATTGTGGTACTCTTCACCAATTCTTGCTGTCTCAGGGGTCGTTGGCTGGTCCTCTAGGACCGTCTTCTCCAGGAGAGGTCTCGTCCTGTAGCTCCCGGACCTTGTCCAACTCCTGTGGGATTCTCGCCGGCCGGCCAGGATCGAACCCATGTTGCACAGGCTGCTAACAGCTTCACAGTGTGGCACTCAACCGCCTGCGCCACCAGGGAGGCCCCAGCAGTAACCATTTTATTATATCTGCTTCATGGGTTAGGATTTGGCAGCTTGAAGGATGACTCTTCTATGGGTGTTGACCAAGACTGGTTTTTATTTTTTTATTTATTTTTTTTTTTTTAAATATTAAATTTTATTTTTATATTCCCCCATACAATTGCAAACGCCCCATTCTGACCCCAATCCTTCCCCTCCCGCCCCCCACCCCCCAAAAAGTGTCTCTGGTTCATAGTTTTTTGTTGATTTTGATTTTCACTTTCTTATATTCATTTTCCTGGTCCCTTATTTAAGTTTTCTAGATTCCTGCTATGAGTGAGACCATCCGGTATTTTTCTTTTTCTTTTTGGCTTATTTCGCTGAGCATGATCCCTTCCAGTGCCATCCATGTTGCTGCAAATTGCATGTGTTTATCTTTTTTGAATGCTGAGTAATATTCCATGGTATATATGTACCACATCTTCTTGATCCAGTCATCTATTTTTGGGCATTTGGGTTGTTTCCAAAGCTTAGCTATTGTAAACAGTGCTGCTATAAACATAGGGGTGCAGGTGTTCTTTGGAATTGATGTTTCTGTGTCCTTTGGGTAAATACCTAGGAGTGGAATTGCTGGATCATATGGAAGCTCTATGTTTAGTAGGTCCAGAAATCTCCACACAGCTCTCCATAGTGGTTGGACCAGTTTGCACTCCCACCAGCAGTGCAGGAGAGTTCCTTTTTCTCCACATCCTCGCCAACATTTGTTGTTGCTAGTTTTTTTAATATGTGCCATTCTCACTGGTGTGAGATGGTATCTCATGGTAGTTTTGATTTGCATTTCCCTGATTACAAGTGATGTTGAACATTTTTTCATATGTCTGTTGGCCATTTGCATTTCCTCTTCAGAGAAGTTTCTTTTTAGCTCTTCTGCCCATTTTTTGACTGGATTATTTTCTTTGTTGTTGCTGAGTCTCATCAGCTCTTTGCAGATTTTTGTGATCAGTCCTTTATCATTAGTGTTGGGTGCAAAAATGTTCTCCCAGTTGGTGGGGTTTCTCTTTGTTTTTGTTATTGTCTCTTTTGCTGTGCAGAAGCTCTTTAATTTGATGTAGTCCCAGCTGTTTATCTTTCTCTTCACTATCACTGCTTTGGGTGATGTGTCTGTAAAGATGTCTTTGATGTGCAAATCCCGTAGTGTTTCGCCTATATTTCCTTCTATGTATTTTATGGTTTCAGGTCTTATGTCTAGTTCTTTAATCCATTTTGAGTTGATTTTTGTGTATGGTGTGAGGTAGTGGTCAAGCTTCATTCTTTTGCATGTAGCGACCCAGTTTTCCCAGCACCATTTATTGAACAAACTTTCTTTGCTCCAATGCATAGTCTTTGCTCCTTTGTCAAAGATTAGTTGACCATAAATCTGTGGGTTTATTTCTGGATTTTCTATTCGATTCCATTGGTCTGTATGTCTGTTCTTGTTCCAATACCATGCAGTTTTGATGATTATGGCTTTGTAGTATAGTTTGAAGTCTGGGAGTGTGATGCCTCCATTTCCTTCTTTTTTTTTCAGTAGAGCTTTGGCTATTCGGGGTTTTTGGTGATTCCATATGAATTTCATCAATAATTGTTCTATTTCTTTGAAGAATGCCATTGAGATTTTGATTGGAATAGCATTGAATCTGTATATTGCTTTTGGTAGGATGGCCATTTTAATAATGTTTATTCTTCCAATCCATGAGCAGGGGATGTCTTTCCATTTCTTTGTGTCTTCTTCTATTTCTTTTAACAGTGTTTTATAGTTTTCTTTGTATAGGTCCTTCACCTCTTTTGTTAGATTTATTCCCAAATATTTGATTTTTTTTGTTTCGATAATAAAAGGGGTGGTTTTTTTGATTTCTTCTTCTTCAGATTTATTGTTTGTGTATAGGAAGGCTACTGACTTTTGCGTGTTGATTTTGTATCCTGCCACTTTACTGAATTGATTGATGAGTTGAATTAGTTTTTCTGTGGAGATTTTGGGGTTCTCTATGTATATTATCATATCATCTGCAAATAGTGATAGTTTGACTTCTTTTTCCTATTTGGATTCCTTGGATGTCTTTCTCTTGTCTTATTGCTCTGGCTAGGACTTCCAGTATTATATTGAAAAGCAGTGGTGAGAGTGGACATCCTTGTCTTGTTCCAGATCTTAATGGAATTGCTTTCAGCTTTTCACCATTGAGAATGATACTGGCTGTTGGCTTGTCATAGATGGCCTTTATGATGTTGAGGTATGTTCCTTGTATCCCAAGAATTTCAAGGGCTTTTATCATGAATGGGTGTTGCACTTTGTCGAAAGCTTTCTCAGCATCTATTGATATTATCATATGGTTTTTATATTTCTTTTTGTTGATGTGTTGGATAACGTTGATTGATTTTCGGATGTTAAACCATCCTTGTGCCCCTGGAATGAATCCAACTTGGTCGTGGTGAATTATCTTATGGATACATTGTTGGATTCTGATAGCTAAAATTTTATTGAGGATTTTTGCATCAGTGTTCATTAGGGAGATTGGCCTATAGTTTTCCTTTTTTGTGTTGTCCTTATTCGGTTTTGGTATTAGTGTAATGTTGGCTTCATAGAACGTGTTTGGTATTGTCCCTTCCTTCTCAATTTTTTGGAAGAGTTTGTGAAGGATAGGCACTAATTCGTCTCTGAATGTTTGGTAGAATTCATTTGTAAATCCATCAGGTCCTGGGCTTTTGTTTTTGGGGAGGTTTTTAATTACCATTTCAATTTCGCTGCTTGTAATTGGTCTGTTTAGGTGTTCTATTTCTTCTTTATCTAGCTTTGGGTGATTGTAGAGTTGTAGGAATTTGTCCATCTCCTCTAGATTGTTGAACTTGTTTCCATATAACTGTTCATAGTAGTTACTGATTATTCTTTTGATTTCTGCTGTGTCCGTTGTGATTTCTCCTCTTTCATTTATGATTCTGTGTATTTGTGCTTTCTCCCTTTTTTCCTTTGTGAGCCTGGCTAGGGGTTTGTCTATTTTATTTATTTTTTCAAAGAACCAGCTCTTGGTTTCATTGATCTTTTGGATTGTTTTTTTAGTTTCAATTTCATTTATTTCTGCTTTGGTTTTTATTATTTCTTTTCTTCTACTGGTTCTGGGTTTTTTTGTTGTTCTTTTTCTAGATCTTTGAGCTTAGAGATTAGGTTGTTTCTTTGAGTTCTTTCTTGTTTTTTGATGTGAGCTTCTATTGCTATATATTTTCCTCTTATTACTGCTTTTGCTGCATCCCATACATTTAGGATATTGGTGTCCTCCTTGTCATTCAATTCAAAGAATTTTTTAATTTCTTCTTTGATCTCCTCGTTAGTCCAGTGGTCTTCCAGTAGTGTGGCTTTTAATCTCCATGAGGTAGGATAGTTCCTTGCCTTCTTTTTATGATTTATTTCTAGTTTGATGCCTTCGTGGTCAGAAAAGATGGTTGGTATGATTTCAATCTTGGTGTATCTGTTGATGTTTGTCTTGTGCCCCAGTATGTGATCGATCCTGGAGAATGATCCGTGTGCGCTTGAGAAAAATGTGTACTCCGTTTTTTTTGGGTTTAGTGTTCTATAGATGTCTGTTAAGCCCAAATGCTCTAGGTCCTTATTTAGAGCTTTAGTTTCTTTACTTATTTTTTGTCTTGTTGATCTATCCATTGTTGATAGTGGTGTGTTGAAGTCTCCCACTACATATGTGTTTTCTCTGATGTCTGTTTTCAGAGAGGACAACAGTTGTCTGATATATTTTGGTGCTCTTTCGTTTGGTGAGTATATGTTAATGAGTGTTATTTCTTCTTGAAGTATTGTCCCCTTAATCATAATGTAGTGACCATTGGGGTCTCTTTTTATTTTTTTGAGTTTGAAGTCTGTTTTATCTGATATAAGTATAGCTGTTCCTGCTTTCTTTTTTGGCCCATTTGCTTGTAGGATTGTTTTCCATCCTTTGACTTTGAGCCTATTTTTATCTTTTGTAGCTAAATGTGTTTCCTGGAGACAGCAAAAGGTTGGGTTTTGTTTCTTAATCCAGGCTGCAACTCTGTGTCTTTTTATTGAAGAGTTTAGTCCATTTACATTTAGAGTTAATATTGATATGTTAGCATCTGTATTTGCCATTATGTTTGTCTTTCCTTTGATTTTATTTATTTATTCTTTTAATAACTTTTTTTTTTTTTGGTCTTCTTTCGTTGTTATTTGTCCCTCTGAGGTTCTGGCTTTAGGATTCCTTGTAGTATTTTTTGGAGTGGGGGTTTAGTCGCAATGAAATTCCGGAGTTTCTCTTTGTCTGGGAAGGTCCATATTCTTTCTTCATGGAGGAAAGAGAGCTTTGCGGGATAGAGTATTCTTGGTTGGCATCTGTTTTCTTGGAGTCTGTTGACTATGTCCCTCCACTCTCTCCTTGCCCGTAGTGTTTCTTCAGAGAAGTCTGATGTCAGCCTGATTGGTTTTCCTTTGAATGTTATCTGTTTCTTCCCTCTTGTCAGCTTCATTATTTTTTCCTTGTCCTGGATTCTTGGGAGCTTTACTATTATGTGTCTTGCTGTGTTTTTCCTTTCGTCGTGGAAGTTTGGTGTTCTTCTTGCTTCTTGTATATCAATTTTCAGCTCCTTCTTCGCATTTGGGAAGTTCTCTTCAATTATATCCATGAATATTTTCTCTGTTCCTACATCTCTCTCCTCTCCTTCTGGAATTCCTATAACTCTTATATTTCCTTTCCTCATGGAGTCAGATAGTTCCCGAAGTCTTTCTTCATTCTTTTTCCTTCGTACTTCTCTTCCTTTTCTGTTTTGGTTCTTTTTATTTCTGTGTCTTCAAGATTACTTATTCGTTCTTCCATTTCATCTATTCTGCTTTCATTGCTTTTCCCAGAGTTCTTTAGTTCCTCCATTAATTCTTTGATCTCCTGCATTCTCTTACTTCCTCTTTAGGGACTCAATTTCCTTCTTCTGATCTATCACTTTTTTAATCATGGCAATTTTAAATTCTCTTTCTGGAAGGCTCAGAAGTTCTTCCAAGTTGCTGTCGTTGCAATCTGGGGAGTGGTTTTCTTTTTGTGGTGTGCTTCTTTCCTGAGGAGTTTTTAGGTTGCGTGTGGTTCTTCTACTCCCTACTGTCTGTTTTCTAATTTGTCGTATGCGTTGGACACTGTGTTGCTCGGACTGACTGACATCTTGGGTGAACTTCTCCGCTCCCCTCTGGCTCTTCCAGGAGCCATCTCTGTCTTCTGGGGGAGCTTTCTGCTGGTTTTAGGCAGTTTTTACTGAAGAAATGTCCCTGTTCTCAAATGGCGAAGCGGGATGCAGTCCCTGCGCCTCCGGTTTCAAGCACACTCTTCTGCGCACCCGGTCTGCCCCGGACGTGGGTGCCTGCTCCCTCTGTGGGCTCAGACTGCTGGTCGGAAGGGGCCTGGCGTGGAATAACTTCCCGGCTGGCCACTGGGTCCTCCAGAAACCTTCTGCCCTTTTCAAGCAGTCTTAAGAAATGTCCTGTTTATAGGGTGTTTAGTGATTTTTTTTTCCTGGTCGCTAGGTGGCGCCAGAGATCTCTCCTATTGTCCTTGGGGCTGTTTTTCGCCTCCCCCCACCCCGTGACAGAGAACAGAGCGGAATGGTAGGGTACACCTCAACAGCTTTGGGGTGCTGTGTCTGCCTTGTGCCCCACCGTCGTGGAGAAACCACGCCCCGAATTTTCATGCCCCGGGTCTCAGTTCAAAGCCCTCAGTTCCAGGACGCGGGAATGGCGCCTTTTGCGCAGCTCCCGTGCCTGGGCGCCTGGTTCCTGCTCACTCAGGGAGGGACCTTCACCTCAGTGAGGACCTCCCCGCGTCTCCCCGCAAGCCTAGGTCGTCTCCCCGCAAGCCTAGGTCGCAGGCGTGGGGACCTGGGCAGCCGCGATCCAGGTCTGCACTTGCTTTTCAAGCGCGCCAATTGCGCCGCTTTCCCGCGCCAGCTTACCGGCAGCCCGGGCTGTGTGCGTGTCTCCCGGGGTCTTTGTTCTTCTCTAATGGCGCCCGGAGCCGTTCGCTCGCCGCCGCGGCGGATCCTGCAGGGTTCGCCTCAGCTCCCGTTCACGGGGTGTGGTGGCTGCAATAGTTCCTTTCCACTCACAGTCCCGCTTGCTGCGTCGTTCGTTCTTGTGGGCCGTTTTGGTTTGTTGTTTTCCTCCTCTCTGCCGGTCGGAGAGTGCCGCCTCTGTGGGCGGGGGAGGGGAGCAGGGTTCTGCGCTTCCCTCCCTTCTGGTCCTCTTTTTTTTTTTTTTTTTTTATCTTTTTTTTTTTTTTTTTAATAGAGGCATGTTTTTATTTATTTGTTTGTTTGTTTGTTTTTTGTTTATACATGCACTGGGTACAGTCAGAAGCACGGGAGGGTGAGAGAATTCACCAGAGTCAGAGCAGGGAGCAGAGCAGGCAGAAGGACCTAAGTACACTGCTGAGGGGAGCAGCGGGCGGCAGGAGAGGTCTGCGCGCCATGTGGGACCCTCCTCCGGTGGCCGGGGAGCAGCTGGGGATCGAACCGGCGCCGCAGAGGCTCTGCGTGCAGCTTCGCAACCCAGCACTCAACTGCTGCGCCACCGGGGAGGCCCCCTTCTGGTCCTCTTTTATGGCCACTTTCTTCTTCGGGCAGTTTGCTGGCGTCACCCGTTTATCTTCCGTGTCCCAGTTCTCACTGGGACCTGCCGCTTTTCCTCCCTATTCACTTTTTTTAATGGGAGATCTTACTCGCAGCGTCTCCTCGCCGCCATGTTGCTCCGCCCCCTTTCCAAGACTGGTTTTTAAACGACACGTCTAGAGTCTAAACATTCATGTGACTCTGGAAGAGCACAAGGGAATAGGGTGATGGATGCTGTGGTGGTGGGAGAACTATGGGTACTACTCCTGAAGGGGGTGGGGAATCAAATGCTGTCCAAAATTAATGATGATATAAGAAAAAAGTACTTTATCTAAAATAAACTTAAGAATGGAAGATTAGCCTCAACTGAGATGATTGGAGTACCTACTCATGGCCTCTCCAGCAAGGAAAGTAATGGACTTATGTGGAAGCCCAGGGCTCCCAGAGCTTTTTCCAAGGTTCCCAGGCAGATGCTGCAAGGCTTATGACTTTATCCTTGGAAGTTCTAGAATGTCACTTCTACCATATGTTCAGTAACACATGGTAAGCAAATCACTGAGGCAGCCCAGATTGAAGAATTTGAACTGTGCCTTTCTGTAGGAGGAGTGGTAAGGAATTTGTGATCACCTTTAATCACCCACACCTGGCAATCTCATTTTATAAGCCTTGACTATAACCAGCTTTGTGAAGAGTTAGTGGTTTAATGTATCATTTGTTCTCATAAGACCTTGTCACGCAGTACCTCCATTGTGTGTGTCATTTTACACTTAAAGTCGATCTATATTCTCTGTTGACTTTCACAGTATCATTCCTGGCATGTATTGCAGTGAATTCTGCAAGAGGTTAAAGGTGTGCTACAGTGGGAGTTTTCACATAATATCTAGAGTGGGAAAGCAGCCAACTTAATTTCACACTTTTTTTGAAAACAAATAGGCAAGATTTTCAAGTCTTCAATAAACCTTTCCCTTTCCATTAATCTGACCTCCTACATATAAATGAACTATTAAGAGGTAGATATAGATGATGATTTCTGTTGTGCCCTACTCTGAGAAATAACTTCTATTGCCATTGTCTTTGATAACAATAATTTAGTCTGTTGATTCTTCAGTGAACGTCACAGTCAACATGTTAAAGATAAGAATAATAAAAACAATCATTTCTATTTTTTTATGTAGTATATACTAAGTGTTTCTTTATGTGTTAGGGGACAGTGTTTGAAAGTGTTGGATGGTAGGATTGGAGTTGTATCTAGGCTCTACATGAATTTTTAAAAATTTTTTATTTTTCAAAGATTTATCTATGCATACAAGAGCTGGGGCACAGGCCAGAGGTGTGGTGGGTGAGAGGATTCAAAGAGACAGAGTGGGGAACAGAACAGGCAGATTGACTGAAGTATACTGCTCAGGGGAGCAGTGGGCAAGTCAGGAGGTCTACTGTGCCATATGGGTAGCTGCCTGGCCGGGGATCGAACTCTTGCTGCAGGGGCTGTGGACAGCTTCATAGGTTGCATATTAACACCTTGTGCTACCAGGTAGGCCCACTACATGAATTTTTAAAGAATATTCCCATTTTAAGTCCTTTCTTTCTAAGTTGTATTACCAGACATTTTTCCTTTCTCTTTTTTTTAAAGATTTATTTTATTTATTTATTTATTTATTTATTTATTTGTTTATTTATTTTTATTTATTTATATAAGCACTGGGTACAGTCAGAAGCGGGGGAGGGTGAGAGAATTCACCAGAGCCAGAGCGGGGAGCAGAGAAGGCAGAGGGACCGAAGTACACTGCTGAGGGGAGCAGCGGGCGGCAGGAGAGGGACCCTCCTCCGGTGGCCAGGGAACAGCCGGGGATCGAACCGGCGCTGCAGAGGCCGTGGGCAGCTTTGCAACCCAGCGCTCAACCGCTGCGCCACCGGGGAGGCCCCCTTTCTGACTCTTAAGCATACAGACTCCATCACAAGTTCGGGAAACACCAGCTTTATGTGTTTTGGTAGAAACAAAGCTCATCTTCCCACACATTACCTGGGAATGTCAGACCTGTGCTTTACCTAGCACCTAGACAACTAGAGAGAAGACATCCTGACTACTCAGAAACCAGTGAAACAGGAGAATCCCTTCTAGTGATGGCAGACAGCTGTGGCAACAACATCAAGGGCAGCCTGGCATCAGTACCAGTAGTTGCCATGTCAGTTTCTAGCTATCGTGACTTCACTTGACATTTCAGAATCATGATTTTGTACATCTTGGTTCTGGCTGCCTAGTCTTTGAGCCTGGATCACCACTGATCGCCACAACATTCTGTGAATGTAGGATACACACGCACATACAATGTATTCAACCCATTTAAATCAGCACATGTCCATTTCCAGTGTTTAAGAAAGAACTCTGATAGTTTTATTTTTCTAAAACACAACCTTAAAATTACAAGAAACCTTATCCAGTTACTACAGCACTCACTGCATTGCCATGAAGTATTTGTCCCTGTATCTGTTCCTATTTTGGTATGCTTTGTGTGCATCTTTGTACTATATATTCCCATGGTTCACTGCAGTGCCCAATACTGTTGAATGAGTGAGGCAATGGAAGATTACACTAGAATATTAGATTATGCTATTTAGAGAGGTGCTGGATAAATGGATGTGATGACTAGCAACGAGGAATCATTAAAGATGTTAAAGAAGGAAATGCTGTCAAAGTGGGATTGGAAGCTTAAAGCAGAAATAGCAAAAAAACAAAAAACCTAGAGCATAAGGGGGCAGGAATCATAAATGTGTCTGAGTGAGATCATAAAGGATCTGGACTAGTGGCAGTGACAGCGATAACAAAAGGATGCATGCAAGAAAATTTGGAGGGCCTCCTTGGTGGCGCAGGTGGTTGAGCTCAGCACTGTGAGGCTGTCTGCAGACTGCAGTGCCGGTTCAATTCCCGCCGGCCTCGGAGCAACACACATGGCAGGCAGACCTCTCCTGTCTTGCCCGCTGCTCCCCTCAGCAATATATTTCTTCAGTCTGCCTGTTCTGTTCCCCACTCTGTCTCTGGTAAGTCCTCTCATCCTCCTGTGTATCTGGCCTGTACCCTGATTCTTGTATAAACAAAATAAATCTTTAAGAAAAAGAAAAAGAAAATTTGGAATAAAAGACCCACCATGATTTGTGAACTGATTAAATTTAGATTTTGAGGGAAAGGTAGGATTAACACTAGCCCTGAAGTTTCCAGCATGAGAAGATAAAGAGAAGGCTATTAATAAAATACCAAGACAGATGGAGAAACTAGTTTAATGAGGGCAGGTTTCAAGTTTTAGACATGTTGAACTTATGGTCCTCTCAGGGATCTGGAAATTAAAACCTGGAGTTTGCGGGGATGTGGTGGGAGAATCCAGACTGGGGAGACAGCTTTGTAAATTATACAACTAGAGGTCATATTAAAGCCACAGTATACATATCGCCCTTAAGGGAGAAGGGGATGTGGAGGGAGGAAGCAGAGTCAATACTGTCCTCTTTTAAGAGATGGCTAAAGGGCAAAGGCCTTGGATGAAAAATATGAAGTAGGAGTAAAACCACCAGGGAGGTACTTGAAGGAGAAGGGAATGGTGCACGGGAAGCACTGAGCCTAAGGTCGTAGAAACTACAGAAATTGACAGGTGTGGCTGTTCTTCAGCTGAGGGCTACAGGAATTGCTGTTGAACAAGTTGGAAATGGTGCTTGTTGTATTGAGGGATAACATAAGGGTATAGGGTGTCTCAATAAGAATTATTTCTAATAAAGTCCCTATTGGAGTGTATGGATCTTCACTGGTTAACTTTTTTTTTTTTTTAAAGATTTATTTATTTTTTTATACTGGGTATAGTCAGAAGCACAGGAGGGTGAGAGAATTCACCAGAGCCAGAGCGGGGAACAGAACAGGCAGACTGATGAAACACACTGCTGAGGGGAGCAGTGGGAGCAGCAGGAGTGGTCTGTTGCACCATGTGGGACCCTCGCTGGTGGCCGGGGATCAAACCGGCGTTGCAGAGGCTACAGGCAGCTTCGCAGTCCAGTGCTCAACCGCTGCGCCACACGGGAGGCCCTTCACTGGTTAACTTTGGGGAAGGTTTCAGGAAGCAGAAGTTGGCTCTACACTATGTATAATCAGAAAGCAGGGGGCAATTATATGCTGGGCATCACAGTAAATGTTCACAGTGAGGACTCTTTCTGCAATTACTAGGAAGTGGTAAAGAAGCAGCCAAAACTCATTCAACAAGAGAGGAGCATGTTTGGTATTCTGTGTTGTGCAATGGCCTTGTCTAAGGTAGATATTCTATGGGATTTGATGTCGTACAAGAGAACAATGTAATGTAGCTGTCAGATCTATTGTCAGATGTCAGGGTGTAGTGGCGGGAAGGCACAGAGCAGGATCTCCATGATCTATGCAGACGGATAAAGGAGAGTCCTGGAGTCCTCGGTGGCTTTTCCAGGCTTTTATTGTGCTTTTACCAGGGACAGGGCAGGCAGGGGGCGGGGGGTGGGGGGGTGGGCGCGGGAGCCAGGCAGGTGTCCCACCCGCAGGTAAGTCTTCACTCTTTTTGTGTTCTCTGGTGTTCTCATTCTTCTCTCCTTCTCATTCTCTCTCTGTTCTCTCATTCTGCTCCTTCCTTCCTTCCTTCCTTCCTTCCTTCCTTCCTTCCTTCCTTCCTTCCTTCCTTCCTTCCTTCCTTCCTTCCTTCCTTCCTTCCTTCCCTCCTTCCTCCCTCCCTCCCCCCCTCCCTCTCTCCCTCTCTCTCTCTCTCCCAGCGTCCCCATGACACCGCCCTTATAAGCCAGTCTCAGCCCAGGTGTACCCACCTACTCATGCCCACACCCCCCTCCAGGTGCCCGCCATCAGGCATGCATTTAGGACCACTGGGATCCATCATTAATCCTAATGGTGGGAGGGTAGAAAAGCCTGATAATCACTTACCCTACACAGGGGCTGATCTTTTCTTTCTCAGGAGGTTATTGGTGACTTTTGAGATTCCAATTCTAGTAAACTTGTAGTGAGAATAAGTAAGTAAAAGTGGTTAAGAAGAGATTCCATAGTGGAGAAGAAGCAGCAGCAGCCTCAGGCTATTTAGTCACCTGTTGAAAAGAACTAAGTATTTGCCTCCTAAGGCCCAACTCTGAAGGTAAGAGGGAAGGGCGAAGAATTGAATAATAGACAACATATTTTTACCTGAGAGGATGTGAAACCAGTAAGAAAGGAGGAAGAGGGATTGATGCTGCTGGCACAAGAGGTGATAAATGAACAAATAGATTCTTTCAAAGCAAACAACACTTTTTTTTTTTAAGATTTATTTATTTATACAAGCACTGGGTACAGTCAGACGCGCGGGAGGGTGAGAGAATTCACCAGAGCCAGAGCAGGGAGCAGAGCAGGCAGACTGACGAAGTACACTGCTGAGGGGAGCAGCGGGCGGCAGGAGAGGTCTGCGCGCCATGTGGGACCCTCCTCCAGTGGCCGGGGAGCAGCTGGGGATCGAACCGGCGCTGCAGAGGCTGCGGGCAGCTTCGCAACCCAGCGCTCAACCGCTGCGCCACCGGGGAGGCTTTTTAAAATGTCTTTCACCCCATTTTTTGTAAGCAAGAAGATATATTTAGTTCAAGATATATTGTTATTGATGTGTTTAACACCATGCTACCTTTCAGGATAGACCCATGCTTCCTTAAACATACAGCCCCAAACTTGAAAATTGACCCCAATCTACCTTACCTACCTTACCTTACCAGCCTTATCTCCCTTTTCAGACTCCTTATTCTAGCCAGGCTGGAAGGACAACTTTTCCATCCCAGCCAACACCCTTGGTGTAAGTAAAGACAGTTTCATTGCCATTTCCAGCACCATCTCCTCTGGTACTCTTTTCTGGGTCTTTATCTGTGGTTCCCTGCTCCTACGCTAGGTACCTAGCAGGGAAACTGCTGGGAACCTGACCTACCTCGTGTAGAGCTGAACTCCCCTTTCCCAGCCAGGGCAAGTTCTTTGTCCTCCTGCCAAAGCATGTTGATTAGCATATTGATTCTATCTCTTAGAGCACTTTTTTTTTAAAGATTTATTTTTATTTATACAAGAACTGGGGTACAGGCCAGAGGCATGGGAGGGTGAGAGGATTCACCAGAGACAGAGTAGGGAGCAGAAAAGGCAAATAGACCGGAAACACTGCTGAGGGGAGCAGCAGGCAAGACAGGAGAGGTCTGCCATGCCATGTGGGTATCTCCCTGGCCAGCGGGAATCGAACCCATGTTGCAGAGGCTGTTGACAGCTTCACGGTGCTGCGCTCAACCCGCTGTACCACCGGGGAGGCCTCTATAACACTTTTTATAATCTGACTTGTACTCTGGATTTTTGTTAACCTCCATAAAGACTGAAAGCATGTCTTATTCACTCTAATATCTCCTTATTCCTCATCATGGAGACTGATAAAACCGAAGGGTACCCAGGGACCCCAGACTGTTAGGAGGAAAAGCTCATGTTGCCTGATCTAAGTGGTCTTGCCCACCCATATGCATAAAGCATGTAATCAAAGTCTATTGTGATCAATGATTTTTAATCAATGAGAGGTTCAAAGGAACTCAAGAGGGGCAATGAGGAGTAGCGGAGAGGATTTCAAAGTATGGACTCCTGATCAAACTCTGAAATGTTCAGCCAAACAGGGTCCAAAGTGGAATGACTAAGGCTCAAGACCAGAGGTTGCACGAAAATGAATCTAAGGGAAACTCTAAGAGAAAATGCAAGCAAGAAGTTGCACAGGGCCAAAGGGCTAGCATAGGAAGGGAGAACCAAAGTTCAAAATGTACCACCCACTGAATCTACCATGAGGTCAAGATGGCAGCTGCCATAGTCTCTCAAGAGAAGAGGATCTTGTCACCCACGACAGCACTGAGGCTGGAGAAAGGGCCACAGGTGGGAGCCAGCTGAGGGGTCAGGAGCAGGAGGCCCTGCTAGAATTCTTTTAGTTTACCCTGAGGGTTTATTCCTCATTTCTAGCTGTTCCCATTCAAGAATGGTGGGATGGAGCAGCGAGACTCATGACTCTTTTATACTCACATTCATACTCAATGTAAAAGACGACAAATGCTTACTTGTGGAATCAAAGTATACTGGTCATGTGTGAATCAAATTATCCCTATCAAATTAATTAAACTCCTGTTTAGAAAGCTAATGCTTTTTTTTTGGTCTGTCGTTCAACTAGTGTTTAATGAGTGTTTCAATCCACTTTATCAATTCAACCTACATTATAATTCAGAAGCAATGTAGTCATTATGGGGACTTGCATAGCAACTGTAAAGGCCGGACTGGGCACAGTGCAGGTTTCCTGATCCCATGCAGACCGGGTAAAGGAGGAGTCAGAGTCCTTAGTGGTTTTGCAGGTCTTTTATTGGGGTTCACCAAGCATATGGCAGGCAGGGGTGCTGGCTGGGGGGCTGGGAGGCTGGCAGGCCTCCCAGCCCCCAGCAAGTCTTCACTTTATCTGGGCTCTCTGGCGTTCGTTCTGCTGCTTCTCGGCTTCTCTTTCGGCTTCGGCTTCTACTGCTGCTGCTGGTGCTGCTGCTGCTACTGCTGCTCCTGGCGTCCCCATGACGCCGCCCTTAAAAAGCACAGTCTTAGCTCAGCTGAATCCCATCTACCTATGCCCACACCCTATTCCAGGTGCCCTCCATCAGGCATGTATTTAGGACAAGGATCCATCATCTATCCTGATGGCGGAAGGGCAGAAAAGCCTGACATTTTCTTTACCCTACAGCAACACATTTATTTGTTTATTTTAAAGATTTATTTATTTATGCATACAAGAACTGGGGTATAGGCCAGAGGTGTGGGGGGTGAGAGGATTCACCAGAGACAGTGGGGAACAGAACAGGCAGATTGACTGAAATACACTGCTGAGGGGAGCAGTGAGCGAGACAGGAGAGGTCTGCTGTGCCATGTGGGTCACCTCCCACCGGGGATCGAACTCATGCTGCAGAGGTTGCAGACAGCTTCACAGTTTTGCGTCTTACCACCTTGCACCACCAGGGAGACCCAATTCACTCTTCAATTTAAATAAATGTGTTGCTGGGCCTCCCTGATGGCCCAAGGAGTTAAGATGCAGTACTATGAAGCTGTCTGCAGCCTCTGCAGCACGAGTTTGATCCCCGGCCAGGGAGCAACCCACATGGCGAAGCAGACCTCTCCTGTCTCACCCGCTGTGTATTCAGCAATGTATTTCAGTCAGTCTGCCTGTTCTGTTCCTCACTCTGCCTCTGGTGAATCCTCTCACCCCCCAACACACGTCTGGCCTGTACCCCAGCTCTTGTATGCATAAATAAATATTTTTTGGTAATTTTCTTTTTTTTTAGATTTATTTATTTATTTATTTTATTTATTTATTTTTGATTTATTTTTGATTTATTTATACAAGCACTGGGTACAGTCAGAAGCGCGGGAGGGTGAGAGAAATCACCAGAGCCAGAGCGGGGAGCAGAGCAGGCAGAGGGACTGAGGTACACTGCTGAGGGGAGCAGCGGGCGGCAGGGGGGGTCTGCGCGCCATGTGGGACCCTCCTCCAGTGGCCGGGGAGCAGCCGGGGATCGAACCGGCGCTGCAGAGGCTGCGGGCAGCTTCGCAACCCAGCGCTCAACCACTGCGCCACCGGGGAGTCCCGATTTATTTATTTTTATGCAAGAACTGGGGTACAGGCCAGAGGCGTGGGAGGGTGAGAGGATCCACCAGAGACAGAGCAGGGAACAGAACAGGCAGACTGGGAGCAGCGGGCGAGACAGGAGAGGTCTGTCCTGCCTTGTGGGTTTCTCCCTGGCCGGCTGGGAATCGAACCGGCGCTGCAGAGGCTGCGGACAGACAGCTTCACAGCATGGCGCTTAACCTGCTGTGCCACCGGGGAGGCCCTAAATAAATCTTTAAAAAAAAAAAAAAATTGGGGCCTCTTTGGTGGTGTAGGCGGTTGAGCACCGCACTGTGAAGCTGTCCGCAGCCTCTGTAGTGCCCGTTTGATCCCGACCGGCCTGTGAGAACCCCACATGGTGAAGCTGTCCGCAGCCTCTGTAGTGCCCGTTTGATCCCGACCGGCCTGTGAGAACCCCACATGGTGAAGCAGACTTCTGTCTCGCGCGCTGGTCCCTCAGCAGTGTATTTCGTCAGTCTGCCGGTTCTGTTCCCCGCTCTGTCTCTGGTGAATCTTCTCACCCTTCTGAACATCTGGCCTGTCCCCGGGTTCGTGTATAAATAAATAAATCTTTGAAAAAAATAAATTGAAGAGTGAAGTCAGATTTTCTGTGAAAGATTCTTTTAGCCTTGCAATTGGGCATATAAGCACCTTTTTCTAATGTATTTTTTTTTAGGTAATGTTGGTTTATAACACCAAATGATTCAGAAGTACTGGTTCACTCCTCTTCAGATGTGTATTACTTGACCACAACCATTCCACCTATAATCCTCCACCATAGTCCTTTGTGTTCACATCTGTTAGTGCACCATCAAGGAGGGCCCGAGGACTCCAGACTTGCACCCCTTAAAGCAGGCCTGCCATTGTGCACAAAGACAAAAGGAGACTTTTAGTGTGAAAGAACTTTAATAGACTGGTGAGCATAAACAGGGTAAGAAAGAATGTTCTGAATAAAGCACCCAGAATTACCCAGCCCTTTGTGGGTAAATGCCCAGACAAATAGGGTTGGCCCCAAGCAGGTCCACTGAGGCCTGTGTATTAAAAAAGGGAAGTTAGCAGCTTTTGAGCAAATTCTGACCATTCTGAAGGGATTGCTGTTGATGCCATGGCTTGGCTTCTTATATGGGCCAGAGTTTTATCTTATATTGTATAGCCACTGTCTATTTGTATTTTAAGCCATCTACTCATTAATAAGGGAGTTAGAATGACAGTGGTGATTCGATAAGGACTTGAGAAACTGGACTTTATTCAATCAGTGGGGAAAGAAAAGACAAAACCACTAAATTGATACAAAACTGTTTCTCAGGACAATACAATTTTAACCTTCTAATTATCTTTTGCCCCTTCCCCAATTACACCTCATTAGTTTTTTATCAGTTAATCTCAGATGGTTGTAAAAACTCTGGGTCTTAATTATTATTCAGGTAAAATTATTATTCAGGTAAAATTCCATTTCCTGAGGGTATCAACTAAATATCAAATGGATTTATTACAAAATATTCTATGAAGAAACTAATTGTGAAAAATTATTAACCCAGGGTGGTAGTACAGTTATTTCCCCATTTTCCAGATGAGAAAAACCAAGACATAAGTAACTTGACGGGTCGTCAATACTAAGTAATTGACAGGTATAGATTAGTTGAGTAACTGTCTGTGCTGTCGGTTTAGGTTCTAAGAGGAAAAGCCAATTTTAGGAAACCTGATACTCTCCAATATGTTGCAGATTTCGGGTAATGCCAATTATTTTCCCCGCTGCTTTACTTTTACCTTTTTTGGTGTGGTTGTTGTTCTGAAAACTAAATCCTTTTTTCTTTCTTTTTTTTTTTTCCTCCTGTGGTTAAAGGAGTCAAAATGTAGCCCAAATTCAAGAAGTGCAGAAGCAGACTACTTCTGCATGGGGATGAGTCAAAGAATTTGCAGCCATCTTTAATCCACTACACTTTTAGACTTATAATTCTTTTTTTTTTAATTTGGTCCTTGCACTAAGTCTTTTTTTTTTTGTTATATATTTTCAAGTTTATAATTTTGAAGGACCAGAACACTTTAAATCAGTGTAACATTTTTCTTTTTTTAATAATAAATTTTATTTTTATATTCACCATACAATTGCAACCCCCCCATTCTGACCCCAATCCCTCCCCTCCCGCCCCCCAAAAAGTGCCTCTGGTTCATAGTTTTTTGTTGATTTTGCTAAATCCTTATTTCTAATAGAATTCACAGGGTGCGGTTCAAAGAGCACTGGTTAGCATTCAGAAACTGGGGCTTTACACCAGGGTTTGCCTTTGCTAGCTGTGCTGTCCTGAGTAAGTCATTAAGCGTTACTGGGTCGCTTATTTTCTTACTTGTGAAAGGAACAGTATCTGAAGTCAGGTGCTGGTCACAGGCATTTAATTAATGTAAAGTCACAAAACCTCTGGCAGATCCTCAACTGTTGAAAATCAAGTCCTCACTCGGGTTAAACAGACACAGAACTCGCTGAAAGAGACTCTAGCAGCTTTTAATTTCTGGAAATGAAAGATTTTTTCCATTTTCGCGCCCGCTACTCGCCCCTTATTGGCTGGCTTCACCGTTTCACTCCCAGTCCCGCCCCCGTTGTCATGGAGACCAGGAACGCCCCAGCCGACTGAGGCCTCTCCCATCGTCCCCCGGCGGGAGCACGTGACGGCGCAGGCGCGTTCTCGGCCATGGAGAAACCGCGTTGGCCGCCGGGACTGAGCTCTCGGCGTCCTAATCAGGAAGTGGCGGGCGGGGCCCCGGCCGGAGTCGCAGCCGAGACCCCGGCCTGGCGGGGCCGCGCCGGGCGTGCGTACGGGCAGGCGGGGCTGCCCACAAGAAGCCGGAAGCGGTCGCGACGCCAGCGTGGGCGGCCGGCCGCGGCGGAGGCGCCGGGAGGCGGTGGCGGGTCGCGTGGGGCGACTCTCCGCGCTCAGGTAGGGGCTGCGGCCGCCGGGAGGGGGGCGCGGAGCCCGGCCTGTTGTTCCTGGAGCCCGTCGGCGCGGGCCGGCGTCGCCGCCTCCCGCGGGGGCCCGGGGGTCGGTTCTAGCGTGCGGCACTTCCACGCGGAGCAACTTCTTGGGGGCGTTGCGGGTTAGGCCGGAGGTTCATTGAGCCGACTGGAGGGCTCGGAAGAGGAAATTCTCAGTGTTTGCGTCTTCCTAGCCCCGAGGTTTACACTAGAGTCGCCGGGCGAGCCGTGTGTGTGGAGTTTGGGGGACCACGGCGTCCAGCCCACGAAAGACTGTGGTTTAGATGCTCATTCGTGGATATTTTTCTTCCCCCCAAAGCTGTTTTCTGGACACCTAGTGTGTAATGATTCCTAAACTTTAATTTTAGCGTGTTCTGCAGAGTCTGAAGACATTTTCCAAAGCACAACGCTGCGGTACCTTGTTCTCCTACATTTTCGCCACTTAAGAGGTGAACAAGGCTCTGGTCCCAGCGTTCCAGCTGCTGGTAGTTGTGTTCTTAAGGTGCGCGTGGCCCCTGTGAGGCGCAGTCGGGGAAAGAAACAGGAAAGAAGACAAGTAGAAAGGTTGAAAGAAGTCGAATGACACTGCGGGGGGGGGTGGGGGGAAACGTGGACCTTCAGCTGGAAGATTTTGATGTAATTGTTGGCTTCTCAGTCCATTCGTGACAACCCAGGAATGTGTTCACTCATTGAGTTGTAGTGGCGGTGGTTTTTTTAAAATGTAGAATGGGCAGAGTGATGTGTTCTGTGTACTACGCACATATGGAGCGCCTTGCTTTAAACACAATCATTGTATGTGCATTTTATTTTTTTAAAGATTTATTTATGCATACAAGAACTGGGGTACAGGCCAGAGGTGTGGGTGTGAGAGGGTTCACCAGAGACAGAGTGGGGAGCAGAACAGGCAGATTGAAATACACTGCTGAAAGGAGCTGCGGGTGAGTCAGGAGAGGTCCTCAGGAGAGGTCCGCTGCGCGATGTGGGTCGCTCCCAGCAGGGAATCCAACTCCTGATGCAGAGGCTGCAGACAGCTTCATAGGTTGCTTCTTAACCCCTTGCTCCACCAGGAAGGCCATGTGTGTTCATTTTAAAACACAGGTCTCCTTTGTTTTATTAGAGCGCTTTACCAGCATTGCAGGTCTGGTGAAAGGAATACTTGATTTTAAAAGTTAAGATATTCGGATCCTGGCAGTGGTCCGGAGAACTGTGTGATCTTAATAGTACCCCTTCACTTTAGATTTTTGCATGTTAAAGTAAGAATAATAAAATTAACATCTGTTATTGAATTGTGAGGATCAAACACCAGAAACATTTAGGTCTTTGCAAACTGTAAGGCTTTATTTAAACTGTGTTAAAATTATCATTAAAAGCCCAGATTAATTACCTGCCTTTATAAGGTGAAAATAAATACAGATGTTTCTTGTTTTAGGAGTTTACAAATTGCTTGTTGTCCCCATTTTATTAATTGTGACTTCTCTCCATTTTCTAGTCCTCACCATTTCCTTCTCCAAGACTGTCCCCTACTTTCCTCATCCCAGTATAACCATTGTTAATGTCTTTTTAGAGCCAGTTCAGTGTAGTAATACTGAAATAATATTTGTATAACTTTACTATTTTTTTTTTTTATTATTTTTTTTTTTATAGAGGCATGCTTTATTTATTTGTTTGCTGGTTTTTTTTGTTTGTTTGTTTTGTTTATACATGCACTGGGTACAGTCAGAAGCGCGGGAGGGTGAGAGAATTCACCAGAGCCAGAGCGGGGAGCAGAGCAGGCAGAAGGACCGAAGTACACTGCTGAGGGGAGCAGTGGGCGGCAGGAGAGGTCTGCGCGCCATGTGGGACCCTCCTCCAGTGGCCGGGGAGCAGTCGGGGATCGAACCGGCGCTGCAGAGGCCGCGGGCAGCTTCGCAACCCAGCGCTCAACCGCTGCGCCACCGGGGAGGCCCAACTTTACTATTTTTTTAAAAAAAATCTCGTTTTTTTCATCCGTCTAATCTAGACAGCATTGGTAGTATCCTCATTTTACTTATGATAAAGTAGAATTTAGAGAGGGGTAGTGGATTGCTTGGGGTCATGGACCAGTAGTGGACTACAGCTGAGGGAAGGGAGAAGGCTGGTCTTTGATTACCTGTCCAGTGACTCTATTCCTTACTTGACTGAAATTTACTCTGATTATCAATCTTATATTCAAAATTTTTAGCATTCCAAGTCACACAGATTAATTTTTAAGCAAGGTGCTCAGTGCTTTCATATTCTCAGAGGTGATCTGCTTGAAGGCAAGGATTTATCTTCCAGAATCTTTGAAAACTTGGAGCATAATGCCTCACAAACAGAAGACATTTAATAAACTTGTGAAACCAATAATAATTGAGGTTGGATCAATTTAGAGATGTTTTTCCATTTGTTACTCATTTGACAAATAGTTTATTGAGCCACTGTAGGGTAAGATAAAAAAAGTATCAGGCTTTTCTGCCCTCCCGTCATTAAGACTGATGATGGATCCTTGCGGTCCTGAATGCATGCCTGATGGCGGGCACCTGGAGTAGGGTGTGGGCATAGGTAGATGGGATTCACCTGGCCTGAGACTGGGCTTATAAGGGCGGCGTCATGGGGACGCCAGCAGAACGAGAGAGAGCAACAGAGAGACCAGAGGAGAACGAAACAGCAGAGTGAGAGAGAAGCTAGAGGCCACGAGAGAACACAGGAGAGCCCAGAATGAGTGAAGACTTGCTGGGGATTGGGAGGCCTGACAGTCTCCCAGCACCCCCCAGCACCCCTGCCTGCTGTGTACCCAGTAAAATCCCAACAAAAGCCTTAAAAGCCACTGAGGGCTTCAGGACTCCTCCTTCACCCATCTGCTCGATCATAGAGATCCTGCCCTGAGCCATCCTGCCGCTGCAGCCACTTAGCCTGTGTTTGAAGCCTTCCAAAGTATGAAGTGGAGTTATCTCCAGTTTCGTTCCTGATTTATGAATAGTAGTCTTAACTGTAAAATTCATTAACGTAGGTAGCTTAAGTTCTTCCTGGACTTGCTACAGGCTTTTAGAGAGACTTCAAACAAGAGTGGAATGTTCTTAAAATTTTTTGTTGATTGACCTTGTGGCTTCCCTGGTTGTACTAAAGTTGCTTAGAATAGTTGAGTTTTAGAAATGGGGAGGTGGGGGTCTGAAGAGGTCATTTAGTTTCACCTTCCTCCCAATTAGGAATTTTCTGTAGACATTTTCAACAAATGTTAATGCAGTGTCTTCACTTAATACCTCAGCCTGTTTCAAAATATATCATCTTATAAGCGGTTCTAGTGGCTGTCTGTTTTGGGGGCACTGAGCCTAATCTGCTTGTTAATTTTGCCCCGGTAGTCCTGATGGTGTTTCTATAGAAGAACACTGTTGAATAGAAATGTAATATGAGCTACAAGTGAGAAGCACACATGTACTTTTTTTTTTTTAAAGATTTATTTATTGATGCATATGAGAACTGGGGTACAGGCCAGAGGTGTGGGGTTGGGGTGAGAGGATTCACCAGAGACAGAGTGGGGAACAGAACAGGGAGATCGACTGAAACCCACTGCTGAGGGGAGCAGTGGGTGAGTCAGGAGAGGTCTGCTGTGCCATGTGGGCTGCTCCCTGGCTGGGGATCGAACTGTGCATCAGTGGCCGTGGACCGCTTCATAGGTTGCGTCTTAATCCTTTGCACCACCAGGGAGGACCCACACATGTACTTCTAAATATTCTAGAAGCCTAGTAAAAATTAAAGGATATTAATTTTAGTATTTAACCCAGCACATTGAATGCATTAAGTCAACATATAATCAATGTAAAATATCTCATTTGTAATTTTAAAGTTCTTTTTTTGGGTATCAAGTCTTTTAAAATAGGATGTGAAAGAGATTCTTAAAAAATTCCATTTACAATCAAAAAGAATAAAATACTTAGGAATAAACTTTACCAGAGAAGTGAAGCCTCTGCACATTGAAAACTGTAAGACATTGAGGAAAGAGATCAAAGAAGACACAAATAAATGGAGAGAGATTTTGTGCTCATGGGCTGGAAGAATTAATATATCCACACTACCCAAAGCAGTCCATAGATTCAGTGCAATCTCTGCTGCACTTTTTTTTTTCCAAACAAATAGAAAAACTGTCCTGAATTTTGTGTGGAACCGCGAAAGACCCTAATTAAGCAAAGCTGTCTTGAGAAAGGGGAGCTAAGCTGGAGATCTCGCACTTTCTGATTTCAAACTATTTGCTTTCAAACAGCTTTAAAAACAATATCTATTCACATAAAAACTAGTGCAAAGGTCAATGGAATAGTTTTGAGGGTTCAGAAATAAAGACATGCATAGATAATGAATTTACAACAAATGATTTGAGAATTTACATTGTGGAAAAGATAGTCTTTTCAGTAAATGTTATGGGAAAAACTGGACTTGATACTGTGCACAAGAATCAACTGAAATTGGATAAAAGACTTGAACACAAAACTCTTAGGGAAAAAAACCGGCATCAGCTTCTTGTCTTTGGTCTTACCAGTTATTTTTGGGATTTGACATGAAAAGCAAAATCATCAAACCAAAAAGCTGCATAGCATAGGAAACCATTAACAAAAACAGGCAACTATAGAATGGGAGAAAATATTTGCAAATTGTCCTCCCTGGTAAGGGGTTAATACTAAAAATACAAGGAATTCATACATCTTAATAGCAAAATAACAATCCAGTTAAAAAATGGGCAGAGGAACTGAATAGACATTTTCCCAAAGAAAACACGCAGATAGCCAACAGGCACATGAACAGGTGATCATCATCACTAATCATCAGTGAAATATGAAAGAGACACTGAGATAACACCCGACACTTATTAATATGGCCATTTAATCAAAAAGACAAGATAACTAGCTGCTGGTGAGGATGTGGAAAAAAGGGACCTCTTATGCACTGTTGGTGACAAGTAAATTGGTGTAGCCACTATGGACAATAGTATGGAGATTTCACAAAAAACTAAAACTAGGGGCCTCCCTTCTGCCTATTCTGTTCCCCACTCTGTCTCTGGTGAATCTTCTCACTCTGCTGCGCCTCTGGCCAGTACCCCAGCTATTGTATAAATAAAAAATAAATCTTAAAAAAACCCCAAAAAACTAGAACTACCATAGGACCCAGCAGTTTCACCTTTGGGTGAATGAAACAAAGAATTTTACCCCCCATATTCACAACATCATTGTATACAATAGCCATGGCATGGGAAAAACCTGAGTATTTTGCCATTTGGATGGCCATGCAGACATTATATTACGTAAAATAAGCCTGACAGAAAGATAAATACTATTTGAACTGACTTAAATGTGGATTCTAAAAAAACAGAAAAATACAGACGGTGGACTGATGGTTAAAAAGATGTAGAAAGCCGTGGTGGGGAGAAGAAATGGGTGAGAGTGGTCAAAAGATAGGAACTTCCATAAGATAACAAGTTCTGGGGATGTGTGCAGCATGGTGACTAAAGTTAACAGTACTGTACTATGTATTTGAAAGTTGCTGAGAGTAGATCATAAAACTTCACTGTGAAAAAAGATTAACTGATCATTGGTGTTAATTAAACTTACTGTGGTAGTCATGTCACAATATCTATGAAAAGCATGTTCTACACCTTGGCTAATTCAATGTTGTATATCAAAAGTAAGTATTTTAGGGGCCTCCCCGGTAGCGCAGCGGTTGAGCGCTGGGTTGCGAAGCTGCCCGCGGCCTCTGCGGCGCCGGTTCGATCCCCGGCTGCTCCCCGGCCACCAGAGGAGGGTCCCACATGGCGCGCAGACCTCTCCTGCCACCCGCTGCTCCCCTCAGCAGTGTACCTCGGTCCTTCTGCCTGCTCTGCTCCCCGCTCTGGCTCTGGTGAATTCTCTCACCCTCCCGTGCTTCTGACTGTGCCCAGTGCATGTATAAAAAAAAAACAAAAAACAAACAAACAAATAAATAAATAAAACATGCCTCTATAAAAAAAAAGTAAGTATTTTATACATAGACTGCATTTCAGTGTTAGTCCCATTTCAGGTGCTCAGTAGGCACATATAGCCAGTGGCTACAGTGTTGCGCAACTTAATTTTAGAGCATTAGAGAATAATCCTATTTCTTTTTTCTAGCACAGTGCTTGACTCATAATAGGCATATGTTATTTTTTGAGTGAGTGAATAACAATAAGTGCTAGAGAATTAATAAAAGGTTGTTTTGTTTGGGAAATCTTAACAGATCTATGGATTTGGTATGTAGGTTTGAATGACTTGAATCTGAATTAAAGATACATGTTTGTAATCTTTTCTTTAATCTTTGCAGCATTATGGATCCAAGCCTGCTGAAAGAACGGGAGTTATTCAAAAAACGAGCTCTTTCTACTCCTGTGGTAGAAAAACGTCCAGTATCTTCTGAAGCATCATCATCATCATCATCATCATCATCGAAGAAGAAGAAGGCAAAGCTAGAACATGGAGGATCATCAGGCTCTAAACAAATTTCTGGTAAGTAAAATTGTTTAGGACTGTTTTAGGTTTTACTTTTCAGGAAACCATTCAGTCATGGCAAGTTCATTTTTCAGTTTAACATTTTATTGATTGGTGAGTGCTGTGTTAAGTATGAGATGGAACAATAAGAATTTTTTGCTCTTAAGATGGTAAGTCTTGGGGCCTCCCTGGTGGCGCAGCGGTTGAGCGCTGGGTTGCGAAGCTGCCCGCAGCTTCTGCAGCGTCGGTTCGATCCCCGGCTGCTCCCCGGCCACCGGAGGAGGGTCCCACATGGCGCGCAGACCTCTCCTGCCGCCTGCTGCTCCTCTCAGCAGTGTACTTCGGTCCTTCTGCCTGTTCTGCTCCCTGCTCTGGCTCTGGTGGATTCTCTCACCCTCCTGCGCTTCTGACTGTGCCCAGTGCTTGTGTGAATAAATAAATAAATCTTTAAAAAAAAAAAAAAAGATGGTAAGTCTTTTTGTAGTTGGAATTTAGATTCTTTTTAAAAGGATAACTATTGAAATTACTTTTTTTTTTTTTTTTAAGATTTATTTATTCATTCACACAACAACCGGGGTACAGGCCAGATGCGCAGGAGGGTGAGAGGATTCACCAGAGATAGAGCAGGGAACAGCACAGGCAGACTGACTGAAATACACTGCTGAGGGGAGCAGTGGGTGCAACAGGAGAGGTCTGCCGTGCCAAGTGGGACCCTTGCTGGCCATCTGGGATCGAACTGGTACTGCAGAGGCTGCGGACAGCTTCACAGCGCTGTGCTCAACCGTCTGTGCCACCAGGAGAGGCCTGAAATTACATATCTTACAGCTCACTTATTTAAGTGTATAGTTAAAAGATTTCTAGTAAATTTACACTGTTATGCCACCTGCCTAGCAGAGATCGCTTGTGCCCATTTGCATTTGCTCCTTATTACCACTCTAGCCCCAGATAACCAATGGTCTATTTTCTGTCTCCATGTATTTCCCTTTCTGGGTATTTCACATGGACAGAATGGTATAGTTGGTCTTTTATGTGGCTTCTTTTACTTGGCAAGATTTAGTGTTTCAGCCATGTTGTAGCATGTATTAGTATTTCATTCCATTTTTTTGCTGAAGAGTATCCACTGTGTGGATGTACCAGAATTTGTTTATTCACTAGTGAACATTTAGATTATTTCAAATTTTTGGCTATTATGAATAGTGCTGGTGTGAACATTCATGTATAAGTTTTTGTCAGAATGACATTCTTTCACTTGGAGAGGAACCTAAGTGAAATTTATGGGTTATGTGGTAAATTTATGTTTGTGTAGGTTTTTTTTTTTTTTAAGATTTATTTATTTATGCATATAAGAGCTGGGGTGTATGCCAGAGGTGCGGGGGAGTGGGGGGGGGGAAGAGAGGATTTATCAGAGACAGTAGGGAGGAACAGAGACAGAGCAGAACAGGCAGATCTACTGAAATACACTGCTGAGGGGAGCAGCAGGCGAGACAGGAGAGGTCTGTGCCGTGTGGGTTGTCGCCCTGGCTGGGGATCGAATTCGTGCCACAGTGGTTGCCAATAGCTTCATAGTGCTGAGACTTAACCCCTTGCGCCACTGGGGAGGCCCAAATTTATGTTTGTGTTTTTAAGAAATGATCAAAATGGTTACACCATTTTACATTCTCACATTAATGCATGAGGGTTCCAGTTTTTACTCATTTTTGCCAAAACTTGTTATTCCTTTTCATTCTGATCATAACTGTACTAGTGAGTGTGAAGTGGTATTATTGTGATTTCAATATGTAGTTTCCTAATGGCTAATGATATTAAACATTGTTCCAAGTGTTTATTGACTATTCATGTGTCTTCTATGGTGAAATACCTATTCAGAATTTTTGCCCACTTAAAAAAATTTTTTTTTCCCTATGGATTTGTAAGAGTTCTTTATATATTATAAGTACAGTTTCTTGATCCTGTATCACTTATGTTCTTGGTATTATAGCAAAGAAATGGTATAATTAACTCAAGATGATGAAAATGTGCTCCTGTGTTTTCTAAGAGTTTTCTCTCTTATATTTAGATCTGTGATAAGTTAACTTATTGCATATGGATTAACAGAAGGGTCTAAATTAAGTTTTGTGTATGTTTATTCTGTGTCCCTGTGTTATTTTTTGAGAGGACAGTATTTTCCCTACTGGCTTTGGCACTAGTGTTGAATATCAGTTGACTACATGAAAGAGTTTATTTTTGGAATATATATATTTTTGGAATATATATTAACATATATTGATCCTTAGTAGTACTCTTTTTATTTTTATTTTTTAAAAAGATTTATTTATTTATACAAGCACTGGGTACATTCAGAAGTGCCGGAGGGTGAGAGAATTCACCAGAGCAGGAAACAGAAGAGGCAGACTGACGATACACTGCTGAGGGGAGCAGTGGGCGGCGGGAGAGGTCTGCATGCCATGTGGGACCCTCAACCGGTGGCCGGGGATCGAACCGGTGCTGCAGAGGCTCTGGGCAGCCTCGCAACCCAGCGCTCAACCTCTGCGCCACCAGGGAGGCCCAGTAGTACTCTTGATTATGGTAACATTATAGTTAAATTTTGAAATTGGGGAGTATAATTCCTTCTACTTTGTTCTTTTTGAGATTGTTTTGTTTTTTCCTAGACCAGTCCATCCACATCTGCAAAAGAAGCAACTAAGATTTTGATAGGGATTGCATTGAATCTATAAATCAGTTTTAAAAAAACCCCAAATATGTATATATGTATACCTATATGTATATGTGTATATGTATACCTATATGTATATATGTATACCTATATATAAGTAGAGAAGAATTGCTCTCTTGACAGTATTCAGTGAGCATAAATATTTGTTTTTAATTTTCAATATTTTGTAGTTTTTTAATATATGAGTCTTATGTTGACTGTTAAATTTATTATTTTATTCTTTTTGATATGATGAAATTTTTTCCTTAAGAAATTTCTTTGATTTTTGAGTTGTTTATTACTAGTATGTAGAAATAAGATAGATTTTTTTATATATTGATCTTGTATTCTTCAAACTTTCTGGGCTAGTTTTTCTTTTTTCCTAAAACAGATGCCTTTTACTTTTCTTGATTGTCTAGTCTGGCTATTATGTTGAATAGAAGTAATGAGAGTGAACATCTTTGCCTGTTTCTGAACTTAGGGTGAAAGCATTATTGAGCTATTACATATGATGTGCAGGTATCTTGTTAGATGCCCTTTATCAGGTTGAAGAAGTTCCTCTCCATATCTAGTTTGTTAAGTGTTTTTAATCATAAAATGGGTATTAGATGTTTTCAGAGTGTTTCATCTGCTTCTATTGAGACGATTGTGTTCTTTATTCTGTTACTATGATATATTAATTGATTTTTAGTTGTTAAACCAACCTTGCATTCTTGAAATATTACTTGGTCATACATAGTTGTAACCTGTATTATTTGTTGTGGAATTCAGTTTGTAGATACTTTGGGATTTTTGTGTCTTCATGAGGAATATAGCCTATAGTTTTCTCCTCATGCCTGTCAGGGCATTTCTGGCCTCAAAGTGATTTAGATTTTATTTTCTGGAAGAATATATGCAGATTTGATATTACTTGGTAGAATTCACTAGTGAAACCTTCCTTCATGGAAAAAAAACTTTGTAAGAATTTCTTCTTAAGGCCTTCCCTGTGGCACAAGGGCTTAAGTCTCAACACTATGAAGTTGTCCACAGCCACTGTAGCATGAGTTCATCCCCGGCCAGGGAGCTAACCCACATTGTGCAGCAGACCTCTCCTGTCTCGCCCACTGCTCCCTTCAGCAGTGTATTTCAGTCAATCTACCTGTTTGCTCCCCACTCTGTCTCTGGTGAATCCTCTCATCCCTCCTTCCCCCCCATCTGTGGCCTGCACCTCAGCTCTCTATTTCTTCTTGAGTTTATTTTGGTATTTTGGGTTTTTTAGGAGTTTGTCCACTTTATCATCTACTTGTAAAAAGTTTTCCTAAGTATTCCCTTAACAATCCTTTTAGTTTTGGGCCTCCCTGGTGATGCAGGTGGTTGAGTACTGTGCTGTTGAGTTGTTCACAGCCCCTGCAGCGCAGGTTCGATCCCAGCCGGCCAGCAAGGGTCCCACATGGCGTGGCAGACCTCTCCTGTCTCACCTGCTGCTCCCCTCAGCAGTGTATTTTGTCAGTCTGCCGGTTCTGTTCCCCACTCTGTCTCTGGTGAATCCTCTCGCCCTCCCGCACATCTGGCCTATACCCCGGTTCTTGTATAAATAAATGACTCTTTAAAAAAAAAAAACAAACAATCCTTTTAGTTTCTGTAAGGTCCATAGCCCTCCCTTTCACTTTGAAATTTTTTTGTTGTTGTTGATAAGTAGGTTTAATGAAGATACATTGTTCTTCACACAGATGGCTACAGAGACTTTAAACTATAATCCAGGAATTTACAACCATGCAACGGAGATCAGTTAGCAATCTAAAACAAACTGGCTTCTTACAACTACCCTGTAAACACAGAAGCCCTTCTTTCATCCAGAATAACTATCTCACATGAGGACAATTATTATAGGGGAACCAGAGATCTAGCTTTGTGGCCAAAAGGAAAAACAGCAATTCAGTGGTTAATTGGTGAAAGCTGGAAATTGGTTGTACTTCACTGTGCTGCTTTGCTTCTCCTCCTCCTCTTTTTTTTTTTTAAAGATTTATTTTTTTTTAATGCATACAAGGACTGGGGTACAGGCCAGAGGTATGGGTGGTGAGAGGACTCATCAGAGACAGAGTGGGGAACAGAACAGGTAGATTGATTGAAATACACTGCTGAGGGAGCAGTGGGCAAGACAGGAGAGGTCTGCTGCGCCATGTGGGTTTCTCCGTGGCCGGGGATCGAACTCATGTTGCAGTGGCTCGAACTCATGCTGCAGTGGCTGCGGACAGCTTCACAGGTTGTGTCTTTTTTTTTTTTTTTTTTTTAAGATTTATTTATTTATACAAGCACTGGGTACAGTCAGAAGCACGGGAGGGTGAGAGAATTCACCAGAGCCAGAACGGAGAGCAGAACAGGCAGACTGACGAAGTACACTGTTGAGGGGAGCAGCGGGCAGCAGAAGAGGTCTGTGCGCCATGTGGGACCCTCACCTGGGGGCTGGGGATCTAATCGGCAGAGGCTGCAGGCAGCTTCGCAGCCCAGCACTCATCCGCTGCGCCACCAGGGGAGGCACCACAGGTTGTGTCTTAACCCCTTGCACCACCAGGAGGCCCTGCTTTACTCTTCTTACTCTTGCTCTTTTTGTCCCTCTTCAGACCATCCATGTGAACTCTCAGTAGGTTTGAATAAGCCATCTGAAACTTTCTCACTTCTTTGGAGCTCACCATAGCGCTGATCTTCTTTTTTCCATTAGTAGCTCTTAACAGACACTTGTCAGAAGGCTCAAACCCCTCCACAGAACCTTTCCTTGGAATATATTTAGTTTGACCATCATACTTCTTCAGGGTGATGAAAATGCTGCCTGACACCCGGCACTTCTGGAAAGGCCTGGTCAGCTCTGACAGGCACTGCTTGCTCTCAAGCAGCAACATTCCCACGCTGCTGGTTCTGCCCGGTTGGCATAAGCCCCTCTTTAATTTTAGGAATTTGTGTTTTTTTCTTGCTAAGGTTTGCCAATTTTGTTGATCTTTTCAAAAAGCCAACTTTTGGTTTCATTGATTTTTTTTTTTTCCCTTTAAAAATATTATTTCCTGTTAAAATAAAAAAAATTAAAAATTAAAAACACACACACACAAAATATTATTTCCACTGCTGTATTTACTATTTCTAACTTGCTTATTATGGGTCTAGTTTATTTTTATACTATTATCTTTTGTTTTTTTTAAAGATTTATTTATGCATACAAGAGCCCCAGCCAGAGGTGCAAGGGGTGAGAGGAGACACCAGAGACAGAGTGGGGAACACAACAGGCTGATCCACTGAAAAACACTGTGGAGAGGAGCAGTGGATGAGACAGGAGAGGTCTGCTGTACCATGTGGATTGGCTCCCTGGCCGGAATTTGAGCTCATGCTGGAGTGGCTGCGGATTGCTTCATAGTGCTGAGACTTAACCACTTGCGCCTCTAGGGAGGCCCCCAGACTGTTATCTTTTAAACAACAAGATCAGTGTAACTTAAGGCACAACAGAATTTATTTGCCTACTTAAAAATGTGGCAATAATAATCTTTATTTTTTTTTTTTATTTTTTTTTTTTTAAAGATTTATTTTATTTATTTATACAAGCACTGGGTACAGTCAGAAGCACGGGAGGGTGAGAGAATTCACCAGAGCCAGAGCAGGGAGCAGAGCAGGCAGAAGGACCGGGGTACACTGCTGAGGGGAGCAACGGGCGGCAGGAGAGGTCTGCGCGCCATGTGGGACCCTCCTCCGGTGGCCGGGGAGCAGCTGGGGATCGAACCGGTGCTGCAGAGGCAGCGGGCAGCTTCGCAACCCAGTGCTCAACCGCTGCACCACCGGGGAGGCCCAATAATAATCTTTATTAATGTGATTTTTTTTAAGATGTTCTTCAAGCTGTTTTACTAACTAATGTTAAAGCAGAGCTAGTCTTTTTACCAAAGTAGGGCTATCATTCTTATTACCATATAAATTTAGCTTGATTATCTTTCATTCCTATGTAGTTTATATTGAATTATAGTGAACAAAATTTTTTAAATTGTTGTAAACATTAAAGCACGGTGTCACTCCTAGACCAGGTCTTTTAGACCTGCTTAAGAATATCTTTGCCATTTGTAGTTTTGACTATAGAGTGGGGAATTTCATCTTCACAAAGAGCAGATCTCAACAACAGGGAAAGCCTGTATAGGCATTACTTTTCTTGGTTGACCACACTTATTCTTGGAAGTGTTAGAATAGGATAAGCTACTTTGTGGAACGTCCTAAAATCTCAGTAGCTTAAAATAACAAATGTTTGTTTCTCTTTCTTTTTTTTTAAGATTTAGTTATTTATGCATACAAGAACTGGGCTATAGGCCAGAGGCGTGGGGGGTGAGAGGATTCACCAGGGACAGAGCGGGAAACAGAACAGGCAGATTGAAGTACACTGCTGAGGGGAGCAGCGGGCAAGGGCGAGTCAAGAGAGGTCTGCTGCACCATATGGGTTGCTCCCTGGTGGGCCAGGGGGATTGAACTTGTGCTGCAGTGGCTGTGGACAGCTTAATAGGTTGTGTCTCAACCCCTTGCACCATGAGGGAGGCCCCATGTTTCTCTTTCATACCACATATTTATCATGGTTTGACATGGGTCTCAGCTCATTATAGTCTCTCGAGGCTCAGGCTATGGAGACCTGATATTTCAAATATGCCTAATATCTGGGCTAGAGGGGAAAGGGAACTTGAAGGTCCTGCACCTGCTGGCCCTAAGGTGACACACATCATTTCCACTCATAACTTGTTAGCAGAGCTAGTTACAGGACTGTACCTAGCCAAAAAGGATTCCTAACTACAGTGTTACCATGTGCTCAGAAAGAGGAGAGCTGGAACTATTGAGTGTAAACACTACAGACTACCATGTCCCCTTACTACAGGTCACTATCATTGGATTATCAGATTTGCTGCTTACCAGAGCTCCTGATTCAGCTTTTCTCCTGTCCATTCTTGGTAAAACTATCGCTGATTTTTCTGGACATAAATCTGATGTCACTCTGGTTAAGGCTGATAATCATAAACTTTTCAGATAAAGCCCATCTTTTCCTGCAGCCTGCCTGTTCTGTTCTCTCTTTTATGGCCATACCTCACTGTTATCTGTGTCCTCTGTCCTAATGATGTGACTGATAACTCTTCTAACTTGCTTTACTCTCTTTTGCCTCTTGGGTTTTTGCTCCTTATTTCCTGTTCCTGCAAGATTTTTTCCTTACTTCTTCCCTCTTTTTTTTTTTTTTAAATATTTATTTATTTATTTGTACAAGCACTGAGTACAGTCAGAAGCGCGGGAGGGTGAGAGAATTCACCAGAGCGGGGAGCAGAGCAGGCAGAAGGACTGAAGTACACTGCTGAGGGGAGCAGTGGGCGGCAGGAGAGGTCTGCGCGCCATGTGGGACCCGCCTCTGGTGGCAAGGGAGCAGCTGGTGATCGAACCGGCGCTGCAGAGGCTGCAGGCAGCTTTGCAACCCAGCGCTCAACCGCTGCGCCACCGGGGAGGCCCCGCAAGTTTGTTTTTTTTTTTTTTAATTTATTTATTTATGCAAGAACTGGGGTACAGTGAGAGGCGTGGGAGGGTAAAAGAATTCACCAGAGATAGAGCGGGGAGCAGAACAGGCAGACGGACTGAAGACACTGCTGAGGGGAACAGTGGGCGAGACAGGAGAGGTCTGCCTTGCCATATGGAATTCTCGCTGGCTGGCCGGGGGATGGAACCTGCGCTGCAGAGACTGTGGACAGCTTCATAGTGTGGCGCTCAACCTGCTGTGCCACCGGGGGAGGCCCCAGCTTGCAAGTTTTGTCTTTTTCTTAACCCTTTGTTTGGTTTCTCTATATTCCGCAGAAACGTGAAACCATCTGATATTTACTTTTTCCTTCTGACTTATTTCGCTGAGCATAATCCCTTCCAGCTCCATCCATGTTGCCACAGATGGCGCGAGTTTATCTTTTTTTGATCACTGGGTAGTATTCCACTGTGTATATACCATATCTTATTGATCCAGTCATCTGTTTTGGGACATTTAGATAGTTTTCCTTTCTTTGCATTGTAAGTAGTGCTGCAATAAATATATATGGTAAGGATTTCTAAGTTTACTGTTTGTGAAAATATGTTTTTTAATCATGCTCAAAATAACTCCTGGTTATCAAAGTCTATCTTGTATATCTGAGTTTCGCAGCCCTTTAAAAGTTGGTTACATTATTTGTGTTTATTTCTAATGTTATAAAGTTAAATAAAAATTTTGTGGAAAACAATTTTAGACCATCAATTAGGGTTCTGTAAATTGAAAATGACAGATTTCTGGTGTCTTCTTATCACCACAGTTAGTTATTGTAAAAGGATTATTCTGTCAGGGCCTCCCTGGTGGTGCAAGGAGTTAGGCACCGCACTATGGGGCAGTCTGTAGTCTCTGCAGCATGAGTTCGATCCCTGGCTGGCCAGGGAGCAACCCACATGGCGATGCAGACTCCTCCGTCTTGCCTGCTGCTCCCCTCAGCATTGTGTTTCAGTCAGTCTGCCTGTTCTGCTCTCCACTCTGTTGCTGGTGAATCCTCTCACACCGCCCCCCTCCCCCCCCCCCCCCCCCCCCCCGCATCTCTGGGCAGTACCCCAGCTCTTGTATGCATAAATAAATAAATAAATCTTTTAAAAAAGGATTATTCTGTCAGTAGAGATAAAAATGTTCTTTATAATCTCTAGCATTGTTTTCTGCCCTCCCCCCTAAATATATCAGCTATTTTAAATTTTCTGTAGTTCTTTTTAGGTTTTACTATATTATTGACTAAGCTATGTCATCTGTAATTGTACTAAAATGTTCTGAATTTTTTACTTCACATTTCAGATATTTTTTGTTTTGCCATAAATTTCAGTCATTTTAAAAATAATCCACTACATTAATGTACCACATTTAGTTAAAGGCTTAGTTATTTCCAATCTTAGTTATTTTAAGTAATGCTGCTGCAAACATCTTTGTATCTTGAGCTTTTTTCTTTTGAATTAATTTCTTGGAGTGACATTACTGGTCTAAAGATAGTATAGTATAGTAGATAAGAGCATGCTTTGGTTTGCTTGGGGGTAGTAGCATATTAGTTTTATGGTCAAAAAATGTATTTGTACGTTCATTGGAATTCCAAGACATAAAGCTAATATTTCCTAACAAGTGTTAAGTGGTCCTTTCCACTGACTTTTTTCCTACTATTTTCTGCATTGGGTATATTAGCCCTTTGGAATGTGAATATGATAAGCAAAATGAAAGAACAAGCTCAAAAATGCAATTTAGGGGATGTGCTAGTTAAGTTTCTGTTCAAAAATAGTCTAGCCCTTCTTAGACCATGTTTTTCTTACTAAACACAAAGTCAGTTTTATGAACATTTATGCAGATAAAGTCAGTTTTATGAACATTTATTCAGATATACTTGTGACTTTCCTGAGTATTTTGAGCTTTTTTTTTTGTCCCCACACAATTATCCTACATAAAACTTAGTTATTAAAAAAAGTGTAAATTATCTTCAGAAAACATTGCCATTTCTTTAATACCTTTATAAGTAGAAGTATTTTACTTTGGATTTAGATAGGCATTCTAAATAGCATTTAGATTACCAAAACATATGGTGGATTCTACTCTTCTTCTACATTTATATTATACCTGATTTATTTCGATGGCATCATTAGGTATGTTTATGTTTTCCAGTTTACCTCTTGCTACTTAATATTAAGTTCTAGGAATCTTTTATCCAATTTTTGAAGTGTCATTTTAATAGGCTGATAAATTATTCATGTTTATGAAATTTTAATGTATGTTTAATGAATACACACAGAAAACGCACATTTAACTCATTTTGTTTTTCTAGTAGAAATTTTTTAACTATTCAAAGTTTGAGTTGGCCTCAGAAAATTCTTATTTCTCAGAAGTTGAAGGTTGCTTTCAAAGATGTTCGTCTGATGTAACATGCTAGACCACTTCAATTTCACGTTTTCTGATGTTGTCCATCATACTTCTAAGAGGATTAGGTTCGCTTTTCAAGTCTTTCACAGTTTTGTTTTTTACACAGCAGCAGCAGTCAAGTACTTCGTAAAGGAAAGCCAGGATCACTAAAGATACCACTGTAAATATAAATAAAAGCAGAATGACAAAGCAGGCAGTGTTCCAGTTATCATGGAAAGGATAAATTTTTTGAACTTGAAAACCAAGGTACTGATAAACAGATGTAGTGGTTTCATTCCAGAGGCTGGAGCTCAAGGAGGCCATCCTTAGTGAGTCCACTTCCTGTATTGCTCTTTTGAATCTGTAAAAAGGTAAAAATGAATGTATGTGACCAAACTCTACAGATGTGCCAATTTAAATCTCAGAACTAAGATTTGTTAGTAAATCTATATGGCTAGCAGCATGAGTCTTTGTTATTTTCTGCCAGAATAAAAACCTGAATGGTATATTTGAATATTTTCTGTATCTATGCCAATGTACTGTGTAAATCATACTATATGTACTTTTTAATGCATGTGGTTTATTTTTTTAAATTTTACCTTTCAAAGTATTTTTTTTTAAAGATTTATTCATTTATTTTATTTATACAATAGCTGGGGTATAGGCCAGAGGAGTGGGGGTGAGAGGATTCGCCAGAGACAGAGTGGGGAACAGAACAGGCAGATGGACAGAAAGGGACAGGAGAGTTCTGCCGCGCCATGTGGGAATCTCCCTGGAGGGCTGGGAATTGAACCCACGCTGCAGAGGCTGCGGACAGCTCCACAGTGCTGCGCTCAATCTGCTGCACCTTGGCGGAGCCCTAATGCATATGATTTTTAGACAAGTATGTGTTTTCAGATTTATATACAGAAATTGCTAGTAGAATGGAATGGGCAGCTGAATGGGTTTAAAATTTTACTAAAGTGGCCACTGACTTGTTATCTACAAAAAATCTTAGCATTTTAAGATTGTGTTCTTCATGCCACTCCTAGAAAAGATTTTTTCATTAGCCTTGTTGATCCTTCTCACCTTCTTGGTTCAATGTATTTCTGTCACTTATTTGTGTGCTGTTAATCCTCAAGGACAGGTGAGCTGAATCAGGAAATGATTGCTCAATGAAAAGTAGTAGAGGGAGACAAAAGACAAATAATGACAACTTTTCAGAATAACAGTAGTGAAATTTCAGGTTAAAGTTGCCTAAGAGGAGACCCTAATTTTAGGACTTTTGTTATGTACATGATAGTCTTTTTTTTTTTTTTTTTTTAAAGATTTATTTATTTATTTATTTATTTATACAAGCACTGGGTACAGTCAGAAGAATGGGAGGGTGAGAGAATTCACCAGAGCCAGAGCGGGGAGCAGAGCAGGCAGAAGGAACGAAGTACACTGCTGAGGGGTGCAGCGGGTGGCAGGGGAGGTCTGCGCGCCATGTGGGACCCTCCTCCGGTGGCCGGGGAGCAGCCGGGGATCGAACCGGCGCCGCAGAGGCTGCGGGCAGCTTCACAACCCAGCGCTCAACCGCTGCGCCACCGGGGAGGCCCATGTACATGATAGTCTTAATGTTTATGTACATAAATGACCTGTGGGCATAAATATTTAAAAAAAAAAAAAAAACCAAAATCAGTCCCAAAAGTTATCGTTTACTAAATTTTTATTGCTTTTCACATAATTTGCACTGATGATATCTTATAGGCAAACAGGGCATCCTTCCAGTTTGATGTTAAAATGACAAAGACAATGTAGCCTGCCAGTTGGATGAGACCTGAGATTGGTGGCCAGGCAACTGCGAGATTCTTGTCTTCTGGATAGCAGAAGCATGCTGACCCATTGGAGGTAAGGTCAGCTGTCAGATATTCCTAGTGTTCGTAGTGCACCAAGACACCAACTTTCGGGCCTCCCTGGTGGCGCAAGGGGTTAAGTATCGCACTGTGAAACAATCTACAGCCTCTGCAGCATGAGTTTGATCCCCGGCTGGGCAGGGAGAAACCCACATGGTGCGGCAGACCTCTCCTGTCTTGCCCACTGCTCAGCAGTGTATTTTGGTCAATCTGCCTGTTCTGTTCCCCACTCTGTCTCTGGAGGATCCTCTCACCCACCCACATCTTTGGCCTGTGCCCCAGCTCTTGTATGTATAAATAAATAAATTAAAAAAAAAAAAGACACCAACTTTCCCATTACAGGGATCACCTTAGAGGCCTTGCCTGGTCAGCACCTGAGTGGAGAAACTGGTGAATTTGAGTGTTTCGTAATGGCACTGACTGCTAAGCACATATGACAGGCTAGCAAAGGAGTACTGGTACATGGGAGCCTCATGCTTGAAGACGTTGCAGTAGAGACCAGCCACAATCAGTGCAAGTACTTGGTTCATTAGCACCAGGTACTGTGTCTATGGCTATGTGGCTGTGTCCCCATAGCTTCGGGTCATCTCTCCTATAGCATACCCCAAATCAGGTAAGATAACCTAGAGCCCTATGGCATAGAAGAGCAGAATCAGGGCCTGCCAAGTTGGGGTGGTCTCTTGTAAGCTCTGTCCAGGTAGCAGGGGAACTTCATCGGAGGCCTTGGGCTCATTGCCATATACACACGTTTTTACTAGAGGGAAGCAGAGACCCCTGCCTGTCTCCAGGTAGTTCTTCTACCTGAAGTACTGCATTAGCATGTAGCCAGGTACCATAAAGCTGGCATAGCCAGCAGCATTAACCAAAAAGTGGACCATGTCCGTTTCTGGGTCCATGACTCTGGAGGGGCTTCCGGGGTCTCCCCACCTGCCCCCAGGGAGCAGAGTGCAGCCAGCCCCACCACTGGCCACCACCTGTTATTTATGGTCCAGCCACATGGGGGGTACTGGGACGATGGGGATCTCTGGGCCCATGCACTCCCACTGCTGTGCCTCACAGCAGTCAGTGAGCCCTCTTTTAAGATTTTTAGCTCTACTCAAAGTCTGATATTCCTGGGAGGGGTAATAAACACTGTTGCAGTTATTTTTACTTCAATGTGAATGAGCTTCAAGTTCTTTTTAAAAAGCATAGTCAAACGAGGAGAGGGAGGAGAGGAGTGTGAGTAGCACCTTGTGGTAGGTAAAGATCAGGAAAAGTTTCTTAAGGGTCTATTTAATATTTTTATTTGGGCTAACCTAGAACCTCTCCAGCATTAATAAAAATATTCTCTAGGCCTTCTATTAAGACTTTATTTTTCAGGATAATTCCTTTCTAAAATCTGGATATTTCTTCTGAAGGTTTCTTTTCTAAATCTGGCATTAAGGTGATTACAGGGGGGAAAAATGATAGGTAGAGTGAAGCATTTTCCACACTATACACCTCAAATTAGTCTGGTCCACATTATTAGTTTAGTCCACAATATAGCAATTTTAAATAAAAAGATTTTACCTTTAATTCTGTTTCCCTGAGATTTTTTTTTAAATCTATTTATTTATACAAGCACTGGGTACAGTCAGAAGGGCGGGAAGGTGAGAGAATTCACCAGAGCCAGAGCGGGGAGCAGAGCAGGCAGAAGGACCGAAGTACACTGCTGAGGGGAGCAGCGGGCGGCAGGAGAGGTCTGCGCGCCATGTGGGACACTCCTCCAGTGGCTGGGGAGCAGCCGGGGATCGAACTGGCGCAGCAGAGGCTGCGGGCAGCTTCGCAACCCAGCGCTCAACCGCTGCGCCACCGGGGAGGCCCTCCCTGAGATATTTTGTAGGAAAAAATTTGTACTGGGTTGAAATTATACTGAAGTTATTATTTTGTGTTTTAATTTTCTTATAACTTTTAAAAAATTTGTGTTGGTATTTTTAAAACTAGGGAGACTTGTAAAGACTAATGTAAGGTATTATTTTAAATTGAAATTTTAGTTGATTAGAAAGTTGGTTTAAAGAACTTCATATTCTAGGGCCTGCCCTGTGGCGTAGCGGTTGAGCGCTGGGTTGCGAAGCTGCCTGCAGCCTCTGCAGCACCAGTTCGATCCCCGGCTGCCGGGCTAGGGTCCCACATGGCGCAGGAGACTTCTCTAGCCGCCCGCTGCTCCCCTCAGCAGTGTGTTTCCTCGTTCTGCCTGTTCTGCTCCCCGCTCTGGCTCTGGTGAATCCTCTCACCCTCCCGTGCTTCTGACCTGTACCCAGTGCTTGTATAAATAATAAATCTTTTAAAAAAAGAACTTCATATTCTATTTATATTTGAAGTACAAGTGAACGGCCGAAAAAATTTTTAGGTACCCTCAACCTTATTAAATTAGAGGTATGGTAGAAGGAGGGATGGAGTGGGAGATCACTAGAGGCAGACACGCAGGCAGGCGTGCACAGGTTAAATTAAATAATTTGAAGTTAAGTTATACATATCATTGAACTGTTCTTCTGGTTAAATTGTACTGTAGAGCCACACATTTGAACATTATGCATAAATAAAGTAGTGATAAGGAAAGATTTTTAGTATATATTATTAAATGAAAAGACCATGGTACAGGATAATATTTATAGAGAGGGGGGAAATAATATATATTTTTATTAGCTTTTATCTGCACAAAAATCTTGGAAGGAGATATACAAGACACAGCTATGATTACAAGTGCCCTTCATGGTGTTATGAAACTACTACCGGTAGTCATTACTAGAAGCATAATTATTATGTCTAATTATGTCTTGTGGGATTGAAGAGTAGATTGGCAGTGGTAGGGATGTATGAGATTTATCAAGATATACCTTATATTCTTTTGATTTTTTTGAACCATTTGAATATATTACTTATTCACAATCAATGTGCTTCACAAGCTTTCCTAGGGCCTCCCCTGGTGGCGCAGCGGTTGAGCACTGGGCTGCGAAGCTGCCCGCAGCCTCTGCAGCGCCGGTTCGATACCCGGCCGCAGGGGAGGGTCCCACATGGCGCAGCAGACCTCTCCTGCCGCGCCCTCTGCTCCCCTCAGCAGTGTATTTCGTCATTCTGTCTGTTCTGTTACCCCCTCTGGCTCTGGTGAATTTTCTCACCCTCCAGCACTTCTGACTGTACCCAGTGCTTGTATAAATAAATAAATCTTAAAAAAAAAAAAGCTTTGCTAGCCTCTGGCTATTGTGAAATACATCTATTTGATATATTTATTGAGTGTTTAATAAATTCTTAAAAATTAAAATGAGGATTAGTAAACACTTTCCTTTTGATGAGATAGTATATTTTATCCACACAAAAATATGCCTGTAATAATTATGCTTCTAGTAATGACTCAGGATAGTTGTTTCATACCACCATGAAAGGCACTTAAGTTTTGGTGGAAGCTTCTAAGCAGTTGAGGACAGTATATACATGTCAGCTTTGTGTTGTAAATGATGACAGGTTGTCACTTATGAATGTATTGATAACTGATGAATCACACAAAGCATTCACTCTTTAGTTAGCTTCTGGGCATATCTGAAAAAAGTAAACCAGGTCATATAAAGTCATTTTTGACCCTAAATTTAATGTGATTTATTCTCTTGAAGTAGAGTAGAGCTCTAGTAATTGTGCTAAATTTAGGGTAAAGTCTAAATTTTACTTGGATGGATAAGACATAATTAGACATGCAGAAAATCATAAACAGGATCTTCTCATAGTCAACTCTATTTTTGAAATTACAATATAAATCAAGCAAATGCTGTAAACTTGCCTTATAAAGAATAAGAGAAAATACTGATAAAGTGAAAGAACAGCTCATTATACTTTTTTTTTTTGGGTTACTGGAATGGGAAATGTTAAGTAAATAACATATATATGAGATATTTGATAAGAGTATTCCTTAGACATATATGTATATATATTTTACTTTGTGTGTCATTTTAGATATATTTCCTTCATCTGTTTTCCCTCCTTTTTTAAAAAAGCCCTGATGTAATATTTATGAAGGTAGGACTTTGAACCTTGAATTGCCAGATCAGAATAAAATTATGCTTTTGCTCTGTTTATGATAAAAGCCCTTGAGTTGAATTCCCTAGTGCCTTTAAGCATATCACTTGGAAATATGATCTGTTGATCATAATAGCCTTTAAATACGGAGTAATTCACTCAGGCCTGAAACTCTGTGCCTTCAGACAGTTTGGTTGAAAGGACAATGTAACTATAAATACATTATAAATAAAATGTAGGCAATTACATTGTTAAAACAGTGTGAATGGTAGGGGTTTCTGTTTAGTTTACCTGAAATGAGTTACAGCTCTTTGCTTTATTTGACAAGTTACTTTAATTTTGTCTTGAGATTTTTTTTGGGGACTCTATACATTGTATTACAGGCAGGAATATTTTCTAGGTAATTAAGCTAATATGCTAAACTGGAGAGCTCTAATTCCTTCATAGAACAACATTTGGATTTTGTAAGGGGTACTTTGCTCATGCTAACTGAATGCTGCTAAGAAATAGAAGGAATAAAAATTATGAAAAATCCTTTAAAGTATAAACTTACCAGTAAAGAAAAGGGCAGGAATTGGAACTTTAGGTCAATATGTATAGGTAATATCTTAGAACCTTAACATTTGCTAAACAATGGTAGTTTTACACTTGAGTATTTAAAATAAGAAATTTAGTCAGCAGTTGAAACTAATTTTAGTAGACATGAATGATTCTCAGCCATGAAAGTAATCATAATACCTCAAAAGGTGCATGCTACCTCCCTAATTCTTAGGATCTGTTTCAATTTTTAAATGTAGTTTATCAAAAAAGACTGTTTTGAGGATCAAAACTAACATTACATTGAAATACTGTGATAAATACGTATTTTTGTGTCAAAAAAATGAAAGGTTATTTAAGCAGGTTTTCATTTAATAAAAGCATGACGTGTAATATATATTACAGTAATAAAGACTAACATTTCACCATAAGGAGTTATTTTAATTAAAATGTTAGCTAAATCTGAAGCAGTAAAAATGATCTCTTTGTTTATAGTGTAATGCAGCCTACATAATACTTTTATGGTCTTTTTATATAAAAATCATAAGTCATAATCCTTCAACATTCTCTGCATCTGCACCCAAAGTAAAAAAAAAAATTTGGACTATTTTCTTGTATTTGCTAAAATATAACAGACTCTTTTATAAGTATCTGCTTTTTATCAGCTAGCATAATTTGCACATATAATCAGAAAGCTTCATTCCAGGCTTTGCTGTTAGTCTAGGTTTTTCTTTAAGAAAAATCCTTTGTTAAGGCAGATGATACTGCTGAAATGAAATAGCGCAGAGAAAATGAAATTAACCAGTAACCACTTAACATCCAGTGCTTATGGTTTACTCTAAGGTCTGGATATCGATCAGGTTCATAGAAAATGCCATGAATTTTCCATTAAGACATAGGTGATAAAGGTGCTTATCAAATAATGCAAGGCAGTCTTTATATTTTTAAATAAAATCCTATCAAGCAATGAAATAAAGATAATGCTTTTTTTTTTGTTTCTCAGTAAGAACAAAGCTTTCTTGTTTTTTATGGTAAAATATTTTCATAACGCCTAAGAAGGACATGCATTACTAAATGAAAAAGCTCATAAAACCTACCTCTTGTCTGAAAGGCTGCTGTTGAAGTGATGGTATCGTCTGTTTGTAACGCAGTCTGGTGCACAGCCAAGATGGAGCTGTGCTTCTATTGGTTGAAGCACAGTGCAGCTGACAGTTTCCTCTACATTCATTTGCATTAAGTCCTGCTCCCTTAAGAGTAAATCATTCATAAACTTGAATAGAGCTATCTGGTATATCAACTGTCACCCCCACACCTCTCTTTATTTTTTGTTTTTAAACTTAATTACTACATAGAAACTTGTAGATAGTAATACATTGATGATTCCTCAATGTTTAACTTCAAAATTTTACTTTCTGCAGTAAATATTTCAGTACTAAGGCTAGAAAATAATATCAAAAGAGGTTAGTAACTTAGGAAACAAGCAGTTCACACCAGGAAATGTGCATAAATTCTCATAAATGAAGTTTTCTTTTTTTTTCTATACTGTTCATTATATAAAGCTTGCTGTTTGGAAGTGATTATTTCCATGTGGTCCTTGGATTTAGGAGAAATTCTGAGGGAGTAAAAATAAGGTTTCCCATTTGATTATGTTGGGAGAGGGTTTGTTTTGGTAGCTACACCACCTGCATTAAAAAAGCCATCTGAAATTTAAATGGTAGAAGAATGGATGTTGGATGTTTAAAGATAGTGTTGTTACTTACTGTATATTATTTAGAGTTATGGTATAAGCAAAATAGAATCAAGTTTTAAAATTATGGGAGTGGCTACTATAACAGCAGGAGGCCTGTTAAATGGTTACTATGTAGACTCATTTTTTAAAGTTGCTGAGGTCATAAAAGGGTATTTATAAATATTCTCATTGTGTTTATTCATTTAACTATATTGAGTATTAACTATGTTTGGCATTGAGTTAAATGCTGGAGACTCCATGTATGTGGTTTATGGTTGACCAATTGTACTGTGCTTAGTCTTAACATATTGCCATAATTTTTCATGGTTTTCTTAGTTGAATAGTATTGTAGGGTACGCTTAATATTATTTTATTAAAGTTGAGTAAGAAAACATTAAATTGTATTTGTGAGTTAATCTGTGTTAAAGGCTAGGTTGTGATATATAGGGCAGCATTTCTTTGCCACTAACTGCATTCAGTTTTCTTGTATTTAAAAAAGAACAATAATACCTCCTAAGAAGGATTTTTGGGAGGGTTTAAATGTTTTAGCATGGAGCCTGGCAAATAGTAAACATTAAATAAATGTTAATTACTATTATTGTTATGTGTGTCCTGAGCACCTTGGAATATGAACCATATCAAGTATTTTATCTCTGAAATAAAAAAGGTAAAGCTATCATTATTTGCAGATGATATGATTACACATAGAACCCTAAAAATGCACAGAAAAACTAATTAAAACAAACCAGTTCAGTAAAGTAGCAGGTTACAAAATCAGTCCACAAAAAGCAGTACACTTTCGGGCCTCCATGGTGGCGCAGGCGATTGAGCGCCGCACTGTGAAGCTGTTCGCAGCCTCTGCAGTGAGGATTCGATCCCGGCCGGCTGGTGGAGAATCCCACATGGCACAGCAGACCTCTCCTGCCTCACCCGCTGCTCCCCTCAGCAGGGAGTATATTTCGTCAGTCTGCCTGTTCTGTCCTCGCTCTGTCTCTGGTGAATCTTCTCTCTCCCATGCATCTGGCCTGTACTCCGGTTCTTGTATAAATAAATAAATCTTAAAAAAAAAAAAAAGTGGATTGCTTCTTAAAAAATAAAGGTACCCTTTCTATATGCAAACAGTCAGTATGAAGAGGAAGAAATTAAGAACACTGTCCCATTTACAATTGTTCCCCACAAATTAAATACCTGGGAATAAAACCAACAAAGGAGGTGAAAGACCTATACTAGCAAAATTATAAAATATTGTTAAAAGAAATAGAAGACACTAAGAAATGGAAAGGCATTTCATGCTCGTGGATCAGAAGAATCAACATCATCAAAATGGCCAAAAAAACCCAAAACAATTTTTACATTCAATACAATTCTAATAAAAATCTCAATGACATTTTCAAAGAAATGGAATATTGCTAAAATTCATGTGGAATCACAAAACCCCCAAAAGCTAAAGCCTGCCTGACCAAAAAGAGGAAGAACAGAGGTATTACATTCCCAGATTCCAAACTATACTACAAAGCCATAATAATAAAAATATGGTACTGGAACAAAAAACAGAAAACACAGACCAGTGGAATTGAAATGAAAGCTCAGAAGTAAATCCACAGATACATGGTCAAGTAATCTATGACAAAGGAGCGAAGGATATACACTGGAATGAGGCTGGAAAAAATGGACTGTCACCTCTCAAAGAATGAAATTAGACTACTATTTTACACCCCACACAAAAATCAGCTCAAAATGGATGTAATTAAAATATTGTGAAAGCACATTGTAAGACATCTTTCTTGTTATTGTTTTTTAAGCTGTCACTTCCCATTCCACCCTGCCCACAGCCCCTGCAACCACTAATCTACTTTGTCTTTATGGATTTGCTTATCTGAACAATTCATATCAGTGGACTCATACAACATGTCACCTTTCCTTTTTGAAAGCGATTTTTTTTTTTTCCTTTTACATACAGTTTTTAATTCTACTGATACTGGTTCTTTCCACCATAATTTGAGTATCTCTCACTGCTATAAGAAATTTGAATCTATTTGGGGGACGGTTTCCTCAGTTAAGGCATTAGTAAAGTTGACTGTAATGTACCAATTAAGTTATTGTCAAAATTGTAACAAAGTTATCTTTGATTTTTTTTTTTTCTATTTTTTTTTTTTTTTTAATAGAGGCATGTTTATTTATTTATTTATTTGTTTGTTTGTTCTGTTTACACATGCACTGGGTACAGTCAGAAGTGCGGGAGGGTGAGAGAATTCACCAGAGCCAGAGCAGGGAGCAGAGCAGGCAGAGGGAGCGAAGGACACTGCTGAGGGGAGCAGCGGGCGGCAGGAGAGGTCCGCGCGCCATGTGGGACCCTCCTCCGGTGGCCGGGGAGCAGCCGGGGATCGAACCGGCACCGCAGAGGCCGCGGGCAGCTTCGCAACCCAGCGCTCAACCGCTGCGCCACTGGGGAGGCCCAACAAAGTTATCTTTGAAGGAAAATTGTATGTGAAGTCTCAAAAAATATATTCAGTAAAATCTTTTCACTAATCTTAAAGGAATATAAGTTGCTATTTAGAAGTTTTTTTTTAATCTCTGACATTTGTTACATTTGACTTGTGGTTCTAATGTATTCTTTAGTTTAAATTTTTACCAAATTGGTGTCCTAGATCAACTCTTTTATTTTACCTCTTCTTTGTGAATCAGCTGCTTGGGAACCTTACAGTATTTGACCCTGATTCCTTGCTAATAATAGAATGTGTACATCTGAAATGTTCTTCTAGTATAATTTTTTAAATTGTTCTTGCCTATGACTAATGGAAAAATTTATGATGGAGTGGCAGTATTAGGATTTCTAAAGTATGCAACCAAATGATAGACATTCTGATTATTTTCTATACAGATTGCTCATTTCATGCTATTGTTCTTAAGTTTCCAATGTTTGTACAGTGATGTTGCTTGTGTTTAAAGTTTACTTTGAAATAGTTATGGTATCATTCTTAGAGTTAATTCTCATTTGTTTTAAGTTGATAAGTGGAGAGTGATGTAATAATTGATAATTTTACTTTTTTATCATTTGTAAGTATCCAGTCATGGTTTTAAATTTGCTAGAGAAGTTCTACGGATCAGATTGAGATTTGTATTGTCCTTGTGTTTAAAATACTTTGCTCCTAATTATGGAGGAAATCTTATCAAGACTAAGGAAAATGGTGAGATAAAGATATTTAGAAATATATTTGAATGCTTTTTGAGTTATATTTTTGTTCCTGTCCTTAGTGAAAAAATTGATAGTTTACTCAAATTTTTTTGCTTTTCACCAAATTTTCACAGTAAACAATTTACCTAATAGAAAAACTCATACAAGAAATATTTGACCAGAATTAAAAAAGTTTATTGCTTAAAAGTCATAATCACATCTAATATGACATGTAATTGTTTGAACCTCATTTCCAGATCATAGCAATGGATCATTTAACTTGAAAGCTCTATCAGGAAGCTCTGGATATAAGTTTGGCGTTCTTGCTAAGATTGTGAATTACATGAAAGTAAGTACTTTTCTCAGTTAATAAAAATTGTGTTAGCCTTTTGGCAGAAGAAGGGGATTGGAATTTAAGAAGCAAATTTGTATGTATTTGTCAAAATTTATCCAATTACGTTTTCAATGTGTGTAATTTATTGTATGTCTTACACCTCAGTGAAATTATAAAAAATATTTCATGCCTTTTACATTTTGCTATGCTAGCATTGCAGTGATTCATCTAAGTATATTTGTTAATTCAAGAGCACAATTTATTCCCACCAGTTCACTTAATAGAAATGTGACCAGGTCTTTGAGGCAGTTACCTCTTAGTACCTGCTTGCAAAAACAATGGGAAGAAGTGAGTGATTTATAGGATATTCCATTGATGTAAGAAGTAAAAATTTATATAGTCCAGGCAGATGGTGGTGATGGCTTTTCTATATTTTGGGGAGAAAATTAGAGAATTACTGAGGATCTTAGAAATACATTGAGTGCTCCAAAATTTTTGAATTTAATGTTTGATGGGATATTTTGTATTTTTTGAAGTAGTTTCTAAGGTTTGATGATAATGACATTTTGTCTTTACTACAAACTTTGAATCCTAACTTCATTTCTTAGAATGAAATTCATTTACATTTAGTATGACTAAGTGATTTCTAATTTGCCCCTTTTGCAGTCTTTTTCTCATTTAGTTGTTGGTTGTATCTTTTGAAGAGTCGAAGAATTATGTTTATTATTTCACATTCAGCTATTGTTTAACATAATTTTTTTAAAGATTTATTTATTTATGCATACAAGAGCTGGGGTATAGGCAGGAGAGGAGGTTGGGTGAGAGGATTCACCAGAGACAGAGTGGGGAACAGAACAGGCAGACTGACGAAATACACTGCTGAGGGGAGCAGCGGGCGAGACAGGAGAGGTCTGTCTGCTGGCCATGTGGGTTGCTCTGAGGCTGGTGGGGATTGAACCGGCACTGCACTGCAGAGGCTGTGGACAGCCTCTGCAGTGCTGTGCTCAACCACCTGTGTCACAAAGGAGGCCCCTATAATCTAATTTTATAATAATTTTAAAAGTATGAAAATGAAAAAGATTAAATTCAGTGGATGCTATTGTGTTACATTGCATCATTATAAATTAATAAAATATGAAGTGAGAAATGTGATAGAAGGTATGCTATTCCTTTTCTAAATTTATGTGCTTGCTCTTCTAATATCTGATATTCAGCTTTTAGGTATAAATAAAAGATGTTTCCAAAATAACTGGATGAATTTTATTTTAGGATAATTACTGAAGGAAAAGGATACCTATTGCAAAGAACAGATTGGTCTCATAGCTAGCACATGACTTAAAAAAAATAGAATTATTAAACTGTTTAGAAGATAGAATTCACTAACTAGAATAAAAAGTGCATGACTTGACAAAGTAGGTTTAAACTACCACATTAAATAATGCACACTCAATCAAATAGTTCTGTGTAGTTTTGGTTAATGGGTTTTGTGTAGCATAATTTGAATAATTTGGTAGTCGTGGAAAAACATTTTTTTTTTTAAAAGATTTATTTTTATTTATTTATACAAGTACTGGGTACAGTCAGAAGCACGGGAGGGTGAGAGAATTCACCAGAGCCAGAGCGGGGAGCAGAGCAGGCAGACTGAAGTACACTGCTGAGGGGAGCAGCGGGCGGCAGGAGAGGTCTGCGCGCCATGTGGGACCCTCCTCCGGTGGCCGGGGAGCAGCCGGGGATTGAACCAGCGCTGCAGAAGCTGCGGGCAACTTCACAACCCAGCGCTTGACCGCTGTGCCACCGGGGAGGCCCGGAAAATATTTTTCATAGTTAAAAGAATCAGTCTCCTTAATTGATACTGCTTCAGTTTTTTGAATGTGGTTTTTCTTTAAGCTTTTTCTTTAAGGACCAGAAATGACTTTTCAGAATTACCAAGAATTGCTTACATTTAAATACTTGGAAAAAATCTGTTTTCGTCATTAGATATACTAAAACCTCCTTTGCTTTTATAAGGTTCTCTTCTGAGAGTAATCCATTTTTGAATAATATGACATGGATGGTGAGATGTGTGGGGATAGAAGAAAGCTGTTCAAAGAGAAACTGCTCTGAAGTGCCCTCAAATAATAGCATATCAGAATTTGGTATAAACAAGGGCCAAAATAGTCTGTTTTTAATTCTAATGAAAATGTAGAGTATAAGAATAGAAAACACATGAGTCCCTATAGTGGATTGTTTATTACACCTCAATTATCATTTGTGAAACTTCCCCCCTAACAATGTATTTTTGGCTTGTTCTTTTGCTTAGGTCTCTAGATTTACTACACCTCTAGGCATTGTATCATAAATTCTGGGTGGAGGTGAGAATTGTACTTTTTGGTAAAGAAGGGAGGGCCTGTTTTGGAAAAGGAAAATACATATGGAAGGTGATCTATCAATTGATTCTTGAAAAGTTTTCAGCTGACCCTTGAGGGGATACCCTTATTGAGATCTGATAAAACTAAGAATTCAGAAAGAAAGCAAAAAGAGTCACCACCAACAAAGCTCCTCATGGTTTACTCATTTATATAGGAACCTTTTTTTTTTTTTTTTTTAGACGCACTTCTTAATTGCTGAATGAGAATTATGTGGAGATGAGGCAGAGAAAGTTCAGGGGGTGCCAGGGGGTGCCAGGGGAACTGTTTGAGATAGGTATGGTAAGATTTACATCAAGAATTTTTTTTTTTTTTTATAGAGGCATGTTTTATTTATTTATTTGTTTGTTTTTGTTTGATGGTTTGTTTATACATGCACTGGGTACAGTCAGAAGCATGGGAGGGTGAGAGAATTCACCAGAGCCAGAGCAGGGAACAGAGCAGGCAGAAGGACCGAAGTACACTGCTGAGGGGAGCAGCGGGCGGCAGGAGAGGTCTGCGCGCCATGTGGGACCCTCCTCCGGTGGCCGGGGAGCAGCCGGGGATCGAACTGGCGCCTCAGAGGCTGCGGGCAGCTTCGCAACCCAGCGCTCAACCGCTGCGCCACCGGGGAGGCCCTACATCAAGAAATATTAAACAGGAAAAAATATTAAAGACAAATAGAAGAACTTCAAAATCGTAATACATTTGGCTTAGGGACAAACTCCTTACTATTTCCCAAGATGGTTATTGTGATGCAAGCTAATAGTTATAAAAGTAACTAGGAAATGAAAAAAAAAGATTAAATTCAATGGATCAGTTTAAGGAAATGGAATTTTATTTTGCTTTTTAAGAAGGATTTTTATAGGAACAGTTAATGTAAAACAAATTTTATTGTTTTAATTATCTTGAAAATTCCCTTCTGAAAGATACATACCACTTTATGAGACACTGGTCCTGTGTACTTTGCATTTGGTAGATTGATTTTTTTCTTGCTCTCACCATTATCTATTTAATGTGAGTGTATCTCAGTTATGTAAAACATACCAAAAAATTTGGTTAGTTTGGTTTAGTCTTGCTTAGTTATTCTCAAGGTCATTCTTTAACCAACTGCATCAGCCTCATCTGGTATTTTGTTAGAAATAAAAATTCTTGGACTCTTTCCTACACCTGTGGCATCTGAAATGCTGAAACTGCAGCTCAATAGTCTAATTTTTAACAAACTCTTCAGGTGATTTGAAGAATGCTGAAGTGTGAAGACTACTTACCTAGATTCTATTTGAATTACTTCTGATGATTCTATATGAAGAAGAAACTCTTAAGTTCTGAGAAATTAAATACCTTATTCATCTGTATAGCTCTTCTGATAGCAGGGCTGGGTTTGTGAATCTGTATTGATTTATAATTTCAAATAAAATATTTAAATTATGCACTATTTTTTCCTTATACATGCAGTATAAGAACCTTAAAAAATATGCAAAAAAATCAGATTACTCATAAGAAGGATAAAATGTTGTGATGAGGCAGAGCTTATTTTAAGAATGTAAGAGTGGGGTCTGCCTGGTGGTACTGGGGTTAAAAGTCTCAGACTGTCAAGCTTTCACCAGCAATTGCAGCATAAGTTCGATCACTGGCCAGGGAGCTAACTCATGTGGCACAGCAGACCTTTCCTGTCTCGCCCACTGCTCCCCTCTGCAGTATATTTTGGTAGATCTTTGGTGAATTCTCTCACCACCCCCCTACCCTCTGCACCTCTGGCCTATACCTCAGCTCTTGTATGCATAAATAAATAAAATAAATCTTTTTTAAAAATCATTTACGTTTTCTTTTTCTTTCCTTTTTTTTTTTTTTAAAAGATTTATTTATACAAGAACTGGGGTACAGGTCAGAGGTGCAGGAGGGAGAGAGAATTCACCAGAGAGAGCGGGGAGCAGAACAGGGAGATGGACCAAAGACACTGCTGAGGGGAGCAGCGGGCGAGGCAGGAGAAACCCAAGGCATGTGGGTTTCTCCCTGGCCAGCCGGGAATTGAACTTGTGCTGCAGAGGCTGTGGACAGCTTCACAGTGCAGCACTCAACCACTGTGCCACCGGGGAGGCTCTAAAATAAATCTTTAAAAAAATTTTGTGATATAATTGACATGATGTCATGTTAGTTTCAGATGTATAATAGAATGATTCATTATTTTGAATATAGTGAAATGATCATGACAGTAAGTCGTTAACCTGAGTTTTTCCTTTTTAAAAATTTCCATCTTTTTTTTTTTTTTTTTTTTTACGCTTAGTTTTTTTTTAACCATATCCATGTGGAAAACTTGTTCTCATGTGAAAATTCAGAGAAAGGGCCCTTTACCCAGGTGAACATTTGTGTTGAAAGGTAGAAAAAATATCGATCAGTTTGTTTTTAGTTCTTCAAAGTGATTTTTAGTAATGTTTGAGATTTGCTGATATCTTTCCCCATCCTCAAACCCAAACTACAGTACAAGATTTCCTTTTTCTACATGATTTTTCTAAAGATCCTGTTTTCCCTTGAAATCCAGAAGTTTTTTGTCACTTAAAGTAAAAGCATTTTTTTCTAGATCCTTGCACAAACTTAGAGTTCATATGATTAAAAAATGTTCAAGAAAGGTAGCTTTTGTAGTCATTTTTTATTTACAAAGCACTCAGTAAAATACGGCCTGTTACTTTTTTTTTTTTGTGGGACCCTCGCAGGTGGCTGGTGAACCAACTGGTGCTGCAGAGGCTGTGGGCAGCCTTGCAGCCCAGCACTCAACCACTGCGCCACCAGGGGAGGCCCGGCCTGTTACTTCTCTAAAGCACTTTTTAAAAAATTTTCTCTCCAATTTTATTTTATTTAATTTTTTTTTTTTTTTTTTAGAGGCATGCTTTATTTATTTTATTTATTTTATTTGTTTGTTTGTTTTGTTTATACATGCACTGGGTACAGTCAGAAGCACGGGAGGGTGAGAGAATTCACCAGAGCCAGAGCGGGGAGCAGAGCAGGCAGAAGGACCAAAGCACACTGCTGAGGGGAGCAGCGGGCGGCAGGAGAGGTCTGCGCGCCATGTGGGACCCTCCTCCAGTGGCCGGGGAGCAGCCGGGGATCGAACCGGCGCTGCAGAGGCTGCGCGCAGCTTCGTAACCCAGCAACCGCTGCGCCACCAGGGAGGCCCTTATTTAATTTTTTTTTTTAATTTTAACTTTTTTAAGACAATATTTGCTTCCCCCAATCCCCTCAGATTGAGTCCCCTTAGGATTTCTTCCCCAAGGCACCCATGCACCATCACCACAGTCCCCTGTGCTCCTCCCTCCCTCTCTCTGATCCCTCTCCCTCTTCCTCCCCTGCAGTATGTCTCTGGTTTATAATTGTCTGTTTTTGCTTTGCTGTGTTTTGTACTGTTGTTACTTTTTTTTATACTCATGTCTTATTTGGTTCCCCTATATTCCGGTTATAAGTGAAACCATCCGATATTTTTCTTTTACCTTCTGGCTTATTTCACTGAGCATAATTCCTTCTAGCTCCATCCACATTGCTGCGAATGGCATGAGTTTGTCTTTTTTTGATTGCTGACTAATATCCCATTGTGTATATATACCACATTTTCTTGGGCCAGTCATCTATTTTTGAGCATTTGGGTTGTTTCCAGGTTTTGCCTATTGGAAATAATGCTGCAGTAAACATAGGTGTACCGGTGCTCTTTTGAATCCCTGTTTTTGTGTCCTTTGGGTACATCCCTAGTAGTGGAATTGCTGGATCATAAGGTAGCTCCATTTTTAGTAGGCTGAGGAACCTCCAGACAGCTTTCCACGGTGGTTGGACCAGTTTGCACTCCCACCAGCAATGTAGGAGAGTTCCTTTTTCGCCGCATCCTCGCCAACATTTGTTGTTACTTGTTATTTTGATACGTAAAGCACTTTTTTCTAAAAGATATATTTATTCATACAAGAGCTGGGGTACAGGCCAGAGATGCAGGGGGGTGAGAGGACTCATCGGAGACAGAGTGGGAAACAGAACAGGCAGACTGACTGAAAACACTGCTAAGGGGAGCAGTGGGCGAGACAGGAGAGGTCTCCTGCGCCATGTGGGTTGCTCCCTGGCCGACTGGGGATCGAACTTGTGCTGCAGAGGCTGTGGATTGCTCATAGTGCAGTGCTTAACCCCTTGTGCCACCAGGGAGTCCCTTAAAGCACTTTTGTAATTCACCTTTGAACTTAAGTGTTCTTTAAAGAACGCCTCTGCTAAGGCTTTTGTTTGTTTTTCTTTATGTGACACATTAATGTGCTTAAGTGCACTGTTTTTGTTTAATAAAGCAAATCATTTTTGTTGCATCATTCATGGCATTTTCCTTTTTATTTTTTTTAAAGATTATGCATATGAGAACTGGGGTACAGGCTATAGGTACGGGGGGGGGCGGGTGAGAGGACTCACTGGAGACAGAGTGGGGAACAGAACATGCAGACTCAAATAAACTGCTGAGGGGAGCATGGGCAAGATAGGAAAGGTCTGCTGTGTCATGTGGGTAGCATCCTGGCTGGCTGGGGATCGAACTCTGCTGCAGAGGCTGCGGATAGCTTCACAGTGCTGTGCTTAACCCCTTATGCCACCAGGAAGGCCCCATTCATGGCATTTTTCATTTAATTTCCAAGGGTTTTTGTTTTTGGTACTAGTACCTCTTTGAAGAAAGCAAAGTTTTGTGACAGATTTTTTTGTTTGTTTTAATGAAAGAGAGGTAAGCCAAGGAAACAAACCAGATGCCCAAAAATAGATGACTGGTGGCCTCCCCGGTGGCGCAGTGGTTAAGCGCTGGGTTGCGAAGCTGCCTGCAGCCTCTGCAGCGGCAGTTCGATCCCCGGCTGTTCCCCGGCCACCTGAGGAGGGTCCCACATGGCGCGCAGACCTCTCCTGCTGCCCACCGCTCCCCTCAGCAGTGTACTTCGGTCCTTCTGCCTGCTCTGCTCCCCGCTCTGGCTCTGGTGAATTCTCTCACCCTCCCGTGCTTCTGACTGTACCCAGTGCTTGTATAAACAAACAAACAAATAAATCTTTAAAAAAAAAAATAGATGACTGGATCAAGAAGATGTGATATATATACACAATGGAATATTATTCAGCAATCAAAAAAGATAGACTGGGGGGTGGGGGGCGGGAGGGGAGGGATTGGGGTCAGAATGGGGGGGGTTGCAATTGTATGGGGGAATATAAAAATAAAATTATGTTAAAAAAATTATACTGGAATCGGAAAAAAAAAAAAGATAGACTCATGCCATTCACAGCAATTTGGATGGAGCTGGAAGGGATCATGCTCAGTGAAATAAACCAGAAAGAAAAAGAAAAATACTGGGTGATTTCACTTTTAGGAGGAATGTAAAGGATCCAAATAAGGGATCAGGAAAGTAAATAATCAGTAATTATAATAAAGTAAATATCAAAATTAGCAGGCAACTATAAACCAGAGACAATTCTACAGGGGGAAGAATGGATTAGGATCATAATGGGTGGAAGCGCATAGGTACTAGGGTGATGGTATGTGGTGAATTGGTGGTGGGAATTTCACGGGAACTATAACCGAGATGAGAAAGTAGACATTGTACAAAAATGAAGAATGTTGTAAAAAAAAAATTATAACAGTACTCCATATATAAAAAAAATAATAAAAAAGAGAGAAGGGCCTTCCTGGTGACACAGCAGTTTGAGCACAGTGCTGTGAAGCTGTCAGCAGCCTTTGCAGCATGGGTTCGATTCCTGGCAGGCCAGGGAGATGCCCACAGGGCGCAGCAGACCTCTCCTGCCTCGCCCGCTGCTCTTCTCAGCAGTGTCTTGGGTCCTCCTGCCTGTTCTGCTCCCTGCCGTGTCTCTGGTGAATTCTCTTGCCCTCCCGTGCCTGTGGCCTGTACCCCTGTGCTTGTATAAATAAATATTTAAAAACAAAAAAAAAAAGAGAAGTAAAACTTTGCATTGGGTCAGTCAGCCATTGAGGGACAGATCAGTGAGGACACCAGTGCTGTTTCTTCAGCACAGAACTTTGTTTCCAAATATGAAGAAGCCACATTAAGTAAGTCCTACCCTTTTCTTGTTTGTTGAAATTCTTTGCAGCAGAGTAGCTTTCTTGAAATTTATCATCCTTTCAAAATGTTACTACATGGCATTTATTGGTGAAATTTTGTTGATTTGTCAAGCTGGATAGAGAGGCTGTTGTTTCTCACTTTATTAAACAAACGTCGTCAACATGTCATTAATTTATCAACTTAAATTGAGAGTAGAGCTTTTCATTATTCATACTATGCAACTTTAGTTAGTATCATTTGACATTATTAAGTTCCCACTAATGGTGATTCCTTACCCCCCCTTCCTGGATAATAAATTCTAATAATAACTTGCTTCTTGCTTCCTGGGCCTTTTCACTGAATGTGAAATTTTTTTTTTAACAAAAGGTTTATTTACTGTTTGGTTTGAGATTCAAATAGCTTTTTAAAATAGCAAATACTTTGACTTGTGTAATGACTGCAATTTAAGTGTCTTCAGTTTTGCTAGATCATTTTAAAATTGTTTGCTACAGGCAATGTATTGGATACAAACATATCCAATCCAGGGAATTGGATACCCTGGATTACTAGCCTATTGTAAAAACACTGATTAATAGCTCTCATATTAAGGGTAGAGCTTTTCTTTTGTATCTCTTGTTGCACTGGTGCAGTGAAATGGCTCAAAATATTGTTACTAATCTTATTTGTTCTCAAACCCAGCTTAGAATCCTCATTTGTCACAAGTCTCATCTTCATAAGTCATCACTCTGAACTATCAGACATGTCTATAAAACATGCTAATAAATTATAAAACCACAGGTACTAATCCTTAACTCAGAACATGAAAAAAATTTGAGATCTTCACAACATATATTACTTCTATTACTTCATGATCCACATTTTATCACATTACAACAGCAAAGCAGCAGGGGGCAGCTGAGACCTATTGTGTGAAAATTCCTTGTTTAGCATAAACATTTCCGTCAGATTTCCTGTGATACCAGCATAGTATGTTTCCTCCATAAGCCAGTTGGCGCTGTATAAGGCGGAGGTTGTGGGAGGTAACTTGGACAGGAGTTGCTAACATTGTCAGCCTACTGTGTTCCCACTTGTGTAGTATAAAGTTTACCAACTATAAGTGGCCTTTCTTTGTCTGATCAAAAACTGATCATAAGTTCAGCCAAACGATGATAGCCCTACTTGCATATTGTCTTATGATGCTAAGTGGCTCCCAAAGGACTCATTAACATCTCTGTTTAGTAGTTGCACAAATTGTAGATGATATGATTAAGTACATAGAGAAGCTGAGTGAATATACCAACTATTGGAATTAAGTGTATTTAATAAGGTCACTAAATTCAAGAGCAATATACAAAAACTACAAATTTGCAAGAAAAGGTGAAATAAAATATGAAATATAATACACCATAAAATCATCCTATACTTAGTTATCTCTTCACAGAAAACTAAGTGTAGCTGCTATTATGTGTAGACTATTATTTACTCTCAATAAGTGCTCCAATTTTCTTTTATCATTCTTAACTCTTGATCTAAGAGCAAGAAACAAGGAAGCAATTTTGAATTTTTGAGGTTTTTGTCTCTTATTGCTGATTATTTTGTTGTAATAGCTTTTCACTTGACAGCCTGATGATAGCTGTGTTTTTGGCTTCTTGTTTTTGTAGCTCAGTGAAAGTGAATAGGCTTTTTCATACATTGAGTACTACTGTCTTTGAGCTTGTTCTGATTAAAAAAATTACCATTTGTTTTAAATTTAAGAAAGCAAACAGTAATACCAGTGCTAGTGCTATTTTTTTTCTTGAGCTGTATTCATTCTTTGCTTATATTTCCAGATTAACTTGACCTTTTGATAATTTTGTATTTGATTGTATTTTTGTTGCAATTTTGATTTATATTTGTAAGAGAAAAAAATTTAAGAAATTTTGATTTTTTAAAAATATTTTAAGAAAATGAAAATATCAGATTTGTTAATCATCATAGTAGAGACTATGGAATAATTATTTTGAAAGACTTGATTTGGCTGCCTTACACCAGTAAATCTACCCTTAATGCCTTTATTTCTTCTAATGTAGGCTATGTACTTCCATATCCAAAATATGCACAGAGGGGCTCTCCAGTGGTGCAGCAGGTTGAGAGCAGCGCTGTGGAGCTCTCCGCAGCCTCTGCAGCTCTGGTTCGATTCCAGGGAGATTCCCATATTGCACGGCAGACCTCTCCTGTCTCGCCCACCCACTGCTCTCAGCAGTGTATTTCGGTCCTTCTGCCTGTTCTGCTCTCTGCTCTGTCTCTGGTAAATTCTCTCACCCTCCCTCACCTCTGGCCTGTACCCAGTGCTTGTATAAATAAATAAATCTTAAAAAAGCACAGAAATATTGCATACATCCAAAATAATCAACATATCAGTGTAATATACTATATTGAACTCTGATTTGTTTGACCGCCCTTACTCAGATTTTTCTGGCTTATTGTTTTTTAAAGATTATTCATGCATGGGCCTCCCCGGTGGCGCAGCGGTTGAGCGCTGGGTTGCGAGGCTGCCCGCGGCCTCTGCGGCGCCGGTTCGATCCCCGGCTGCTCCCCGGCCACCGGAGGAGGGTCCCACATGGTGCGCAGACCCCTCCTGCTGCCCGCTGCTCCCCTCAGCAGTGTACTTCGGTCCTTCTGCCTGCTCTGCTCCCCACACTGGCTCTGGTGAATTCTCTCACCCTCCCGCGCCTCTGACTGTACCCAGTGCATGTATAAACAAAACAAACAAACAAGCAGACAAATAAATAAATGGAACATGCCTCTATTAAAAAAAATTAAAAAAAAATAAAGATTATTCATGCATACAAGAACCAGGGTACAGGCCAGATGTGCAGGAGGGTGAGAGGAGTCACCAGAGATAGAGCGGGGAACAGAACCAGCAGACTGACTGAAATACACTGCTGAGGGGAGCAGCGGGTGAGACAGGAGAGGTCTGCTGTGCCATGTGGGTATTACCCTGGCTGGCCGGGATTGAACACTCGCTGCAGAGGCTGCAGACAGCCCCATAGCGCTGCGTTCAACCGCCTGCGCCACCAGCAAGGCCCAGATTTTTCTGACTTCATGTGTGTTAATGGTCTGTACTGATACTACATGTATATTATAATCTTTTGCACAAATTAGAAATTAAAAATTGAGAAAAATGATAAGGAATGTTTAAAATAATTTAAAAATTTTTAAAAGCTCTTGCTGACTGAAAGCAATATGATTGAATATATATCACTTCTGAATATCTTCATTTAATCTTTTCTTATAAAGTGATTTCAACATTGTATTTTAAGTTTAGTATACTTGTGTGTATATATATATAGTATTTACAATATATTTGGATCCTGGGTTTTAATTGCTGACGTAACTAGAAACAAAGCCTCACAAATATAGATCTAAAGGGAAGAAAGTACTTACTAGTTTCCTATTCCTGCTGTAACAAATTACCACAAACTTAGTGACTTAAACACAAGTCCATTACCTTTTAATTTTGGAAGTCAGATGTCCAGAATCAGTCCTCTTTTGATAATCACTTTGGGTTGTTTCTAATTTACCTTTTACAAACAATGTTGTAGTGATCTTAACCACTTTTCTGTATTCTGGTATGTCTGTAGGTTAAATTCCTAGAAATGAAATTACTGGATCAAAGGGTTTAAATGCATTTGTTTATATTTCCAAACTGCCCTCACTACAACTTGTTATCAATTTGCATTCTAATCAGCAGTTTGAGAATGGGTCTATTCCTTATAGCTTCACCAGTAGTCATCAAACATGGATTTTTTTTGCCAGAGTGATAGATGAAACATACCTTGGTATAAATTGTCTATTTTTCCATATGCTTTAAGGTCATTTGCATTTCTTTTTCTGTGATCTGTGTGTTCTGTTTTTGAGTTTTGTTAACAGGTTTTTGGAGTTGTTATCTATTCTCTATAGATCTCTATCACTATATTTGTACTGCTTTCAGTAAGACTGGTTTTAAGCTCCTGAAAAGATACCTTTATTTGTAGCTATTAACTGATCTAACAGTTTAAAACTGTCTTCTAATAGTAATTTTCTCTCAATAGACGAGGCATCAGCAAGGAGATACACATCCTCTAACTTTAGAAGAAATCTTGGATGAAACACAACATCTAGACATTGGACTAAAGCAGAAACAATGGCTAATGACTGAGGTAGGACTGCGCTTAAAATATCATTAAAATATTAGTTGATTACCAGGAAATATTTGCTATAACTAGTGTTTGTAATATGCTAAAATCTGATTATTTTTACTTTTTCTTGATTTAGGATAGGGCATTTAAAAAAACATACCCAGTTATAAGTTTGGTAGATTTATTAGTATTCACATAATCTTACGTATCTATTTAAAAGTGTTAGAGACTTAAGCATAAATGTTGAAGTCAGTCATACCAATCCATTTAAAGTTTTACAGAATAACTGCTGCTTATTTTGAATTGCTAAATTTATGTTATGTGTTTGTAAGTTGTGTTGTTTTCATATTTGTTTTAGGAAACTTAAAGCATGAAGTATTACAGGGATAGCAAGATATTTTTGTTAAGCTAGATAGTGGTTACACTATTAATGTTACCATGGCTTGGTAGTGATGTTATTGCTCCCTCTGTCAGGTTACTTGGAAAAATAATTATGAACATTGTGGATTACATACAACATTGGGAAAAAAAGAAACCCCGAAACAGTGACCATGCAAACTTGGAAATGAATAGCTTTTTAAAAATCGAGATATTTGCCTCACTTTTTGTTTAACGTAAAATGACAAGAAGACTACTTGCCAGGATCATTGCTGTTTTTAAAGACTGAATGCAAAAATTCCTAAAATATTAATCAGTTATTTTATCAAGCAAATTATAGTCCTTGATTTTTATAATATAAGCCAGTTAATAAGTATTGTAGCTCACTATATTAGTGTTTCACAGATGGTGCTAATCACATTTAAATTTTGTTACTTTACCTAATCTTGGAATTTCATAGATGACTGACATTAAAGGTTATTATTACTACTACTATTTTCTCCCTCCTTCTTTCTGTGTTTTTTTCTCTTTCTCCTTTCAGGGTCAGGCTGGCAGCTGCAGAAGAAAATAAATAGGGTTGCTCTTTCTTGAAGAGCTTTCCTTCTGATATTAGCTGTACAACAGAACTGACTAGGAACATAATTATATTCAATAATTCCTGCATTCCTACTCAGTTTCATTCTCAAGCTGACATTTATAGGTAAATTTTTTATATGCACTAGTCTAGTCCTTTTTAATTCCTTTACAGCTGCTAGTGCCAGTTGATAACAGTGGGGTTGACTGATTGTTGATTTCTTTCCAGGATAATGTTTCTCACATCATAATGCCAAAATGCCATAAACTATACTTTGAGGGTGGGCTAGGCAGTTCCCAGTTCACTTTGTCTATTAATGTTAGTATGCATTTCATTCTTCTGGCTTCCAAAGAAATATGGGTACAGTTTTCTTCAAAGCAGTTGGGATAAAATGATTTATTTCTCATCCAAAGAATTTGTGTAGATAATAAGCAGTTTCTTTTATAAAATGTGAGCACCATACTGATCTCTGCCATTGTTTTGGATCCTGGACGTCCAGTATCTTTAGATCTGCTAATTAATACTCAAGATGTTTATAATTTGCTACTATATTGGGTATTGTTACTTTAAAAATAATTAGTAGAATTTAAGAATGTATATATGGTGTTTCCTTTTGTTAATATATCCAAATTGTGTCACTGTTACAGGCTTTAGTCAATAATCCAAAAATTGAAGTAATAGATGGAAAGTATGCCTTCAAACCCAAGTACAAGGTGAAAGATAAGAAGTCACTACTTAGACTCTTAGATAATCATGACCAGCGGGGCTTAGGAGGAATTCTTTTAGAAGACATAGAGGAAGCATTGCCCAATTCCCAGAAAGCAGTCAAGGTAACCCCACTTTCCTTTCTGTGATTTATTAAAGTTTGTTTAATAATGTGTTTGTGGTTTTAAAAAAGTAAAAACTAAAATATTTTTAAAGCCTCTATCATGGGATTGTGGTAAGCCAGTTGAGCTGGAATTTGTGCTTTATGCTAAAGAGGAGGACAGAATGTAGCAATTTTTATGTTCCTTTTACAACTCCCTTTTATGTTATATGATTAATTGATTCTTTAGAATATTTCTGGAAAGTTTTTGTCAAAAACAATAGTGTTTTTTTCATAAGTTATGTTTGTATCTGAGAGCTAGTTCAACAACACCGGTAGATATTGTTAACTTGAGCAACCAGAGGCATAAAAACACAAAGGTATTGATTAATAACTTGGCTGTTATAAATCTCTAAAGGAGCTATCAGTAAAAGTCATACTTAAACAATTTACATTTCCATTTTAATGTGGAACTCATGCTTATTTCTTTTCACAGTTGTTAATGATTGATGCTAATCTTTAAGCAGCTTCACTTTCTTTTGCTAACTGTGAAATAAAACTTGCCCTTTCTTGCCTCTGTTTATAATTCAGTTACACATATATTAGACCTTTGGGGTTATCTCACAAGTCTCTGAGGCTCTGTGTTTCAGTATTTTTCTATTTGTTTTTTCTTGTTCTAGACAATGTATTGTCAAGTGCACTGTTCTTCATCTCTGATTTGTTAAGCCCAATTGGTAAATTAATTTTAGAAATTGTCTTTTTTTTTCCATTCTTATTTCTGTTTCTTTGCTGAAGTTTTCTGTTTTTTCATTTATTTTAAGCACATTTTCCGTTATACTATTGAGTACAGTTTCTTAGCACTGCTTAAAATCCTCCTGATCTTATGTCTAGTTCTTTAATCCATTTTGAGTTGGTTTTTGTGTATGGTGTGAGGTAGTAGTCAAGCTTCATTCTTCTGCATGTAGCGACCTAGTTTTCCCAGCACTGTTTATTGAACAAACTTTCTTTGCTCCAGTGCATATTCTTTGCTCCTTTGTCAAAGATTAGTTGACCATAAATCTGTGGGTTTATTTCTGGATTTTCTATTCGGTGCCATTGGTCTGTGCATCTGTTCTTGTTCCAATACCATGTAGTTTTGATTATTATGGCTTTGTAGTATAGTTTGAAATCTGGGAGTGTGATGCCTCCATTCCCTTTTTTTTTTTTTTTCAGGAGGGCTTTGGCTATTCGGGATTTTTGGTGGCTCCATATGAATTTCATCAATATTTGTTCTATTTCTTTGAAGAATGACATTGAAATTTTTATTAGTATAGCATTGAATCTGTAAATTGCTTTTGGTAGGATGGCCATTTTGATAATGGTAATTCTTCCAGTTGATGAGCAGAATATTATTCAGCAATCAAAAAAGATAAACTCATACAATTTGCAGCAACATGAATGGAGCTGGAAGGGATCATGCTCAGCGAAATAAGCCAGGAAGAAAAAGAAAAATACTGGATAGTCTCACTCATAGCAGGAATTTAGAAAACCTAAATAAGGGACCAGGAAAAAGATTATAATAAAGAAAAAAATCAAAATCAACAAGCAACTATAAACCAGAGACACACTGAAGGGGGGCAGGGGCTGGGAGAGGAAGGATTAAGGTCAAAATACAGGGGGTGCAATTGTATGGGGAATATAACCAAAATGAAAATGCATTGTGCAAAAATGAAAAATGATGTAAGAATTATATAAAATAAAATACTAAAAAAAAAATCCTCCTGATTTAATTCTAATTGAATCATCTTGGGGTTGGTCTAAACAGATTCTTTTAGAGTATGGATCATGTTTTCCTGTTTCTTCAGATATCTTGTAAATTTCTGGTGAGTCTTGGACATTGTGAATTTTTTGAGTAAAGACTCAGGATTCTATTAGATTCCTTCAAAGAGGGTTTTATTTTATAAGTGGGCATATATCTTGACTATACTCAAACTCCAAACTTTGTCTCCTTGCTGTGGGTTGCATATGACATACCTATTTTAACTCTTGCATGTAATCTTTTCCATTCATGAATAGGTCAAGGCAGACAGAAATTTGAGAAGAATTTATACCCTTTCTACCTTACTTTTTTCTAGAGTTTCCCTTTTTGATTTCTGTCTGCATGGTTGCCTTGTTTTCTAGTTTTTCACTTCATAAACACTGAGGATTTCTTTCTGAATTTTAGCTGTTTGAGTCTGCCCTCAGCCATTTCTTCTAATTAAAGTCACCTCCTCCACTTTTTTGCCTGCCATTTTTTAATGAAGTATAATTTACCTGTAATGTTAATTTCAGGTGTATTACATAATGCTTTGATATTTGTACATATTGCAAAATTACCTAGCTATTTTTCATACCCATATAAAGTTACATTTTTTCAAATCACGTGCTTTGTATTTTAATTTTTTAAATGTAGTTCTTTTTTCTTATATTGTTGATTTTTTAGACAACATATGGTTTCTCCTTTCAAGTATGGTTACTGTAGTTTCCCACCATCAAGGCGCCTGTAGTCCATCACGATATTCCCTTGTGTTCTCTTCCCCCCTTTTTTCACTCCTCCTCATCTGCTCCTTCTCCCCTCCTGGATGCCTCATATCTATAGTTTGTCTTTGACCCTTTGTTTGATTTTAATGTATTTCACATAAAAGTGAAACCAAATGATACTTATCTTTTTCCTTCTAAATTATTTCATTTAGCATTATCTTTTCAGGTTCCGTTCATGTTGCTGCAGATGGCATGAGTTTATTTTTTTGATCACCGAGTAAAATTCCATTGTGTATATATACCACATTTTCTTGATCTGTTTATCTGTTTTGGGATATTTAGATTGTTTCCATATCTTGGCTATTGTAAATAGTGCTGCAGTAACAGAGTTACAGGTTTCCTTTTGAATTAGTGTTTTTGTGTTGTTTGGATAGTTTGCTAGGAGTGGAATAGCTGCGGTGTATGGCAGATGGTTTCTAGTGTTTTGAGGAACCTCTGCTTCCCATAGGGGCTGGACTAGTTTACATTCCCATTAGCAGTGTAAGAGCTTTCCTTTTTCTCTACATCCCGGCTAGCATTCGTTACTGGTTTAATATTGGCTGTTTGTGTGGTGTGAGGTGGGATCTCATTGTGGTTTTGATTTGGGTTTCTTTGATAATTTTTTTCTTATGGGGACTTTTAAGATCTCTTAGCAACCTTCAAATATGTAACACAGTATTTTTGACTATAGATATGCTATACATTACATCCCTATAACTTGTTTATTTTGTCACTGAAAGTTTTTACTTTTTGATCTACTTAACCCATTTTGCTCACCTTCTCAACGCCCTGACTCTGGTAACCACCAGTGTTCTCTGTATCTATGAGCTTGGTTGTTTTGTTTTTCAGATTTCACATTCAAGTGAAATTATATGGTAATTTGTCTTTATCTGACTTATTTCACTTCGGGTAAGACCCTCAAGATGTTGTCCCAAATGGTAATATAATTTACAGGTAGGGAGATGATACCTCCAGCTTTGTTCTTTCTCAAGATTGCTTTGGCTATTGGGGTCAGAAGTTGATTTTTTCAAATGTCTTGTACATAGTTCATATTAGCAGTAGGAGGGTTGGTACCTTACGACCTATTTGACCATTACTAGAAGCAGAATGCTCTTAAGATTTTTAACTTAACAGTGTTTAAACATAACTGCACAAATGTTATAAATAATGTCCTAAAAGTTGATATATTGTGCACTTTATAGTATGTTGAAGGGTAGTACTACTGAAGCCTAGCTTGACAGTTGAATGTTTCCTGCTCTACTCTTTTCTACCATTTTGATATGGGCTGTATTGTTACTGTGCAGTAGACTTTTCATTACATTCTAAAGTAGGACAGTGTTAAAAACTAATAATTGTATATTTTAATTAATTTTGTGATATAAAGTCATGTTAACACGCTATCTTTAGTGGCTCTTTTGCCTAATGATTTTAGCTGAAAGGTCATGAAAACATATGATTACTCATTTTCAGGCAGGCCTGTTTCCTAATTAATCAAAATCCAGTATTTTTATTTTCAAAAATGTGAAGATGTGTTTTTCAAGGGAGTTTTTTGGCATAGCTTTCTCTGTGTTGCTTCCTTCAATACTTGGTAGAGATTGAATATAACTATTACTCTCATTTTGTTGACCATAAAGTGCTTTGAAGAACTGCTCAGTGCTATCAAGGAGCCAACAAGATTCTGATAAAGCAAGAAACCAGAGAATGAGGCAAACCAGTGACTATTCTACCTTACTCATTCTTCAGTAATTTCATTTGGAGGGTTTTCTAATAATTAACTTAAAAAATTTAACTTCTAGTATTATCTTACTAGGCCAATGTGCAACTGTAATATGACACACTAATTTTAAGGTGACGTGTTGAATCAGCTCTCTGTAGGAGTGATTTTTTTAATTGTAAAAACAAGACAAATTTAACACCTTAAGCATTGTTAAGTGTACAGTTTAATAGTGTTCAGTATATTCACATTGTTTTACAAAAGAATTCTAGAACTTACGCATTTTGTAAAAGTGAAATATTTCTTTGAATCCTTACTTTCAATAGCTATTAATGACAGTTCCTTTTCTCCTCTTCCCTCAGTCCCTGGCAACCACCATTTGATTCCTCTAAGTACTGCAGATAAATGGACTTGTAGAATATTGTCTTTATGATTAGTATTTCACTTAGCATAATGTTTGCAAGGTTTATGCCTGGTGGGGCTTCTGAATTTCCCTTTTTTTAAGACTGACTAATACTCCATTACATGTATATTCCATGTTGTACTTCTCCATCTCTTGATGGGTACTTCAGTTCCTTCCATGTTTATCTATTAGTAAGTAATACTACTATCAATATAGATATATGACTATCTTTGTGAGACCCTGCTTTCAATTCCTTAGGGTATATACCTAGAAGTGGACTTGCTGGATCATGTACTTGTATTTTTATATTTCGAAGAAACCACCCTACTGTTTTCATGGCAGTTGTGATATTTTACTTCTCTACCAGCAGTGCACAAAGATTCCAGTTTTTTCACATCTTTATCAATGCTTGTTTTCTTCAGATGGTATCTCATTGTAGGTTTGATTTGTGTTTCCCTAATTATTAGTGACGTTGAGCATCTTGTCATGTGTTTATTGGCTGTTTTTATATATTTGGAGAAATGTCTGTTCATGTCCTTTACCTGTGTCTTAAAAATTGTTTGCCTTTTTGTTGATTTTTTTTTTAATTTTTTTTTTTTTTTTAATAGAGGCATGCTTTATTTATTTATTTATTTATTTGTTCGTTCGTTTTTGTTTATACAAGCACTGGGTACAGTCAGAAGCGCGCGGGAGGGCGAGAGAATTCACCAGAGCCAGAGCGGGGAGCAGAGCAGGCAGAAGGACCGAAGTACACTGCTGAGGGGAGCATCGGGCGGCAGGAGAGGTCTGCGTGCCATGTGGGACCCTCCTCTGGTGGCCTGGGAGCAGCCGGGGATCGAACCGGCGCTGCAGAGGCCGCAGGCAGCTTCGCAACCCAGCGCTCAACCGCTGCGCCACCGGGGAGGCCCGCCTTTTTGTTGATTTTAAATTGAGTTAGGCTTTTGTTTTCTTTCTCTGTTCTGGATATTAATTTGTTAATAGATAAGATTTACAGTCCCCCCGTCCCATTCTGTCAGTTGCCTTTTTACTCTTGTTATTGTCTGTTGATGCACAGAACTTTAAAATTTTCATGAAATCTAACTTGTCTTTTTTTTTGCTGCTGCTGTCTGTGCCTTTGCTGTCATATCTTTGAAATTATTGCGAAATACTCCGGATTCACCGGAGACAGTGGGGAGCAGAGCAGGCGGATCTACTGAAGTACACTGCTGAGGGGAACAGTGGGCGAGGCAGGAGAGGTCTGCTGAGCCATGTGGGTCACCTCCCTGGCGGGGGATCAAACTGGTATTGCAGTAGCTGGCAGTAGCTGGCAGCAGCTTGTTAGCACTGAGACTTTAACCCTTGCATCATCAGGGGGGCCCTATTAAAAATCTTACTACAAGATATGTTAGGGCTTATTTCTGTTTGTTTTTTTTATTTTATACCATTGGTCTGTGACTTTCACCTCCTTGGTTAATTCCTAAGTGTTTTATTCTTTTTGATGATATTGTAATGGAATTGTTTTTATTGTTTCCTTTTCAGGCTATTCATTGTTTATATATAGAAATGCAGCTGATATTTGTGTGTTGACTTTGTATCTTCCTCCTTTGCTGACTTACAATTGGTTGTAAGTTTTTTGATGGAGTTTTTAGTAATTTCCACATGTGAGATCATATGGGCAAATAGTTATTTTTCTCTTTCCAGTTTGAATACCTTTTATTTCTCTTATTTGTCTAATTGCTTAGAACTTCCAATACCATGTTGAGTAGAAGTGAAAATGTGAGTGTAGGAAAAAACTACAGTTTTCCTCCTGTGTGTTAATCTTTCACAAAGAACACTTTACTGTGACTTCTGGTTACCAGCGTGTGGGGGTTTCCCCCCACCAAGCAGTTTTCAGTACATAAGCTGACTATATATAATTTAATTCAGTTCTGAATTACTAAATTAGTAATCAGTACTGGAGATAGTGACAGATACCACAGGTTAAGAGCTCAGTTCCATGAGTCTGTTCCCACCCTACTTCAGATTCCAGTCACAAGTTCCAGGTTACCCACAACTTCTGTTTGTGTTGTCTACAAGTTGGAGGTTCCTTCAGTCCCCTCCTCTACTTTGATTAATTTGCTAGCATGCTTATAGAATTCAGGGAAGCACGTGGGTATATTTACCAGTTCATTAAAGGATATGCTAAAGAATATAAATGAAGCCAGATGAAGAGATATGGAGCATGAGTTCTGGGAGAGTCCTAAATGTGAAACTTCTGCCCCTGTGGATTTGGGGTATGTTACTCTGCTGTGTAGATTTTTCTTTTTTTTTTAAAAGATTTATTTATTTATGCATGCAAGAATTGGGGTACAGGCCAGAGGTGTGGAGGGTGAGAGGATTCACCAGAAACAGAGTGGGGAATAGAACAGGCAGACTGACTGAAATACACTCTGAGGGGAGCAGTGGGTGAGACAGGAGAGGTCTGCTGCGCCATGTGGGTAGCTCCCTGGCCAGGTATTGAACTCGTGCTGCAGAGGCTGTGGATAATTTCATAGGTTGCATCTTAACCCCTTGCGCCATCAGGGAGGCCCTGCTAGTATAGATTTGTTCACCAATTTGGAAGCTCATTGAACTCCCTTACTATTGGAAGTTTTATAGAGGCTTTTTTACATAGGCATGATCAATTATTAACCCCATCTCTATCTTTCCTTCTCTAGAAAATTGGTGTTGGGGTAGGGGGCAATTAATTTCAACCTTTAATCAGTGCTTTATCTTTTTGGTGACCACTCTTTATTTAGGAGCACTCCAGGATCCCACCCAGAGTCACTTAATGAGAACAGAAGTTGCTCCTAGTACTCTTACAAGATTTTAAGTATGTTAGGAGCTCTGGATGCTAGGAACTGGGAACAGAGACCAATGTGTATATTTTCTGTTACATCACAGTGGACATCCTTGCCTTGTCCCTAATATTAGAGTTTTTCACTATCACATATGATGTTGCCTATATGTATAAGCTTAAGCTCTTCCCAGGTCTTTTCTAAACGTTTCTCTTCCCATACACGATTACTTTCTAATATTCCCAGCTTATGTGGTTGTTTTCCAATGTCCGGTTCTTTGATGTTGTCCAAGATTTTCCTTGGAAGTAACAACTTTTCTATAGATTCCGGAGATTCAAAATATTTATGCAGGTTCTGCCAATTCAATTGTTGTCTATTTTGGGAGACAGATTCTTTGGGAGACAGATGCTTCCTACTTTGTCATTTCCCCATAATCTTCTGGAATATATTTTGAAATCAGGAAGTTTTAGGCTTCTAGTTTCATGCTTTTTAAAGATTGGCTTGCTTTTCAGCCTTCCTTGAGATTCCATATTTTAGCATGGATTTTTCCGTTTTTGTAAAAAGTAATATTGCAATTTTGATAGGGATAATATTGAATCTGTAGGTGGTTTGGTTGTTATTGACATCTTAATATTAAGTCTTTTAATCTATGAACATGAATGTTTTTCCATTTATCTGTACCTTTTATGTCTTTCAAGTTAATTTCATTTACTTCACATATGTAATCATTACCATTATCCACCTGGGTTCAATGAAGTCTATTTCATTTTCTTTAAATGCTTATATTATGAATAAATTACATAAATAAGAATAAAAAAGAGATGGTGAAAACATTTGAATTACACACTTTTTTTTAAAAGATTTATTTATTTATTTATTTATTTATTTATTTATTTATTTATGTATGTATGTATGTATGTATGTAAGCACTGGGTACAGTCAGAAGTGCGAGAGGGTGAGAGAATTCACCAGAGCTAGAGCAGGGAGCAGAACAGGCAGACTGACAAAGTATACTGTTGAGGGGAACAGTGGGCGCGGCAGGAGAGGTTTGCGTGCCATGTGGGACCCTCGCCCACAGCCGGGGATTGAACCGGCGCTGCAGAGGCTGTGGGCAGCTTCGCAGCCCAGTGCTCAACCACTGCGCCACCGAGGAGGCCCATGAATTACACATTTTAATAATTTAACACAGCAAACTTCTGTGACAGGTACATTCTGGCAAACATACAACAAGGATGAGAGAATATTTTTATATGTCCTTTTAGTAAAATGAGATGATACTACAGGTTCTTATCACATAATATTGTACAAGAAAAGCCTTACTATTGAATAACTAACTGAATGAAAGTATCTTATTTCCTTTTTGTCCTTAAAGTGTGTTGTTCATTCATTGAGTCTTACTTTTCCTTCTAGTTTTAATGAGGTATAATTGACATATAATATTATTTAGTTTTAGGTATACAACATAGTGATTTGATATATGCCTATGTCGTGAAGTCACTGATATTTTTTTCAAAAATTTATTTATTCATACAAGAGCTGGGGTACAGGCCAGAGATGCGGGGGGTGAGAGGATTCACCGGATACAGAGTGGGGAACAGAACAAGCAGACTGACTGAAATACACTGCTGAGAGTAGCAGCGGGCAAGGCAGGAGAGGTCTGCTGCACCATGTGGGTTGCTCCTGGCCGCCTGGGGATTGAACTTGGGCTGCAGAGGCTGCAGATTGCTTCATAGTGCGGTGCTTAACCCCTTGTGCCACCAGGGAGGCCCACTGATTTTTGTAAGGTTTTTTGTAAGGTTTTTTATATATAGTATCATCATCTAACACACATAGTTGGAGACTTTATTTCTATGATGAGTTGCACCATCATTATTAGTGGGGAGTGCGGCTATTAGGCTTTTACATTCGCATTCTGATTCATCAGTAATAGTGAAAGAATTTATGTCACTTTTGTTGTCTTTGTTCTGAACAGTAGAAAATGAGAAACTTGGAGTTGTCAGCAGTACTCAGTGAAAACTAAAAGACAACAAAACTAATCCAATAACTTATATCCTTCTGATAGTGCTTGTGCAGTGCAGTAAGAAAACTGAAGATGACTTCTTCATTTCATTGTTGTATCATGCTTCTAGATGGTTTAGTCATTTTTTTGTTATTTTAGTTTTTGAAAGTATAATTGGAAGTAATTGGTGGGTAATGATGGGTAAGTAACAAAGTATTTCAAGATAGAGAAAAAGAATATGAAGATCCCATGATATATTCTAGATTAATAAAAGGAGCCAGTGGACCCAAATAGTAATTGCAACATAGATTGAATTTTATTGTTTTTTAAAAACAAGTGTAAATTTTCTCTCCCCCTTTATAAAACCTCTAAGAGTAAAAGTTTTGAGATATCCTTAAAAAATAGAATTTTCAAGATTGAAACCCAACTGAAACTAGGTCTAGTGGATCTTAATGGAACATTGAGGGTTAAAATGGTAGTCATTTGTTGTACAGAAAAAAAAGTTTTTGGTGAGGTAATTTTGAGTTAACTGAAAAAAAATTCCTTATCTTTAAGGCTTTAGGGGACCAGATACTATGTGTAAATCGTCCTGATAAGAAGAAAGTTCTTTTCTTCAATGATAAGAGCTGTCAGTTTACTGTGGATGAAGGTAAGCCTTTTTGTATTCGAATTTCCTACCTTTGCAAACATACTACAAATTTAAGGTGACAGAATTTATAATATTTTAATATTTAAATCTGCTTTTTTTCACTTCTTAGAACAGAAATATCTAACATTGTTAATCAGAGTGAAATTCGAAATGTGTAATTTGAATGACTTTTAGGTTGTACTCATGGTTATGAAAGTTCATGATTTCTTATTCTTATAGTTCATCTGTACCAAATAGGAGTTTACTTCTTTATTTCTGTTAGTTTACAAATATGATTTCCTATCCTGTTAAGAAAATTTGATGCAGTATGGGGAAAAGGATAAACTTTGTTAGTGACAGATATTCTCTAAAATTACTTAAAAATCTTTTAATTATCAAATAGGAGGAGGATTTTTTTTTTCTTTCTTGCAATTATAGGGTCGAATGTTAAATTATATATTGAGTCATTGACTAAATGTATGATGTCTGTCTTTTTGGATTACAGTTTTAAATACTTGTCAATATTTGTCATGTAAAAAGTGAAAAAAAAGTTTTAGTCTGAGAAATTTCTTTGCTATGTAAGTAGAATTCTCCTTTAAACAAATAAGGTGTTTTCTTTAAACTTGTACCAATTTTGAAGTTTTATAAAATAGCAAGAATTGAACATTAGTTTATAAATTTTCAAAAGTAATACAAACAGTAAATATTTTAACAATTTAAAAGTAGTAAATAGAATAGTAATGTTAGATTCAAAGTAGTAAGATTTTTGCTGTGCCAACCCACTAGTCATATTTACCCTTCTTTATGGCACTAAGTAAAAAGAGATTTTATTGAATTGATAGTTTTGTATAAGAAATGCATTTATAGGTGTTCTCCCTTTACTAGTCTAAATGTGCCTTGATTATGATTTGTAATTTGCATAATAAACGTAAGGTTTTTTGTTTATGTGACTGTAAAAGTTCGGATGTGTGGTACTTGTAAAGTTCAGTCAGTTGAAGTTACTTAGAGGATCTTGATTTTAGAAAATGGAATGTGTTTTGTGAAAATCCTGATTGACCGTACCTTGTATGTAGTTGGTTTTCATTAAAAGTTTGTTAAGTAAAAATTTAGAGTATGGGCCTCCCCTGGTGGCGCAGTGGTTGAGCACTGGGCTGCAAAGCTGCCCACAGCCTCTGCAGCGCCAGTTCGATCCCCGGCCGCTGGGCGAGGGTCCCACAAGGCATGCAGACCTCTCCTGCTGCCCTCTGCTCCCCTCAGCAGTGTATTTCGTCAGTCTGCCTGTTCTGCTCCCCGCTCTGGCTCTGTTGAATTTTCTCACCTTCCCGCATCTCTGACTGTACCCAGTGCTTGTATAAATAAATAAATAAATCTTTAAAAAAAAATTTACAGAGTATTTCCTTTCTTTATTGCTGCCCCTTCTAACAATAGGATAAACTCTGTGTGTAAGCAAGTTACTAAACTTTCACATGTAATGATTGTACCCACTTAAGAAAGGTATGGTAACTGCTTATCTATCTTTTAGAACTTTTGAGTTTCCTGTATGTAGGATTTTGCTTTTATGTAAACTTTCATAATTTCTAATTGATTTCTTGTTTTAAAAGTATATCTTTAAGATTTTTAAGATCCTTTCAGATTTAAAACTGACAACTGATTCTTTCAGTCTTAGGCACGCAGGCCATTTGAAAAAGAATTTGTAGTATTAAAAAAAAACCATCAAAAAAAGTATCACATGTTTAAATAGTAAAGAAGATCTTATAATAAAAAGCAACTGTGCTTTTTTCCCCCTAGTTCTAGTGCCTTTCTTTTGTGGCAGCTCCTAACTGGTTTTATTTTTTTTTTGCCATATTGCTATGTTATGTGCTTATAACTGTTTCATGATTTTCAGCTTGAAGCATTGCTAATGAACTTACCTTTCCCGTTTCCAACATTTCTCTATATAGAATATGACTAGTTTTAGTTTTCCTGCCATTTATCTTTGCCCTTTCAGGAAGCAACAAACATCTCAGTGGTTATTTTATTAAGTCAGCTCTGCAGATGGCAGCATAGTATAGCAGACCTGGTCTGTAAGCAGATGTTTAAGTTGAGGCAAGTGCATGATAGCTGCAGTGGCTCTGTGTAAGAGTAGTATGAAACTAGAATTTCTTGATAATATTTTATTGGAGAAATTTCAATTGTGTATGTTGTTTTTAGCAGTTTTCATATATTAAGACATTATTAAGCTTTGTGCACTCTTTCTGTGGATACCATTGTTTTAACTTTGCTTATTAGCCTTTTCTTTGTGCATCTTTTACCTGTGTTTCTATTCCTTAATATTACCTGTTTTTATTTGCCATTTTATATAACCTTTGTTGGCTTAAACTCTTCCATCTCCTTATTACTTGACTGATAAGGACAGTATGAGGATGCAACCCTGCCATTATAAAAGTAATCATGTATACCTTTTTTTTAAAGATTTATTTATGCATACAAGAACTGGAGTACAAGACAGAGGTGTGGGGGGTGAGAGGATTCACCAGAGACAGAGTGGGAAGCAGAACAGGCAGATTTACTGAAATACACTGGTCAGGGGAGCAGTGGGTGAGTCAGGAGAGGTCTGCTGTACTATGTGGGTAGCTCCCTGGCTGGGGATTGAACTTGTGCTGCAGTGGCTGTGGATACCTTCATAGGTTGCGTCTTAACCCCATGTGCCACCAGGGAGGCCCCAATTGTATACTTTTTAATAAAATTCTACATATTTTGAGGTAAGTTCAGTAAATAGCTTATAATTATTTTTCTAGTTTCCATCACAGATATTCTGTAAATGCTATATGCTTGCTTAGGTATTATATTTTTTAGGTGTACATGATGAATGGATTTTTAAATATTTACCATTGTTGCAGCAAGTATCACATACCTTCACATTGGATATGTGTGTATATTTTTTTTATATCAGTGAAATAGCCATGTAGATTAGGAAGATATTAGGAAGGTAATGATGAATTATTTTTGCAGTTTTAAAGATCTTTGTTATTGCTGACTTATTTAACATGTGATGATACGTGTTACTAGGTTTCTGAATATTGAACAATTCTTATACTCCTATAATAATCCTTTGTCTTTTTGGATTCTTTTTACTAATATATTTTAAGAATTTTTGTTTTAGTATGGTAAGCTTTCACTTTAATGAAAGCTTTTGATTTGTAAGTAATGCTGAATTCATAAAAATTAGTTTTTTTATCCTCCTCCCTTTCCTAATTTTCCTCTCCTTTATGAGAATGTTAACTTAAAGATTATAAATCAATGTATCTATGTATAAATCAGTGAATCAGTGTATCTAACTTGCTTTTTTCACGTTTTTAATACCTTCTTTGGTGATGGCCACCTTTAAGTTTTTATCTTGTATATCAGTTTTGGTAAATGTTTTCCTAAAAATCATTATCTATTTGAAAATTACAGTTTGTTTATTTAACTGTCCCTCCACCAAGGCACCTGTGCCTGTACCCCATCTGCTTCATTCTTCCATCTCCCCCACCCCAGCACAAAAGAACTGAAATACTTTGCAAATTTTTATTTAACAAACTTTTACTGAAAGCTTATTATGTACAAGGTACTCTCAGTCAGGATTTTCACAAATAGGAGAAAGGGTGGAAAATTTGTTTTAATAGCATACAATTGTGCAGAGTATGGTACTACAGCTTAATTTTTTTTTCTTTTTTATTGCTAACTTTGTATTTTGGCTTTCTCTTCATTGTTATGCTAACTTTTGTGTCATTTTACTATTTTTTTATTTAAAAGAAAATATAATCTTAACAGTTCACCCTTTATATGTTTTTTGACTGCTTCATCTGAGCAGTATTGAGAACACAATAACATCTTTTGTCACTTTTATATTTTGTTAATTTTGCCTGTACCTCCTATAGTTACTGCTTTGTCTGCATTCCTACAGAGTATTTGGTTATAAATGTTATCGACAGTCATAGTTTAAAGATTATAGCAATAATTATTACAAAGTGTTCCTCTTAATTTTGTTAAATATTATTTTACTTGGAATGCTCCTTTATCTCACATTGTCATAATTCCTTGCTTTTTTAAGCTGACATATTTTGCCCATTCATTTACTTTATGCTTGTTTTCTTGTGTTTTAGGTATCTTATAGAAACATATCATTGGTTTTAAATTTTTGAAAAAGTTCTGAAACCTCATTTTATATTTACTGTATTATGTGAAGTATTCTCCCATTATTTGTTTGGGACTGTATAATTGTTTTGGTTCTTTGACATAGAAAATGGTTTTCTTTTTATCTTAAAGCAGTCTGATTAAACATAAAGGTATTAGCTTATAAGCTTCAGTCTCTTGTTACTTTCCTTTTTTTATAGCAGCATGTTTTTTTCCTGAGTTGAAGCGTTTTTTAAAAATTTAACAACTTACTGCATATGGTAGAGTTTCCAGGAGTACATTTTCTCACCATACCATCATAAATATCCAGTCATCATTCACTGCCAACTAATCAGCCCTTTCTACTTGTTTTTTCCTCCCTCTGTCCCCTTTGGTAACCACCATTCTGTTGTCATTCTAAGGTTTTGTTTTTATCTTCTTTGTATTCCATAGGGAATGACATCATGGGGTATTTTTCTCCTTCTGACTGATTATACTTAGCATAATCCCCTTAAGGTCCATTCATATTGTCACAAATGGCAAGAATTTTTTTTTAATGACCCAGTAGTATTCCATTGTATTTATTTACATCTATATATGTACATCTTCTTTATCCATTTCGAACAGTTGGGTTGTTTCCATATCTTGGCTTTTGTGAACAGCTTTAATAGTTTTTTAACCTTGACAGTTGATATTTTCTGGGATTTTTTTTTAACAATCTTTTATTTATTCATGAACCTATTTAACAAGTATTTATTGGCCTCTGGTTGTATGCCTCTATCATTTGGCTACATGTAGTGGATACAGTAATGAAGAAAATATACTAGTCTAATTTACATTTATCCTAAAGGGGAGAAATAGACAGTATATAGAATAAAAAATGATTACAGATTGTATCAAATGCTAGGAAGGAAATAAATGAGATGTGTGGTAAGTTGGTAATATAATGGAAGGGGTAGAGCTCAGAGATCTCTATGAAAAAAGAAGACATGAGATGGAGCCAGATTTACAAAGTATCAGATTGTGTGTGTGTGTGTGTGTCTAGAGAGGGGGTTCAGGTAGGAAGTAACAGACTAAAGTTATCTGATTATTGACTCGGTGGATCTTTAGTTTTGCATTTGATTAGGCAGAAAGCAAAGAAACATCCAATTTATAAGGCCAGGGCCACATTAGCAGTGATCTTTTGTAGTTATATGATGTTTGTTTCTTCATGGAGTGAGGTCTGTGGCAATCTGAGTTTATACCCATTGCTGGTACTTTGTTCTTTTCTGCCTGGAATCTTAAAAATTTCAACTCTGTCCTTAAATTCAGGATTCCTCTTAGTAGTTATTTCCCCTGGAGTTTTGTTACTATTTTTAGTTCATTATTTTTTAAAATTTTTAAAAAAGATTTATTTATTTATTTATACAAGCACTGGGGTACAGTCAGAAGCACAGGAGGGTAAGAGAATTCACCAGAGCAGAGAGCAGAACAGGCAGACTGACGAAGTGCACTGCTGAGGGGAGCAGTGGGTGGCAGAGAGGTCTGTGCGCCATGTGGGACCCTCACCCGGGGATCGAACCAGCACTGCAGAGGCTGCGGGCAGCTTCACATCTAAGCGCTCAACCACTGCACCATTGGGGAGGCCCTAGTTCATTATTTTTTAATGGCCATGTGGTACTCAGTTTTATGGATATACTTTAAAACTATTTTTCTGATGCTCCACCAGTAGGAATTTTGTTTTTATTTTTTGCTATATGTTATAAATAATGCTCAATTAAGACACAAAAATATATGTGCACTTGTCTGACTAGCTATTTAATGTAGTATTCTTTAAATGGAGTTGCTGGGTCAATAGATAAGGCATAGTTAAAAAAATGTTTTTCACAACTTTCACCTAATTAATACCCATTGTAGAGTTTGCCTCAATTTTTTGCACTGCTTTACCCCTTCACAGATGTGTGAGAAAGTATCCATTTCTTTACCTTCACCATTACTTGATGTTTTTAGTTGATTTGTCAGCCTCATGGAAAAAAATTATATTGATTTTAATTTGTATTTCCTTACAATGATTTTTATAAAGTTGAAGAACAACGGAGGCTGTTTTTACTTTAGTCAACTCTGCATTTTTTATCTTCACATAATATTAGAAAGTAATTAAATTTGTGATCCTATGAAATCCTACCTGTAAAATTAGCCCCTGCCTTTCAGTGTTCTTCTTTAAGCATTTATGCAATTCTAGTATATAGTAGATGTAATATTTAAGCACTGCAGCAGTATTGAGCTGATGCAAAAGCAGGGATTAAAATAGAAATACTAGGGCCTCCCCGGTGGCACAGCGGTTGAGCGCTGGGTTGCGAAGCGCTTTTGCAGTGCCGGATCGATCCCCAGCTGCTCCCTGGCCACTGGAGAAGGGTCCCACATGGCGCGCAGACCTCTCCTGCCGCCCGCTGCTCCCCTCAGCAGTGTACCTCGGTCCTTCTGCCTGCTCTGCTTCCTGCTCTGACTCTAGTGAATTCTCTCACCCTCCCCTGCTTCTGACTGTACCCAGTGCTTGTATAAATAAATAAATAAATAAATCTTTAAAAAAAAAAATAGAAATACTTTATTGGGGGAAAAAACATCAAAGAGTTTGTATTTGGGGATTTTCCTCTGAAAATAACTCATGACATTTCTTTTAGCAAAAGGAAAGTACTTAAATTTTGTCTGAATGTATTTTTAATTCCTTTGTATCTTGAAAATTAATAATGGCGTATGTTCTCTTTGGTGGCACATTAATATACAGGTTAGCTTTCCAGGCCATAACTCTCACTATTTTATTAGGTATTATTGTCTCTGTGATATATAAGCTATAAAATAGATAAGCTCTGTTACAGGTCAAGTAGAAAAGTGCATTTTCAGTCTTAAAGGAACTGAAAATTTGCATTTTTGGTTGTATAGAGGTTTGATAAAGCATATTGAATGAAATTTACCACTGGATTAAGGATGTCTTTATCATGTTTACTTTTATTTTCTTTACCTTTTTCTGTTATTCAGAGAAGTACACAGTTATGTAATACTCTAAATAAATGTATATAATTTTTACATATTGGTAGTTAGAATTTAACAAGTCATGGTTCAAAATGCCAGAACTTTTCCGTGTGGCATATTTCCTTCAACAGCTTTGGTAAATTTGACTTGTAAAATTATGATTATTTTAAGTAGTAATTATGCATGCGTCCTTCCATTTAGGGAAATAGTTTTATTGCTGACTTGGAAGTTTAACTAAAGCTAATTTTTCTCACACATATATTAAGCAGAGATAGTCACATTGACCTCCTTGTTCTTAAAGGTTGACTTAAGTATATAGTTGGGAATGTTAGCTTCCACTTAGGAATAGAGAAAACTGGAGAAAGTATTGTTTCTATCCTAACAACAACCACTACACAGCTGCAAATTTATAGCTTCGTTGAATCCATCAGAATTCTGAGTTTGCAGGGCAACCACCTAACCCCAAATTTGAGGAGACAGACATTTCCAAAAAATAGATGGGTCACAAGCGCTGTTCACCTGGGAAATACAAAATAAATGCATTCAGATTAGTTAATTTTTTAAATAAACTGCTAAGGGATTCGTGTGAATTAACAAGAGAATATAGAGCCCCTGGGGGCTGCAGGCACAATGGGAATTTGTACCCTCTTATAGACTCTTCCCCATCAACTTCACTGATAGAGGCTAAGGCAAGGGTGCTGCCCTCATGGGCAGACTGGAAGTGGTGGTACTTCAGGAAACATCAAGTCTGGCCTGAATTCTTCTCCCTTCCTGTGAGACAAAAGCCTTAAACGGATGTGAGAAGGGAGCAGAAGAAAAACTTTCCTCTACTCCTGGGAAAGTGGGCAGGAATAGTATCGGGCCCAGAACTTTAGCCCAGGGAAAAACAGGCAGGAGCACTGAGAGGGCCACCTCCCAGAAACCAAGGAACACAGTGCTTGCCTAAAATACCCACTTCATGCCAGCAAACAGACCAGTGACAGGTGGCTGACATTGCTTGAGAGTTGCCAAAGTGTGGAGGCAGACAGATCACATCAGGTGCAGCATAAAGGGAATACCTGAAACCATAGGCCAAGCAGACACTGAGAACAATCCTCTGAAATGAGCCTCTAACCTAAACATAAGGTATAACTAGAACAATTTGAATCTGTGGCTCACTCTGAGTAACCACAGTTATCAACAGATTGCTGCTCATACTCAGAAAATAGTGACTCGGCTTCCACACACTGAAGGCCTACCAGCAGGAAAGGCGTGCCCACGTCCAGGCACATAAACAATTTACCTTGGTTTCCAGCTGTCTCACAGAGGATATCCTGCTTTGAAAAAAATTACGAAGCATAAAACAAGGAAAAGCAACACACTATTGAGACAAGGGAGGAAGCAAATTCTTAGGAATATATTTCTATATAAAATAACTAATATGTTAAGACTTCCAATGGAAAGGCAGACAGAATTCATGATTAGGTAGGTTATTTCAGCAGAGAGAGACAAATGAACATTCCAGAAATGAAGATCACACAGTAACAGACTTCAGTAAAGAATGCCTTCAATAAACTCATTAAGTACAATTGGTAATCAAGGGGGAAAAATAGGCAAATTTGAAAATAGGTCAATACAAATTATCTAAACTGAAATGCAACAAGAAAAATGTGAAAAATATAAGAGCATCCAATTGACATGATATCTAATGGTCTGAGTATATAATTAAAATCTCATGAGTAAAACAGAATGGAATAGAAAAACAAGGGCCAAAAATATCCCAAAATTAATGAGATCCTCTAAACCAAAGATTCAAATAAACTCAGAGAAGGGAAGCAAGATAATCTGGACAAAAGTATATAGGTGTACCATTCAAGCTACTGAAAATTGATGATGAAATATTGAAGGTACTGAAAGTGTTTATTACAGAGGAAAAAAGAATTATAGCAGATTTTATTTTAACCCATGCAATCCAAAAAATGGTAGTGACATCTTTAAAGGACCAGAAGGGGAAAGTTTTCAACCCAGAATTCTGTACTCTGCAAAAAGAATCCTTCAAAAATGGAGAAATACTCTTATCATAGTAGTTCTTTCACTCTCAGAGAAAGAATTTGTTGTCATCAGCCCTGCATTACCAGAAATATTAAAGAAGTTCCTCATACAAAAAGCATCGGATAATTGATAGTAACTTAGACCTATACAACTTAGGCCCATATACAACTAAATGGAATAAAGGTAAATATAAAATTTACAATTTTCTAGTTAAAATTTTGTTAAATTTTCATTTTTAATTACTCTGAAAACAGCTGACTATAAAGCAAATATATTAAGAAATGTATTTTATACTTAGAGCATACCTTATAGTAAAATTTATGTCAGTAACTCAGGTCAACAGAGGAAGTATGCTATTAAAAGATCTTTAACACTCTGTTAACTGGTATAATTTTTAAAAAATTTATTAACTGGGCCTTTCCTGGTGGCGCAGGCGGTTGAGCGCAGCACTGAAGCTGTCTGCAGCCTCTGCAGCGCTGGTTCGATCCCTGCCGGCCGGCGAGGGTCCCACATCGAGCGGCAGACCTTTCCTGTCTCACCCGCTGCTCTACTCAGCAGTGTATTTTTGTAGCTCTGCCTGTTCTGTTCCCTGTTCTGTGGTGAATCCTCTCACCCCCAGCAACTCTGGCCTGTACCCGGTTCTTGTATAAATAAATGAATAAATCTTTAAAAAAAGAAATAAAATTTATTAACTGGTATAATTTTCTTCAGAGTCTGCTCTGATTTATTATATGTGTATATTGTAAACCGTAGGACAACTGCTAAAACTGTTCTTTAAAAAAGCCACTGTGGTTAATATATTGTATTGTACATTTGAAAGTTTCTGGGAGAGGTAATGTTAAAAGTCCTCATCACAAGAAAAAGTATTTGTAGCTATGTATGGTAATGTATGTTAACTAAACTTTGGTAATCATTTTGTAATATATACATATATCAAATCATTGTGCTTTTATACACCTAAAACTAATGTTATTTGTCATATATCTCAAAGTATAAGTAATAAGGCAGTAATAGAGGTAAGAGAATCATAAAAATATATTCAGTTATTCCAATTGAACATAGAACATAAGGGGTAAAAAGTAAATGGAAATGGAGTAATAATGAGCAAGGAGGTAGATTTTATTCTACCTATATATTTTTTTTGTGTATGTGGGACCCTCGCCGGAGGCTGGGGATCGAACTGGCGCTGCAGAGGCTGCGCGGGCAGCCTCGCAACCCAGTGCTCAACCGCTGCACCACCAGGGGAGGCCCATATTCTACCTATATTAATAATTATGTTAAGCGGAAATCAGTAATTATGACATTTTTGTCTTAAGATACTAAATCATCTAGCGTACCTTTTTCTTTACTTTAAAACTATGTACATATATTAAGACAGATATGTCATTTATAATAGTTATGACAGCTTTCACATTGGATATAAAAGCAGGACTCCAGTATAAATGTATCTGTAAGAAACTCACTTTAGAAGACATGGGTTAAAGCTAAGTGGCTGTAAAATGATTTACCTTGCAAACAGTAGTTATCAGAAAGCTAGAATGACTGTATAAATATCAGACGAAGTAGACTTCAAAACGAAAATTACCAAAGATAAAGAAGAACATTAATCAATAAAGAGTTCAATTCTCCGGGTCTCCCCGGTGGCGCAGCGGTTGAGCGCTGGGTTGCGAAGCTGCCCGCGGCCTCTGCGGCACCGGTTCGATCCCTGGCTGCCTCCCGGCCACTGGAGGAGGGTCCCACATGGCGCGCAGACCTCTCCTGCCGCCCGCTGCTCCCCTCAGCAGTGTACTTCGGTCCTTCTGCCTGCTCTGCTCCCTGCTCTGGCTCTGGTGAATTCTCTCACCCTCCCGCGCTTCTGACTGTACCCAGTGCTTGTATAAATAAATAAATCTTAAAAAAAAAAATGTAAGCACTAGCACTCTGGTGCCTAGACAATAGAAAATAGCATGTTCTTTTCTTGAAATGCTATTGCCATTCAGGAAGCTGAGAAAGTCATACAAAAAGTTGTAATCCATTAAATTATTTACATAATGTATGTAGATAAAGGTTCAGTGGGTATATTAAAGAGCGCCAAACATCTATCGAGGGGGCCTCCCTGGTGGCGCAGGGGGTTAAAACACAACCTATGAAGCTATCCACAGCCACTGCAGCACGGGTTCGATCCCCAACCAGGGAGCTACCCACATGGCACAGCAAACCTCTCCTGGCTTGCCCACTGCTCCCCTCAGCAGTGTCTTTCAGTCAGTCTGCCTGTTTCTGTTCCCCACTCTGTTTCTGGTGAATCCTCTCACCCCCCACACCTCTGGCTTGTACCCCAGTTCTTGTATGCATAAATAAATCTTAAAAAAAAATAGAAATTTAGAAGTTTTTGTTTAGAGATGTTTTGGATTTAAATAACTTTGTGTCCAAGTTGAAATTTTTGTAGCATATATCATTTTTGCATTTAGTCATCATCAACAAAAAGCTCTTCAGTGTGTCATAGGTAGCACATTTCTTAAGTATCAGTAGGGTCCCATCTGTTTGGACATTTGCTTCATGAGTATGTATTAAAATATGAAAGAGAAAGAGGAAGAGGAAAATAGGAGAAAGGAGAAAAATCTTCCTTGCAGTATTATGTGCCTACTTGATTTATGGCTTGTGAATGAATCATGTGGGCAGCCTACAAAAAAGCTAATGGCCCTGGAATGCAACAAGGGGTTGGTTCATCACTGCCTTGATTAGGAATCTGCAGATGCCTTCAGGAGGCATGTTTTTGTGTGGATGAAGCTGGAGCAAATAGCATGAGATTGCTCAGGGAACTTTTTTTTTATTTGTTTGTTTTGTTTTGTTTATACATGCACTGGGCACAGTCAGAAGCGCAGGAGGGTGAGAATTTACCAGAGCCAGAGCGGGGAGCAGAACAGGCAGAAGGACCGAAGTACACTGCTGAGGGGAGCAGTGGGCGGCAGGAGAGGTCTGCGCGCCATGTGGGACCCTCCCCTGGTGGCCGGGGAGCAGCCGGGGATCGAACCGGCGCCGCAGAGGCTGCGGGCAGCTTCGCAACCCAGCGCTCAACCGCTGTGCCACCGGGGAGGCCCCTTATAATTTGCTATTATGACATTTTTCGTGTTTGAAAGTAAATGTTGATAATGACGTGAAACTTGGTTATTTGAGCATGTCTCTAGGGGCAGAATTTAAGATGCAGAAATTAGTTTCATTTCCCAGTTGTGATATATTTTTGTTGCAAAAATAGTGATGTGACAGAGGGACCATGGTTTCTTAGGACAAGATGTAAGTCAAGTGGAGCGTCTTTCTCCTTTGTTTTCTAGGAATGTAGCTAAGCGTCTCCCCTCTATCCCCTGACTTCTTATTCACTAACCACAGGTTATTCTTATTGCTCCTCATTCCCATAAAACATTTTGGTTCCTAGTCTCCCTACATGTTTATTTTTACCTGTAGGAAGGAAAATAAATTGACTAAGCACAGGGGTGATGAGCAGGAAATTATTTCAGTGGAGCGATTGGAGCTTTGGAACAAAAGGAGAGTGTCTGTCAACTGCTTTTTTTTTTTCCCCCCCAGGAAAGCAGGAGGCCTCAGTCACAGCACCTTTGTTTATAACTCTAAAAATAGACTACTGCTGATCTGGTCTGAAATGATGTAGTTCATGTTCCCAGGCCCTTCTGCTTCTAGGGTTTCTGTATTTGAATGTTCTTATCTTACATCTTTGGTTTTTATAGTGAAATTTCAGATGTGCTAATTTAGACCTGAGGAAATAATAATTATAGCTTGGATTTTGATCATGTTTAGCTTATAGATATCTTTTGTAAAATAACTACTATTTTGTTGGCACAGAGTTTCAGAAACTGTGGAGGAGTGTCACCGTGGATTCAATGGATGAAGAGAAAATTGAGGACTATCTGAAACGACAGGGTATTTCTTCCATGCAAGATTCTGGACCAAAGAAAGTGGTATGTAATCTCTAGGGGAAAAAATGTAATCCTCTGTTCTTTGAAGTGTTAGTCTGCTTCCTGTTTTGCTTTCTGAAGATCAGGTAATCAGTTCTTTTTTTTTTTTTTTAAGATTTATTTTTACTTATTTATGCATACAAGAACTGGGGTACAGGCCAGAGGTACGGTGGGTGAGAGGATTCACCAGAGACAGAGTGGGGAGCAGAACAGGCAGATCCACTGAAATACATTGCTGAAGGGAGCAGTGGGCAAGACAGGAGAGGTCTGCTGTGCCTTGTGAGTCAGCTCCCTGGCCAGGGATCAAACTCATGCTGTGGCTGGCAATAGCTTGATAGTGCTGAGACTTTAACCCCTGCACCACCAGGGAGGCCCCCAGGTAGTCAGTTCTTCCTTCAGTTTTTTTCTAGGTGTCCTAATCTAGTGATCTTGGTCAGATGCAAACCAGATCATGTCTCCTTTATTGAGTGCCAGGTCTTTGTCTCAGGCCCTCTAGTCATGTGAGAACTTCCCCATCATCCCTCCTGCCCCGTCCTACTCTTAAGCTCCAGCCGTACCAAACTCTTTTCTAGTACCCGCCTATTACCTCTTTAAGCTTCTAACAGGAGCCAGCTTTCTCATCTTGCCCTTTAAAATCTTTTTTTTTTTTTTTTTTTTTTTAGAGGCATGCTTTATTTATTTGTTTGCTGGTTTGTTTGTTTTGTTTTTGTTTATACATGCACTGGGTACAGTCAGAAGCGCGGGAGGGTGAGAGAATTCACCAGAGCCAGAGCGGGGAGCAGAGCAGGCAGAAGGACCGAAGTACACTGCTGAGGGGAGCAGCGGGCGGCAGGAGAGGTCTGCGCGCCATGTGGGACCCTCCTCCTGTGGCTGGGGAGCAGCCGGGGATCGAACCGGTGCCGCAGAGGCTGCGGGCAGCTTCGCAACCCAGCGCTCAACCGCTGTGCCACTGGGGAGGCCCTTGCCCTTTAAAATCTCCTCATCCTTGTTCCAGGAGCCTCTTGGTCTTGGTGCCTGGCTCTGCCTCAGTCCTGCCTGATCACATTAAATTGTCATTTACTTTCATATCCCTTAGGGACCAGATAGTATTGTTTTTAGGTTGGGGGAGGTGAGAGGATTCACAAGAGACAGAGTGGGGAGCAGAACAGGTCTGCTGCTCCATATGTGGGTTAGTTCCATGGCCAGGGATCAAACTCGGGCCATAGCTGTGAGAGCGCTGAGACTTAACCCCAGGTCATCAGGGAGGCCCTCCTGTGTCTCTTTTTATCTATGTAGCGCCTCGTGTAGTTCTGGCATGTTTTTTTGCCAACCCATTTTTTCTTCACTGCAATAGAAGGTACCAGTTCTGGATTGCAGTTGGGAAGCATGCTATGGGTTGATGTGTATGATGATGTGCTACAAAGAAGAGATAAAGACCAAAATTCCTGCCTCTCTTTGCTGTTGGTTTCTGGGCATCTTTGGTAACTCCTTACCATACTACCTCTCTGACTAGTGACCTTTTTTATCTTTCTTTGTAGGCCCCAATTCAGAGAAGGAAAAAGCCTGCTTCACAGAAAAAGCGACGGTTTAAGACTCATAACGAACACATGGCTGGAGTGCTAAAGGACTACTCTGATATTCAACCTAGCAAATAGTGAGCAGTTTTGTCTGTGAGCAGAGTTACAGATGGAAAGTCAAGATCTTTCTTGTTGATGCTGTGATCTGAAGACTCTCTTCCCATTCTGTTCCTTAGGACTGAAGAGAGGAACAGTTCCAGTTTACATACAAATTCAAATTCAAATTTAATTGAATGGCCAATGAGAAGTATGATACTCCTGGTTAACCTGTTATTTCTTGAGGCTTGGATAGTGAAGACGCTTAGCATGGAATGCAGGTGTCTTTGCTTTTTCTCTTGAAAGTTGTCTCTGGTTCCATTTTTCCTTTTATTACTTTAGAACAAGTTATCAAAGTCTTGTGTGCGCTAAAAGAACATATTTATAATAAAATTGTAGGAGGTGCTCTTAGATTGTGAATTCAGTTTGTTTCTTTCCATTTGGTCACAGCAGTAGACAGCTCTTGTCTTAGACTTTCAAGGGCTCATGTCTGGGATATTGTTGAAGATTGTGACCTGTGTGACCAGTGATGTGTTGCTGAGCATAGGGATTTCACAATTGGATGATAAGGTGTGTCTCTTATTTACAAGTGAAGCAATAAAGATACACTACATGTAATATTTAATATTTTCTTTTGAAAAGTTAAACTGGTTTTAGCCTCTTGGACTTTACAAGTAATAGTCTGGCCCTCTGCAGCAAGGATGGATAGAGTCTTCTTGCCAACCTGAACATCAGCTTTCCCATGTCACCCTTCATGGAACTTGACCCTGAGGTTCTTCTGGTGGAGACACCTTTTTCTCCCCGTCATTGGTGAGCTCATGGGAGTCATTGTCAAATATGTGCGGATTCTTAGTTATGGTGACTTAAGAGAAGTCTCTGTAGTCATTTTAGCCTTTGGCAAACTATCCTTTTTCCTTATCTGTGCTTGTTATGTAGTCTGTTGGGCTTATTTGGGTTCATTGTTGGTCTCCCTATCATAAATTGAAAATTCTAGCAGATTATAGAAACAAGGTTCAGTGTTCTCAAAAAAAGCATAATGGTAACCCAAAGCAGTAAGGACTTTGTGCAAATGACAAGGGGCCTTTTTGCTGTGTTCTTTTTATCCTTTCTATATGCTTCTCATTCATTTACAGTGACATCTTACTTTCTTATATCCAAGCTCCAAAACACAGCATGAGAAGATATTGATAGAAGTTGGAGACTTCTGGGCATAATTTAGAACATGGCAGACAGCCTGTCTTTCTTTATAGCAGAGGTTTCTGCTGGTAAGGAGAAACTTTAATGTGTTATGTCATAAAACTAGTTTTTCTGTTATTAAAAAAAAAAAAAGGCTGGAGCTGGTTGCTTTTTGTGGTCTAGGCACCATCCTGTTTTGTGAGCTAGGTCTGCAGATAAATTTTGGACATCTCAAACACTTCATGTTTTGTGTGGAAACAGACACCACTTCCTCTGTCACAGGTTCAAAGGTAAGATGTTTTACTACCAGTTTTATATTAGTAGTAGTTTCTAGCTAAGCCTTTGTTTATCAGTTCTTTATGAACTGGCCTTACAATTCATTTCATTTATCTTGTTTATTTCAGAAATGACAAAATTGAGGTCTGGAGAAATGAAGTATCTTGTTAAATTAATTACTCACAAATTCTATAGCTTTGCCTTATTTGTGTTTTCTTTTATTAAGCCTTGATCTCCTTTTCCTGCTACATGGAAAAGAAATTCCTTTATATATTTCTTAGGAAAATTGTGATAGGAGCCCAACTGTGTTTGAAGATGATAGTAGAGAGAGGAGTCTTGCACCAGTTCTTTCTGCTGTCTAAAGACATAGCCATCAGAAAATCAGGTTGAGGGCCTCCCTGGTGGCGCAGCGGTTGAGCGCTGGGTTGCGAAGCTGCCCGCAGCCTCTGTTGCGCCGGTTCGATCCCCGGCTGCTCCCCGGCCACCAGAGGAGGGTCCCACATGGTGCGCAGACCTCTCCTGCCGCCTGCTGCTCCCCTCAGCAATGTACTTCAGTCCTTCTGCCTGCTCTGCTCCCCGCTCTGGCTCTGGTGAATTCTCTCACCCTCCCGCGCTTCTGACTGTACCCAGTGCTTGTATAAATAAATAAAAAAAAAAAAATCTAAAAAAAAAAAAAAAAGAAGAAGACAATCAGGTTGAAGTTGAAGTCATATTCTCAGCTCTGCCCATTTTTGCTGAATCTGCTGGCCATTTAGAGAAATGGCCATAGGTAGAAATGGACATGGTGGGTGAATTAAAAGGGTAAGACAGTTTTTAGTGCATTCTATCTATAATTCATAAATCATTTGAGGCTTTTAGGGCATAGCTAAGAGAAATGTAGTTGAGCCTAGACAAAGTATAAAAAGCAAATATTTGGCTGCTGTTGTTACATCCTCTAAGATGGTGGTGGAGTATTAGTGAAAATGCAATGGAGGGACATTCTGTTATTTCCAGTTCCAGTGTTCATAGGGAGAGCACAACCCTTGCTTTCTCTTGTGACCTATTTGAAGTTAACAGGCAGAAAACACAGTCTGAATGTGGGGACATTGTATCTGGATTTATAAATTCTCCAGTTCTTAACAGATAAAAAGGATTTTTTTGAGGCTTAGGTAAGACTCATGGCCTCCTTGGTGGCGCAGGGGTTAACGTTAAGGTGCAACCTATGAAGCTATTCGTAGCCACTGCAGCAAGAGTTCAATCCCAGGCCAGGGAAATACCACATGGCGTAACAGACCTCTCCTGACTCGCCCGCTGGTCCCCACAGCAGTGTATTTCAGTCAGTCTGCCTATTCTGCTCCCCACGCTATCTCTGGTGAATCCTCTCACCTCCTGCACCTCTGGCCTGTACCCCAGTTTTTGTACGCATAAATAAATCAATCTTTTTCTTTTTTAAAGATTTATTTATGCAAGAACCCCGGGGTACAGGCCAGATGCATGGGAGGGTGGGAGGACTCACCAGAGACAGAATGGGGAACAGAACAGGTAGACTGACGAAATACACTGCTGAGGGGAGCAGTGGGCGAGACAGGAGAGGTCTGCCGCGCCATGTGGGACCCTTGCTGGCTGGCCGGGATTGAGCCGGTGGTGTAGAGGCTGCGGACAGCTTCACAGCATAGCGCTCAACCACCTGTGCCACCAGGGAAGGCCCAATAAATCAATCTTAAAAAAAAAAAGGGGGGTGAGACCAAATGTTCCCTCTAGCAACTATTTTTCCTTGCAAGTGACACAATCTTGGGGAAGATTTGGTGTTTGCTACTCTTATTGACTGTTCTTCAAGCCTAGACCATCATCATTGCTCTCTAACAAGATGGGAGTGCTGTGCGTGTAGACAGTAGCCATGACCTGTTATCTCCATCATCCTCGGGGCTTCATGTAAGAACAGTCTATTATTTCTCAGTGTGTATTTTGTGGGCTTGTCCTGAGGAATAGGTGTTCTGTGTGAGGCAGCAGAGGGGTGGGTGGGCCCAATGACCTCTTGTTGGAAACTGTCTCAGACTAATTGTACCTTAAGCACATTGCCCTGTCCGGTTGTTTGTTGTGTGGAGAGTGCACACTGGAAACACAGCTGTAATGGCACTGGCATTATCCTGGTGACCTTCCTTCTGTGGTCCTAGGCCTCTCTGGACATCAGCCCTTAGCACTAATCTAGCTCCCCTGTGACTTGAGCCATTTGGTTTCAAGACCCTGTGATAACCCAGTGCCTTTCAGCTGCCCAAGTACTTTGCAGGCTTGTAAATCAAAGGACATATAATGTAGACTTATATTTTAAAATATTTTAAAATAAGTAAAACACAGGATACTAACAGAAGGAACTAGTAAACAATGGAGGTTTTCCCATGTCCTGATTTTGGTGGGACCTGCTTTAGATATGCTAAGAAGATGGTTAAGTTTTGTACCTATTGTGATTTTGAACTATCTTGCTGAGTCCCTGAAACCCAGGTGTGCATTCTAGCTTTAGGGAAGAATTATTTTTTCCTTCCAAGTAAATACATAAACTCACTCCATTTAGGTTATCTTTTTGGTCAGAAGACAAACTTGGCTTGCATTTAAGCTTTGGGCTTCATTTTCTAATTTCATGTTGGTATGGGCAAAGTGTTATTATACTTGAATTTTAAGCCAGTACTGTGTGTGCACAATGGAGAATGGAAGGTTTCATGGTTATCTTTATGAGCATATTATGTTACAGTTTGTAAAAACAGCTTTTTGTGTTTCTCTCCTATAAAGCAGGAATCAGTGTAGTTTGGACTCTGGAAGCACTGGAAAATAGAACCCTTGGGGATCATTGGTGAGGTGTAGAAGATAAAGATTTCTCATACCATACTGCCATCTTTGGGGACTTAGGGTAGAACCAGGAGAGTTTAGATAGGATTTAATTTTTAACTAGGATGTTATATAGCAGTGGCGGACAGAGCTTTTACTATGGAAGTTCAAATATTTTCCTAATTCAGGGGCCTTAATCATTGAGCTGAATGCATGTAGCTTTTTAGTATCATAGTCCTGGATGCCCTGGTGATACACAGTAGAAAATCTGTTCATATTCCTAGCATTAAGCATTCTTTGCCCAGAGCACTCAGAAATAACTATACAGAAATGAAGCTGATTCTTGTCTGACACAGATGTCAAGAATTCTTGTGTATTAATACAGAATTCAGGGATGTCAGCCTTGCCTCCTTCATTTTCAAGAATATTCTATGTATACAACTTGGTGCAGTTTTGGGGGAACCGCAAAGATGAAGGCAAGTCTGACATCTGTAAGTACTGGGGTTCAGTAACTTTGAAGTTTAACTTTCAGCAAATTTTAAGATTCTTTCCCAAAATCTTTTAAGTTGTAATTTTATTACAGAGGTTAAAGTACTTAATTTCAAATGCCAGTTTTATAGCTACATTAGTCTTTGTTGTGGCATATCTTCCCTACCAATGGTGGGTTCACTTGTAAGGACATTTTTATTTACTTATTTATTTATTTATTTATTATTTTTTTTAAATTTTTTTAAAATTAAAAAAGGAATAGGTATAGAGGCATGTTTTATTTATTTATTTGTTTGTTTGTTTATACATGCACTGGGTACAGTCAGAAGCGCGGGAGGGTGACAGAATTCACCAGAGCCAGAGTGGGGAGCAGAACAGGCAGAAGGGCCGAAGTACACTGCTGAGGGGAGCAGCGGGCGGCAGGAGAGGTCTGCGCACCATGTGGGACCCTCCTCCGGTGGCTGGGGAGCAGCCGGGGATCGAACCGGCACCGCAGAGATCGCGGGCAGCTTCGCAACCCAGCGCTCAACCGCTGCGCCACCAGGGAGGCCCTGTAAGGACATTTTTAAAATGGTAGTTACTCTCTTTCTGGAGCCTACACATCAGGACATAGTGCAGGTAAAGCAAGAAGGTACAGACATGCCCTTTTATTATCCCAAGTTTTTTAATTCCAAGATACGGCATTCCTGCTCAATAGAATGACAGAAAAGGTTTTCTTTAATGAAGTTTGTGTCAGATTGGTCAGTGGGAATATTTATAGTTCATACTAGATTTTCATTTACACATCACTAGTGACCATCAGCAGTGATGGGGCAGGCATTAGGTCATCCGTCCCAACACTCTGAAATAGCATATAGAAGTGGTTGTGTTCAGTCAGCGAAGGGGATGGGGTGCTCCAAGATAGGCTGGAGAGGCAGTAAGTTTCCTTCAGGGTGAGCTGTCCTCAGTTCCTAGGCTGTTTGGCCTTTCTCTGGAGCCTCTGACTTGGAAGGCTACAGGTCTGCTGAAGGCAAAGCAACTTGATCAAGCCTGTCCTAGAGCTAGTGGAGGGATATACCTGAGCAAGTTGCGTTGGTTTTCTACCATTATGCCAAGGTATTGCAAGGTTGTGACACGCTTTTAGTGGATGGTCTTCGCTTGAAAGGAGTGAGAGCCAAACTACAGAACCAAATGCTGTCAATGCACCAGACTCACCTATCGTTACTGACATTACTTGTAATTGGACAGAGGTTAGTAAAATACTTTTATTTTCCTATGTTGAGAAAATTATAAACAATCCTTTACCAGATTTCAAATCTTGAGCTAAGACTTTGTAGGCTAGGAGGAGATGTAGTAGAGTAGGTGATTGCAGTAAAAGGTGTCAAGGAGGTATGTGAATCTACCTGGTTCCCCATTCCTAGCTCTTTCCTCCTTTAGTTGTTAGCTCAAGAATCAATGCACTTGGTTATCTCACAAAAAGCAAGCATAGGTGTTACAGCTGAAATAAGCACTTTATTTTTAAAAATGACAATAGAAAAGTACCTTTGAACAGTTTTATAAAAGTGTAATAGACTGTGGACGTTGCTGTTTTCCTTAGAAACAAGAGCACAGAAATCTTTACCAAGAGTCAGGCGGTGCTGGAGGCCCATGCAGGGCTTGAACACGCTGCTTATGCCCTTTCCTCTCATTTAGTGAAGGTAAGAGCCCCTCATCTGGCCTCTTTTTTGTGATAACCTTGAAAAGCTTCCTGACAACTTAATTTCTAATAAAAAATAATGAAACTAACCAAAGTCTTTGTTAAGAATAAATGTGGTCATATGTAGCTCTATCAGCAGTTGAAAATTCTTAGATTAATATATCTTTTCACACGGGACACTAAAAGGTAGTCTGAAGGAAGCTAAACAGTACTCATTAGAAATGCCCCCCCCCCAACCGATGCACCATCATTGCTGATGTTTTGCAAAATCACTTGCCCATTGCAACCAAGTAAGTTAGGTTGGCTGAGCTCCCAAGGCACAGTGAAACTCTGTACTGTAAGTAGGTCACACATAGGAGTGGCTGATAACACAAGAAAACTGAACACTTGGAAAGTATTACATAGTCACTTCTGTTGATTCCAGAGGTTTCTAAGGACACACTCGGATCAGGAAAAGGCTTCTTTGTGTATATGCCAGTATGGTAGAAGCTCCTGGAGTCTTTTAGTCATCTTGCAGGGATGTCCTACTAGAATGTAGCTATCTGCAGTAGCACATTTCTGCTCCTAACGCCACATTACTAACTCACCCTGCACTCAGGCAGGTTTGTGTATATTCACAATATGATTCTGGCAACTTTGATAATATTTAAAAACATGCCTCAAACATGCAGATTAGAGGGAGAAAAAGATACTTTTTAATTATAGGCATTCAAAAGTCAAGCACAAAAATTGTGATCCAACCTAGCTTTTAAGATCATCCATCCTATTATACTTAAAATGTTTGGTATAAAAATACTCACTCTTGGTTTCATTGTTGGCCTCTTTTCTGTTTTGTTTGAAAGTATCTCCAAACTATACAGAAATGTTAGGCCATGCATTCACAAACAACACACTATTTCTTAAAATTATACAGTGTAAAAGAGTAAAACATTTTTTATTATATTTTTTTTTCTTCAAGAAAAACAGATGTGTGATAGAGGCTGTGGCAAAGTCTTGAAGGGATCAAAACTGGGCAAGGTTTTTTCAAGCCTATAACAGAAAGAAAAATATTATCAGGAGAGCATGAATATAAGCAGTGTGTATTTCCTGGTCCTTCAAATTAAGGACCACTCACAAAAGTAGCATTGATCTCACCTTAGACATGTGGGGAGTATATTAATTTCCACTCGTTCTATTAAAGACTTTCTGCACTTGGCAAGGAAGTGATCCTGTTTATTTTGTGGCAGAAAAGCAGGGAGGGACAATCAGTCACTGGCAGCCTCCCACCCTGTGCCAGGATTTATATAAAGAATGTATTAGTAAAACATTTACTACTATTGTGTCGTTCACTTTTCTCTCTAGTACCTTGTTTTCTTGATGTGTCAGACTCAAATTTGTGGCTGTACAGTTTTCACAGGAGTACATTGGTATAAACTAGAATTTTGCACAGGGAAATGCTTTCATTTGCATGTGGGAGGAGGCTATAAAGAAAATAGTATTGTTAAAACAACCCCTATAACTACCCTAGGTTATATATGTATTTGAGAAAATGTGTGTTTAGCAGTAAATCCTGAAATTAGAATGCTATTCAGGTGAGTATTCTCAAACATAGCTAATTGGACACTTTTAAGTAGTCCTATCCAGATGAGAGCTAAGTACAGTTCCACCTATAACCCAGTTTCCAGATGACAGTACAAATGGGTAGCAATAAGGTGCTGCAAGTCAGAAGACCCAATATAATTACCACATACCTATGACTCAGGGCACAGTCCCAGGGCAGGGTAGAAATCAGGATGTAGCTATCAAGAGAAGGGGCTAGGCATCCAGACCCCCGCTGTAGTATTAGAATACCTGTCTCTAGCTTGAGAAACCTAACACAGCAGGTTAATTTGCTTATTTGTAAATGAGAGAGGCCACATTACAGAGCCATGGGAATGTTCCTAGACCTGGCGTGCACAGTGAGGCCCCCCAGTGCCTCTCTTCACACTTTGCTTTGATTTGTCCAGCAGGAGGAACTTCCCACTTGTTAAGTGATGGAGAAATCTAAGTGAAGAGGGACCATTCACATGCCATCTTTGGTACAGATCACAAGTCCTGTGACAGTGAAGACAGCTGGTAGAAGAACCCCTGTTGAAAGCTACATTTCAGTTTCTACCCAGCAGGTGGCAGGAGTGAGAATATTTTCCCGCCCTTTAGAAATACAGGGTTATTACAGGGCCAGGCATTTGGGGGGCTGTAGTTATTGAACCTGTGATATACTGTCCTTAAGTGCTTCAGAGACAGTTTCCCCTCCCTCTGTATGTCAACAGGAGGGAAACCAGCCTCAAGGAAACTTGATGTAAGGCCCATTTCCATTTTTGATTTGTCAGGCCTGAATGACAAGTTCCATTTCACCCTAAACTTGACAGTGTGCCAGAAGCCCAAACTGTGTGTGTGCCAACTTCAGAAAACTTTGAGGCACAGCAAACACTCTATAGCCAGTCCTACTTTGGAACAATTCACAGGGACAACACTTCAGCCCTTTGACTATGGGAACCTAAGAGGTCTGCATGCTGCCTCTGGCCTCTTACACACGTGGAGAGCCATCTTGGGAAAGCAGCTGAAAGTGGATGTGCTGACAGCAGAGAACAGTGGCCTACGACAATGCTTTCAGGGGCTATAAGAGAATGGACAGAACAAGCAGGTAATGAAACATTGGCTATAGGTATTCTCTGCTTCCAGAAGCCCCTTACCCTGTGTTGAGCCCACTGGTTTAGGATGGACAATGTCTGGGACCTAGTGGGTCTACTTACTTTGGCTTTCTTCCTTGAAGAACTCAACAATCTTTTGGTAAGTGCACATCGCTAGCCCTAGCCTCTGATTTCACAACCTGGATGGTTCTCCCCATTTCCTCAAAGGCAACAGGTCTAAAGCCAGACTCACCACTTTGTATTAACACAGCTCTGGCTGCTCAGCTCTCTGCCTGTGTGCTGCCTTCGCCAAGCCCATGGTGCTACTCCCTATCAGCCCTACTCATGGATCATTCCTCCAACACCACCATCTTGGGTGTGCCTCTCTGATATATTTCTCACTCCATCCATTTTGCTTTGATCAGCAAGATGACAACGATTCATAAAACACCAGCCTGATCCAGATCTCTGGTGCCTCCATAAGACCCAAGCCCCTAACACATCCTCAAAAGCTTGGTGATAATCCACTTTCAACAAGAACTAGCTTCCATTCTAATCCCTCTTCACCACATAGAAATCCCACTATCTTTCAAAATTCTGTTTAAGCCCCATTTCTGCCAACCTTTCCTGATTCCTGTATCCTGTGGGGCTTTCTCATAACTCTTACCAGAATTTTCACTGTCCAAGCCTCTTACTCAATGATTATCTTGGATTATTTTCCTCTACCCAGTCACAAAAATTCAGGTACTTGAACACTAGAGCAAATGAAACAGGAAAAATATCACTAATGAGCTATGGCATGGACACCTGGATTAGTGCCAGGAGGCTATGCTGGGGACCAGTGTTGGGCTCTACATACTGGTACAAAGGTGCTCTGAGGACCCTGTAAGCCCTTCTAAAGGAAGGTGCTCCAGGTTCTGGGCAATAAGCAACCTACCTGACTTCATAGTACACTGTCCCTTCTTCCTAGACCCTTGAACTGGAAGAGAGAGATGGGTCCTGATAATTGACTAATTAGAAAAGTTATCTTTTGACATAGGGAAGAAAACATGGAAGGGAGGTGGGAGATCAGAGTTGATAGTTTAAGGTTTTCCATAACTTTTGCATAAATGTGATTCTCACATGGGAAAAGAATGTGTCCACATTGCATAGATGTTCCCAGACTGAACAGAAGGTCAAAATGTGGCTATTTCAGTCCCTGTAAACAACGAAGGGGGTTAAGTAGGAACCGAGTTCAAACCTTGGAATGTATTAAGGACCTTTAAAACAGAATGCAGAGACATCCGGGAACACAGCCTTTCCTGACAGAAGGTCAACTACCATATGCATGTGACAGCATAAAAAAGGGAGGGAAAAAATACACGCACACACACATCTTGCTGAGCTAACAACTCCTACTCAAGGATACAGGAAAGTGTCTCCTGTATCCTAGTTTAAGGAGTATCATAAAAGATGAGTATGTGGCCCTCTACTTAGGGACAGCTCCTAATCAGTGTGGGTGTCACTATGCAGCAAGCTGTATGCTTGTGAGTTCCAACTACCCACCTCAGCCAGAGAAGGGCCAGGCCTCTCTTATTATCTATATACTGCCTTCTGACAGCAGCCAAAAAGCAGTGTTAATCTGACCTGGGAAGAGAAAGCTTCCTCTGAATTTGTTCTTGTAATCCATGGATGGCACTGGAACAGGTGAGCCAAAGATCCCCTGTCTTGCAACCCACTTTCTCAGGTATATCTGGGGCTTCTGCAGCCTAATCTTGGCTGCCCACCCTGTGAGCCCTGGTTGTCTGCAGAAAGCCACCACAAGCTGCAACTACTATTTCTCACTGATCTCATTCCCATGGCTCTTGAATTAGATACTCTGATGTACTGCATCAAAAAAAAAAAAAAAAAAATCTAAACTGCTTCAAGAAAAATTGTAACTTTCAATTTCCCATCTTAATTTTAAGACTATCAGGGGCATTGCTATTAAAAACCATTACAAAAGGGAAACCTAATCAATTGGAAAGCTATAGGATTAGTGGGATAACTATCTACAAAGTGTGGGAAGCAATTAACTGCTGACTTGGTTAGTGTGAGAAGAAATGTCAATCTGAAAAAAGGTCCCAGTGCTGGTAGTTGGTTTCCTGTGTGGTGGGGAGAGGTGGAGAAAGAAGAGGTGCAGGATGCATGCCTGGCACACACACCACTGAGCAGGTACCAGAGGTGGTCTGAACAGAAAGTTAAGCCTGCCGAATGGGCTAATGACCTCCTTAGCCAGAACTGCCTGGTGCTCTGTCTTTAGCAGGAATCTTGCCCTGTCTTTACTCGTCCCTTGTAGGGATGCAATTTGCCACCTTATTTGGGCAAAGATATAACCACAGCTGGCCTCCCCTGCTCTACAAGGCCATACTTCCCAGTGACCAGAAATCTCCACACAGGTGCCTGGCAGGCAGGTCATCTCTGGAAATAATTATTGTTTTAAGATTACACATACTGCTAGAAACGAAGTTATAGCTAGTATTGGCTGAAAGGATGGGCAAATCACTGAAATCATATATACAAGCACAGCAATGTGGTGTAATCCTGTTTCATTTAGTCTTATCTAAGAATAATCATCCTATTTCTGAAGAGGCTTAAAATGACATTTGCTACAATCAAATTAATAAGGAGGAATATACAAATTACATCTGGAAAAGATTTCTAATTAAAATGGTTAATTTCCATAAAAGGCTTAAGGCAGGCTTTTAAAGGAAGAGGCTTCATCCATCTGTAAACATTTCCTTAGGTAGAAGATCTCATTCAGTTCATTACCTAGAAGAACATCAGCCCGACAAGAGAAGGCTGTGTATGGGTGGTAGGGTCAAGTTCTGGGGTTATGCACTTGGAGAGCTTGCAGCACTCTGAGTTGCTGTCCTGGGATGCCCTTCCCCAAGCAGGCCATGGCTGGAGGAGCTCAAGAGCAGACCACTGACTCCAGCCCTCCATGCCACCCTCCTTCGCCCCTCTGTGGACCACACCACCGTGCCTCACACACGACATGCTTTTCTAGAGGGCACATAAGCCTCTGATTTTGAACTCACCAGCTCGCTCCAGTTTTGTAGAACAGCTCAAGAGCAGTAGCCACCACTGAAGATTGCATTAATACCCACAAGACAAATTGCAGCCACCATCACACACCTGGAACCTGGGATGGAGAAAGATCATTAGCAGTGTGTGCAGTAATCACCCCAGGCTGGTCTGCTGCTGGAGGTCCCTGGCCCTTGACCAGCCAATTTCTGAGGGCAGTGGGCTGAGACCCAAAAGTTTCTGCAACTGAGGCCAACTTGAGAATGGCATTCCATCAGTGTCATGAAAAAGACAGCAAGCTTAGGACCAGTGGAGAAGTGAGAAGAGGCTATTCGGGCCGGAGGGTGGGGTGGGGGGAGGAGGTATCCCGGCAGACTGTGGCTCCCAGGGAATCCCTGGCACTGAGTTCTGGGGAAGGGCATCTGGAGGTAAGATGAGAGATGTAATCACAAGTTCACCCATGAGCTCAAGGTGTAAATCACTTACTTGTGGGCAGAGGGGCAATACCAGGAGGATGCGTGCCCATGTAGGCAGGGTCTCTAAACATGGGCTCCCATGGGTTGGATCCTGAGGACTGTCCAAAAGGCCTTCAGAGAAAAGGCACTGGACCTGAGCCCGTTACCCCAAAGAGAGTAAGCGCAGAGTCCAACTCGGTCCAGTAACAACTTTGGTCAGTCTAACGCTACAGCAGTTCTTCATGATAACCCTGTGCTGTCTCATGCACGATGAGCTAAACTTTGCTTTAGCACCTACTGGAAAATAAAATCGAAAGGAAACACTAATGAAGATATCCTGCTATTCCCTAAGCCTGAGAATTTTAAAATATGTAAGTACAGAGACCCAGCTGCCTTTGAGCCAACTGGTTTTCACAAGGCTTTCTGGTGTTACTGAAGGACGCTCACGCCTATCATGAGACAACAGCTCTACTCCCTGATAACATTCTTGAATTTTCAGTCCTGGTCAGTACTACTTTCCTTCTTACAGAGAAGCTACTTCTGAGCACGAAGGGCTTTGTGAGCAAGAGTGTACACTGAGCTGCTGCAAACCTGAGTCTCCCAGGAATGTCCCACTGGTTTGTTAGTATAGGAAGCTGCCCCTTCAGAAGACCCCATGGTCTTCTGGATTCAGCCCTGTCCGGATTCTGGATAAAAGAAAGATCACCTACCTGGGACATCAGTCTTGTCAGAATTAAGAAAAAGTTTCCCCCAGAAACTCACCATAAAACATTAAAAAAATGAGTAAGATATGAGTCTAGTTTCCTTGTAAATGTTAAATCACAGGAAAATAAGTATCTTTGCAAACAACTTGTCAGCTCATCCAACTTTGAGACTGTCCACACTTGCTAAGAGCAAGGGAGCTGTCAGACCAAGTCTGCATTTTTAGGATATCTGTCATTTAAGAAATCACACTGATGACCAGATTCCTCTCAGCCTCTGGACTTAATGCTAGTCACTAGGACTCACCCCAGCTCTCGCCCCCGGTTCCAGTACCATGGGATTTTACTATTAACTGCTCTTAACAGTAATTCCATCAACAACACTTATTCACACATGAGCTCACCTGGCGGCAGTGAGGATGCATGGCAAAATCTACAAACCCCATGGCATAACGGTTCCAAAGAACATACACCACCAGAGGGAGTTCCAAATGTGCTCCTCCTTAACTTTATGGCCATCATGTAGATTCTTCTGAACTTCCGTTTTTAGCCAACTAGAGATGATGGAAGTGGTGGGTCAAGAAGTAGAGGTGGTCCTGACCCATGAATGTTATGGGAGATGTAGAGCTGCTAGGTCTGAGTGCCCTGATATTAACACCTGGCTCTCTGCTTTCAATTTCTTTCAGGAACACGCAAATTCTGTATATTCTCAGATACCCAGCCAGACACACAGAAAATGGGTAATTGGCAAAAAGTGGGGTGGGGGTGGGAATCATAGTTCTGACTGCACATGGTTGTCATAAATCTTCATTCATAGATGAGCTCAGTAAATGCTGTGGTGTAGATGCATACTGTGCTTTAGCTTAAAAAGGGGCCTGGAGTAAAAGGCCGTGACTGGAAGGGCTCACACCAAAGTATCTGGCAGGGTGCAGTTTTCTGGCCTGTCCCCACTTTTGTAACACACAGGGAGCATGACATGATGGGCTGAGGGGACTCAAAACCAGGAAAGGGCCAAACCACATAGGCTGTCCTGGAGTTCTCAGCCAACACCCTCACCACAAAGCCTCACCTCAGTCAAGCCTGCTGCATCTCATACCCACTTTAACTTAGCAAAGGGGGAGACAAAACTAGAGAAGTTAAATTATTCTCTAAACTTGAGTAAAGCGGTCTGTTCTGGGAAAGGACTCGCATAAACCTGAGAAAGTTTTGGGTATCTGCTCAAATGCTGTCAGGCCAGCAGCCGCCTCTGCTCCTGTGTAAAATGAAGTGCCTGCCAACGTGTAACAATTACGCTCTTACCCTGATTTGTTTTTTTTCCCCCCTTAGCACTTCTCACCATCTATCTGACCTGTTTGCTTATTGCCCATCTTCTCCCAACTACAGATATCAGCTCCATGAAGGCATCAATTTTGTTTCTTGTTCACTGTTACATCCTCAGCACCCAGATTATAGTACTTTACCTGATGCAGGCGCTCACTGAATACTCACTGTGTTAATGAAGGTAAGTGTGATACAGAGCCCTCGGTTAACAAAAGAAAGGGAACTGGCAAATCAGTTACTCCTGGGTGGCAGCAGTGTGAGCAGGGCACCCGAGTCTCTTCTAGAGAGAAGGCAGAGGGAATATAGGGGCCTTCCCAGGCTAAACACCCGGGGGCTTCCTTGACAGTAGTGTTGCATCTCCAAGGCCCTCAAGCTCACAGCCGAAGAGCTAGCACATTCCTCCCCAAAACAAAGAAACAACAGCTTCAAATTCTGGGCTTGTTATCTCTTACCACGCCCTCCTCTAATTTGTTGAAGCTGTAACTACATGTGCTTATAGTTTCTCTGCTGTGGTCTTGGTCCATGGCCAAAGAATTTTCATGAGTTCTTAAAGAACATGCTCCCCACCTCCACTCCAACTTGTTTCTCTCCCCCACTTTTGATTTTGGGGGGCAAGGGGAGTCGAACTACATTTGGATATCCAAAAAGGAAAACTAACACTCCTTGTAAAGAGTGACTAAAAACTTCATGTTTTCCTGTTTGCAACGTATCTGGAAAGTTGACCGTTTTCAAACATTTTTACAATTCTGGGATTCTCTGCCACTGGGTTGGATCATTAGCAATACTTGGTGATGCACAGACATAGCTTAGAGCCAGACTGAACACCCAAGCAAGGTGCTGACCAACCGAAAATACCTGCACCTTTGAGGGACCACACACTCCTGACTTCCTCATGACAGGCTCAACCTGGAGCATCCTGAGCAACAGCTCTCTTCTCTTTAAAATTATGACCACGACTCTCACTCATTAGAACTAAAGCAGGGTGAAAGCCTGGTTTCCCACATTGTTGCATCTCACATAAAGCAGACATTTAACATGTGCTTATTTAAAGAGGAAAGAGCTTGTTTACTAGTTTAGTCATGGATTTCCCTTTAGAAACAGGAAATCAAAGTGAGTAAATTAAGAATCCACGCAGGACCCTTGGGGGAGCAGGATTTGGAAGGCAGGCACCCTAACTGCATCACAGATGTGACAGCCATTCTGCATGTTGCTCGTTGTGTCTGACACCAGATGTCACTCCCGCTCTTTCTTCTCTTCTGATGTCATCTTTTTTTGGTGAGGAAAGAAAACCCTCTTCAAAGAGTAGAGAGAGGCCACGTGGGCCAGCAGTGCCCTTTGGTGGCAGCTATCCTTCATTTGGCCTTTTTGAGAGACTTGTTTTGCTCTAAAGTGTTTCTCTTACTTCATCAGCACCACTGTTTTCAATTTTAATTTACATTTCCTTAAGATTACGTAGCCCGGATTATTAGCTGTCTTGGAAAGGACTTGATCCAAGAGACTAGAAGGAGCCTGAGTAATGGATCTGCAATTAGCTGGTCTAATTTCTGGCAAGATGAGGGACTAGACTCCCAACCCTAAGTGCAGCAGTACTGAGTGTAATAATCCACCCTCCTTTTTAACCACCTCCTCCTTGCCTGCCAGACCCTGCAGATGGAGCCTGGCCCATGGTCCAAGTCTAGCTCAGAACAAATGCTCTATCCACAGGAGACGTTTCATCTTACGTAGCTCCTACATTGTTTGCTAAGCTGTATTTTCTAAAGGGGGAGCAACTACTAGTGCTTCTTTGGCAGCCACTGCTGCCTCTAGATCTTTGGTGGATGGCCTCTGGACAAAGGTGATTTGGAAAATATTAGGAAAGCAGGGTCTTTCTGACTGGAACCCAAGCAACTACTTAATAACGGCCTCTTCCCGTTGGCTTAGCCCTTCCTTTAATCCTGTGTCATCACAATCCTTTGCCAAGTGAAATCACCAAATTCCATGGCTTCCTTTCACACTCAGACACTGTGTAGAAGTGACTCCACACCTCACCTGCTCCTCTGGTCACACTTCATTCTCCACAGGCTGCTCAGTTTCATTAAATTCCTCAACTCTCAGCTTGTGATGAATGCCATATCTGTATTTCAACCCATGAACTCTTTTGTAAGCATCAGAATGTGTAGTTCTCCCATCCTGGATACCTCCAGGTAAATACTCAACCATCCTCAGTTAATTGAGAAATGGACACCCTCAAGGAAGAGAGACACACAAACTATGCCTTCTGGAGCTCTCACATGTCAGTGTCAATGCCACCCTGATGACAGAAGGTTCCTATATGACACAATGACTAAGTTATTCTAAATAAAGAAATAGGCTGGAGGATACTAAGTTTAAAGTTAGTTATGAGTGTATCGACACAGCAGAGATTTAGGGAATTCTGGACTTGATAGACCTTAGGATAGACCTACACTATTAAAATGGTATTTTTTGGGGGGGGAGGGGTCTTCCCCTAAACAATGAACTTTTAGATAAAATAGGAAAATATTTTAAAAGAACATGTGTGGTATCCACCATGGACTGCTGCCCATATTTTTCTAAGAATGGACATTTAAAATCCAATTGCTATTTACTTACACTACCATTTCACTTTAAAAGGGGACTTGAGTTCACACTTACACATATAGAAAAACATAAGCTCAAAACAAAGGACAAATACAAATAGCTTTAGGAAAGACTATACTACACTCTCTTGATTCCCCCCAACCCCTGTCATCACAAAAAATGAAAATGACAACGGAGGACCCCTGATCCAAGGACTTATGAAATGGGAGCAACTGGTTTAGGTCCTGGGCAAGAGGTCAGCGCATAGCTTCCTAAAGCATGCTCTATACAAAGTATTAGTCTCCCAAGATTACGTGGCAGAAAGAAAGAGGGCCCCCTGGTCTCAAATATTTACATTTCAGAGAAATACTGCATCCCAGGGCTCCCCTGCCTTAAAGGTTCTTGATTCTCACACTGCTATAAAGTTTCTGAGACTCTCTGGACAGTAAAAGGTTGAACTGTTTGACCTTGGGAGCACTTACATACTTTGCTTACAATGACGCTAGCGATTTTTGGCCACACTCAAAATATGTGGGGTTATGGGAAGGACAGGTGCAATTCTAAGTTACTGAAGTTGCTGTTTTAAAGCACAGAAATGTTATCAACTTATTTATTACCCCTAATCTGTAAGGGTTTCTTTTGTGGAATTTCTGATGCCATCACTGTTCCTTCTGTTTGGCGAGAACTTTGGCAGATGAAGTCTACTCAGCATTGCCCTGGGAACTCTATGGAAAGGTGACATGACGCACCAGCCGAGGCTTCAGTCAGCAGGGCAACTTAGCTGTGGAAAATCAGTCTCCGAACTCTGAAGATTCTATTCACTGCTCTCCTCATTGAGAGGGAGCTGACCTGTGGAGGATGTCTCTGGCCTCTACAATCGCTCCAGGATTTTCCCTGTGAGAGATCTGAATAATCCCTGGCTTAAGATGAACCTAAGTCAACCAGAGGCCAGTTTCCCCCCACATAATGCTTCCTCAGAAGTCTCACTGGCCTCAAGTGATCGAACAAAAAGGCCTAAGGGACCCAAGTATTAATGGCGACAGAAGAAAGAGATCATTAGTTTTAGTTGGGAGTGTTATATTAGCACAGAAGCCTCCAAGTGCCAGCAGTTCATATAAGTGCGTAACCTTCTATCACCTCTTAAGAGAAGGTTTGACACAGAGCTTTATCATTTTGAAGACTATTTTAAGGGAGATTCCCCAAATTCACAAACCAAATTATCAGTAGCAGTGCTTTGTACTTAATAGAAAATCTGTCAAGATAGTGAATTTAAAAAGGTATCAGGAATTTTATAGAAACTACACTTACAGGAGGAAAACCGTATGATAGCTCGCTTAAAAGGGTTAGGCCTGGAGAAAATGACAAAGAGGCCAAGTTGGGAAGTTTCACTCTCCATAAAAAACTTATGTTTATGGGAAAGTATATCGCATTCAGTACAAACGTTAGGTATTTTACAAATGTTAGGTGTTTGGAACTTATCTACAGTTGCAGTATGCACGCACATGTGCAGGAAAGCTAATCCCAATGAATCCCAAGATAAACTGCTTTGTAAGTACGTAGATGACGTACGCCTCTAACTTGAGGTAGGTTTTTGTTTAATGTTGGCAGCAGACAAACCATGTTACGCAATGAAATTTCCCTGACACCTGTCCTACAGAAATGAGCACTCTCTGCCCATTTACAAAGTGAGGAGGATGCAGTTTCTTAGGTTAGAGTAGCATCCCTCGCTTTCCCCACAATACAGGGATATAATTCTTGGGACAGTGGCGTGGCCAGATTTGTCCTACAAGTGAATTTAACGAAAGACAATTACAGGACTCGCAGGAGAGCGGATGCTGACACAATGGGAGCTGAATGCTGGCTATGTGCCCAGCTCACGTGGGCGCTCGACACATTTACTAAAACCCAGTACTTACATAGTATTCAGCAGAACTGACGGGACTTCCAGCCCTGAGAAGTAGCCTCGGAAGGAGGGAGCCAGCGCATCTGGAAAAACATGCAAGGAGAGAGCTATGAACCATGGCTCCCACCAGATGGACATTCTCACCCTTCAGAGCATCCTGCCAAACTGCCATTCCCTTCACTGCTCCCACTGACACCAACGGGCAGTTCTCCCAGGGAGCAGAGGCCTCCCACACCCCCTTGTGAAGGGGCCAAGCTCTCAGGAAATCATGCACCTCCAGGAGCATGTGAGGTTTCAGCAGGTCCTCTGCTCCAACTTCTTTTTCCCAATTGACAGTCATGGCTGGACTAAAGTCTGGCCCAGTGAGTCTCCTTTCCACACTTAACCCAGCAGTGCCTCGGCTGGGAACAGGTTCCCTAATGCTCTTCTGATCAGCATGTGGAAACTTGTATCAGCTTTGCTACAGTTCATGACCCCATCCATGCCAGTGATCTGGCCAGGACTTCTCTGAGGTTCTACACCTATTCTAGAAAAGGGGTTCTGGCTTCTTAACCCTGTGCCCTCTGCTTAGAGAGGGACTCTAGCCCCAGCTCTTCCATTAGGTTCTCAAAATGAAAGACTAGCCCTAAACAAATGGACCAAGTGAGGTTTTGTCCACTTGGCAGAATGTTCTGGGTCCTGGGCTGAGGAAAAAGTGAATAAGCAAATAAAATGGCGAGTGTACTTTGGCCTTAACAAAAACATTTGCCTTTGCCCACTTACTAGTAGCATCAGTTTTGCCCCTTTGCCTGTGGACCTTTAAGGCAAGAGAGGTGTTTCCCAGCAACTCTGCTTCTACGAGGAGGGTGATCGCCCACCATGAAGAAGCCACACAGGGGGACTAGGGGCTCAGAGGGGGAGCTAGTTAGCAACGGGGTGTGAACTACACACTTCACACCTCCCAGGCGGCTAGAGAAAGACAACTCTTCCGGGCTCTGGCCGGAGCTGTTTGACCTTTAGTTTCCAGTAGATAGCTAGGAGGAATTTTACCTTTAATGGCCTACTTCAGTGGTTTACTATAATGTATTTTGTGGCAGAATCCTCCTTTCATGTGGCATCTAATTCAGATCTCCAAAGTGTGAAAAGATGAAAGAGCGTCTGGTAGACAGAGGTGCAGGGGGCAGGAGCCAGCGGCCTGCGGAGCAGCTCTGCAGAACCTGGGGATGAGACCTCCCTCCTCCTTGGACCCGATTTTACAGATGAGGCGATTGGTAGAGGTCTGCGTGTCCTGAATGATGGCCCCATGGTTGCAGGCCCAGGGGTCAGGGCTGGGTCAGAACCCAGGCACCGGAGAGGGAGAGCCTGGCCAGCCGTGCTGCTCCATGAGCAGAAGTACTCTGAGTTTCGCTGGATCCCACCGCCATCTCACAGTGGCTGTTTCCTCTCTGGTTGTCAAATGCGAGGCAAGGGGACCCGGTGTGGGGAACTCTCAGGACAGTGAGACCCAAGTGTGCATTAGAGGCCCTTTGGGGGATCACTGAGGTAGTTACTAGAAATCAGCTGCCAGTTCCTGTCTTGTGAGAGGACAAAGCTGAACCAGCAGGTACTGAAGCTCATCTAAGGCAGGGCCAGGGGCATTTTCAACACTTAGCAGCAATTCAGGGCATGAGGGGCCAGGAACTTCCCATGCCTGCAGGGGATTTAGGCATATGCAGGACAAAGGAGAGAGAAAGATGGGAAACATGGGAGGCAGGAGAACCAGAAGGGAGAGGGAGGCTGGTAGCATACAGGGGAGGGGGGGAGAGGGCAGGAGGAGGAAGACAGAAGGGCACAAAGAAAAAACTCATACCTACCCGTGCCTTAGGGCTTTGTGCATCTGTGTCCACTCGCTCACTAAGCAAAGGGCAGAGTTGGAGCTGCCTTCTTGAGAAAGGTAGTAAAGGATGGGCCGGGGGCATGGAGCCCAGTGGCAGATGAGGGGCTGGGAACCTAAACACAGTGGGGGGATGGGTCTGTGTACACCAGGGCAGGGGAGGGAGGAGCGTGGTGGTGGCGCTGGTGTGGCCTGGGTGTAGGGCTGGGCACCGAGCCTGACGAGGCCAGGCTACAATGGTTTTACAAGGACATGGCTGACGGGAGGGGTGGGGGCTGCATGATCCAGCTCAGTGAAGATGGCTGTGAGAAGGAAGCCTTGGTCTGCTGTGCACCCCTCCAGCCCGTCGCCTCTCTTGCACTAAGTTTCCTTCACCCACATAGCCCTCGCCTCCTCTCCTCTCAGTAGCAGACATCCCCACGGTGTGTGCGACCAGAGCACTACGGCCTGTCTTCTGCATAGCCTAGGACACCAGGGCACCCCAGGGTGACAAGCAGGCCGAGCCCCAGCTGTGGGCCCAGGATCAGCTGTGCTCCACTGAGCCAAGGGAAGTGGGGCTGCCGATGCTCTGGGAGGATGTGGTGGTGATGGAGCAAGGACAGGCCATGAGCTCCTCACCCTGGCGCCCTGGCTCAGATACTACTGTGCTGGCCAGGAGGGTGGGCTCCTCTCTCCGAAGCCCACGGACACCCAAGACTGCCTCTTCTTGCAGCTCAGAGCACTCAGCTGTGCCCACCACCTTCCAGCAGAGGGCGGTGCCCCACAGCTGAGCTGCTCATCCCTGAGCTCAATGGACGGGTTCAGGGGCACAAGCTGTTTTGTGCTAATTACTGCTGTCTTGGGGGGGGGGGGAGGAGGGGAGGGGAGGTGTTCACCTTTACCCCCACTCGGGCTGCCTGTTCTGTTTTTTTTGCCACCAGGTCGCTTGTGGTCACTCATGCCCATCACCTAGGGGCTACCTCAGTGTGTCACAAACTGGAAGCCCTAGGCTCCCTCGACTCCCCTCCAGAGAGCTCGTAAGGGATGTCTGCATTTCACTGGCCACGTAAGGCAACATCCCGTCTGCAAAACATGTACATGTTCACACAAACACACTCAACGACGTACCCCCAATCTTGATTACAATTCCTGGGGCTCCTGAAGTCCCTTTAAGAACCTCTAATGTTATATATATAAAATCCAAAGTAACACCGCTATCTCCCTTGTGCTCAAGACCACTAAGCATTGATACATCACACGAATCGTGACACGTAAGCTCCACGAGCACTTGGCGAGGACAACAGTTATTACCATTATTAGCACTACCCAAGGGCCATGCCGCCGGGTATTCTGCTGTTCTGCCAGTGCACTTCTTCAGGAATGTTCTAAAATTCAGGGCCTGCAAGGGAACACTGAAGTCTCCAACGCCCAAGCCTGGTCCCAGGTCCTTTGCCATTCTGGTGATGGGCTGCACTGGAGTAGGAGAGTGCCAGATACCCAGAGAAAGAAAGAACTCAGGAAAAAAAAAAACCACAACGCACTAAAGGCAGCAACTTGCATTGTTCTAGATTGACTCCCATCACACTTCAGAAAGTCACCAGTGCACCAGGTACTCAGTTCAATTTCCAGTCGCTTTAATTAGTAACTACCCAGTATTTTAGCTATTTTCTACTTTGGAAATAGCCAAGTCTAGCCATCTTAGAGTGTGGTCCCAGTGCCTGGAGCATCGCTGGCTGGGAGGAGGTGCAAATGCATCGGGGCGGGGCACCTGACAAGCCCTCCAGGCCAGGCTGACAGCTTGGTTTATAAAGTTCTGGCCAAAAAAGTATGGCAAGAAGGCAGTCTGTCCACAGATACCCTGTGGTTACATAAGTTTGAGAGAAAGTGTCCTTCAAAGACAACATATGTATTAGTACATTCAAGGTCCTAAGAAGTTCCACAATAAACACACCTGTTTGATCTTTTCTAGCCCTGGGTGATTTTCCCAAGTTGATCTGACCCCAGAATCCTTTACATTATGGAACAGCGACTAGTTCCTGTAGGTGCTGAGAAATGTTATTCTGGAAGGCTCCTTCCAGGGGTTACAACTGCTGGATCATATAGGCTCACGCCAGCCAACATGGCACCCAGTTTCTAGCTTTGACGAAAGTAAAGCGGAAGCTCATCAGACCAGGGGTGCCCTGGATGTCTGCTTCATAAAGATGTTCTCGGCTTTCCTGACACAAATGCTGTTACTGAACCAGATTTCTCTGTATTCAGAACTAAGCTCATCTCGTCTACAAGCCTGGTGTTCTCAGACAGTTTCTAGCACCCTCCCCGAGCTGGATCCCTGGACACCCTGCCGGCCCCTTGCCAACGGTGAGCCCCCGGTAGGTGCCACGCCCCTCCTTTAACTGTAGCCAGGCCAAAAGCGCCCCCCTGTCCAAGCAACTCCAAACTGACCAAATAGGCTGGGGTGATGCTTCACAATACCAAAAAATTTGATCCTCTTTATGGGAAAAATTAATCATAGAAACTCTTGAAGGAGCAATTACCAGAACTGAAACATTTCCCATAGTATCTCTCCTTCATGAAATGAAGCTTCCTGAGGATCACCCCAAAACTGCCAGCCCCCACTCCTTTCCTAGCAGACATGGAAGGGACGAAATGCAACAGAAATGAAACAAGTTGCCACCATCTAGGTAAAACGTCAAGATTTAGATGAATTGATGTGAAGGTTAGTCCGATCTGCCATCTGACCCTCCCCACCAGGTGGGAAGGGGAACGTGTCAGTCCCACTGGAGAAAGCCATGCGCCAGCTTAGGCCTGGGCTCCCGCAGGTCTCGTAGTCTGGAAGGCGGGACACTGCTGGTGTCTGTGCCCAGGCAGGGCAGTCTAGGCTCCGACAGTCGGATCCTGCCTGTACACAGCACCTGCTCGCACCAACCCGCCTGGCTGAATTCCACATAAGCCTTCCATGATCATTCTCTCTCCTGGGCTTTTAGTTTTCTCCCTGTCTGACCGAAGCATTAGCCCTGCTCTTGCTTCTAAGCAGGCATGTGAAATATACTTAGACATCCCCAAAGTTCACTCAAGATGCCTCTAGGGTTGAAGGCACCCAAGCATGTAACACCCTGTGTCAGATTAAGTCCACAGTGGTTGCTGGTCATCCATATTTAATTTTGTCAGTCTGTTAATTTTTAACTATGTTTGCTATCAAGGGCTATTAAAGGTCCCAGGAGCCGAGCTCACTGAAGCGAGTACTTTGTGGCAGAGCAGGTGAGGCTTGAAGTTGGGGTGTCCCACTTTCCCATGCTGTCACCGGGTTTTGACCTTCCCCACCAACAGCACAAAGTCTGAATAAAACATGATCCCATTTGGAGTTGATTTTCCTTTTTACCCCTGTCACAATGGGTTTTCTTCAAAGGAACATTCACTTTCTTTTTTATGAAGGCTACATTTTACAATTCTGAAGTTTCTTTGTAGCCTGGGTTTTGCTTCCAAAGCAGCTAGCATGCACTAAGTGCTGGATGGTGTGTGCCTGGACAGCAGGCTGACCCGGCACACAGCGCAGGCACGGGCTACCACCTTGCCTTGGCTCCGGCAGCTTTTCCTTACCAAAGAATAAAGCCTGGAAGCCGGGTTTCTCCTGGCCTGTCACCGCTCCCGCATCCCTGCATCCTAAGTGCTACTGAAGCTACAAAGAGAGGCCTCCGGAGCCCGTGGGCCACGCCAGACCAAGTTCTGACAGAGGACACGGAGGAACTATTTTAATGATTACTCTGCAAGCATTTTACTCTTTCCCTCAAAATAACCCCATGAAGTAGGTGTTCAATCTGATTTATAGATAAGGAAAATGAGGCTCAGAGAGTTTGAGATAAACTTACCTAAAATCCCCTGGGTAGTAGAGTGGGTAGAATGTAGCATTAAAATCCAGCCTGTTTGATCTTAAAACATCAAGTCCCGATTATGTGCCAAGCCAAGCCCTCTGCACCCTCCTAGGGTGACGGTCAGACCCACATTTGTTCACAATCCAAGAAAGAGGCAGGCCTGCAAACAGCACTGACAGGGGTGACAAAGGATGAAATGGAACATGCTTAAGAAACCTGCAGAGCACAGTGCACTGAATTAAGGTCATCTTGCTGCCCTCAGTCAGAAGAGGCCTGTGTGAGCTGTTGCAATCAGGCAATGGTGATTGAGTTCAGGGAAGTGTCCTTGGGACCAGCAACCATGACCATGGCAATAGCACTGGGAACTGGCTCCGGTTTCTGAACAGCTCTGGTCCTGCTAGCTGCCCAGCAAGCTAGGGACCTTTGGGCCTCAGTAGCAGACCTTTGGCCAAAGGAAAAACTATTTCCAGCAACTCTGGATGACTAATTTTGGACTGCTTCTGAGGCCAGTGAGAAGCACGCATACGTCTCTCACTGCCTCAGTGGCGGGCTTTAGTTTTCCAAATATCAAAGAGCAGAAGCGGGTAAGGGATGGGACAGGACAGGGAGGATACAGAAGTGCAGTCCCCTGCAATTCAACTACAGGAATTACCTCCCAAGGCGCAAGATGTAACTCCACCACCTGGAAATGAGACTGGACAGAATCCCAGTGGAAGGACTGTGAAGAACAATCCAGAAAGCCCAGGGAGGAATGGGCCACGTGACCCATGGGTCATTCTCTTCTCCAGTGTCTCTGATAGGAAAGCAAGATAGGGCAACAGCTGGAAAGTTCAGGGACAACGGGTCTGAGTGAAGCAACACTCGGGAACCTTTTGGTCTCGCTGGGAATTCAGCTGTTTCCCACTCTGGGTCCATTTCCCGTCAGGGCGAGGTTTTCTTCTGGCAGGCGTGTTCGGGCTGTGGGGGAGACTTCCTCTGGGCACAAGTTCTCCCAGAGCTGGCAACTGAGCAGGTGCTGTCACTTGGTGACGCTGGCAGCTTGTGTCACTTGAGGCCTCACCTTGCTCACCTGTCTGTCTCTCTCCCCAGCTGCAGGCCTTCCTTCCATCTGGCTGCACACGAGGACTCTGCAGTTCCACTGGTGCCTCGGGACACGCTGGACACTCCCAGTGTCGGAACAATTACAGCCTCGTGCAGAGCGAGTCCTACGCTGCCTCCTCCTTGGTGAACACTCAGATTCTCCTTAAAAGGCTAACCGTCATGACGCCCTTGTGTGCCAGGCACTCTCGTGTTTACATGAACGGTTATTAGCCCACTTTAGTGACGTCCAGAGAGGTTAAGGAACTCGTTCATAGTCAAACAGCTCGTCCGTGGCGGTGTGTGATCGGGCAGCCCCGCAGTGTACACACCCCTTCTGTTACCCACTCACACGCAGACCCTCCCGAGGGCACAAGTCACAGCAAAGGTCAGGTCTTGTGGGGCAGGCAGGGGAAGAGCCCACAGGGAGGGCCGGGGAAAGCAAAGGGGTGTCTGACTCCCAGTAACTGGGAGACGCAACACCCCCATCCCCCCACTGGTGCTCAGGAGGCTGTGCCTGGCCCATCTGCACCCCCCGCCCCCCCTTCTCCTGAGTTAAGTCAGATGCTCTCAGGTGACTAGGAAGCGAGCGAAACAGAGAACCAGACAAGGGGCACAGTCAGGAGATGGGCTCCTGGGGGTTTGTTTCTCACAGTCTTCACGGAGCTGCAGGTTTAGAGGGAAAGTCAGAGAATTAGGAGTTTCATTTGTTTGAAAACAATGGAAAATCTGGATGGACCATTTGGACCGAACAGTCTGAAGGCGACCTCTGCAGGCCCGCACAGCCACGGTCTCCCGTCGGTCACATCACGGCTGACGGGCAAGGACTCCAGGGGCCGAGAGCCATGGCATGGAGGGCGTCCAGAGGCAAAGCTCAGTGCTCAGAACTTCCTCCCTTACTTTGGGGGGCCGCCCAGCGGCTCTGAGGCACTGGAGTTACTTCTCAGGGGTGTCTCTCTGGACCAACCCCCGTTCTCTTTAGCTACTGCCTTCAGAACAGGAAGTAGAAGCCACAAACGAAGAGTCCCTGCTGGGTGCAAACAGCACGTGCCTTGGCTGCTGTTCCCCTGGGGTGTCCCCCCACCCCCCAGTTAAATCCCAACAACAAACCACACTTTGCCTTCTTTACTTCTGTAGTCTGTACAGGGCACAGTGACAGAGGAGATGCTGAATCAATTAATCTTTTTAAAGAAGTCTGAAAATGCAGTTTCCGTAAGTTACAAGCTGTTGAGCAGATGCCTGGATCTGGTGATGGGGGTGAGCTCTGTACCCACACGCCATTCTGTGGCCTTCTATCCCTCCATGATCTGCCTTCCCAGTTTGCCTCTATTTTCCCATGGTCCATTTCTGTGTTTATTTTGGGTTTAACCTTTAAAATTTTTCCAGAATGCCACAAGGGACCTCCTCAAGGCCTATCTTGCCCGCAGGAAGGCTGTGTTATGGTTTCAGGGCCTTCTGTTTAGGTGCAGGTGATGCACTCCTTCCAGAAGGTCAACTGTTACTCAGGGCAAGTAAGCCCCGGAGCAAGAAACCTGCTCCCTCAGTCCCACTTACCTGCAAAAGTTTCTAGCCCAACAACATGATTCGGGGCAAGGGCAGACAGTTTTCTGTTTCTAGTGCGCAGGAAAGGCAGTGCACTAGACTGGGTTGCTCTCTGTCCCGTCCGCTGACCCCAAACCTGAACAGCTGAGATATGTGGATACGAGGTGTCAGGAGCAGCTGTCTGTTCTCTTCTGAATAGCCCTCTCCTAACACTCAGAAGGAAACCTTCCTCTGCTGTTCACAGCAGCTTATATAATACATGTAATAAATTTTAAATACCAATGACCTTGGGAATAAACAGAAGGATCACCTCTAAAAATGTGAATCTCAAAAATCAGATGTTGGCTGCACCAAGTAGCTCTTTATCTGTAAAATTAACATGTTCTGAGGGTTCTGGTTCTATTTTCTTATCCAATTCTTTAAAAATAGGATTTAATGTGAAATAGGTATCTTCAATTTCAAGAGGGAAGCACCAGACCACAGGCTGAAGGCAGGGCAGTGATTCAGCGCCTTCTCAGCAAGTGTGTTTCCTGGGTCCTCCCCTTTCTCTGGATTATGGCGGCCAGACTGGAAGATGCCTCCATTTGTCACAAGATCATCTCTGCTGAAACAAGATTTCTGGGCAGAGGTGACCCTCGGATGCCAAGGTGAGAATCTTCTGACGTGCACCTCTTGGTGGTTTCATGGGTCCAGGAAGATTCAAGCAGCAGCAGTGGGACCTGCGCTCCGCGTGGTTCTCCCATCTACTGCACATACAGTGTCATGGGCCCAACTCTCCCAGAATCTCAGGGGTAACATCTTAGCTTCAAATTGCATCACCATGAAAACAAAACGCTGCAGTCTACTTGAGATCATTTTTGCTCTGATTAAAATTTTTATTGAAATCTCTCAAATGTTGCCAAGAAATAGCTTTTGCAAAGGGGGTGGGGTGAGAAAGGAGCTAACAAGCAAATTCAACATGGGAGCTCCCTCTGCTGGTCTACAGTAGGCTGATATGTTACAAACACATTCCCAGATACAAATCTAATTTGCTGGAGAAGTGGACAAAAGACAGGTGTGTTGGGCTTTGCCTCAGGAGAGAAACACTAGAAGAAAAAAAAAATCCATGTCTCAAAACAGAGCACAACATTGCTAAGAAAAGCAAAATTATTCAAAAGCGTCTCCATAGATATATAAGATTTCCAAGGTAAAAACGAAATGACCCTCTATGGGGATGCTCTGTTTTGGTCTTCCCAACTGCTCTACCACAAGTTAAAAATCCTGAGGCCCTTAGGGGGAAGGTGAAGTGCTCATTTCCCTCGTCTTTGCTTCCCAATCTCTTCTTACGGCCTTCCCATCTACTTAAAGATCCAAGGAGTGACTGGAGTGAGGCCTTGCCAAAATTCCATCAAAGAACGAGTCTTTGGTGAGCCAGCACGGAGGTGTGGGAAGAACAAAGCCTGGGTGACCTGGTGTGGTCACGGCCAAGGGTGGACTTTCAGTTCCTCCATCTTCTCCTCACACGTAAAGCGGGTTAAACCAGCTGATTTGCCAAGTCTCTACCAGTTCATTCTATGCTTCTCATCTTGGACCAAAAAATGTAAGTAACACTACTTGTGCATGAGTCCTCAGGATACGGAACCCATGCTTGCACTGGGACTGCCTCCAAACAAGAAGTGGGGTTGAATGCCACTGATACTAGATGAGAGTTAACCAACTCTGGGAACGATGTGATGGAGCCAAGTGGATTCCAGGCTGGGAAAGGCTCAAGATCAAGGAAGAACTCCCGAGGGGGATGCCCCCTGGGCAGCAGATGCCCTTCATCAAATGGCTGAGTCCATCTGATCCTGGCTCTGCCGCTCCCCACCCTTTCTCACAATGGCATGGCTTATTTCTTACGACTCTTTAGCAACCACCATATTCCTTGAGTTACTTTCAATTTCATCCATTGTGTGAACCAAGCAAAAGCAAGTGACCAGATGCCAAAGCCACCATTTCCAGTCCTTTCTGGCCAGGGTAAGGGTGAAAGCCTTTGGGCCAGAATAACCAAAGCCAGGATAGGATGTCCAAATGACTGGATGAACCTGGCAGCGTTTCGTGGTATTATTAACTGGCTATAACTGTCCACTGGTCTGGATCTAGGCAGTCTAGCCAGGGGAAACAGGAGACACATCCACAAGCAGGAGGTCTTTTATTTGTTCCATGTCATCTACAAAGTTATCCCCAGGCCCACGACAAATACACTGATGGCTCAGAAGATATCCCAAGGTTTGCATTTTATCTCTTCCCCTCCCCTGCAAGGGTGACCGAGCACTGACATAGACAAAAGTTTTGGACAAGCAGCAGAGGAAGGAAAAGCAAAAAAACATGATTTAGAAATTGAGTAATCAGCCTCAGAATACTCCTGCTACTTAATTTTCTATGCCAAGTACTTACTCTAACTGCCATGGCTTACATTTTTCTTCACTATTTGTATATACTTTCTATATCCCGTTCTCTGAACACAGAGGGTAAACATTTCTGGGGCCCAGGCATCAAGGCCTTCTCTTTGTGGTTCGCCCGCATGGTGCATGGGTAGCCAGGAGTTGAAAGGATGCATGAGGCGCTGGTGACTCGGACAGAGAAGGCGGGAAGTTTAGGCCCAGCACCCCTGGACACTGGGCTCACTGGGCTGCCTCAGTCGCCTCACACAGCAACAGAGTTCTGTGCAACATGAATGAGGTTTTATGTGAGAAAGAAGAAGTTTTTGGAAGCTACTCATTTCATCCAGCGCCTTGCCAATAAGCACTATGCAAAACAAACAAACCCCCCAAATGTTAGGTTCACAATTTTTTTTTTAAACCAGGCTTTCCTATTTAGAGGAGTTAAGAAAGCAGTAAGACAAATAAAATCTATATTCTTTCTGTTTTATTTACTATCGATCATCATTCTGAGCCCTGACATTGTTTACTACTACTTAGGCTAAAAGCAAAGCTAAGAGAAACTTTCACCAAGGGGAGAGGAAGACCTGGCGTATATAGACAGTGATCTTTGTAGAGAAACAAGGGAGTTTGTTTATAAAACTCAGGCTATTCTTAACCGAGAAAGAAAGCGCTCAGAACTGAGACCTCTACCTTGACCTGTAATTACATCCTAAACACTAGATCGGACCTTCTTTCTACACACAGGATTTCCTAAAAAAAGGCAAACAGGAGCCCTTAATCTTTTCTGTCACACATGTGAGCAGCACAGTCTTCCTCCTGAAAGCTCCCAACGTTCCCCTGTGGCCACTAGACCTAGAAGACAGCAGACATCTCGCTACGCAGAAACACAGCCACAGCACCTCCACAAGTGCACGCTCCTTCTGCAGCCCTTCTGCAGACAAGGCACACGGTGAGGCTCTAGGGACGCCCTCTAGCTGGCCGGGGGTAACCTGGGCCCCGACTCTCGTGTGTGGTATGAGGGTGAGATCATTAAGGAAGAGAGAGGTGTCATTTGGGGCAAACATCAGGCAGTGGGTGATGTCATGGCTGTCAGATGGTCCTCATCAGTTCTGGAGGAGTGTCAGCTCGATTTAGAAGGGATCATTAATCTCTTGAAGGTGGATCTGTTAGCTGGATAGGTGTTAGTTGTATGATGTGCTCTGGGGGACCAGATCTGAAAGGACTGGTGGTGGAGTGAGTGAAGTCGTGGCCGATGGGTATAAATTACCTGGGCATGCAGTGAAGCGGGATAGGTGAAAGCAGGAGGAGGTAGAGCAGGCGCTAACTCCGCTGGGTACAGAGGGTACGGGGCCCACACTTCAGGGCTACTGGGGTAAAGTGCAGGCACTGTGAGCTCATCTGCAAGAAAAGAATAAGGGAAGAGTTAGTGGTTAACAAATAGCTGGTTTCACATCAGAAAACAAAACACCCAATAACCCCAAGCCCCAATGTCAGAAGTCAAATTATTCTCATTCTTTTCATAACCTGCTGGCACTGCTCCCCAAGCTCGAAGTAAGGGAAGGGGAAATACAAAATGAACAAAAGCAACGCGCGTGTGCTGCTGCTGGCCTGCTGAGATCTCAGGCCCACGCTCTACGGTGACCGCTCTGAAGTCTCTCCAACTGAAGCTGGGGGACCCCAAGGACAGTGGGGAGTTCCTGCGCTGAACAGCGAACGTGGCCTTCTGAGCAAAAGAGAAGGAGAAAGAAGTGGTGGGAGATCCTCCACGAGAACCTGCTGCGGAGCCTCTGGAAGAACAGCAGCTGCCTGGCAAAGCTCCGACACTCCCACACGACAGGGTTTTTCTGTTTATCTGTAATTACTAGTGACAAGTAAGCCCCCATCACCAAACAAGTGCCACGCAGCCCCCGGCAGCACATGGTCAGACATGGGGCCTACAAAGAATCTGCCGTGTTACAAATACAGAGAAGACGAGTGAAATGAATAAATCTTGATTAAAATTAAACTCCACAAAGATGTAAACATTGTGTTTATATTGACTCAATTTTCTGGCGCGGGGGGGTGGGGGGGGGGGGAAGGGTGTGTGTGTGTGTGTGGTGGTGGTGGGGGGGGGGTGGGGAGTCGTGCTGCCAACCACCTGCTCTCAATGTTCCTCTGCAGCCCTGATCCATTTATTTTAGATTCCATCCAGGTCAAGCTGCCATTTGCCAGACTGGGGGGCAAGTGCAGGGACCTCAGAATGTACATCTCAGAAGGCAATCCATTAAAAAGTGACAGCAGACATGAGGGAGTGTCCCAGCAAAGGCAAAAATAACATCAGTCAATGGTCATGTATCTGGACTCTGTGAAGCAGCAATCTCAATAGTTGCTTTTATCACCTGTCAAAATTTGCCATCAAGTAGCCGAGGATGCTGCCCAGAACGGCCGAGGGAAGTGGGAAAAGGTGACGTGATAAAGCCATTAGTGACCGCCATTTAGGAATTTTGGAAGTCTCTAGTCCGTGTGGACTCAGGTCCAGTCCATAGTTACTCCACTCCCCCCACGGCCATCTAAAGATGGCACCCCAGACCAACACATTCCAGGTCTCTCTCCTCCCTGTACCCCCAAACTGCAGCTCTGAGCAGGGTTCTCAGTGCGGGAAGGGAGCTAGAAATGGTCTTGCTGAGTGTGACATGGTAGTGATCCATGAACAGTCAGAGGCAACTGGGCCTGTGGAGTGTGGACCTAGGAGCTGGGGATGGGTTAGGCCTTCCAGCGAGCATTTGATAGGATAGGGGGCAGTCAAGAGCCCACTGATGACTATCACTCAGCAGGCAGCTCGGGGATCCCAACAATGTGGGGTGATAATAAGGCTGGCTGGCCTCCCTGACTCCCTCTTTCAACAAAGCCATTCAAGTGACCGCCTCAGGATCTGGGGTGGGAATGCCGACAGCCTGGCATTCAGACTGGCCTGTTAATTATTATTCAGAGGGGGAAATAATAGCACCATAAGCCTCTGAAATGATCAGGTCTACACCATCTTCCTCCAGTTCCAGGGTGTGTTAGTGTCTGTAGTTTCCGTAAGGAAACCCCTGACAGAGGGCTTGAGGGAATGCTTAACAGACCCCATGTTTCCTGTCAGGAGACCATCTGATTTCCATTAGAGCAACTCTTGTGGGAGCCCAGCTAGTGGAAACTAACTGTTGCCAGAACCAAGGCCCTGGGTTTTAAACAAACAACCATTCTCAGGAATGGCAAAGGAGTGCTGTTGTTGTTACTGTTATTTTAGCTACCATGCTATTTTAGGACACTGACTCTTTTTTAAGTAGAGGTTATAATGCAATGTTACTTCAAAAAGAAAAAGTCAAGAGAATCTCAACATCCAGCACCCTCACCTCCAACCCGTGCCTGCCCAGCCCCTGGTGATGGCAGAGGCTAGCGGTGCCACCGGGAGAGACAGAGGAACTTTCTCGTCCTGCTGCCTAACACGAACCGGCTAGGTGGGGCTTTCAGTTTTGCTTTTTAAAAACCTGATCAATAGGTTCTTCAGAAAGATTTCATTTTAAAAATGAGCATGTCCTTGAGGCTCTATAATCCTAGAGAGAGAGAGACTGGAGATCAGATGGAGTCAAGTTTCAGTATCAGTCTGAGATGGAATTTACGATTTCCAGACATTTCTACATTGTTATTCTAAAGCATTACAGGGTCTGCACAGATACACAGAGACGATTCACTGATTGACATCTGTACAAGACCTGCCTCAGCAGAATGGGGGAAGCTGGTTTCCAAGTTCCCTAAACCTAAGGCTGCTGAGTGACAGTAGTCAGGCAGCGAAGAGGAGCCTAAGAGAGATTAGGATGGACTGACACTGGCACGGTCCCCCCTCCATTTCCCCCGGTCCCCCCCCATTTCCCCGGGGGAAGGAGGCTGGAGTCACCTTAATGACAAGAAAAACTGTGCACAGTGGGTGGTGAGGAAGAGGGGAGCTCAGAGTGTGGGGTCCCCAATAGGGATGTTTGTGCCAGTCAGTGCTGGGAGAGGAGGGAGCGAGGGCGATTTCTGACAAAGGATTTTTAAGGGTTGGCTAGTGAGCGCGCCCGGGAAAGCAGGATCAACCTTACGTTGCACCCCTGCATCTGCTGAGACCAGTGCCTGGTGCACAAAAATGCTCAGTGTCTCCCACAGGACCTAATGGAAAACCCTACAGTTGTTTAAAGATACACCAATTTACTTCCCTTTATATTAAAAAAGGAAAAAGAACAGTCCCAAAAGGGAGCTGCTCATGCCCCACAGAGACACAATACCTAACGTACGTGCAGTTTCTGCTTCTCCCCCAAAGTGGGCATTTAAACAAGCCAAGCTGGAGTTTCCTCATTGAGGTGGTGGAGCCATCTGCATGGGAGCCCCTGCCTTCTCTGGTGTAGCCCCAAATAATCTTTTCTTTTGCTAATGACCTTGCCAGTCCTCTTTCCAACACAGAAATCTTCCATTTTTTGAATGACTTCTTACAGAGCCTTTCTACTCGCTGGAAGGCAAGCTGCTTGACTCATGGGTCTTAGATAAGTCAATTAGATCTTCTAAATTACCTTCGACACACGTGACAGTGCCTGTTACACAGTGGTGTGTAATGAACGGAAACACTCCAGGTGAGGAAATACAAATGAAAACAACAATGGGGATTTGTTTTGTAACAGACACTAGAGTCAAAGGAACCAGGCCTCACAACCCCTGCCTGGCTTGTCATGTTTACTTGCCTGTCTAGAGACAATATACGCAACAGGGACGACCTGACCAGGTCAGGATCACACTAACAATGAAGCAGCCCTCCCCAACACCTACATTTCACTAAGTGGCCGAGGACGCTGGAAAACCCACACTCGATAAAAGCACACTGAGCTTTTCACAGTTGTACATTGTTTTTGACTGTCATGTGGTCTTGAGAAAAAACACAGTGAGAGAGACAGGCCCTTAGCACTGAAGGAGCAGGAGCAGCAAGGGAGCAGCACATCTCCCCTGGGTCTCCCCTTGCCGAGTAGCTGCCCATTCTGCTCCAGGGCACGAGGAGCCAGAGACTGAACAGGGAAGGGCAAGTTCACTGCCCCTTGGCCCACTGAGGTGAACTGGATTTCTGGGAGGGGGTGAGATTCCTCCAGACAAGAGAGGCTCTTGTCCACCCAGAGTGAGCCAGGCCCCAGTGAGTAGAGAGCACAGGCAGCCAGGGCTTTTTGCAGGGCCTAATCTGACTCCTCCTGAGGAGCTTGGGTCAATTGTTGAGGGCGCATAGGTGCATAATATACATTTAGTAGACAAGCTTTTTCTTAGCTTAAGCAGCAGCAACCACAGTAGTACAAATTAGATTCTGAGGATTATGGGACTAGAAACTTCCCAACTCCACTCTTCAATCCCTTTGAAAACAAGGAATCACAGAGTCCCTGTGGAAGGTTTAAGCCTAAGAGCCCATGAAGATCATCTAGTCACTTTTTCATTTCAGAGGAGGAAACAAAGCTGCAGAAAGGGGAACATCTAGTTAGAGAGAGATGAGGACTCCTAGAAGCAAGGAACACGGAGAATCCAAAATGGACTTAAAGGTGGCCATAGACATAAATGTTGTGGAAAACAGACAGTCTGAGAACTTTACGTTAGTATGTATTTGGCCACTTAGATATTCCTATTTGAAAATATTTCACGGCAATCATCACATATTTAATGTGCCTGAAACACACCCCCTCTGGTGGCCTGTCCTCCATGGTTCAAAATTTTAGTAGATGACATTTAGCTGCCCAAGTCAGAGAACAGATCACGCCACTCTTGCTCACGTTCAATCTACCACCATCCATTCTCATTTTTACCACCAATGGATTTCTGAAAAGGACTTCTACCAGTCCTGTGGGTCACCACCCTGCAGCCAGGGTAACTTCAAAATAAACACAATTCGGTACTGAACGTCGCCCTCTTGCTGCAAAGGTTTCTCTGAATGTTCCTTCCTGGCCTGGAATCAGCCATTTCAGTGCTGACCAGGCCTAGTTCTCCCTCACTTCTAAGGCTTTGTACGCACTTATTCACGCTGCCGGGGGGATATGTTTTCCCTTCACCTGACTCAACGCTTACTTATTTTTCAAAGGACTCAGATGTCAACTCACTTGGTTGGGAGAGGGAGGAGGAGGATTCCTTCAGTTACTCCCAGGACTGATCTTATTCTTTGCTTACCCAAGTGCCTAATACTGTTTTTCAAAAAGGATGAATAAGTCAACTATTTGCTCAAAATCTGACTGATACACACACACAGACCCCTTGCCCTAAAGGAAGGAAATGATCAAACTGTAGTTTGAATTCTGCACGGGAGACAGATGCACAGAAAGAAAATGGACATAAGAACACATAGAAGTTTCTTTAAAAAATATATAGAGGGCCTCCCTTGCGGTGCAAGGGGTTAAGCACAGCACTATGAAGCTATCGCAACCTCTGCAGCACTAGTTCGATCCCCGGCCACCCAGAGCAATACCCACATGGTGCAGCAGACCTCTCCTGCCTCAGCAGTGTTTTCAGTCAATCTGCCTGTTCTGCTCTCCACTGTCTCTGGTGAATCCTCTCACCCTCCACACCTCTGGCCTGTACCCCAGTTCTTGCATGCATGTGTGCATAAATATTAAAAAAATATAGAAACACTGGTTTGTACCTTAAGAAAACAAAAACTTACCATCCAGAAATAGTTCTTTTTTTGGAAAAGACTGACTTCAGGGGTCTCCCTGGTGGTGGTGAAGTCTCCGCACTATGAAGTTATCAGCAGCCACTGCTATACGAGTTGGATCTCTGGCCAAGGAGCTAACCCACATGACACAGCAGACCTCTCCTGTCTCGCCTGCTGCTCCCCTCAGCAGTGTATTTCAGTCAGTCTGCCTGTTCTGTTCCCCACTCTGTCTCTGGTGAATCCTCTCACCACCACCCCCTCCACCTCTGGCCTACACCCCAGCTCTTGTATGCATAAATAAAAAAATAAATCTTTACCAGAGATTTAAAAAAGGACTGACTTCCTGGTGGGGGCTTCTAAAGACTGAGTGGAGGTTGCATTTAAAAGAAATAGGAGGGTCCCACATGGCGCGCAGACCTCTCCTGCCGCCCGCTGCTCCCCTCAGCAGTGTACTTCGGTCCTTCTGCCTGCTCTGCTCCCCGCTCTGGCTCTGGTGAATTCTCTCGCCCTCCCGCGCTTCTGACTGTACCCAGTGCATGTATAAACAAAACAAAACAAACAAACCAGCAAACAAATAAAAAGCATGCCTCTATTAAAAAAAAAAAAAAAAAAAAAAAAAAAAAAAAAGAAATAATAACATATATAAAGGAGCTCACTGTCCACTCATAGTAGCTTCACCGCACAGGAAAGACATTTCCTCTTTTCTATTGAGAAAGCAGACTTAGATCTGTGTACCTGTGACTACTGTGCCACCCTTGGTGACCTCCATTACCCGAGCCTTAACCCTTTCCCCTTCCGTCTCCCCAAGCTCACTGGTCTTAGCTCTTTAAGTTAGTGCCTGAAGGGGCCTCCCCGGTGGCGCAGCGGTTGAGCGCTGGGTTGCGAAGCTGCCCGCGGCCTCTGCGGCGCCGGTTCGATCCCCGGCTGCTCCCCGGCCACCGGAGGAGGGTCCCACATGGCGAGCAGACCTCTACTGCCGCCCGCTGCTCCCCTCAGCAGTGTACTTCGGTCCTTCTGCCTCTTCTGCTCCCCGCTCTGGCTCTGGTGAATTCTCTCACCCTCCCGCGCTTCTGACTGTACCCAGTGCATGTATAAACAAGCAAACAAACAAATAAATAATAAATAAATAAAAAAAAAAAAAAACCATGCCTCTATAAAAAAAAAAAAAAAAAAAAAAAAAAAAAAAAAAAAAAAAGTTAGTGCCTGAAGCCACACGTTCAAGTCATTCAGTGTACTGAGTCTCTCCCTTCACGTGGAAATATGTTATTATTCAACTGCTTTTCCACTGTTTTTTTCTTACCCATTTGTCTAATGCTTGTCTGATTATATGCCAGCATAGAGGAGCCACAAGAGGTATGGATGATTTCCTGCGTGTTCCAAGAGTGACATACACTTCAACCCTGTTGCAGTAACACCTTATTTTTCCATGAACTTTTACAGACAGCTAAAAGCTTATATATCCATTATTATTCTGGATTCACTGAAAGCTCTAGAAAGAAGAGCAGGAATGGCGTATCATTTTAACAAGGAGAAAAACGTGACACAAAGTGATATAACTCAGTGTACTGAGGAGTAGAACCAGTCAAATCTGTTTCAAGGTTCAGTTCCCTTCAAAAACACCACTGTGCCCTCCTGCTGGGGCTGGGGCAGGATTTGGGGGGGGGGGCATGACTATTACTGGTGACAGATGCCTACAAGTAGTCTCCATTGCTAGCTTTTAGCATACCCTGTTTCCAAGAATTAACTCAGGGACAGAATCCTCCAGAAGAGCTTGCCCAATAGATGAAGAATTCGGCCAGAAGAAACAGCAGCCATAAGAGTTCAAGTATGATGAAAAATTCCACTTTTAAAAGAAAAAAAAAATCAATTTTGAAACAAGAAAAATAAATCAAGGATCCAGTTAAGCAATCAACTCCCACTCACATACCTCAGCTAGTAGTTGATCCATGTCTGTTAAGTAAACTTTTCAAAAATCAGCTTTAAGAGGGTCTGCTCCTTTGCGGACTATTCCTTTAGGACACACTCGTTTGGAGACGGGACTAAGAGTGCAGGGTCCACGGCCAGCTCCAGGCCCAGTCTGCAGTGGGCTGTGTAGTGTCCTCCATCCCAATTCACCCACCTGGAACCTCAGCATGTAATCGCTTTTGAAACCAGGAACTCTGTAGGTGGTTATTATTTGGATCTCAAGATGAAACTATCCTGGATTTAGGGTGGGGATGCAATGACTGCTACCCTTAAAAGAAGAGAGGGCAAAGAGAAGGTGGCGTGAAGGTGGAGGCAGACATGAGAAGGATGGACGCAACTACAACCAATGAAAATCAAGGACTGGCAGCAGCCGCCACAAGTTCGGAAAACGAGACCAGTGGTTTCCTCTTGCAGCCCACAGAAGGGACTGAAACCTCCAAAACCCTGACTTCAGATGTCTGGGCCCCTAAAAGGTGAGAGAATACTGTCCTGCTGTCTCGCTACCCAGTCAGCTGGTGGTAATTTGCTGAGGGAGCCCATCTACAGTCCCCATGGAAGGCTGCTCACTCGCCGGCTCCCTGAGTAACTAAATGGAGGCGAAGTAACCAAAGATGTGGTGTGATGCTCAAAGGATGCGTTCAGCACCACCCAGCACACATCATGATGGCGATTATTGCATTCTGCAGAGGAAGCCAAGTGTATGAAGGGCAGGAGACACAGGAGAAATCAAGTCTGTTTTCTAGTTCTCCTGCTTTTGATCACGCACCCGGGCGACGCTCATTGTCCAAAATATTAATTCTATTTCGAGAACTCAAATCTGCAGCTATGATTTCTATTCCAGTGCTCACCTCCTAAATTCAACTCATCTACAAGTCAATTGTTGCTCAATCAATTCTTCTTACCTCTGAACATTTGCCTTCATCCCAATCACTCAGCTTCCAAGCTTGCTTTGTTTCCCATATGCAAACAGTTGCAAGTCCTAACAATAAAATGACCAGGACACGGATGATAATAAACGGTGGTAGTCACAGTAGCAGCTAATGTTTTTACGGCGCATCTTCTATGTGCCACACACTATGCTAACGCTCCTTGTGGGTAGTATCAGCCCCCTTACATTATGAGGAAGCAAAGGCACAGAGAGGTTAAATGACTAGTCCAGAGACTCACAGCAAAGAAAGAACCAAGATGTCAATGAAAGCCATCTGGGTCTCATATCCAGCACCTCCTCATCTCTTCCTGTCCACGCTGATTATGCTCCTCTATGCCTTTTCCTTTCTTCTGCCACCCAGATACAGGTTCTCACCTGGACTGGTTTCACAGCCTCCTGGTTTTGAAGCTGGTTTCCTAATAAACTCCATTCTTCTCCAACCAATTTTTCACTCATCACACATATTCCCACAGCAACTCTTCAAACCTACAGGCCTACAAAACAGTAATGCCAGGGAAATTCCACAAACAAGTTGGTCTTGATTCAACTGGCCCAGAGTCCCAGAGTCCCCTCCTCTCCAGTTAATGATTTTCGGCCATTCCTCTGGGCAGTCAATGCTCTCACAGTCCTGTTCTTCCCTTACTGCCTCACTGTCCCATGCCAAGAGGTCACCCAATACAACCCATGGTTTTACAAGGATCTGATCCATTAGTTGAAGGGAACCCAGAGCATAAGCAGAAGATGACCACTCCCCCAGGACTTGGCTTACATCACTACTGTTATCTAGTCTTGTTTACCACAAGGGGACATCTTCAACCCTCTTTTTTCCTGAGACCTGCCACTGCAGGGGTGAAGGCTACCCAGATGCCCTTCCCAGGCCAGTCCCATGCAGGCATGGTCAGCTCAAAATTGAGGCTCTTCGCCAGCTCCTTGAAGAGCCTGGATTTCTTAGTGACTGCAATCAAATCTGGATAACAGGAGTTCTATTTCCAGAAAGCTTTGTTTTAAATTACACAAACAACAAAAACAATTGTCCAGTTACACGGTTAGAGATCTTGGCAAGCTTCATGAGGGCAGACTTCTCGCTGGTGTGTTCACTGACGTGCCTTCTTTCCCAGGGTCTGGCACAGAGTAGACTCTCAACGAATATTTCTGAGTGAATAATCTCTCTCTGGCAAAACAGACCACCCCTTACTGCCAAAGTGTTACTTGTATGTCTTTTGATGCTCAAGCAGCCTTTTCTATCTGAGGCAGATCATTTAGAGTTCTGTGAGATAACTTATAAGGATTAAAAAGGAATTTCAGTATTGTACAGAAGAATGGCTGTGTGGGACTCTTCACATATCAAATGGCAAAAACAAGATTTATGGAGCCTATACTTTGTGCAGAAATACTTCATAGGGCCTCCCTGGTGGCACAGGGGTTGAGCTGCAGCACTATGAATCTATCCGTAGTCACTATAGCACAGCATGCGTTCAATTCCTGGCCAGAGAGCTACCCATATGGTGCAGCAGACCTCTCCTGTCTTGCCTGCTGCTCCCCGCAGCAGTGTATTTCAGTCAGTCCTCCTGTTCTGTTCCCAACTCTGTCTCTGGTGAATCCTCTCATCCCCTCCCCTCTGGCCTATACCCCAGTCCTTGTATGCATAAATAAATATTTTTTTTTTTAAAAGGAAATACATCATTGACTCTAACCTACTTATTCACCAGGACATCCCTGTGAGGCTGGTTCTGCAATGATCCTCTCTGTGTCATGAAAGGAGATGAATGTAAAGACTCCACTTCTACAAACCTTTGTTGCTTTTTGAGATCATGGATTAAGTGACAGGCCCAAGGCCATGTAGCTAGGAGGTAAGCCAAGTTTTGAATAGAAGCAATTCATTCCAGTGCTGACACTAACTATTAACCACTGTGTTAATGTGGCGGTTTTGTCTGGCTAAACACCTTCCCCCCAAACCATGACACTAAACTTCCTAACCAAGTTAGAAAAGACAGGTCACTACCATTAGAAATAAACATAACAGGGGCCTCCCTGGTGGCGCAGGCAGTTGAGTGCAGGGCTGTGGAGCTGTCCGCGGTCTCTGAGTGCAGGTTTGATCCCTGCTGCAGAGCAACCCACATGGCGCAGCAGACCTCTCCTGTCTTGCCCGCTGCTCCCCTTAGCAGTGTATTTCGGTGGCTCTGCTGTTCTGTTCCCTGCTCTGTCTCTGGTGAATCCTCTCACCCTCCCGCACATCTGGCCTGTACCCTGGTTCTTGTATAAATAAAATAAATCTTAAAAAAAAAAAAGAAATAAACCAAACACTATTTTAGGGTGGATGAATAGCACAAGTTATTTTGAAAAAGACAATCTGTTCTGTTTTTCCAGGTCATGTTATGTAATTAATTCTTAAATCTATTTTTAAAATCTGTAATAAAAAGAAAACCACATTCATAAAGTAATTTTCACACAAGTTTTACACATACTAGCTTGCTAGGAGGGATACTACGGGTGTAGTGAGTACAGAGTATGAAAGGCGTGGGAAGCTATGGTTTTAGATCAGTGGTGATATATGTAAGAAATGTAAACTCGTGCTTCACTAAGAATACCGAAGGGAGTAGAAAGGAAAAAAAAGTTCTTTCTTCATTTAAAAAACATTCAGTAAAATTTCCACTTGCTACTTGCTTACCTTTTAGGGCATCCATGCATTGAAAGTTAGGAAAGATGAAGTATGTTTACAAGAGTCTTGGGAGGCATAACTGTTATCAAGGCAACTGCTATTTGCATATATCCCCAAATCACAAGAAAGTATAAGCTCCCTGGGCTTCCCTGGTGGTGCAAGGAGTTAAGTCCCAGCACCATGAAGCTACTGGTAGCCGCTCCCCAGCCAGGGAGCTAATCTACATGGTGCAGCAGACCTCCCCTGTCTTACCCACTGCTTCCCATAGCAGTGTATTTCAGTAGATCTACCTGTTTTGCTCCCCACTCTGTTTCTGGTGAATCCTCTCACCATCCTCCGCCCCCACCTCTGGCCTATACTCCTGCTCTTGTATGCATAAATAAAATAAAACTTAAAAAAAAAAAAAAAAAAAAAGAGTATAAGCACCCTGAGTTCAAAGCCTCTGTCTGTCTGGCTCACCAATGCATGCTGGGTACAGTACATGTTATATAGCCAACAGCAATAACTTTTAATACGTGTTGTGTTAGGCATGTCTTTGTACTCCTACTAATTATGTCTGGGACAGTCAATGAAAAACTGTTCAATTTAACTGATATTACCAAGTGCTTACAACTAACACCATCAGGAGCTGTAAAACTGAGAAACATATGAACAATTCAATAATTTACAGTCTAGCACATTTCCTTGATATTTAACAAAAGGTCTAAATGTTCAAAGTTCCAGTTCTGGATTAAAAGGCAGAAAAACTTTTTCACCTGTCATACTATCAGTTTTTAGGAAGTGGAGACTGACTTAGAGAACTACTTAATCATAACCTTAAAATAGATTGTAAAAGCACTAATAACAGATCCAGACACACGTAAGCGGGGGGGGGGGGGGGGGGGGGGCGCTATGGGCCACATGTGGAATTCCTGATCTAGTTGCGAATCTGCCCTGAGCCCCTCCTTTCATCCCCTACCTCCTGCTGGGTAAGCTGAGCAACTCTACCCTTTCTGGCACTACATCCATGCTCACTGGTTGGCCCTGGCCTCTCTACTTCTGATTTATCCACAGGGAATGATAAGACAGGAACACTCACCAGTTCCCGGCAGAGCCAAGTGTCCTGGCTGCTCTAACAGCAAAGAGGAGAAGCAGGTGGGGCATGCTGGCAAAACCTGTTACACCTGCTTGTCCCCCTTCCTCTGGTCAGCCCTGATCTATAGTATGTTGTTCTGAAAATAATTCTGAATTAAATAAGAACGGTTATGTTAAGAAGTTCAAGCACACTTTCTAGACAAGAAAATCTATCTTGTTCTAGCTTATGCTAACAAGTCTGTATCCCAAGAGGACTTTCCAATCACTGAAAGGAAACAGCCCATAGACTAGACCTACTAAAGCGTCACTATCTCTAGAGATGAACAGTTGAAAAGTCTCACTGGTTTTCCTAATTTCTAAGGTGATACTATAATTTGGACTCCTAGAAATTCAAATGAAAATTGCAATTATAAAACTGAACAAATTAATCAACAGCGGGAGTTGTAGAGATCATTTACCACCTTTCTAATTGAGGCGGTCCGGGCTCTTGATAACCACCACTACAATAGCCCACACGCATGGAAAAAAGAATATCCTCCTTGCATCCCTCTGGGGGGGTCTAGTGCACCAAGACATACATCTGATGCAGCCAGAGGGTGCAACAAAGCCAGGAGTACAGAGCCATTACACATGGGGCCAACTGCCATAAAGCCCCATGCATGAACAAGCGTTCTGGAACTATTCTTGCCCCAGCCTCTGCATTAAGGAATGGAGGGAAGATACAAATAATGAGGCTACTTACACCACACAGCTTGGTGAACATCAGCTGAAATCATATAAATAAAGGTGATCTGATACCCGATTATCAAACCATCCAACAGACAGTTTTCATGCAGTATCAGATGTATCAGCACCACAGTGATGAAGGATATGGTGACGGCTAAACATTTCTTTGTGCTGTGGTATTTAATACCCATCTCTTTGAGAGAGGCTAGAAGTTATCACTTAAATATGAAAATTCTCATATTACTAGTGACTGTGAATTGTGATAAACCTATAGGGACAAAGACATCAATGGGCTGGGAACTTTTTGCCCAAAGGTAACAAAGTTAACAGAAAACCTCAAACTCGTCCTCTTTTTCCATTCTCCCAATACTCATTCCTTAATTTATTCAGTTTTGTAATCTGGTGGCCTCATTAACTACTGAATGCAAAGCAAAACTTCACTTCTGGAAACATCTGCCAAAGGGGCCTCCCTGGTGGCGTAGGGGTTAAGTCTCAGCGCTATCACCACTACAGTCTGAGTGCAATCTCTGTCAGGGAGCAAACATACACATGGTGCAGAAGACCGCTCCTGTCTCACCGGCTGCTTCCCTTAGCAGTGTGTTTCAGTGGATCTGTCTGTTCTGCACCTCCGTCTCTGCCGAATCCTCTCAAACCCCAGCACCTGTGGCCTACATCCCAGTTCCTCTTACACAAAAATTAAAAAAAAAAAAAAAAAGTCAAAGGTGTTGCTGTCTGAGAACAGTTTTCCTCCTATCAGAGGCGACACAGGGCCCACATTTGCAGTGAAAGACAATCCCATCTGTATCCTCTATGATTAACACTAAATAAAATGTTCTGAGCGTTGAATCGTGAGGCATTAAGATGGACGAAGTAATCGGATAGTCTCCAGCTAATAATGAAAGGAGACCAAGCTAGCTCTTAGGTAAAGATAAATGGAAATCAGGGTTGGCATGAATACATAAAGTCCACAGGATCCAAAAATGTCAATTTAGTCAAGGCTGCTTTCTCTGAAAATTACTTTTTTTTTGGTGAATGTCTTCAATAAAAATTGACTAAGTACCTACTGTGGGCAAGGTGCTGGATAAATAACATCATCTTTTACTGTTCTAACCCAAATTTGGGGCAGCAATTCTGAGTCACAGCAGGGTCTCACAGTCAACAAACCTGAGAGGTGATTACTATTTTAATTGAATCTAGCTTGGTGATCCTGGGGTGGGCAGAATAATGTACTTGGGGGGAAAAAAAAAACCCAACCAAACATGACTATTTGGAAATGGAAAGTCTTATTAATTTCATGATGGCAGGTTATTAAGAAGATGCTAGAAAAACTGCAACCACAGTAAATGGTCATTTAAAAGCATATGGACAACAGAATAACAGATGACCTTCTTTGATCAGTATTACAACATGAGGTAATCCAGAAATGTGACACACCACGTTTCACCTGAAAGCCAAACCTGTGTTTCTCCACTGCAGCAAATGTAGCTAGCTTTACAATCTTGGACAATTTACCTAATGTCTCTGAGGCTCATTTTTCTCAGGAAAAAAATAGGCTATCTCAGGAAAAAAATAGGTTCACTGTAGAAATTAAATGAGAATCTGAGATGCACACAGAAAGTTATCAAATAGTGTTAATTAGCTGATGACAATAATTGACAGCAATATAGGAAAAGAGATGAGGACACTGCCTAGGGGTGCAAATAAAGTTGCCTGTGCTGAAGGATCTCTGTATGGACTACAGGAAAATTCCTCAGTTCATCCTACAGTCTGGGCCACACCTACCAAGGGGCAGGAGGGGCAGGAGGGAGCGGTACTTTGGAATGTGTGCCCTCAGCCACTTCCCAAGTTTGACTCTGTACTTCCTCATTCTTTTGGGCCTCAAACTTACTGTTCAGCTCTTTTTACCAGGAGTATGTTGATCACAGAAGATAAAGCTTTGTTAACTACTTGGGGGTTTACTTTAAGAATAAAAGTGCTCTTCTTGAAAAGCAGGTTTTCTTTAAAAGAAATCCCACTGCCCTGCTTCTCTAAGGGAATAGGATCTGTTCAAAAGGTTCCCCTAACCTCACACAAAACTGGCTAAGGATCCTTGGAGACTGAGCTATTTCTGTGACCATCCACTGCCATGGGTGTGTGTGGGGGGGGGAGTACTTCCAGATTACAACAGGTAAAGATGACTCTCAGCCCTTGATTGGCCAGACTTAATTTTCCTTTTTCTCTCCATCTCTTTGCCTCAGAAAGATTTAACCACAAAGTTTAAGCATAACCATAACAAAAAGCCTACATCTTAATTGTGCAGGAGGTTAACAGTCAAACTGTTGACTTTCCAGTAAGATAAACAATGAAAACTTGGCAAGTAATAAGTATACAACAACCCCCACCCCCACTCCCACCCTCTCATTCCTGAAGGTTATACTCATTCTTGTGATGTGAATGACAGAAGAGTTCATTTGAGAGCACACTTAACCTGGTTAGAAGCACCAAAAAAACCCAAAAGAAAACCAGAGACAGTAGGTTAACTGAGCTTCTTCATTTGGGAGAAAAGTAATTTTATTTTATAAAGATCTGGGGTTTATGATGAGCAGATTCTCTTCAAACTCAAAATGGCTGCCAGTTAGGGTAAGTCTTCTTCCAGCACTACACTGATATATAAAATTAGGGGAAGCTGGGAGTTGGATAGGAGAAAGACTGGTTGGTTCCATCATGACTTCTGAGCCTTCATGGGCAATCCACAGGTACCAGGGAATTTGTGGGGTTGTTTCACCCCACAAGCCAGATACTAGACATTTTAGCAGAGCAGAAAGGGCATGCCAGAGCCATTTTTGTGAATAAGATCTCTTGAAAATCAGCACTGGCAGCTGGTTAGGCATTATGATGATAATAGTAACAAGATTTTTTTTAGGGAAAAAAAAAAACAGAGGAGGAAGACCATAAAGTTGAGCCTAAAGGCTGGTTAAATAGCTATAAAACGACCCATTATTATAGCCACTAAAAATTAATGCAAAAGACCTGTATGCCTAAGTATGTAAAGATTAACCAAAACAATGAGGTAAAAGTAAATAGGTTACAGAACAGTATGTAGAGCACAATCCTGGGAATATAAACGTATCTACATGCTCTGCATGAGGATTGGCATAATGCTTGGGTGGGCTGTTAAGTTTATCAGCTATGTGACCGTGGGTAAGTTCTTTAAGGCCATTACTTCCTTATCTGAAAACTATTAAAGAGGAAGAAGAGGAAGTGAGGAGTGCCTATTCTTATAAATTGTCCAGAGTATTAAGTGAGATATGTGAATGGTTTAGGAAGTGGGCCTCATCACACACACGCAACAATAATACTGTCATTATGTTAGGATACTTAGTATTCACCTTTGCTCTCATTTCTTTCTGAATTTTTATCATGGCTGTACTAATATTAGGGTTTTTTCCCCCAAAGGCATAAAAAAATTCAAGCAAAAAAACAAGGGCCATGAAAAATCAAGACTACTTACTCCTGAAGTTCCAACTTCTGAAGTTCCAAAAACATCAAGGAATTCAACATGAAAACTGGAGGTTCTCTTAATTTGATACTTGTAAAATTTCATGCCAGTAAAAATACACAGAAGAAAACATCTAAATCCAGAAAATGAGCTATTTAAAAAATTACTTTTGAGTAACAAAGGCAATGTAACTGAAGTGTAGGCACTGTTCTCTCCACCTCAAGGACTGAGAAAACCCAGGTCAGAGAGGCTGGTAACTTGTCCAAGTTACCGCAACTAATGCATGATAGATTTGTATTTCAAAACCCAGGTCTGCCTGACCTGGATAAATACTCCCAAATGCCAGTGCAATGTGCAAGTCTCTGAAACATGATTCAGACATCCAGGGCTCATACCAGCAGAGTCCATACTGGAATGGCCCTGTAAGCTTCTATGGAAATGTATGTGCCTGTTAGAATTAGACTCTGCACAATAACCAAAAACTGGAAACAATGTCAGTGTTCATCATCAAATGATGAATAGCTAAACAATGTGTGGTATATCCATACAATGGAAAATCTGAAATGAGTGGAATTCCAATACACGCTACAACATGGATGGACCTTAAAGACACACGGTAAAGATGCTGGACAGTGAATGAAAGCTACTACGTGATGCCATGTAGATGAAATAATCTAGAATAGGCAAATTCATAAAGACAGAAAGCGGATGGGGGGGCGGTGGAGGCTGTGAGGAGGCGGCTTTGGGATTTGCTGCCTAATGGTTAGGTTATTTAAGCCAATGGGAAAGTTTTGAGTAGTAACAGTTGTAAAACACTGTGAATATAGTCCATTTCATTGAATTGTACACTTAAAAATGACAGAAACGGCAAATTTTACATCACAAAGTCATATCTGAAAAAACTTAAGCTATCCGCAGCCACTGCAAGCACAAGTTCGATCCCTGGCCAAGGAGCTACCCGCATGGCATAGCAGACCTCTCCTGTGTCGCCCGCTGCTCCCCTCAGCAGTATATTTCAGTCTGTCTGTCTGTTCTGTTCCCCACTCTGTCTCTGATGAATCCTATCACCCCCCCCCCATACCTCTGGCCTGTACCTCAGTTCTTGTATGCATAAATAAATAAATCTTAAAAAACAATAACAAACCCCAAGAGGCCTGGTCTCTGTGGCCAGACAGACTTGTCTTTGAACCCCAAATGAGCAGTTACCAACTGTGAGCCTGGACACATTTTTCAAACCCTCTGTGCTTGATTCCTCTCTTGTAAAATGCGGAGAATAATTGTATTTACGTAACAGGAAGCATCAATGAATATAAAGAGCTTAACAGAACACTATGAATGAGCACATTTGCTGTTATTGCCACTTTTTATAAATTAAGTGATTATCAACTGATTAAAAAGATTGATTTAGGTACCACAACGGTGACTTCAACCGCAACCCTTGGCTTACTACCGATGGAATCTGCTTAACCACTTCAGAAGGATGGTATAAGTCTCAAGTCCCTCTGGATCCTGTCTCAGAACCTTCACATGAGGGTTTCCTCTGACTCTCAGTCTTGGTAAGCATTCAGGTTGGTCCTTTCTCTTGAGGATTCTTTTTCTTTGCACCTCCTCTGTCCAAGTCAGCAGACACCTTCATCAAGGATTTCACACTGCGACTAATGAGTGACTACTTTAGTAAGTAAACACCTCTGATCCACAAGTATCTTTCTGATAAATTTAAAGGCATGGTGAGTTACAACCTCTTGACGAATTGTTCCTTAGCAGGAGAGAGAGGTGGAGAGTAAGGAGCAGGAGCCCCAGGGCAGCGCAGAAGGCTGATGGGAGCTCCTCTGCAGCTGTGCCTGCATCTCGGGCAAAAAGCTTATCATCATCATCATCATTTCTCAACTTTTCATACATAATAATGCCCACACATGAAGTTCTGCCCACTGATTCCAGTGACACCTACATAAGAACTACCACAGACTAATAAAAATCCACAAACAAGATTTCAGTGTATATCATGGTTTCTAGCAGTGAACATAGCTGCAGCAGCTCCCCTTCCTACATGATGTTCCTTTCAACATTGGGGCATCCCCTCTTCTCTGTCATAGTCTCCTGAGACCCAGCAGAGGCGCAGAAAACATAAGGAGCTAGATCCTACTGTTTGCAGACGGTTTAAGCTCCCCGAGGCCTCGAGTCTTAAGCAACATAACATCCCACACAGAGTCCATCACTAAACAAGGAGTTAAAACTTTTATCTTTTTTTTTAATATTTTATTGGAAAGACATTTCTTCTCTTTTTAAAGATTGATTGATTGATTGATTTATACAAGCACTGGGCTCAGTAAGAAGCGCGGGAGGGTGAGAGAATTCACCAGAGCCAGAGTGGGGAGCAGAGCAGGCAGAAGGACCGAAGTACACTGCTGAGGGGAGCAGCGGGCGGCAGGAGAGGTCCGCGCGCCTCGTGGGACCCTCCTCCGGTGGCCGGGGAGCAGCCGGGGATTGAACCAGCGCTGCAAAGGCTGCGGGCAGCCTAGCAACCCAGCGCTCAACCGCTGCGCCACCAGGGAGGTCCTGTTTTAATTATCTTTATGGATTATGTAATCACAATGAAAATGAGCAAAGGGTTACATCTGTTCTCTCAACCTCTCTCTCATTATCCTCACTGTTTAGAGCTAAGCCTGCCTCTTCCCTCACTCTTTTTCTCATAGCAACTTCTCTTTCAACCATTTTTTCATTCGCGCTGGACCCCCTCCATGTTTTTTCTGCTCACATAATCTGAGGCCCAGCACAGGGATGCTGGGGCTGGGGACAGTCTGGCAAATGGATTGCACTGTCCACAGCACGGAGTGTGGGGCTTGGGTGGCAAATTATGAAAAGATCAGGCTGTCTCTGTAATCATGGCTGTGAGCCAGCTAGTGGGTGACGTGACAGTGGTTTACAAATGTCCTGCAGAGGGATGAGAAACTGTTTGGAGAGTTGTCGCTGAACCTTTCCTGAGAACTGATAAGATGAGTGGTTAGTTTAGTTCTGAGACCCAGAGAATTGGTAGCTGGGACAGGGAGAGAATAAAGCCCATCCAGTGTGATGTAGGGAGCCCTGAAAAAAGGCCTCTCTGGGCAGCTATGAGAACATGGCTGGGGCAAGGAGATTCCACACTGGCTCCCAGGGCCTCTTGGCTGTTAAATTCTCTGTACTTGATGCAAATATAGAATGAGAAGCTTGCCTGTGGGTATATGATAGCTTATCTCAAGGTTTTGTCAGAAAAGTTTTTTTTCCCACACCGGAATATCTTTAGATGAGAATCAGATCCAAAGGGGCAAATGGTACTGGAAATAAATAGAGGTGGGGGTAGTACTGGGAAAGTTTGAGTTCGTATCAGAAAAACAGGCCAACATGCCCTTTTTAGGATGGAGCCACAGAGCACTATCTGAATCATCGTCCCTGGCACTACTGGTGATGCACTTTTAATCATTTAATTTTTTGGATGAGAAAAATCCCTGAAACAAAGTCACATCCCTTTGAAACCTACTCAGTTCTTTTTGATGCTAAATCACCTTTCTACACATCTCCAATAGCTCCCAGTTCTTTCTATCAAAGCCAATGTCTCACTGTAGTAAGGACTTCCATTTACTACTTCCTTCCTACCCCCTGCCTTCCCCCTGTCCCCCTCAACTCACTTATAGCTTGGTAAGATGAGTCATGGTCTCTTGAACTAAGTTATTCTTGCCACTGAACTTTACAACCTGTTTTTCCTCTCTCTTGGAATGTAATTCCACTAATGCAAGGAAAGCCACAGGGCTTAGAGCGGTCTTCCTAAGGCTGTGTGTGCTTTACGAGCCAACTGCAGGACTTGTGAGCCTTCAGAATATTAAAATTAAATCAAGTTTGAAAATCTGATCTTAGTGGAATGTCTTCATTTTCAGGAACTTCTTATACCCACTGCCCTACTTAAATGTAGCCCATATCTATGTTACTACCTTTAACTACCTTCCTTCATTAAAACAAAAACTGTAAAAATCGGAGCAAGGGCCTCCCTGATGGTGCAAGGGGTTAAGCACCGCACCATGAAGCAATTCGCAGCCTCTGTAGCACGAGTTCGATCCCCAGCCGGCCAGGGAGAAACCCACATGGCGAGGCAGACCTCTCCTGTCTTGCGTGCTGCTCCCCTCAGCAGTGTATGTATTTCAGTCAGTCTGCCTGTTCTGCTCCCCACTCTGTCTCTAGAGAATCCTCTCACCCCCCGCATCTCTGGCCTGTACCCCAGCTCTTGTGTGGAAAAATCTTAAAAAAAAAAAAAAAAAATTGGAGGGAAACTATCTCTCAGTCCTCTCCTCCTCCTGTAAGCAAATAAGTACATTCTGCCCAGGTCGAAGAAATCACTCTTTCTAGAATATCTCATTCTTTCTGGTGAACCATTCTCCAGAAAACTAGATTCTGAAGAGTAATCAGGTCAAAGGAGGTAAGACTTATTGCATGAGGTACAGGGAATAAAAACAGGTTAATGAGTGGAAGTCTCAGGCTGTACAGATTTGGACCAGTGAGAACTAGAGAATTAATTTATCAAGTATTTTGGAAATATCTGTTATTGCATCTAACTATACAAAATTGAGTATGATTACTTAAGAAGCTTACAGACTACAGAGGGAGATGGAGATAGACAGGTCTTCTTTAAGGGAATAAGCAGGCAATAGGGCTTTGGAGAGAAAGACAAACTTTCCAGAGGTGGAGAGAAAAGTGACTTCTGAAGACTAAAGCAACTAATTTGCAAAGGGATTGAATTTATGGCCATAGAATGTGCACTCCGGTGCAAAAACAACAACAACAAAAAACACCCAGAGGCAAAGTGGCACATCACTACTAGGAGCTGAGTATTGCTGGAGTATAGCTCTGAAGAGATCACTGGCTGGGAAGACAGAGGACAGATCACCAAGGATCTGAACACCCACTGAAGGAAGTGGTGCCCATTCAGCAGAACAGGGAGCTGACATTACGAGAGGAATCTATCAAAAATGGTTATCGTCACAAGGAGCACAATATTATAATCACTCCAACCTGGGATTGAAAAGCATCAAAAGCTTTCAAATAAATCAATTTCACACAAGTTAGGCAGAACTGTAGGTACAGGTGAAATTTCAGAGAAGTAGCCAGTAGTTAAGCAGCCTCGGAAAAACTAGCCAGCCCCAGGAAGGCTAGATGGGAGGGCTGTCACCAGAACAAAAGTGGGAGCTTTATCTGGGTGGCCCAGAGACCAGCAATCTACCTGGCCTTAGGTGCCCCATCAAGTGCTTTTCTCCATTTGAGAATTTACCTAGAGTCCCTTTCAAGGAGTTTCTATTCTCTTCAACTAAAACCTTCTTCTTTTTTTTTTTTTTTAAAGATTTATTTTATTTATTTATACAAGCACTGGGTGCAGTCAGAAGCGCGGGAGGGTGAGAGAAATCACCAGAGCCAGAGCGGGGAGCAGCGGGCGGCAGGAGAGGTCTGCGCGCCATGTGGGACCCTCCTCCGGTGGCCGGGGAGCAGCCGGGGATCGAACCGGCGCTGCAGAGGCAGCGGGCAGCTTCGCAACCCAGCGCTCAACCGCTGCGCCACCGGGGAGGCCCTCAACTAAAACCTTCTTATGGAATCACTTAAAAAGTTGTAATTCCTTCTAGAAAATGGGGGGAAAATGCTTTGGTGATTCCATCATCTAAGGCACTTAATGTTTCTTAAGTATAAAGTCTCACACTTTGATCTGATGGTTTGTGTTATGGCTCCAGAATTTTAGATGACTTCAGAGAGGAAACCAGTGAACTTTAAAAAACATCATTTACATTTTGTTTGCTATATCAGGTAGCATTTAAAATATATAAATAGGGAGATGTGGGGAAGAAAAACAAAGATTTCTAAAGTTTCCACAGGATGACTATGGATTCTTTTAATTTGGGGGCGGGGGGTTATGTGTCCCCCGCCAAGTGGAAAAATGATTATACAATTTAAAGCATTTTAACAATAATCCCATAGTTTCCTATTTGTCTATCTCTTTTGGCATTTGTTAGTATCAGAGTCTAGGTCTTGGGAGAGGCCAATATATTTTAGATTTTTAAAAGTTCACTTGGACTTAAACTACAAGTGGGAGACTGCTAATTGCTAAATTTAGCTTCTACAAAAAATTACTACATTCAAAACTTAGCTCAACCTTGAGGAGCAACTATTTGCCAAAAGTCAAATTAAACTGCTATTTTAGGAAAAGAACTTAAACAAAACAAGTTTGAGGAATGTTTACTATGTAACAAAAAGGCTTTTGAAATACCTTTAATGACAAGGTTTATCAAATACATCTAGATCAAATTTCTTCATAAATAAATTCACCAACAAATTAAGAGAGAATTGCCAGGAAAAGTGGTATGTTTAGGTGAAATGATGGTGTAAACATGGAATATTCCCTTAGGATCCCAGCCCTGATACTTTTTACAGTGTTAATAATGGTCTTTAAATGGCTTGAGGAAGGTGCTACAAAAAAAGCTGGCTCATAGGGAAAACTTGATATTAAGGTAGTAAAATAGCTGATGTTGGGTCAAGTATCTATTTTGAAATATACATAGAATTAGACAACGTATTAATACAGTGAACTAAAGATATACTCAATGGTTGGAGCATTGTAGCATCGGAATCAAAATGAAATTGGAGAATGTTCTAAAGATAATTTTTGTGTCTAACTCTCTTATGTTTATTATCCCATTCCTTTTATTTATTTTTTTTATGTCTACCTTTGTTATCATTTCTCCTACATGAAGAGGAACAACTACCTGGAGTGTGGTAAAGAGAGAGAAGGAAGGTGGCATTATGTACAAGATTGAGGAAAGACCCACATGTTAAACTATTAGGTATTGGATGAATAGTAGTTGTGTGAACTTCGGGAAAACTATGACCCTCCTTAAGTCGGAGATACCTCACCTATAAAATGAAATGAAAACTAGATACTCCTAACATAGCCATGACGAACATGGCTGTTGGCTATGTAAATTACATAATCGTCATAAACCCCTATTTGGCAAAGATAAAATGTTCTTTTAAGCTGCATTAAATACATTAAAATAAGCAAAACAAATATAAAAAGGAATGGGCAATTAGCTAATAAATCTAGGTAAAGCTCATCAGTGGCTGTTAATATTACACAGAGAGACCATCACTGGCACATTCTAACTTGAATCTGAGGCAAGTCTTTGTAAGTAATCATTTATAGAAAATATAGAAACAGAAACATACAAACAGCACCACAAAGCTGCAATCAGCCATGTCCACAACTATAGGATGTTATAGGACAAACTTTCAGGGTTGCTCCACAAATATACTGTAAGAAAAAAAAAATTGGAAGGATGCAGAAATGACGATAAGGGATTTAAAAGACCAACCCAATTGTAAAGATGATAGATTCAGATCCCAACTCAACTGCTAAAAACAACAAAATGTTATGCTAAGAATCTCTAATTTTGTATGTTTGAAATGTTTTATAATACAAAGTAAAAAAAAAAATTAGTTCACCATTTAAAAGTTACAGTGAAAGCAAGATATTAAACACTCTTTTCCTGTCTCTTTTTTTATTTTCTAACGCACCAGGAAGTCATATATCAAGAGAGAGCTGTAATGTATCAATATTAAGTACAATACAATTTATGGACTTTGTAAAAGCTCAGAAATAAAAACACATTTCTAGAGGACCTGCATTCCAACTGATACTCCAAACGAAACTACCTGTTTAAAAGTCCTGGGCTTAAGCCTTCCATGTGTACTGTGTCATTCTGTAGTGTTACTGTATTTCAAAGAACATCATCTCATTTTATTCCTAGGCTAGCTCTGAGAAGTCACAGGAAGCTCATCATTATTTCAAAGAGAAACCACCAGCTGTGAGGAGTACTCAGTTTTGAGGGAGAGGAAAAAAGAAAACCCAAAGCTATCCACTTCTACCAAAAGATGAAGAAACTACCCATTAGTAATAAACTATATTAGTTAAGAAAGCAGTTCTTGCATATATACATCAGTAAGGAAAATAATAGACACCATTCTCAAATTTAAGTACTCAATAAACATAAAAATTAATTTTACTAACATTAAAATCCATGTAATTTTTGCCTATCAGACAGAGAAATCAATTTATATATGATAACCCCGGCTGAGAGAGACAAGGAAATGGGCATTCTCACACGAGGTACCCAGTATGTTTCCATCTTTGTGCCCAGCTTCATACTTGTTGATGCTATTAATTTACTCTTCATAAACTACAAGGTGAAAAAGTCAAGTTAGCTGAACGTCAGACTCAAGTGTCTAGATTTTTGTTGGTGGGGGAAAGACAATGAACCTAAACAAGTCATTACAGAATGACAGGCCCATACTGTCTTTGCTCTAGAAAGCCACGAAATTCTTAATAACATTAAAGATGTGAATACAGAACTAAAGGGCTTATACAAACAAAGAGAAAGTGTCAAACAAATCCACCCATATCAGAGTGTCTTCCTGTCTATACATTCCATTTCAGGGACCAAGGTCAGGTGTTAAAACAAGCAGAGGAGACATGTTCCAGGAGTACTCCATCAATGGCACACCGTTGCAAAGCTAACATTTCACACTAATCTAAATATTTAACTTTCTGCCCCGAGCTTATTTAAAGCATCTAGTCAATATCACGGCTCAGTCTGTTTTATGCTTATTTTACATGCATAATTCAAAGACACTCTTAATGAGATAAACTTTATTTCTCTTAGATGAACATTCTGTCTGCCTCTCCATTTTTAGTTTAATTTGGGGGAAATTACTGGACATATAGAACCATATTCATTACCCTTCTGACATATTCTTAAATTAGGAAGAAAATAACAACTACAACTGTATTTAACTACTTGTAATCCCAGGTGGGTTTTTTTTTTTTTCTGTCACTCATAATTAAGCAATCTCAGTAACAATAAAAAACCCTCTCTAAAAATCTTATCTTCTGCACAGCTGTATAAGTGGATGCTTCTATGCATAAAGTCACTCTCAGCAGTCAAACAGTCAATGAAATTCATTCTGTGTCAACAGTGACAGGTTACACTGAGTACCTGGGAGGCAGAGGGACAAACGCACACTGCTCCAGTCCTGAACCATTAGGCAGGGAGACCCCACTGTCCCCCAGAATACTGGATATCCCAAAGCTCTGCCTCCTGATATTTCCCTATCACCAGGCATTAGTAGGAGTAATGACTGCAACACAATAACACCCTGAAAATTAAAAAAATACAAAAACAGAAGCTCATTATGATAGCCAAAAATAGAGAAAGCGATATAAATCCCACAAAAATGATTACCTAGGCAGATAAAGCCCTTATGCTGAAAATCAGCAATGAAAAGGCAACAAATATTTATCTTTTTTAAAAAGATGAATTAACTCCATTTTGGGGAAAACCAACAGAATCAGAAAAATCATTTTTTTTAATCCCTAATTAAGTAACGATCAATGGATGAATCCACGAAAATGAAGTAGCTAGGGACCTTTACCAAAGGCCATTAGCACCCAAATCCGCAGGTCCATCTTAGCATCATCAAATACAAAAATAGTCCAAACACAACTCACTTCACAACGCAATACCATGTGAAGCACACAGCAACACCTATGAGGCATTCTTGACCAAAAGAGTGACCCTGAATTTAACCAAACCTTTAAAACCCAAGCAAGTCTTTCAATTTATAGTTAATAAAGCGGACACAGGAATAAGCAAATGAACACCTAGAGGATGCAAGCAGACAAGCCCAGGAAGGTTCCTGTTGTCTTGCTGCCCCCCCGCCCCCCCCCCGGGTTGACACCTTTTCCAGCAAATCAATAGCATAAAAGGTAGTGAGTGGCAGAAGTGGGAATACTCTAGATTAAAGGGGATGTAACTAAATCCATTTTATTTACTTGATTTTGAACAATTCAGCTGGAAAAAAAGCAGGAGAAAGGGATTCTTAAAACAAGTTGACATGACCTCTTGATAACATGTGAATCATGAGTTTCTGGGGTCGATCATACCATTTTTCTCTAGATTTTGATATGTCTGAAAACAATAGAGGAGGAGACATACTCCCCCCTAAGCAGAAATAAAACAGACACCCATCTCTTCTGTATTGGGGCCAAAACCCAAGTTTCTTCTGTAAAGCTGCCAAAGAGACAAGAACTCCATGAGCCAGGGCCCTAAACTGTAGGTGATTGAAGTTATCCAGGGAATGTTTCCACCACAGTGTTTTGTTATGCAAACATGTTCCAACCTTGTCCTTAAAAGTCACAGGGTAAACTACTGCCATTTGTGACAATATGGATATATATCTGGAGGGGATTATGCTAAACCAAATAAGTCAGAAGGAGGAAGATAAATACTAGATGGTGTCACTTATATGTGGAATAGAGAGAAACAAAGGGTCAGATAAAGTCAAGCCAAGGGTCAGATAAAGTCAGGCCAATAACAAACCCTAGACATTTGACTGTAAAACAGACTACCAGAGTGGGCAGGGAGAGTAAATTGGAGAGGAGGTACACTATGGTGGAGGACTATGGGTACCTTGGTTGTTGGAGGTATGTTGTGGCAACATGCACCGAAGGGTGTGATCCTTACTTCTAAATGACATACAATGTTGCAAACCAAATGCTACCTTAATAAACAAATTCCTTTATTACCTTTTTTTAAATTGCAGGTTAATGAGCATTTTTAAAAAAAAATATTTATTTATTTATACAAGCACTGGGTACAGTCAGAAGCGCGGGAGGGTGAGAGAATTCACCAGAGCCAGAGCAGAGAACAGAACAGGCAGGCTAATGAAATACACTGCTGAGGGGAGCAGTGGGCGCGGCAGGAGAGGTCTGCGTGGCATGTGGGACCCTCGCCTGCGGCCAGGGATTGAACCGGTGCTGCATAGGCTGTGCAAACAACTTCGCAGCCCAGTGTTCAATCTCTGCGCCACCGGAGAGGCCCAATGAGCATTTTTAATGAAGGTTTTCCTTTCCAAATAAATTCAGGCTTCTGAGTAAGGGACAACAGGCAATACCACCAGAGAATCTTTCTCTGCTAAGAGGAAGAGGGAAAAGAACAAACAGCATTCCATTTACTCTGCACTCTTCTCCACCTGTCATATAGAAACAGCCTCAAAATTGCCTCAAAATTGTTCTGAGGTCAGTGAAGATGGATGTCCTTGCCTGTATCTGGCACATGGCAGTGGCTCAACTAAGTTACAGCTTAAGTCAAAGCTACACTTGTAGTCACTGCCTACAGCCTCCAGATCCTGAAATCTACCACATGGGGCATGCCACTGCAGCCCTGCCAAACACATTTACCTCAGCCTTTCCAGAGACTCAAAGAACAGGGCAGCCAGTTAACCTGTGCCTGGAATTCTCACCTATAGAATCTGTGAAATAAAGAGCATATGTCCTTTTAAGCTCCCTTCTCCCAAATCCACACCTCAGTTGTTTTTTCCTTAATTTTTTATCTGAGATGAGTAAAGCAGCAGGCTGATGAGATGTGTTTTGTGTGGGAGTAGGAAACCAAACACACTTCCTCCTGTTCACAGCATAAAACCTGGTATCTTTTGAGTTCTTCCATTTGGGACATTGTCTCTGTGCAGCACTGTCACTCTCTATTTCCTTTATGTACACCGTCAGCTTCACCAGATCACCAGTTCTTCTTTGACCCCTTCCTTCCTACATTTTCATACCTCTCTGCTCCCCACACTGGCCACCCCTTCAGTCTCTAAATCCTTTTGCACAATGGCCAACTTACTGAAAAACTTTCTCATCTTCCACATACAAACAGGAGGGCTTTCTCATAATCACCAGCTTCATCACCACACACAGCATTATCCAAACCTGCAATTTAGCACTTGCTGGGCTTTCTGTCATTTACAGGTCTGTTTCCCCAACAAAAAGTGTAAACACCCCAGAGCCAGACTGTATCTTATTCAGCTTTTTGTCTCTCACCTCCCCTCTAATGTTTGCTATACTCAAGTGAGAAAATTAGAACAGGAACCCACTCAAATGCTCAGTATCAAGCTGTTCAACTATGAACAGCTTGATCTCCTTGACCTCCTGATAATTAAAAGTCAGAAAAACACTCCTCCACCCTCAGCCACTAATTAGACTATTTGTGGCAAGGAGATGCTTCTGGTTCAAGCTCCATGGTTTTTCTGGATACATCAGATTCTAGAGGGTACAGACACTGAGGAAAAGGAGGCTAAAGGATCTGTCTGTGGTGATTACATGACCCCTTAATTTTGATATCTTTTACCTATTTCACTCTCCAGCAACATTACTTCTGCTAATCTTTTACACAAGGGAAAAAAGTCTTTGTTACATGGTATTCCATTATTATAGATCAACTACATATTGATAGCTATTGATATGCAAAAATGAAGGCTGAGTGATCTATAATGTAATTCCACTCATCAAATACCTATTCCTTTGGGCCTCCCTGGTGGCCGTGGGCAGGTGAGTTCCGCACTGTGAAGCTGTCCGCAGCCTCCGCAGCACGGGTTTGATCCCGGCCGGCCAGTGAGAATCCCACATGGCGAAGCAGACCTCTCCTGTCTCTCCCGCTGCTCCCCTCAGCAGTGTATTTCGTCAGTCTGCCTGTTCTGTTCCCTGCTCTCTCTGGTGAATCCTCTCACCCTCCCACGCATCTGGCCTGTACCCTGGTTCTTGTGTAAATAAATAAATCTTTAAAAAAACAAAACAAATACGTAGTCCTTCAATAGATGTAGTATTGTATATTTTTACAGCTACTTATGCCAAATGTTAAAATGCTCCTGAGTGGATAATTTTCTGCATTCAGTTTTCAAAATACGCAGATACTATATTAAGTAAAAATAGCTAAAATGCCTTAAGCCTTTGTTATTTTACAGGTATTTTATTTGTAAAATTTTATGCTAAAAGTCTAACAATAGCATGTGTTTTTTGGAAATTGAAAACATTAATTCTATCATCCCCTTCTTTTATCTTCTCCAAAGTTTTCTGAGATGAGCTTCTGCTTCTTTGGTAATGGGGTACGGTGAGGTAGGATTAAGCGTTTTTGAAAAGGAACACTCAGTCCAGGTCCATTCCCCTAAGGAGGTTCTGAGAATGGATGGGTGGCATGTCCTCCAGCTCCTCAAACTACCAACACACACTTATTCTTGGGCTGAGAATAAGCGGCAGAAGTACAAGTCCTTCTTAAAAGTAGAGGCTGGCACAGGAGACTCTAGGGTCCCAGCAAAAGAGAGCCACTGGTTCCCTCCAGTCTATCTCTAAATCTAAATTGCTTTAGCTGCTGTAGCCAAATCTAATCACAGGAGGCCTCAAATCTACAGCAGCCACCTATTAACTAAAAAAAAAAAAAAAAAAAAAAACTCTACGCCCATCCTGTCCATCCAGGAAAAAAATGTTAAACTTCAGTTGTTTAAGACCAGTGGCTTTAAAACTTTGACTTCAACACCCCTTTTACACTAGCAAAGACTACTGAGGACCCCAAGTAACTTTTGTTTATGGGGATTTAACCAATTGGTATTTATCATGTTCAAAATTAAAACTTAAAAATTTTAAAAATATTAAAAAACAATTACACATTAAAATAGGATATGTCTTGTCAAAAACTGCATATTCTGAAACAGGGAAAACTTTATAGTTTTATATTTTTGCAAACCTCCTTGGTATCTGGTTTTATAGCAGACAACTGATTCTCACACCTCTGAATTCAATCTTCTAAATTCAATCCTTTGCAATGTATTGTTTTAATATATGAAAAATATACGGTCTCCCAGAGATATGTAGAATATGAAGGTAGGAGTACTTTAGTATGTTTTACATGTAATTGTGAGTATTCCTTTTCTATAGTACACTTAAAATTGACAAGGGGTAGTTTGTTAAAGATTTATTGCACAGCAGAATCTGAAACTTTTTCAATGAGCTTTTCATATTGTCAATTAAGAGTTGCGAGTGAATAACACTAATTTTTACTTCTTTAAGAAGGGCATTTGCAGGTGACATTGGCTCTTTAAGAAGTTTAGAGCAAGGCAGTACAAAATACAGTGATTACTGGCCCACTGTCCTGATATGTATGAAGGTGTGTTCCACCCTCAAATCCCCTCACACACAATGAGAAAGACTATTCTTATGGAAACAGTTAAGACTCCATGGACTTTCTGAAAGGGCCTCAGAGACCACCCAGGGGTGGTGGGCAAATACTTTGAGAACTGCTATGTAAGAAAGAAGCATTTCTTTGAAGATTAGAAGTGTGTGAAAAGGTACAAGAAGGAACAAAGAGACTGCGTTATCTTTAGTAAAGTAAAAACTGCATTCTTTAATGATCAGATAAGGAGTACAAGGCCTTAACAGAATTTTTCTAGGGTACCTGTTTTTTCTGAATTGACCCAGTAAATTAACTTCTATTCTTTCATACTCTGCAGAGGTAATGAATAATTTGAGCTTATAAAACACTAAAGTTGGGACAGTTATTTGCATTACAAAAGAACTGTATGACTTCCAAAGAGACTGAATTCCTGAATTCTTTTTTTTTTTTTTTTAAAAGATTTATTTATTTATTTATACAAGCACTGGGTACAGTCAGAAGCGCGGGAGGGTGAGAGAATTCACCAGAGCCAGAGCGGGGAACAGAGCAGGCAGAAGGACCGAAGTACACTGCTGAGGGGAGCAGCGGGCGGCAGGAGAGGTCTGCGCGCCATGTGGGACCCTCCTCCTGTGGCCGGGGAGCAACCGGGGATGGAACCGGCGCTGCAGAGGCTGCGGGCAGCCTCGCAGCCCAGCGCTCAACCACTATGCCACCAGGGGAGGCCCCTGAATTCCTGAATTCTTAAGGCATTTGTTTATAGCTGACCAATGATTTGATAAACAAACACAAATTCAAAGCAAAATGGTAATAGCCATTGCCACTCAATGATAGGTTATTCACTAAGTCAGAATGTAAATGAACTGGATCAGAGTAGCTGATCTACAGGATGTGCTAATAATTTATCTTCCATGGAAAACAAGGCACGTACATCTATGTGGAGATCATTCTTACCAAGTCCACTGCCTAATATGTTAATATTGTTAAAATTAATTATTAAAATCATACACATCAAGCAAAACCCAGGAATTGCAGGTTTTAAGGGGAGAGAGGTGAAAGTGGGCTGCAAACATTTGTGTGACTCAGTAACTTTCTTTTTATAAATGCAAAATATTTTTGCTTTGTCAGAGTGAGACTTGGACATAAACGTTTAGGTTTCTGCTTTCTGAAAGTATTGTGCTTTCCTTGCTGACCATACTTTTGTTTCACGTTTTTTCTTTTCAGAATGTCTAGGGTGAGGGGTCCTCATATGTGTCTTGAACTTAGAATGGGCCTTTCTCTGTGATGGGAAAATCAGGCCCACAAGCAAGTGGTGGTGTGTGGGGTTCAGAGAACGCACAGATGGAAATCACAAGCATGTCTCCGTGAACACATCCTGAGAGCTTCAAATTGGTGTTCCAACTGTGAGCATAGGATTCCTAGAGGGTCCCCAGTTCAGAGCCACCTCAGAGGGCATGGAAACTGAGACCAGTAAGCCCATCCTGCAGCTCAGCTGCCACCCTTCCAGGTTCTTTTCCTAAGACAGCCTCCTGTCCCCTCCACAGGTGACCTCTTCTGCCTTCCTTACTACTTCCCAGTGCCTCTGACTGCCCAAAGACCCCTTCATTATGTTTTACTAGAATCTCCTTTTCACACTTAGGGCTCCCCTCCCATCATAAACCTTATCAGCAGGAACTGGGATAAAAATAAAGAAAGAAACAGGTGAAATAATGATTTGCATCCTTACCAACAATTCCTCAAGGAGGAGGAAGGAGCAGGGAACCAACCCCCTAGCCCCAAGATACCTTCCAGTCACATTCCAAGTCATGTTAAGAAGAAAATTCAGGCCAGTGCCTTCTTTACCACCACCCAAAAAAGGAATACTTTACATATTCCTCTTTCATAGGAAAGATTTCACGGCATTGTCCACCCTTTCCTGTATCCCCCAGTGCAGCTTCCTAGAGCTTCAGGAAGGAGAGTCCTCCTTAAATCAGGAGGCTGCCATGCTCAACAACCTCCAGTCTCTCTCCACTGGTTAATTTAAAAATGATTCCTCAACCTGACAAGGACCTCACCACCTTTCACATAAAGAGCCCTTAAAAATAAAGCTCTGGGGCCTCCCCAGTGGCGCAGTGGTTGAGCGTTGAGTTGTGAAGCTGCCTGAAGCCTCTGCGGCGCTGGTTCGATCCCCGGCTGCTCCCCGGCCACTGGAGGCGGGTCCCGCATGGCGTGCAGACCTCTCCTGCCACCCGCTGCTCCCCTCAGCAGTGTACTTCGGTCCTTCTGCCTGCTCTGCTCCCCGCTCTGGCTCTGGTGAATTCTCTCACCCTCCTGCGCTTCTGACTGTACCCAGTGCTTGTATAAATGAATAAATAAATATTTATAAATAAATAAATAAATAAAGCTCTGGGTATATGGTGGCGGCAGTTGAGAATCATTTATTTTTATAACGGGGCTCCTGTAACCAGAAAAGTGAGCCAGGAGGGAAAATGGATTGGAAAAATTAAAATTCATGAAGGTTGCATCATTGAAGATATGATCTCCAGAGGGATCTCAAAGTATTAGAATCCATCCAGAATATTCTACTTATTGACTTGACCCTAGTGATTCTCAGAACCCACCACACTTCAGGGTTATCCCCAGGGGCATTCATCATGACAATGATGAGATTTTATACATACAATTGGATACGGCCTACAGACGCAAAGCTGAAAAATTCATTTAACCACATATATATGACTTCCTTCCAAAAGTTCTAAATAATCAGAAGCTCTCACAATCACTATTCTCTATATACACATATATATAAATGTACAGAAATGCATGTAGAAAGGAATAACAGAGTGTTAACAGTGATTATTTTCAGGTAATAGGAAAACCTATAATTTTAACCCTCTGAATTTCATTATGATCTCTCTCTTCATGTAATAATAAAATGGATCAGGTGCTGTTATTTTACAAACAAGATGAAGTTAAAATACAATTTTATAAATTTAACAGCAGACAGGATTCAAGAAGACCTGTTTCTCAAATACAACTGGGCCAGACTGTGATCACATCATCATAACTGTCTCCAGAGATGTTCCTTGAAATGGATTAAAACCTCTTACACCAAATAGAAACCAACAACAAACAGACTACAACCCATTAAATGATCCCTTGCATTTCTGTGTTATTTTACTTTCAAAAAAATTGGGCCAGTTCGCTCAATTCCATCCATCATATAAGGATTTCTTGTTGATCTTTTCAATCTCTTGTGTTTCAATCTCTGCGTGTTTGCTCAGGTTTAAGGACTTTGCAGTAGAAAAGGAGCCTCCTACAGAACATGCCATCTACTCAACCATGAACTGGTGACTATGCTATTTTCACATTATCATTGATAAAAAGCAGGCTGCGTGATTGTGCCTTTCCACCCATGCCTGTTTCCATATGAATGACCTGTTACACCACCTAAGAGAGCTGTTTGTCTATGCTGCAGGTACAAGGAAAAGAAGATAAATATTCTCATCTTGGCTGATGAAGCCACTTTCTATTGAACTAAAGTACTTAAAAACTGTTGAAAGCGGTCTTTCTTTTTTTAAATAATGACTCAGGATGAAGTACAATAAAACTGTATCAATTTATTGTGGTCAATTATGAAGAAATACACTTCCTGGCTAATACCTTAGAGAGATTAATTTTCACTATGCAGTGACCTGTACTAAAATCTTGGCCTTCTCACCTGATAATGGTCTCTGGGGTCATGAATGAGTTTAAAGCGGCACCTAGGGAATCCCTGAAAACGGCTACAGCCCAAAGCGCCTGTGGACTACCAGGCAATGTGACGCGGTGAGGCCAACAATGGATTTTAGTGAGAGTGAAAACTTCAATGAAGTTAGTTACTAGACCTTCCAGGCAGAACCTCAGTTTCTTCAAAAATTCAATGAGGCAAGTCACTTAAGATGCTTAGCAGAGGATTTGAAGCATAGTATCATTTTACAGATGGGAAAATAAACTTCGGAGATAGCGATGTGCTGTTTTCATCTCTAATGTGGAATTCATATGTTATAGAACACTACTTTCCTGTACAAATACATCAGCTAAGAGGATTTTAAATTGTCTACATCCCTTACTTCCTGTTTTCTCACAGTATTTTCCTTACTTTATTTGATACATGGAAAAAGAGCAGCTCAAATTAATTAAAAAGTTAGGGAAGTATACTATTTCCTAGGATTGTATGTGACTTTCATTCCTTCTTTCTAATTTGCAAAGACAAGCCCCCACAATCACACAGTGGATGCCAGATGAGAAGCTCAACACTTACTTTTAACTATGAAGCAACTGGTTTTTGTTTTGTTTTTAAAACTGAAGCTCGCACTTCACATTTGCCTAGTACTCTACATATTACACTTGTTCAATTCTCAACACAATCCAATAATGCCATGTAGCTCTCAAAACAATTATGTGAATAAGGTATTATCCCTCTCTTGTGGCTCAGGGAACAGGAGTGCAGCAAGGTTAAATATTTTTGAGGTCACAAAGCTTAACAGTAACTAGAAGAAGTGGAACACTGACATCTTCAAGTCTTTGGTCAAGATTCCCCATGGAGGCCAACTTCTACCCTGGCTAGATGCCACAGTGCTCTCTCTCCTTACTCCTCATTCTTGGCATGGAGCAGGGTGCTCAGCATATAAAGCAGTTGGAAGTAGGGTTGGGAACATCTTTTACATTCTTTACATGGGGCCAAATTTCCGGAAAACTCTGCCCGTCATCGATTCCGTGGACTGACAACTCTTTAAAGGGAGCAGTTGCAGGCCTGTCCCTCCAGAGGGGCTGCTCATTTAAGTTCAACAGGTATTTGAGAGCGTTCAAGAAAACATCTGTTGTATGACTGACTCATGGTACATTCTTCCTCTAGTGATGGCAATGGGTACTTCTCAGGCCCCACCAAATAAAAATTTGGCAAAGAGAAGCATTTATTAACAACATCCACCCCACCCCTGCTCCATGGCCCACCACAGAGAAACTGGCAGGACTATTCCAATCTACGAATCCTGTGATTTCACTGCAGTCTATTCTGCATGGTGGTTAAACTGATCACCTCAAGTGCCCACCAGTACAGAACCACCAGGTTGCTGATCTGCACTGTGCTTCCTGGAGAGTCTGTGAGACAGACAAGTTCACAATTTCCAGAGGGAACCATAATGGATGATAAGGTTGTTCTAAGTCACAATGGAATTGTTGCTTGTCAAGGCCCCTGCGTCATTAAAAAAAGAGCTATATTAAGAGAACTATGCAAACTTTTATTTTCTCAAGAATACATTGCTGTTTGGATTTTTTTTTTTAACTTCAAGTTTGTTTTGCTATGAGCAGCCAGGCAAGTTTTGACTCTACCATGGAAACTATCTGACCTCTTCTGAGCTGTTCCGAGCACAGGAAAGGGCAGTGGGCGGAGCTGGCCTAAGCAGAGCCCCAGGCTCTCCCTAACTGCAAGGACTTGCGCATGTCCACTTAATCTATCTTTGTGTAACCTGTTGTGAACTGGCTCCCGCATCCTGGCTACCTATTTCAGAGCCGTTGCAGCAGAGTTATAAAATCTTTTGAGCTCCAGTAAAGAACTAAAAGGATAAAGTATTGCCAACATTATACTTCCCCTGTCCGAATTTTCAAAGTATTTGAAATATGAGGCAGGCAAATTCACTAAAAAAGTGAAGTTAGTCTAGATGTTCTTTTCTAAATCAAAAGTATCTGAGAAATACTCTTTTCTGATGCCCTAAACAAGAGAAAAGAAATTACAGAGAAAAATTAAGGGCAAACAAATGTTAGAACTCCACAAATAGCCACACAAAAATGTTATTTTACCCATGCATGATTACTATAGCATTTATTAAATATGTTACATACAAGGCCCTGAGCTAGATACAGTAAGGATACATCCTCCTGCAGTACAACTGCACCATAAGATGAAACTTTTGTTTAGATTTCTTTCCCAAATAAACAAATATTTCAAGTTTGCCTAAGACATGGAAGAAGAAAATATTTTCTTCCCATTATGATTTCTAGTTTCATAGAAAAATTTACTTTAGAACACACCAGGGGAGAAACTCTTATCTATAAGTTTACTGTCAAGCAGCTGCTTTCCTAACAGCAACTGAGCTACAGAGTGACTAACTTCCACAATGCCCTGATTAAATCTGACACACACATGACATAAGTGGAGAAAGGGGCCTGTGTACCCTTGGGTTTCAGTTACAGGGAAAGCAGGAAGAAGATCAAGATCATGTGATTTGGAAAGAAGAACAAGGAGGACAGGACAAAAATATTCCATTGAACAGCAAGTCACTTGGGATTCCTTCAATACCCTGCCAGGTTAAATCACACATGGCTTATGCACTGACAGGAAATGCAAAGGCCTAACTCATGCTTCACTTACACTGCTAGTTGAGCATGAGAAACAGAATTGAGACATCTTTTTCAAGTAGTCTAATAAAGGCAGAAATTGTAGCCTGGACATTTAAAACAATAAGCTTATTAGGTGGGGGTAAAAAACCTGCTTAGCAATTAATTTAAAATAGGAACCCCCAATTTTCCTTAAAGCTTTACTGGTTCCAGTTAGATGACTGTTCAACTATATAAATTCTTTGTATATATTTATTTTTCCCTTTAGATTTATAGTTAAACTGTTCTCAAAAACAGAAACAACTTCTTAAGATCTGCTTCTTTTACTTTTAATATTCTTTTTCCAAAGTCACAGGACTGATGGTTTTTAGCAAATGAAGTTAAGGGAGTCCTGAGAACCAAGTCTCCTGTCCAAAACTAGGGGACTAAAAAAGGGTTTCTGCCACAAAGCATATAGGGTCAACAATAAAGGTCAACATCACATTAAGGAAATCTATATAGCACATCAAGTGAAACTTTGTACTTCTGGTTCTGATGAAGCCAAATCATCATTCAAGACAGTGAATCACAAACAAGATTGCTGTATTTGGAATTCAGTAAGAAAAGTCAGCCTCTTCACAGAAATGGGAAATGATGCTCAGCCAGCTCTATGTCCGTGGTATAAACTAACATGCAGCATACAAGTTCTTAATTCATTTTTTTCCCCTAGAAAATGAAAAGTAGATCAACTTACATGGCTCTCTGGCAATGAACTGAGGTACAGTGTTGGGCAGAGGAGTACTGGGGTTTGGAGTCCCTACTAGTTTGTTCTTGGCCATCTTCGTGTTTGCCTTAGCAAACTCTAGTCGTAGTGTTTGCGGAATTTCAGGATCGAAGCGGATGCCCTTTGGAAATAAAGAACAAATGGAAGATGTTTTCATTTCCTTAGAGTCAAACCAGAATGGTGACAAAATAAACACACCATTAAACCCTGGCCTGTCAGAAAAAAAGGTCAGCAAACGCTCTCATTCTCACCACTTAAACAGAATACATGGAGACGCATAATACACCATTTCCAGAAAGCCAGGGAGATTTAGTTTATGTAATTGAAAAACATAGTTACATGAGTTTGTCAGAAAGTGAAAGACAGTTACCGGATGGTTTCACTCATGTAAGGAATATAAACAGTCAAGGAAAACAAACTGGCAGAACACAAAAATAACTCTTAGACCGAAAATATACTGGCTACCAGAGGGGACATGGTGCGGGAAGTAGAGGTGAGGGGAGGGAAGGTGACAGGGCATTGATACTGGAGTTCTGGCAGAGGGTGAGTGAAGCTTGTGTACATCTGGGGGAGTATAGTTGGACTCCCCATATTAGTTACACAAATGGAAAAATTGATAGAATTTGGGAATAAAAGAGTTACATGGTTTTCCAATTAATCCTTTTCTTCTTGCACAAAAGCGTTCAAGTCCAAGATCGAAATAAGGACTAGCAAATTTCTAGCATGGCTTAGAAACTTCAGCTAATGGTGGCCACTAAGAATGAATGAATTAATGTAAAGCCCTCCATAATATGGAAAAGTCTAACACCTGAAATTCTAAGAGGCCTAGACCTTGACCAGTGTTCTGACACTGACTTAAAACAATGTAATTTTCAATGGCTTGGCTTCATCTCCTACAGAGGGGGGAACTCCCATCCCTTTATCACTGGAGCACTTTCAAACATGGATACATGCACTCTGAGTTCCTAAGAAGATAGGAATAGTTTTAGGATTTTTAAATCTAACCTAATACCATTTACTCGCAGCTAGTTAACAAATTTACATGAATTCTCAATGTCTCACTGTGGTACAGTCTGATTTTTATTTGATCTTGCTCATTTGCTACATGGATAGAGATATCAGATTATATAGGTCACGAAGATAGTAATTTCAATTACCCTTGATTGGTTTACCTAAAACAAAATGTTCAATAAAATAAATTACACACTAAGATATAACATTTCTGGCATGATATATCTTCTGAAAACCACTCTCCCATTCAAGAATGTCTCTGTTATAAAGCATGATGAATAATTTCACATTCATCTATGTCCAAAGCCATGGATTCTGGATCTTGACAATAGTGCCAGAGATACCCCAGTATTGTGCATGATGTCCATCCAAGCAATCTCAAGTCCCATTTCTGTCTGAATAATATCTTCTAGAAAGGGATTAGAGTTCAGAAAAAGTCTGCTAAGAGCACAGGTTTTCCATTCATTACACACGTGGGCCCCACAAACCCCTTTCCTCTTTAGTAAGGAAATTAAGAGCAATTTCTACGAGACATTATTGAGACTTTGAATCTGTTGACCAGGATGAGCAGCTCTGAAGTTCATAGGCTCGGCTCCAAAGACAGGAGAGGAAGAGGATGTGATTGGAGAGTAACGACGATAAGAGAAATTGGGGGGGAGGGAAGGGAGAGGAAGGAAAGAGCAGGCCTGACAGAGGTACAACAAAAGCAACAGAGCCCTGACCCACAGATGCCCTGAAGTGGGTGGAAATTTCTCTGCGTGTGACTTACCCATTCTCTGAGAAGAAACCAATTGAAGGTGGCAAATGGGTAGGGTGGGCAGGAAGAAAAGGAATCCATTTATATAAGCCCTAACTAAAAGCATAATATGGAAAGGATGCCAGTAAAATGAAATCTACAAGAAATTTTGCGTTTAACTGGTCTCAGTTTTTGTTTTGTTTTAATTAGGGAAACCTCAGCATTATCTTGCCAAAAAATATATAGAAGGAAAGAGAACAAAGCTTCCATCCGCTTCCACTTAAGAGCATTTCACCCTATCAAAGCTAGTATCACAACAGAATAAATATTTCCAAATATGGACCTGAAAAGTTGTGGTCTTTGCTGGAGACCAGTGCCATTTGGCTATCATTTAAGGTATGTCATGGAAGGATTTGCATCTTTACGCCACATCCCACCTAGTAACAACTTGACATCAAGTTTAGAGGAAGTGTCTCTTCTCTCCCAAACTTGACCCACCATCCTGTGAAGAAGTCACTTTCCTAAATTTGACCCCATACTGGCATAAGCACTGTGGCCCACGACACGGGTACCCTGGAAGAGCACCCCAGGACTGCAGTATGAGTCTTTCACAGTGAGCACAGGGAGGCTGCACCTCTGTCTCCAGGCCTCAGCCTGTGCATGGTGTTGCAGAGTCAGCTCCACTCTTTCACAGCTGGGGCTGGGCTGGGGGTGGCTCATATCCTAAATAAGTGTTGAACTGGGACTCCCCCACGTCCTGCCCCATCTTCTATTTGAGCTAAAATACCACCACCATCATGTTCCAAATCAAAGTTCCAGCTCCTTATTAAAAAAAAAAGGCAAAAGCTCATAAGTTAAAATGACCTAATTTGTTTGGCAGCTTATTCTGAGGCCGGAGGCTTAGAATACGAGCCACATTCCTCTAACATCTTTAGCAGCAGTACCATATTTGGTAATCAATATCCTCCTCAGCGAAGTTTCTATCCATAGGGCTTAGCAGAGCCAAAGACATTTGAAATGTCAGAGGAGGATGAAGAGGCTGCGGCACTGGGGGCAGGGCTGGGAGAGGAAGAAAAGCAAAGGAGTAAGGTGGAAAAGGCAGACAAGGAGACGTGAAGAATATACCTTGTGCTCTTATCACCTAATAAGATTAATTCTTTGGCCATAGTGACTTCACATTAAATGCTGTTCAGGATAGGATTACTGTCCAGTAGAGGGGGGAATCGGTGATTTCAAAAATCAACTTTCCCTTTCTTGCCTATAATTCACTACGACTCTTACAAACAGAAACTTTTCTCTTCCAATTGTAAATGGTGTCTCATTTTCTTAACATCAGCATGACATCAATTCACTTGTAAGCAACCCAAATCCACTGGTTACAGGACTGTCTCCTTAAGACGGCCTTAAACACTGTGACCAAATCAACATAGTGCTCACTATTTTCTACACAGGCTGAACTCCCCACCCAAGGCTGGCTCTGGAAGATATAAAGACAATGCTAACAAATAATGATTCCGTATAAAAGTATATACTAGGTCAATTTCAAATGCACCTGCTTGTGTGTTAAGAATTAAATGTCCCAAAATTTGTATGCTTAAACCCTGACACCCAATGACAGCATTTGGAGGAGGGGTCTTCAAAAGGACATTGGGTTAAGATGAGGTAATGGTGGGTAGTACCACTTGTGATGGGATTACTACTCCCATAAGAACGCCAGAGATTTCATTCTCCAAGAGCACAACAAGGAAGCTGTCTGCAAACTAGGAAGCAGGCCCTCGCCAGATACTAAATCGACAGGCAACTTGATGTTCGCCTTTCTAGTCTCCAGAAGGAGATAATTAAATGACTGCTGTTTAAGCCATTAAATCTATGGTATTTTGTTATGGCAGCCTGAGTTAAGACCCCACTGCTGGAAGTTCAGTTTTCTTTCCTGTGCCACAGTTCCTAAAATGCCTCATAGTGTACTTTCTGTACCACCTTCTATGGACTCACAAAGTAAAATCTCCCCTTCTCCACCAGACCCATTACCCAAGCCCCAATCATTCTACTCACTGCAAGCAGCTCAACCTACAGTTAAATTTTATTCAGCAAACACTGTAATGCTTGGTATATGTGATCACTAGAAGTACTAATAATCCAATCTCAAAAACTACAAAGCAATTAGAGATGCCTGGGGAGGAACTGTATTTTATATACTATCAAGCTCTAAACTCAGAAAGCCACTTAATGCAGTCAGGACTATGTGGAGAAACTGTTCAGAAATCCTCTTTTTAATCCCTTCTCTTAAATGTAAGTAAGGCTAAGCAAATATTTGCAAACTGAAAAGGTTGAAAGGGTAATTTTCCAAATTGTGGGCTTTAAGCTCCCAAACGCAAATTTGTGTTAACTATTAAGAGTCTAAGCAAGTTAGAGAGTTTAAAATGTCATTTTATTGTTCTACAAACTATATCAAGCTTTGGGAGTATTAAAAGGGTAAGAGAATAGTTAGCATAAAATAAAATAAATGGACGAGGTGAAAGGAAATTACTAAATCCTGAAGACCCAAGCCTGTAAGAACCCAGAAAGTCACTGAAAATGTACTATAGCTCTGTCAGTGACTTTCTGGAAGACAAAATGGAGTAGCTATTAATTGAAGTAATGCTGTTGTGATAATGGTTTCTTGTGCATACCAGCTATGTGCTGGAATGACTTACTGGCTGCAAATCATAAGTTTGGGATCACACGAGGAGAGCAGATTATTCTGGACAAAAAGGCACATCTTTCCAACTGTTCTTCAGTAATGTCACAGATAGTGGACTGTTATCCCACATCAGTGGCGATAAATACTAGCCAGCACTTTATTCACTGAATAATGAGGGTGGGAGGGAGGGAAAATGAAGGGCTAATCTAGAATAATTAAAATAGCCTTAAGAGGCTTGCCCTTGTGCAATGGGTAGACCATGACTAAACAAAAGGATGTAAAAGCCATCGTACAGAAAATGGAGAAAGCTGAATATAGAATTAGTATTTGGGCACTGTCCATTTTTTTAAGGTATGACAGCTACTATTATTATGGTAATGTAGGAAACTGTCTTTAGTTTTTACTATGGAACTACAGAGACTGTATGATGACATCTTATACCATACATTTACTTTAAAATACTAATGTGCAAAAGATAAAGTAAATGCAGCAAAACATTAAGCTGTTACATCCTGGGGGGTGGGTGCATGACTGTTCACTACTTTACTCTTTGGTATGTCTGAAGTTTCACAATACAAGGTAAAAATGTTAACAAAAATTGAACCATATGTATTACCTTCATTTTGTGCTACAGACACAGGATTAATGAAATAAAGTTCCTGCCCTTAGGAGCTCAGAGCTCAGTCTGGTGGGGAAGCTGTACAGGCAAACTAATGGTTAGATTAACAGATAAACACAATGTGCAGAGCACCACAGGGAAGAAAGCCAAGGCAGAGAAACTAGGACCAGGGGGAGCATCACAGAGAAAGTGATAGAAGAGCAGAAATGTACCAGGTGGCAGTCCAGGAAAAAGCTCAGCAAAGTTCTGTGCCACAGGATATGAACAGAGCACGTGTTTGTTTGTGTGTGTGCGTGTGTGCAGAGAAGCAGGCAGAGTAGGTGGGTGAGGTAAGAGATCACAAGAATCTTTCAGCCATGATTGCAGACTTTGGAGTATTGTATGTCTGAGCCATTAAGATTTTTAAAACTGGGGAAATATGGTCGGATATAGTAAAGCTGTGATCCTCAAAAGCAAGCATGCACCAGAATTGTCTGGAAAACTTCCTAAACACTAAGTGCTATAACCCATCGCCAGAGGTTCTGATTTAGATCTGGAACAAGACCTGAGAACCTGCATTTCCTAAGTTCCCAGGAGGGTGTGAACACAGCTTGTGCTGGAGAACATCTGAAAATCACTTAGTGTAGGACTCTGCATTATGTCACTGGTGGAAGGGCAGCTGAATTAAACTGGGAGACCAGAGATAAAGCAATTAGAGTATTCCTGGAAAGAGCCCTTAATTGGGTGGGGGCACTCTGACGATCCTCCTTTTCTGGGAAGGACACCCAGAGAGTTGGGTCTATGCTCTTACTCCCCTGACAAGAGCTGATCATCTAAGGGACACAGGCTGTCCAAAGTGATTTTCCTCCTGAGGATTTCAACCTAGGTTACTGAGAGACAGAAAATGGTGGTAGCTGGAAGCCAATCACCATAATAGACTCCCACTGGAGAGGAAGTCTCCAAATGCCTATGACCAAGGTCTTCAGAGCTGCCCTTGCTATGCTGGTTTTTCTGTTCAGACTGAAAAAAATGCTTTTCAACAACTTCACTCTTACAGAACAGTTGCAGACATAATAGAGAAGAATGCCTGCGTACACCTGCCCACACTTCTGACACATACCCCACCCCCTTCACCAAACTGCTCAACTGACTGCTTGATGCCTTCTGCCCTTTCCAGTATAATTTCCTACAAACAAGGACACTCCTTTGTTTTCTTGACCTAAGATCTAATCCAGAATCATACAGAGCTTTTAGTTGTCATCCCTTCATTCTCCTCGAATATTTTCCTCAGTCCTTGTCTTTCACGACCATGACGTGTTTGAAGAGTACAGGCTCTTCACTTTGTAGAATGTTCCTCCATTTGAACTTATCTGATTTGTTTCCTGAATCAACGCAGGGCATGCATTTTTGGCAGGATCTGTGTCATCCACCATGCACCGTGTCAGGTGGTATATGATGGCATTTTTGTCCCACTGCTATCTATATTAACTATGTATGGTTACAATTTTCCCCTTCTAGTTAGTAAGTGTAACACAGGGAGATACTTAGACTTGTGTGCGTATGTGTATTTGTCTTGTTTCTCATCAAACATTTAACATCTCTTGATGATTTTTACCTGAAATAATCTTTACAGTTGGTTGCTAAATGGTAATCTGCTAATTCCATGGTACCCTCTGCACTTATTTTCTATTCCAATCCACTTTCTTTCCAGATGTCCCTTCCCATATTTGTAATTTCTTCTCTGAATCCTACTTCATTTACTTAAAACAGGAAAACATACTAAGTATCAGACTTAGTAAACAACATTACTGTTATAAAACAAACTTATTAGTAACTACAGTTCAATATTGATTAACAGTTTTTTCTGTCTACAACCTGAAAGGGTATGGCCAGTATGTATATTCAAGAATTATTTGGGGTAGTTCTCCCACATTCCCTCTATGTTCATTGTGGTTGCTTTATTCATTTGAGATTGCCAGACTCATTTGTGTCTGTATTATTTGGGTTCATTGTCCATCTGTGTTGTCCTCGCTTTATCTATGTAGTAACAGCAGGTAAAACTGTTTTACTTGGGCCTCACTGATGGTGCAAGGGGTTAAGACACAGCGCTGTGAAGCCATCTGCAGCCACTGTAGCACGAGTTCGATCCCCTGGCCAGCCAGGAAGCTACCCACACAGCGCAGCAGACCTCTCCTGTCTAGCCCACTGCTCCCCGCAGCAATGTGTTTCAGTAAATCTGCCTGTTCTGCTCCCTACTCTGTGTCTGGTGAATCCTTTCATCCCCCACCCCCGCATCTCTGGCCTGCATCCTAGCTCTTGTATGCATAAATAAATCTTTATATTTTTTTTAAATCTTTTTTTTTTAATAGAGGCATGTTTTTATTTATTTATTTATTTATTTATTTGTTGGTTTGTTTTGTTTATACATGCACTGGGTACAGTCAGAAGCATGGGAGGGTGAGAGAATTCACCAGAGCCAGAGCGGGGAGCAGAGCAGGCAGAAGGACCGAAGTACACTGCTGAGGGGAGCAGCGGGCGGCAGGAGAGGTCTGCGCGCCATGTGGGACCCTCCTCCGGTGGCCGGGGAGCAGCCGGGGATCGAACCGGCGCCGCAGAGGCCGCGGGCAGCTTCGCAACCCAGCGCTCAACCGCTGCGCCACCGGGGAGGCCCCATAAATAAATCTTTAAAAAGAAGAACTATTTAAAAAGATTCATCAAGTCAGTTAAATCATGAGTAGTTTTATATAAATTGTCTAAAATCCTGAGGACCCAGAATTTTAACACCTCACCCTCAATATACTATGATTTCTTCAGAAGTAGAATCTTTTGAAAGAAGCTTCTAAATAAGCAAAGGTTTTAGTATCATTTGTGGTAGTTATTTACTTTTATCTAACTTTCAATTTCTAATTGAAATATGTTGAAATGTCATAGGGAATAGGGAGGTATAACTGGAGTAATCAGTTAAGTTCCTGGCCTGAACCTGGAGGAGTGGACATTCTTCTGGTGAGCGATGGGCCCAAAGCCTATACAAAGTCCCAGTAAAGGCAAATTCAAATGTTCGAGAACATCATTCCAATTGGGCAAACCGTATGAAAGTCTACTGGGGAGTAAGAGACTGCCCTGCCAGTTACTCTACTGTCTCTGGGAGACAGTCCTGAGTCACCCACTTCTTTTAGATCCGATGGCATTCATTTCCTATCAGAATCTCCTGGCATTTCTCACACACACACCCCCATTCTGAGCCAGTAATTCTGTGGATCTGAGGCATAGATACTGAACCAGGTGAAATTACTTTTACTTATTTTTTAATAGAATAAAAACAGTAAAGTAGCAGCAATTTCATAAGAGTCAACTTAATATGCTGAAAGTTTCCTGGTTGTTAAGCTTCTTACAATCACTTTCCCCATGCCCAAACCCAAATGAAAACCCACTTGTCCTTTAAGGTGTGGGTGGCATCCAGAAAACCCTGCCTAGCCAGGTATCTATGCTGAAGGAAATAAAACGATGCTCTTTAATATAGGTATTAACCAATTTATTCTAACTTTCTAATACAGAATAACTGGTCACCAGAAACTATAAAAAACAAATCCCAGTAAATCCATTTTCTTTTATAATCATTAGCCCAGTCCTTCCTGAGCCTTGAGAATTTTCTAACCTTTACAGATCAGGTCAGTGAAACCCCATCGTGTGTTCAGGAAGCTGAGGAAAGGAGGTCAAGTCAAGGTCAAACAGTACTGATGCCTTTCTGACCTTGAAATCTAATCTCTGTACCTGGATCTTGTCTTACCTCCCCACCCCACACCACCCTATCTTGATTTCAGATATAGCCCCTGATCCTGTGAAGGATGGAGTTCAGATGTGTCCCTTCAGATTTATTCCAGCAGAGATCCTTGCTTCATAACCAAGTGGAGCTCATCTACCTGAGACCAACCGCTGGCGCTTCTCATTACTTAAGTTGTAATTTTTTATGGTTTTTTTTTTTTTATTTGAAAGCAGTCATTATGTCCTATAAGGTAGAAAAAGTAAGACAGAAGGGTGAGATAGAGGGTCATGGTAAAGTCACTTCTTTCTAAACGATAGGAATTATCAAGCATTAAACAGAAAACTTTTGCATTAACATTGATAGTTTTGGTAAATACTGGTACATGAGGAACAAGAACCAATTCAACTCACAGGAGTAACTACAGAGCAAGGCATACTCTGCTGGTGTGTGTGTGACTTCCATCTGTATAGTTGTATTATAATTCATTGAGATCATGTCTTGGCTGAACTTTGGTAAACAATTAACTTCTCGGCAACCTCCTGGGTTCTTTCCCTAAGAAATGCAGCGCTCCAACACCAGTTTTTTCTGCTACAGCGCTGACCAAAACAAGATAATAAATAAGTCAGTTCCCTCCCCTGCTGCTGACCAGAATAAGCTAAGGAATAAATGAGAGAATGATGTGTATTACCTATTCTTATGTATGCTGTACTCAAAAGATTAACAGTCATAACTGTACTGGGGTGAGGAAGGAGGAGATAGGCAAGAAATCGAAGATTGGAAGTGGCTTAATCATGCCACAGTCAAATTACTTTTTCTACAAAAATGTATTTGAGTGCTTTCTTGCTAAGTGACAAAACACCAAAATCTGTTTCATTTATGCCTTAAGTTTCTATTTACTTAACGTGGACTTACTTGAAAAATCAATGCAAATGCTGTTATTTTAAAAGTTGCTGAAATATCACGCTATTAGGTATTTTAAATCCAAGCTTTATGAAATACAACCCCTTTATCATAAAATGCACCCTTCTGAACACCAAATATTCTTAGCATAGTCACAGTTGTGCAACCATCACTATTACATAAAACTTCACAACATTTCCATCACCCCAGTGGAAACTCTGTACCCATTAGCGGTCACTGCTCACTCCTCTGTCACTCTCTTCTCTACTTGCCCCCTACCACCACTTCTCTACCTCTAATCTCTTTGTATTTGACTGTTTACTCTGGACATTTCATTCAAATGTAAATCATACAATATTTGGTCTCTGCTGAATGTCTTCTTTTAGCCATAATGTCTTTAAGGTTCATCCATGCACATCACAGAATTTCATTATATATTATTTCTGAATGCCACTGTACAAATATAACACATTTTGTTTATCCTTTCATTGGCTGATGGACACTGGGTCATTTCCCTTTTGGGCTTCTATGAACACGTATGACAAGTTTTAGTGAGGACCTAGTTTTCTATTCTCTAGGAGTGGAACTGCTCGACTGGTAACTCTAGAAATGTTTTTGAAGAACTATGTAACTGGGCTTTCTAGGTGGCTAACTCCGCAATCCCAGTAATCCCAAGGGATCTCAATTTCCCCCACATTTTCTTGGACACTTGTTGCCCATCTGTTTAATTTCAATCATCCTAGTGGTATGAAGTGGTAGCATCTCACTGTGGTTCTGATCTGCATGTCTGTATGTTGATATGTTAAAAGTGAAAGGAAAAAGCCTTCTATTTTGAAAGTATCTTAGTCACAAGGGAACACAAATCTTTCAAGATCTAAAAGGGAATGGAGTTGAAATAATTTACTTTTCCCTTTTGGAAATTAGACATATGAACTGTTTTCTAAAATTATTGATAGACATGTCATTGTTATCAGAAACTAGGAGGTAAGTACACACTTTAGAGATATTCTGAGATCTCAAGGGACCAAAATATATTTAGTTTCCTGAACACTTGTCAGTTTCCTACAGGCGGCACAAAACATTCTTCAGATTAGAAACAGACTTTAGGCAAGGAATACGCAAAAAAAATTTCCCCAGGAGCTGCAAACAATTGTTCTATTCAACTGGGGCCTTAAGGTGACTAAATGACAGAGCAAATAGAAACCTGAATCTGGGCTCTGTAATCTGTTAGAGAGGAATGGATGAGGCTCCCAGAGACAACAGTGTAGAAGAGGAAGTTAAAGAACTGCATTTCAGGGCCTCCCTGGTGGCGCAAGGGGTTAAGCACCACACTATGAAGCTATGTGCAGCCTCTGCAGCATGAGTTCTATCCCCCGCAGGCCAGGGAGCTACCCACATGGTGCAGACCTCTCCTGTCTCGCCCACTGCTCCCCTCAGCAGTGTATTTCGGTTCTTCTGCCTGTTCTGTTCCCCACTCTATCTCTGGTGAGTCCTCTCACCCCCTGCACCTCTACCTGTACCCCAGTTCTTGTATGCATAAATAAATCTTAAAAAAAACCTGCACTTTATACATATAAATAAAAAAGATGGTTGGAAAAGGGGAAATGGGAGGGTGGGAAGAAAATCAAAGATACAATTTAAAAATTTTGTCCCAATTCAATGATATTTTTGAAAATGAGTAGAGATTGTCTACCACTTATCAACATTTTACTGTCTCGCAAGAAAAAAAATGTGATGTCCAAACACTTCTAAAAGACAGAAATCTCTGAGTAAAGACCAGAGAAAACAGGGAACTGGTAGAGAACTGAGTTAGCTTCTCTGATACTAAGTAGTGAAGGTTTCTTTTCACAAAGCATGAAATTCACAGAATCTTAGGACTGAATTTTTGGGACCCCCTCACCTTATAGCTTTCAACCATGGGTAATGTCCTGCACTCCACCCCCCACACTCACTGCGTAGGGATATTTGGAAATGTGTGAGGGTGTACAGGGGTTTTGAATTGACTGAAGATCCTACAAGCATTCACAGGGCAGGAGGCAAGAGTGTTTAGTCCTACGATATAAATACAGACAAGACAGCCCCACACAATATAAGGACAGTCTTACTTTAAAATGCCAAGTTTCACATATTAAAAAAACTAGCAACAACAAATGTTGGCCAGGATGTGGAGAAAAAGGAACTCTCCTGCACTGCTGGTGGGAGTGCAAACTGGTCCAACCACTATGGAGAGCTGTGTGGAGATTTCTGGACCTACTAAACATAGAGCTTCCATATGATCCAGCAATTCCACTCCTAGGTATTTACCCTAAGGACACAGAAACATGAATTCAAAGGGCACCTGCACCCCTATGTTTATAGCACCACTATTTACAATAGCTAAGCTATGGAAACAACCCAAATGCCCAAAAACAGATGACTGGGTCAAGAAGATGTGGAACATATACACCATGGAATATTACTCAGCAATCAAAAAAGATAAAAAGATAAACTCATGCAATTTGCAGCAACATGGATGGAGCTGGAAGGCTCAGCAAAATAAGCCAGAAAGAGAAAGAAAAATACTAGATGTTCTCACTCACAGCAGGAATTTAGAAAACCTAAATAAGGGACCAGGAAAAGAGACCTAAAAATCAAAATCAACAAGCAACTGTAAACCAGGGACACACTATAGGAGTAGGATCAAAACAAGGTGGGGGGGTGGGAATTTTATGGGGACTATAACCAAGATGAAAACGCATACATTGTGAAAAATGATGTAAAAAAATATAAAATTAAAAAAATAATAATAAAATAAAATGCCATGTTTTCCCGACAGAAGTTAAGATCCAGAAAAATCAAGTAACACACCTAAATTCAGACGGGGAGAATCCAAAATTCAGTTTTCTTATTCCAATAATTTTGTGTGTGTGTGTGTGTGTGTGAGAGAGAGAGAGAGAGAGAGAGAGAAATTCTATTGTTTTACAAAGACTACATTATTTTCAAATAATGGAGGTTCTTGTACAGTTTCACTGTGCTGAAATTTAGGTAGATGTGGATTCTAACAAAGAACGAACAAGTGAGAAGAAGAATCCATCAGAAGTAAACCGTATTTCATACTTTTCCTAAATATGGGCATTGCTCACAGTAACACCAGGACTGTTAATACAACAGCCTGTGCTGCTGGGTCACTGCCCATTGAGAAACGACCAAACCAATTACGCCTTGTTCCTTTTCTTAATTCAACCGCCTCCAAGCGCTTGCCCTGGATTTACCTTACTACTCATTGTCCATCTTGCTCTTGCAGAGTCATATGATAAGCATGTGCCTGCCCCACTGACAGTACGTCTGTATTAAACTACGCAGCCATCTGGGTTAGGGTGGGCTATATGAATCCACTGCTGATAAAAGCTTCAGTTAAGCATCAGGTTTCTAGATGTCTTATGCCCCTTCCCCCCCTTTTTCATTAAAGGGGTTACAATGATTTAATTTTGTTTCTAAGCCAGACCTTCCTTAAAACAGGACAATTTCTCCTGCATTGAAAGTTTCAGTGACAGAAAGGAACAGGCATCCAGGTTTATCCTAGAATAGCTCCTGAGGTTTTTCCTTGATTTCAAGTCAAGGTAGTTTCTCTTCTGATGTATTTTATAAGAAGCTCAGATCTCCAAGTGATATACCAGAGTGAGCTTGGCCAATGTAAACACACTATCATCCCTCACTAGCCATCCTAAGTCTGGAAAAAAAGGATTTTAACATGATTCCCAAATGACTAGGTTATTCCCTAAAATGTAGCATATCCTAGGCTTCACTTCTATTCGTGTCAGCAAGTGGTGACAATTCATACCCTCTCTTACCACTCAGCCAGACTCTCATAGTGAAATCTACAAACGTAAGGACATATAATGCCCTAACAACAAAATGAGAAAAACTTCATCTCTGCTCTTCGAAATCAGAAAAACTAGAAAAGCAGCTAAGAGAAGATAGTCTTGAATTCCCTGCTACTTACTGGTAAAGATAACAAGAAAACTGGTTCTCCAGAGGTGCTTCAGCTGCAGTTAATTACAGGGACTACAAAGGAGACAGCCCAAGACACAAAGTCACAACCGATTTTGGAGTACACCTTCTTGTCAAGTAAGAGACTTAAACTGTGGCCATTAGGTTTGTGGGTCTTAGAGTCAGACTCTGCATTCAAATCTAGCTCCACTGCCAATCATGGATATGTTGTTGAACCTTTTGGAGCCTCAGTTTCCTCAGAGATAAACTGGGAAATACAGTCCATATCTCATAGTGTAGGTGCTAAGGAAGGAGATCTTGTCGATGGCAGATTAATGTCCAACGTACAATAAACACTCCGATGACCCTCTACTCATCAGCTAAGGAGCTACTACTCCTAAAAAGGATTTATAGGATTTATTTTTCTTTTGGTCTTTCCAAAAAGGTGCTTTGATACCACTTTCAAAAGTGAAGGATGAGAGTCATACTCTGAGACTCCCCCAACTAGAAGGAGGAACAGAAGACCTGATCTGCTGTCCTGGCTGGTTCTGTGCAGTTTCAGAATTCTTTAACTTCACCGGGTTTCATTTCTCCCACAGGGAGTTGTCCTGTTTCTCTTGTTCACTTCTGTTGGTTCGCATAGCTCTTTAAGGGAGTGGCTGGTAACTATAGGGACAGACTCCACTTTGTAGGAGAGTGTGGTAGAAGGTCTTCGAAATATCTGGGTCTCCATTTGACTCGATCGTTCACCCTGGTTAAATTTCTTATGCACTAAAGCACACTTTTGTTAGTCAGCCACCCCCTTGGGTACATAACCATGCCCTGGGAGAATCTGCTTTGTATAGCATGACTATAAAGTCATGACAGGGCCTTTGAAGAAGTTATAAACTCAATCTTTAACATGTCAACAGAATCAGAGTCACACAGAGTTTATTTTGCAAAGGGTTGAGAGGGCATGGTTATTTGAACTTTTGCCACTATGTTTTCAAACTGTCCTGCAAAGGAAGATTGAAAGACCTGGATCTTGACAATGTTAGGAAAGGCTGTCTCCACTTCAGGTCCGGTAAATTACCCATTAAAGCAGTATTTTACAGTGACATTTTGAAATAGATAATATTACCTGGAAAGAAACAGAGGCCAGAGTGCAGATGGTGTTCTTTCATGCAGGAATCCTGACGTTAACACTTTTACTTTGAGGATTGTGAAAGTAAACAGGGGTCAACTGTTCCAGAAGGAACGAGGCATCTCTTGGAATCCTTAACACACAAACATCAAAGGTGGCTGGTACAGCCAGCAGTCAGTCCCCTTCCCTGTATATCCCTTTTGCTTCCTCGTTCTCTTCTCACAAGGGGGCATGGAGGGTCGATGAATGTTCTCATACGTATCCCTGCTTTTCCTTTTCAGGAGAAAAAGGTAGCAGGCTGCATGACCTCCTTTTAGTCCTATCACCTGCTGAATGAAGGCACTCAGACAAAGGCAGCCAGAATGAGAGTCAAAAAGGAATGTCAATGTGACCGTGTAATTTCTAGGCTATGTGATTCTTCTCTGGAAAGCCCAGACCATGGGCTTGAATCAGTGAGGGTGGCACTGAGGAAAAAGGAAAACTAAATAATGAAACCAACAAATTAAATTGAACAGGGAAAGGATGTGTTGCTAAATACTTACTAATTACATATCCTATATATGAGGTTCTTCAAAGCTAAAAGAGTTGCTAATATTGAGACTGGAGTTTTAAGAGTTGGTGTCAGCTCTTCAAGAAAAAGACTAATGTAATGAGGGCTTCCCTGGTGGCGCAAGGGGTTGAGACATAGCGCTATGAAGCTATCTGCAGCCACTGCAGCACGAGTTGATCACCGGCCAGGGAGGTGACCCACAATAGCACAGCAGACCTCTCCTGACTTGCGTGCTGCTCCCCTCAGCAGTGTATTTCAGTAGATCTGCCTGTTCTGTTCCCCACTCTGTCTCTGGTGAATCCTCTCACCCCCTGCATCTCTGCCCTGTACCCCAGCTCTTGTAAATCTTAAAAAACGAAACAAAACAAAAACAAGAAAAAGACTAATGATACAGACCTATGCACTAATTACTGAAGGAAAGTCACCCTGTCTCCACATCTAATATGTATTAGCCACATACCTGGCAAAATAAGAAAATGGACATATGTGTTTGTGTCTAAAAGCATTACTAATGCCAAAGACATGCTGAATAACTTAACATTGTACAATGTAGCTTCAAAAGAAAAAATGTGCCAGTGTGTGTAAGTGGGGAAGTACACGAACATGTACTGTGAGACAGGCAGAGTAAGAGAATGCATTCGGCACACTCTTCCTTAAGCTCCACCTAATGTACTGGTTAGGTCACTTGAGGACTTAACTTTCCATATATGCTTTACAGATCACTTTGTAACGTTTACTTTGAGTCTTTATTAGTGACTAGTATAGCAGGAAAAAAGATTGTGAGGAAAGGAAATGCAGTGCTGAATGTAAACAAACTCTACAACTGAAAAAAGACAGGTGCCTAAACTTTCTAAAACCATTCAGAAGAAACTTTCATTTAAAGATCAGACACAACCCACAATAGACCCCCAATTACATTTTACAGCTGTTTCTTTCTTCTTACAGATATTTCTATCTTCAAATTTTTCATCAATGAACATCCTTCCTGCTACAGAATCCAGGGGAGTCTCCCACACTAAGGTACATACATAACATGATAATAGACTGATTCTCTGTGTGTGTGTGTGTGTGTGTGTGTGTGTGTGTGTGTAAAGGCTGCATTACATTTAAAAATTAAAAATATTTCCAGAGATCAACAGCTTTTACAGTCTCAACTTTACTGAGTATCAAAACTGTGTATCATCTACACAAAGTTATTTCGTCCTCAAAGTAATTTATTAACACCACTACAGATAAATCAGTTCAGGGCAGGAAATATGTTATCTGATGAATACAGTAAGAACACAGAAATACATAAATAAGGAGAGGGTAGCATTTGTTCCTTTAAAGCTGATTTTTAAAAATCTAGCACAGACCATCAAGAATTTGAAGCTTAGACACAAGTTAGTTGAAAAGAATGTAAACATTGAAGGCCAAACTTCGGAAGTTCACTGCAAAGTACTTCCTGTGCTGCACAAGGAGCCAGGGGGAAAAAAAAAAAGTCAAAATGGATCTCAACTCTAAGCAACTTCCATCTGTGCACTTCCTGCTCTACTGCATCACAATCCAGACCACTGAGTGGTGACCCAACAAGACGAAGGCTGAATTTCTCCCTTTCTACAAAAAGGCTTGTCTGGAAAAGTAACTCCCAAGTCAGAAATATCATTGGCTGCTAAACATAACAGTTTATAAGAAATGGATGTGGGTCTTTGGTTAGAAATAGATTCATATGGGTCCAGAAATGGAGAAAGACATGTGCGTGATTAGCTAAACAGAATAAGAGGGTGGGGGGCTATGTTTGAAGAGGGAGGGGGGCTATGTTTGTTGGGCTTACCATCTTTTGAAAGCTTAAGAGTATTAAGTACAACATTGCATTTTTATTTCCCCAGAAAGCTCTAAGGAAGCATAGATGAATCAATTTACCATTAACTACATTGTAATAAAAAATCAATGTCCAGAAATATTCTGAACCCAGTGGAATTTGGGACTCCGCAGATATTTTTAAATCAGTTAGTAGTAAGGGGGAGCTAAGGAACGAAAACCAGTCCTTGGTGCACGTTACCACCAACTAACTACCAGGATTTTTAACCATTTATTGAGTACTTGTCACTTTAAAAAATCTCTCCCATTTAATTTGATCCTCAATGCTTTGAAATAGGTATTATCAATAGAATATTTACAGGAAAATTAAGGCTCAGAGAAGAGCCTTGATTTAGTAATGTCAGTCAGGCCTGCTGGCATTGACATCTGTATTACTCTGCCTTTGCCTAGAAAGCGCTAGATATGCTCATTGGTTATGAAAAGACATCCTTTACCTGCCCTCCGCTTAACCTCAATTTAGTCTTTTTTTCACAAGTGAAAACACTTTTCCAGGCATAAACACATCAACATAAACACATCCTAAGACTTCAAAAACATGGTATACTTTTTCTAACATCCATCAGTGAATTAAAATTAATTTTTAGAATCATTTTATGTTTTTAGAATTTGATGAACGGATAAATCAAGAAGACACAATGAATGCTGGGCGGGGGGAAATCAGTATTTCCTACTTACTAATGGTTACCCAGAATTTCCTAAAACTGAAAAGTTTTCCCCCTGTTAGATCGGTCACTCATTTATTTAGTATTCTAAGATATGTAAACAATTAGCCAGATTCTCTTTCATAAGCTTCTTGTTTGCTTTTTTTCTTTGAGGGAAATCTATGACCTGTAACCTTGAATAACCTTTTCTGTCTTCCATTCAATGTACCTTTATTTGCACTGGTCTTCAAAATGAATACCAAAACTTCATGAAACTGACATTACGCCTGAATTCTAATTTTTACTCCTATTTTTCCAAGGGCAGAAATGCTTTTCTACTTTGTTTTTGCTCCCTTCTTACAAACTTTCTGCTTTCAAACATGTGATTTCCTTCTCATCTAAGCTTATTTTCATTTCCCATAACACGTTTCTAAGTTCATTCGGAGTTCTACATATTTGCTCATCCATTTTTGGTTTTGAGTGATGTCATTTATGGAAAGCAGACAAAAGGCAAAATTGGAATAAAATGATGCAATCTATAAGAGAACCAGTGGTTACTAGTGTACACTAGGAATTTTCTACCTAACTGCATTTTTGAAGGAAATATTTGGATTTTTAAAGTTAAAAACACTGATCTTTTTAAAAATTAACTTACCCCACAATGGTTAGGAACAAACCTTGAATCCCTTTATGCAATATCCAGATTACTCAAGTGCCAGTTACTTTTTCAAAATGTTAGTAGTGTAAATCATCACTTTTATTTATTTATTTTGAAGATTTATTTATTTACACAAGCACTGGGTACAGTCAGAAGTGCCGGAGGGTGAGAGAATTCACCAGAGGAAGAACAGAGAGCAGAGCAACTGCTGACGGGAGCAGCGCTCGGCAGGAGAGGTCTGTGCGCCATGTGGGACCTTCCCCCGGCGGCGGCGGCGGCTGGGGATCGAACCGGCGCTGCAGAGGCTGCAGTCAGCTTTGCAACCCAGGGCTCAACCACTGTGCCACCGGGGAGGCCCAAATTATCACTTTTAGAAGAAAAATTTTAGTTTTAAAAAATATGCTCCATTGTATTTTTTGATAAATGTTAGTGTTCTCAGATTTTAGTTTTAAGGTTCTAGATTAAGCAATCTAATGTTCACTAAAATTGTTTTCTTATTCCTGTCCCCATATTTAAAATGCACCATATATAATTTTTTTTCATACTCTAGGAGCATTTACTCTATTACCTCTCCACTTATTTTTACATACAAAAGTTATTGACTATTACTAGTTCTGTGATTGACTCTTAATGTTTCCATGTAACTATTAAATGTCTATGAAAACAGCAAGAAAAATCTGCTTTATTATCAAGAAAATACTTCACATTGTATATATTTACAAGGAAATCAGATTTCAACAATTGACAAATGTCCTGCCAAAATATTCTAAGCTAGGGAGGTCCCAACCCACTCCCTGAAGCTTAAAAATGTTCTTAAATGCATTCGAATTACAGAGACGCTTACTAGCTTTGTCAACCAGAAGTTCAAATCTGTATTGATGATCAGAAAATATTAAGCTAGTGTGGGAACTCTGCAGCCCCTAGTTGTTATCATAGGATGATCGTTCACTAAAAGTACGAGTGATGTAAGGCACCAAAATGGGTAGTACTGCAGACGAATCCTCAGTAATGTGGATAGCCTAAGAGTTGAGATTTCTGCTTCAAAAACTGGCTTGACTGCATAGCCAAAGGAGTTCTGCCAGATAACTCATTCTTTGCAATCATGTTCCACAAACACTAACTGTATTTTCTACGTACATTTACAATAGAGGCAAATAGATTCTCAACATTTCTGAAATACCTGCAGAATCATGGAGAAAGGGCAAAGGTCAAAATGAAATTGCATTTTTACAAGGGAGACTCAGTAAGTTTGAACAACAAGTAGATCCTCAAAAAATGCCACAATGCAAAGTCTGAGGGCACTTTCACATGAGATTTCCAATGTAGTTTGTCATTAGAATATATACAGGTTTATATGCAAGAACCTGTGGTTCTTCCCGATAATAAAATTTGGTTACTTTTCTTCAAGCTTTTTTAGGATATCTTTTACTAATGTAATATTTTTCAGTTTCTTATATGAAAGCTAAATAGATTTAAATTACCTACTTTTCTTCAGGCAAAGTAAGAATTTTGCAAATTCCTCACATTCATCTGCTTTTTCAGAAAAACTTTCAGATTATGTGTTACACCATCCTAGGGAAGTTTTATAACAATCCCAAAATTTCAGGAACATAAAGTGAGCGCAGTACAGAAACCCCCACTCCCTGATTCTATCTGCAACTTATTAAGCAATCACACACTAGTCATTTTGCTAACTACTATTTTTTTTAATTGTATTTGGGTTTGACTCATTTCTGGTGGTGTGACCTTTGAAGAAAGCCTATTTTCAAATTTAAGGCTCCTACATGGACTGAGGTGCTTGTCAAACCCCAAAGTGCAAGCAGCCGTCGAGAAGCCAATAACCCTGCATCGTGGTGGCCCTACACTGGCACAGGCATAGTCCCCAACCCCAGGTGACGTCAAATGGCTGCCTTAAAACTCTGCAAGTTCAGAGTAAGCAGTTATAAACAGATTTAACAAATAAACACTAGCTTGGACTCATGAGCTCATCTGGCAGCCCTGCTTACCCAGCTGAGATCACACTAATTGGGCCTCTTCAACCACTTTGAGCAACAGGCTAAGAGAAATCTAGGGAGAAATTCTTAAAACTGATAAGGAACATATTGACATGGTGCCTGTAGAGGGGGGAGCTGAGGTAGGCCATCTGGATCCATGTGTTTGTGCAAAGTTTTGTACGGTAGAAATAATTCACCCAATGCACAAGCTGTACAAATACGAAGATCAAAAGTCCTAACTTGCACAACCTGTCAGGGTAACCTGAGACACAGGAAACAGACTGTGGTCCAGATTTCTGTCAAATGTCCTGTGTGGCTGGTGTGTGTCTCGATGGTCTCAGGTCCCCACTGTACATGAGTCTGTACTAGCACTTTATGGCCACATTTTTTTTATACTAAAAAAAGTGTATTGATGGAGCAATTTCATATTTAGAGTCTTTCCAAGTGTTTTTGATTTCCTTTCAAAACTTTTGAAAGTAAATAATGTCCCCATTTTACAGATGAGGAACCCGGTATAGGAATAATGAATTGATTATAACCAACTGTTTGGAAACTCAGTAGGTGGAAAGTTCAAGCTAGTCAATGAAACTGAAATCATGCAGAAGGCTGGAATCATTGTGAAACAAGTTAACTGCAGTGTTTACTTCAATGCCAGGAATTTATGGAGATGGAAAAAGCTAAGTTTTCCTGATTGTATCAGTTGTTTTTCAACTAGCAAGTACCTTTTGGAACATGCTTTCTTATAAACTCTTAGGGATTTTTCTGAAAAGTCTCTGTACCACACATATTGTCAACAGTCAATAAATGTCTTCAATAATCAAGAAATAATTTTATGCCATATATAGCAACTCTTAATTGTTCACTTACTAGGATTTCTTTGCATTGAAGTCTGAATGTCTACCATCTTTCTCCTATTCAAGACCAAACTGCTTTTCACCTTTTTATTCCTTTATGTCCTGCATAGCATATATCAAGGAATACAAAATGTAAGCCATATCTTATTAAATGAATCATGCAAGAGCTGGGTTTTTTCCTCCCCTTTTTTAAAACAAGTAAACTAGTTAAGGGTAACAGTTCCATTAATTAGAACTGCCATCACAGAAATGTTACGAAACCCTGCCAAAAACAACGACGTATTAGGTCATATGGGAGTCAAAAAACAAAAAACAAAAAACCCAAGTCTACTGAAATTAGAGAGAAGATTTATCAAGAATCCAATAACCACTTTACATCTACTAGGAATTAAAAAGGACAACAACAAAAAAACCAACGAAACAGAAACTAAGTTTGGGGAGGATATGGAGAAACAGCAACCTTCACACACTGCTGGGGGGAATGAAATATGACACAATGTCTATGAAACAGTTTGGAGGTTGCTCAAAAAGATAAAAATGTGATTACTATTACCACTTGACTCAGCAATTCTACTCCTAGGTATAACCCAAAGGAATTAAAAATAGGGATCCTGTTAACAGACACATGTACGCCAATGTTCACCAAAGCATTATTCACAGTAGCCAAGAAGTGGAAACAACCCAACTGCCCATCAACAAATAAATGGGTAAACGAAATGCCCAGTATCCCTACAATGGAATGTCATTCAGTCATAAAAGTAACAGTGGTTTCATATATGCTACAACGTAGAAGAATGTGAAAAAAACATGCTGAAAGAAAACAGATGGGAAAGGGAAAATATTAAACATTTATAGTAAGCAAATTACATTTTTTTAAGAGTAGGCAAATTAATAAGAGACAGAAAATAAATCAGGAGTTACCAGGGGCAAGTGAGGAGAAATGGAAACGTCATCCCCAAATTAGGTACTGGTGATTGTTGCACAACAAAAGAAATTCATGCCTGAATGAATGAAATTGTACACTAAAAAATCATGGAGCTGGCAACATTTGTTATATGTTATATAGAAAATTTAACAGCAAAAGCCATTAAATCATATACTTTAAATGTATATATATATATGGCACGTGAGTTATAGCTCAATAAAGCTAATTTAAAAAGAACTCAGTGGACTTGGGGGTACAATGATAATTAGAGATCATTTAGTTCAATGAGTCTAGCTTAAGAATAAAGCCTATTACAGTACTAGCTCAGCCGTAGTTAGTTATGAAGAGCATTAGCAGTGATCTAGTTTGACTTCTCTAGCTTTGATACATGTTACATACTATGATAAAATACCACCGAATAATGACTCTTTAAAATTAGGGGAGAAGAACAAATGACACATACATTTAGTAGCTGACACACAACCTGTCAAAGTACTTTAGCCTGAGCAATTACCCAACAAGTGTAAGACAATGCCTGTTATGGAACTGTACACAAGAGGCCATTAATCTGTAATGTTAACCACAAATCACCTTTGTTTGCTAAAATACAAGTTCAGCTAGGCAAAATTGGGGATTTGGGGGTCTTCATGGTAGGTAGGAAAAACCAGACAGTTTATTTCTGCCTTTGCTCAGGGTCTTTACCCTTAGACATGCCCTGATTTCTATTTCCTGTGTCACCCTTAAAATCTATACCTATCAAATTTTAATTAAACTAAGCTAACTCTTCAATGCCACTATATTTGATTTACATTCCAAAATTTCAAGTATTAAATGTGAAGGGTGACAAACAGGCCAGATACTTTCCTGTCAGGTTAAAGAATGGATGGGGTTTCTAATTATGTGGATTAATGGAGCCACAGATAATCTGAAGGGATGTCTGGGTTTAGGTCATTTTTAGCTTAACTGGGGAGTTTTTGCTTTAAAAACAAAACATATCCTATTTAGACAAACTGAGTAACCACCTGATTAAAGTTCAGTGTTATCATTTAATTTAACCTGAGCATGTTTTCCCCCAAAATTATCAAACTGACTAAAATGAATTTAAAAATTAGTCATTTTGCAAAAAGACTAACACTACTAATAACTGACAAGACAATAACCAAGTTTAAACAACATGCTGAGAAGCTCCAGACATGGAGAAGTCCCTCTAACACCAAACTGTGATATACAGAAGGCCCTGCTAGATTGAGGTTTAAGTTTCTCAACAATAGAATATAACAAAACATTACGTCATGGAATTTTCCCCCAAAGGAATGTGAAGAAAAGCTTTTAGGAGAGCCTGGATAAATGACACAAGAGAAATGTGTAACAGTTGTGAGCACAGTTATGTTTTTAATTCACCAATTATAAAAGATGACTGAAAAGAGAATATGGCAGGGTTCATGACTAAGTCCGTTACCCAGAAGGGGTCTGTTTTCTGTGTAGAGACAAGCAACCCTGCTCCACTGTCACATACCAAACTTTATTGTGGCCATTTGTCCTAGACAATGTGGATTAAATAGTCAGTCACTGCACCAGAAAAAAATGCAGCAACATTCCATGGCCAACCAACAGCAAGATGTTATGTAAAATTACAGGACTAAGATCCAACAGACATATTTCCAGCCATAATTCTAAATTTACATCTCTCCAACTCAGCCATCCATATTACCAAGGTCTCAGTCTCCCAAACAACAATAAGACACAAAGACCTCTAGTACTTTACATGTAAAAGTTTACAATATGCAGAAAGATCAACCAAGAGCTCAGCAAATGTCCTGCACTCACAAGTCAGCCTCTGAGCAGAACACGTCTGGTTCAATATTCCACAGGAAATTTACGAGTTACCCTGAGGTTCAAAGAATGAACAAAACTCGACCTTTTTCTCTTTAGAGTTCTTCCCAAGTTACTAATACATGAATGGCAAACATTATTAACGATTAGTGATTAAGGGAGAGGATGGTGCTAAGGGGAGGCTCATTGCCAGTGAAAAGAGCTGAACAGAAGAACCTAAAACCAGGCCTTTGGACATGGAAGCATAAAGATACTTGGCCAATTGGCTCAGAAAAGGGCATGGTTCATTCTCTGTACTAGTAATGATAACTTTTAGGTACCAAGAAAATCTGAAATGTCAACTATACTCTGCTTAGCAAGGCAAGGAAACATATATTGTGACATTGACCACTTAAACATTTTAAAATAAGCTTTTTTTTTTTTTTGCATAGAAGTAACGGGGTGTAGGCCAGAGGTTCAGGATGTGAGAGGATTCACCAGAGACAGAGTGGGGAGCAGAATAGGCGGATCTACTGGAATACACTGCTGGCAGGGAGTGGTGGTTGAGGCAGGAGAGGTCTGCTGTGCCATGTGGGTTAGCTCCCTGGACGGGGATCGAATATTGGCCATAGTGGTGATAGTGTTGAGACTTAACCCCAAGACTACCAGAGAAGCCCTAAAATAAATTTATCTGCTTAAAAAAAACCTCAATGCCGAATATAAGGGAATGCTGCCTTTGTTAGAAAGGTCATTATAAAATTCTTCTGTTCTTCACAGTGTATCAGTAACATCTTTCTACACAGAGCAGAGATAAAATACAATGGAGGGTATTCTGCGAATAAGCAAACAACTAAGGTCACTTCCTTTATAAGACTAAATAAAAAATCCTGGTGAAAATTTCATTTAACTAACTTTGAAGGCTTCAGGATAATTCTGCTTTTAGAAAGATGCCACCTAGTTAAACTGTCAGAAAACAATGCTTAAATAGAAATCATGGCTTTATTTTTAAACTTAAAATCTGGCTAAATTGAGAAAATTCTATCTTCTGTGTAATGCAAAAATTATAATAAAACCCCATTATACACTAATATTCAGTGAGTATTACTAGTGCTCAATAAATAAATGGTTTACATTTTGTTCTAAGAGGAATAGAGTGAGTAATCGGTTCTGATCTGGTCATTTATCCAAGTCTATAAAAATTCAGAGCTCTTGGGCCTCCCCGGTGGCGCAGCGGTTGAGCGCTGGGTTGCGAAGCTGCCCGCAGCCACTGCAGCGCCGGTTCGATCCCCGGCTGCTCCCCGGCCACCGGAGGAGGGTCCCATATGGCGCGCAGACCTCTCCTGCCGCCCGCTGCTCCCCTCAGCAGTGTACATCGGTCCTTCTGCCTGCTCTGCTCCCCGCTCTGGCTCTGGTGAATTCTCTCACCCTCCCGAGCTTCTGACTGTACCCAGTGCATGTATAAACAAAACAAACAAACAAAATAAATAAATAAATAAAACATGAAAAAAAAAAAATTCAGAGCTCTTTGGATCTTCTGGATACCTAAAATGTTCACGTTTTCATGCAAAAACCAACATTAACAAGCAAACCAATTTCTGAGAGCATATATACTTTTCCCCAAAGCCTAAAAACTTTTCAAGATTATGTCACAATGACACCATTATCCCAAGTGAACAGGCCCATATAAAGGCTTTCCCGAGGGCCTGCCCATCATCAGGCTATAGGGTCTCTCTCTCCTCCCCTCAGCATGTCTACAAAAGCATCCAGACACTCAGAATTGCAGTTGGCAGGGGCACCTGTGGGTTTCCACAGCAACACAAGTTCGCTGAAGCAACACAAAGACAGTCTGTAGTCAGTCTTGACTGGACTACAATCCAGTGAACTGGAAAGGCCACTTGCCTTTCCAGAAGCACCTACATACTTGTGGCTGCTTTAATCAATGCTCATTCACAGCCTCTTGAGCCAACTGGATGGAGCAGGATGGAACCAGACCCAAGACAACCCAGTTAAAGATCAGTCCAGTCCTCAGCTCTAGAACTAAATTGCTTCCTTCTACCCCTCTCAGCTCGATTCCCTTACATTGTTTTGTTTTTCAAAAATACCCGGGGTGGGGGCGGGGAGTGGGGGGTAGATAAAGCAGGTAAAAATTTCAAAACATACGGCAGACATGATGCCTATGAATGAAATACAGGTATCTCTCCTCAATTATACCTGTAATTACGGCTCAGTTAGTCATTTATTATGTCACAATGCAGAATGTCTTTTGAGAAAGTCGTATGTGAGTTTTTGATTAATCAGAATAAAGACTATGACCTATTTAAAAAAAAAAAAAAGCCACACACCTAATAACCTCATAAGAAAATCCAAGATTCTCATCTATTCTTGGCTTAGACTTAGTCACCAAGTGTATAAATGGTCAAATGAACAGGACAGTACCATGAAATGTGACTAGGTTGAATTAGAATGAGGGCTACACCATCAGGTAACTTCAGCATTAGAATAAAGCTAGAGTTGAGTATTATTTAACACTTTGCATATCTGACCACAGTGCTAGGAAACATCTCTTTAGAGGGTTCATTGAATTGATGGCCCCTCCCCTCTTACATTGGGCAATGGTAGTCCATTTGAGTCCCCATCCAAGGAAGTTCTATACTCCCACCACCTCACAAGGAAACCCCCAAAGATCCATCACCAGTACTCACATTCAAAGCATTCTTTGCAGCTTCTGCTTCTGAGCGACTGTCAAAACTGACAAAACCTACGGGCTGAGGAAAGAAAAAGAAATATGAAGGGGGAAAAAAAAATCAGGGATGTCATTTTTCTGGGTCAAAGGTGATGTCAAACTGAACAGCTAAGATAAAGAATTGACCACAGGCAATGGGTAGAAATAAGAAAGCCAGTCCAGAAGAATCATGACTCAGTGTCTTAGCCAAATTTCTAACATGAATCAAAGGGACTGTGAAGGTGGCTCTTCAAGGGCACAGCTGAGGATTAAAAGTATCATTAAAAAAAAAAAATCTAGCAGGGGTTGGAAGGTGAGCAGTAGTGGACAAAGGAGTAGAGAAAAATTTGGATCAAGAGGCTCTACTTTCCTAAATTAAATTCACTGTACCTCAGTTTCTTCATCTTTTAAAATGGAAAGAGAACCGAATCACCTTTCGGTACACTGTAAGTGCAAGGAATACAATGACACAGTGATAACATCCCTGCAGTCTTGCTAAGATCAAAATTTTACAACAAACATTTCCATCTCAAATCCCAAGGGATGTCTTTAAAAAGTCCTGTGTTTAATCAAGCATGTAAACCACATTGTCCCAATAAACGGAGAGGTAATAATCCCTTTGGACTACCTTTCAATCCAGAAGAGTGTTAGCAACATAGCCTATTCCTCATGAAACAAAGAAAACCTCCTTGAGAAAGGAAAAGTAGCTGGCAGAGGAGTATGCTCAGTGTTCAACATTAAAATAACAACAAAAACATTGTTAAAAATTTCCAAGAAGCTTGCAGGAAAGATCAGGGTCACTGTATGCCACTGTCCATTCTAGGTTTGGGAGTAAGAGGTCTGAGAGGCAGACCCCTTCATCATTAAATATTCATACTGACTGTGAAAGCTTGCCTATTTAACTTTATACTTAATAATTAAAAAAAAAAAAAAAACAGCAAGAACCTGGACTAAAAGTCAATTTGGATAATAATCATTTCTTTTAAATATACAAATGAATCCCACATAAATATGCTGAAGGAATTACATTTGCCTGCTTAGAGGTAGTACCTGACATCCCGAAATTATGAATGATATTCCTGGGCTAAATCCTAATCCATTTCACCCTAAATTTAAAGCAACAAAGTCAAACCCCAGTGGAAATTATAAAAGAATTCCCAGCCCAGTAGTAGTCCTGAAGAAAGCCAACTCACTCATTATAAAAATGATCATTTATACAAAAGTCTGGAATACTTACCTGCTTAGATGTGAGCTTTATAAGAGAACCCTCGTAGCCCTGAAAATGAAGAAACATATTCAGACCAGGAAAAAAAAAGCAATTGTAATATAGCAGCTTGTTCTAGTGAAAATCAGTGAGTCCTTTATGACTAACCAATTTTTCCTACAAATGCCTTCTAATTAAACTGGAAAAGCAAACCCCCCACTCCCTAAACACACACAAATGCCTATGCTTGTATACTTAAGGGCTTAAACAAAATCAGGCCCTAAAATTCATACATTAATTTTTAAATTTTTTTTCATTAAATATGTAATGGTAGGAAAAAATGGGTATCTGTCAATAACAGATCTTTTTCATTTTAGAAAATGAGGAGAAAGAAAGTAAATTCATTCAGTAAGTGAGGAAGGTCAGACTACTTGATTCATTTGCTATAAAATAACAAAGCAACATTAAAAATGTACTTGTTAGGCCTTAGTCAGAATTGCAAAACTTCTAGAAAAATTTAAAGCAGGCAGCAGTGCCAAATTGTTTTGAGTTCCTTTGCTTATTAATAAGAAGCAGCCAATTTTCACATTGGTATTCCGATTGGGACATGCAAATATTCCCTGTTGGGTTTCCACTCTAGGACATAGAAACACTCCCCAACATTCCCTCACCCTTCCTGGCTCCTCAGGATAAGGGTAACAAAGTGTGTTTATTTCTGAAAATAATCAATGGCTGGTGGCTTGCTGATGGATGCCACAAGAGGGGAAAAACACCACTTGACATGATTGACCACCGTACATATCAGTGCAGAGACAGATTTGCAGACTAGGGTCAGCCTCCAGGGACTTTAATTAAAACAAAGTTGTTAGGAATGTACCAGGGTCCTGACTCTAGCGTTGGGGTTTCTGAGCAGGATGTTGGGATTGATTCATCCTCCTATCTTCCCAGCAGAGAGCTATGTTACCAATTAGCTACTGTAAACATTTTACCTCAGAGGCCTTGAGTTCTTCTGGCCAGAGAGGTCATGATTCACAGCCCTGCCTCTTCCTTTTCAAGGTGCTCTCTCTCAAAGACCTCGAGGTTTAAACACTCTGAAGGGCCTCAGAGGCAAAGGACAAATGGATATTTCACTCAAGTGTTAACACCACGGGTGGGACTATATTGTGCTCAAGATCCAAATAGAAATAATATCACGTAACAGATCAGAAAAGGGATGGTAGAATCAGACTGCAAATTTGAATCCTGTCATTTATTGTGTGTGCAAATTTGGGCAAAACTTATTTAACTGCTCCAAGCTTCATTTTACTCATTTGAAAAATGAGTGCAACCTGGCAAAATAAATGAGGGAATTCATATTATGGGACTTGCTGGCTGAATCTTTCTCTATATATATGTACTAAAAATTTAACAATGCTTTGTTCATTTAGAAGAACAGTTAGCTTAAAAAGTCCTCACCCACAAAAGGGATGGGCAGTAAAAACTACAACCCTCAAGAAGAAACTTAGGAAATTCTGTGAAATTGGTGCCCTCTCACACCACCTTTGCTTTCTTTTTCACTTCCTCTCAGCTGATCTCAGGTCTAACCTTTCTGCTTCCTGCTGTACAGTCATCATTACTGTTGCATTAAGGGGGTGGCTGTCAGAATGGGGTTACATCCATTATGACATGGTGACTTCTTGGCACACAAGTGGACTCGATTTTATCTTGCTGTTATAACTGGCTGTCCCCCAACCCCCAACCTTCCTGCTTCTTTTCCTATCCAGCTGTTTGCAGCTGTCACATCATAGTCCCTCTCCCTAAACAGCTAGATCCTGTCGCTAAAATAAATGGTCCTGTCTCTGTGACCGGGAGTCCACTGCAAAAGTCATGGATCTTCCATCAGAGTTAAGATGGTCCATCATCTAGTCCCAGTGTGGCCCCAGCCAGGCAGTGCTGCAGACAAGTCCTTGCCAGTGAGCTTACACATAGGTCCTCAACTTATTGTGACTTCCAGGTTTGCTCCTTGAGGGCGAAGGCCTCCAGTCCACATTTCTGCCCAGTCCCAGTTTTTTCCTGTGCTCCACAGGCTAACCTTCAATGTTTCTCCTTAGTAGCATACCTATTTTAGCTTCAGTTTCAATTCCTGTAAGGTTTTCAACCCCAGCAATGTTAAGCATCTCTACAGTGATTTTACCTTGACAGTTTCAATTCACAGGGAACTGCATTAAATATTTCTCTAAGCACCAGAAAAGATTCTACTTCAATTCATACCAAACCTTTAAAATTTTACTATCTTTGAAACTTATTTTTTTCCCACAGAAAAAATAATGGAGGTTGGGTTCTTAAGTCTAGCTCATAAAAGTCTATTATTTAACTTATTATGTCTCCAGAGTAATATATAAAAGGGATTATTTCGATTTCTAAGAAACTTCCTATGGATATAAATACATATATATTATAGAAATATATAATCTATATATTGTATAAATATGAATATACATATAATTTATGTTATAAATACAATTTGTATAAATATACATTTATTGTATAGTAAATAAATGGATAGCACTGCGACAGTACTCCTAGCACCCCCCTGGTGGAGGATAAATGGGCAGGACACCAAGGTTGTTCCATTTGCAATAGATGCCAGTTTCATGTTCACATCAATTTAGAGAACCTATTGTTGAGGACAAAAAGCATTTTGTCTTTCCTAAGTGAAACATTAAAACTGAGCTGTTTAACCTACTTTATTCAGACCTTTTAAAAAGACCACTTTATAGGGCCTCCCCGGTGGCGCAGCGGTTGAGCGCTGGGTTGCGAAGCTGCCCGCAGCCTCAGCGGCACCGGTTCAATCCCCGGCTGCTCCCCGGCCACCGGAGGAGGGTCCCACATGGTGCGCAGACCTCTCCTGCCACCCGCTGCTCCCCTCAGCAGTGTACTTCAGTCCTTCTGCCTGCTCTGCTCCCCGCTCTGGCTCTGGTGAATTCTCTCACCCTCCCGCGCTTCTGACTGTACCCAGTGCATGTATAAACAAAGCAAACAAAACAAACAAATAAATAAATAACATGCCTCTATTAAAAAAAAAAAAAAAAAAGACCACTTTATAAAAGGTGCTTTCTCAAACATTTTGTTTCTTCCTACCCAAAATTGCCCATGAAGCTTAAATATAGTTTCCTTTACAATTTTTGAAAGATTTTTAAAAAGTACCTTAAATGGTCTGAAAAGCAAATAGAGCTCCCGAGGTTTGATGTCGAGGGGGAGACCACTGACAAATAGGGTCCGGACCTGGAAAATGAATGAGAAGTGATCAAGAGAGTGGACAATCCAGAGAACAGCACTCACATGAAATCTCAAAAACACAGTTCTTCATATATTCCATGACTCCTATTTAACTCATGTCCTTTCCCATAACACAAATGAAAATGTTAAGATACCATTATGCCAACTCTATAATGTTTCTTTGTGGCTTACTCAAAATTAATTACATCTATAGATGATTTCAATGTATAGATGAATTTATCCTTTCCCAACTAGTCGGTGCCTCAACAGTCACATGGAGCAGGTCCAGATAACAAATATTAGCTGAAGGAAAAAATGTCCTGAGGACGGGAAATCTACCATCCCACTAACCAATGAGCATAGAATGCAGTTAAAAATTAAGATAAAAAAATTTGCTTTGTCCTACTTCATTCTTCAGTGGCATCAATAAATACCTAATTTTGATAAAGGTAAAAATTTATTAAACAACTCAGGTGTATCTAAATAGTAGTCAAAATATACAACTCTGCACATCTGTTCAGATGCGGATCTCCATGGAAGATGCTCCTCTTGTATTCTTTCACAACATGACCAATACCTAAGATGCCCTGCTAGGTGCCACTGGCAGAATTCATTCAAGGCACATATGTGAACATTGTTAAAGTATGGGGCACAATCTATGTATATACTGTCTACTAACATAGAGCACAGGACAAACTTTCGGCAGGGGTGGGGGCCATGCCAGAGAAAGCACATTACCATCAGAGTGAGGACTGAAAAGGATGTGACCCACATGGCGCAGCAGACCTCTCCTGTGGCATGCGCTGCACCTCTCAACTGTGTATTTCAGTACATCTGCCTGTTCTGCTCCCCACTCTGTCTCTGGTGAATCCTCTCACCCACACACATCTGACCTACACCCCTGTTCTTGTATGCATAAATAAATAAATCTTTTTTTTTAAAGATTTATTTATTTATACAAGCACTGGGTACAGTCAGAAGCGCGGGAGGGTGAGAGGATTCACCAGAGACAGAGCAGGGAACAGAACAGGCAGACTGACAGAATACACTGCTGAGGGGAGCAGCAGGCGCGGCAGGAGAGGTCTGTCACACCATGTGGGACCCTTGCCGGTGGCCGGGTACTGGACCAGTGCTGCAGAGGTTGCGGGCAGCTTTGCAGCCCAGTGCTCAACCACTGCGCCACCAGGGGAGGCCCAACAGATACGTTTTTGGTTTTTTTTTTTAAGTGTTGGGTAAAATTTATCAGCAGAGAAAGCAATAGGCAATGAAAGGGGGTATGTTCTAGGTGAAGGGTGAATCAAGCTTAACCTGGGAACTGAGGATAAAAACCACAGGGGAACATCAAAAGTCACCAGCTCAGAAATTCAGTGTCAATTCCACAGACAAAGAATAAGCATGGTTATCACATTTTATTTTTCCTTTTGTTTCTACCTATTTATTACAATATGTTTTGTGTGCCTCTACGAAGTGCCCCCCCCCCAACTTGACTAAGCTGTAACATACAACATTGTGTGAGGTTAAGGTATATAGCTATGTTGATCTGATACAACATATTGCAAAATGGAATAAAAATAACAAAAAGGAAAAAACCCTCAGTGCTAGCTAACACTTCCATCACCTGCACACAATAACTATTTCTTTTTTGTGGTGGGAAGATTTATGATCTATTTACTCGTAACAATACATTATATACTTGAAAGTGACCAATTATATTAAGGGCAATGCTGTGCATTTGATCCCCAGAACTTAGGCATCTTATAACTGGAAGTTTGGACTCTCTGACCAACACTGTCCCACCCACCCCTCAGTAATTACCACCTTTCTATTCTTTGTACAAGCTCACTCCACATTTTGTATTTCTCTCATTAGAAACCGTGCTGCCACAGGTAAAGAAAAATTCAACGTTCATTTCTTAACCTCATGTAAGTATGGGAGATTTTTCTTCGATGTGAAATGAAGAGAACATTTTTTAGAATCCTAACACTTTCCATTGCTTCTGGTTTTGAAGCACACAAAAATCAGCAAGCAAGATTCTTTTACTGATCCAGAACAGTACACAGTAAAACATCATACCATTTACATGTGAGTGCTTAATAAAGCACTAAGATGATGTTAAGAGCCCCAGAATAGTGACTACTTATTTTGCTTGTTTTTTCATTCAACTTTTATAGTTTTACTGAGGTATAATGTATGATAAAATGTACATTTTGAAAGTGTACAAATGGTTAACTTTTAACATACGTGTATAACCTGTGAAACCATTTCAATCATAAGTTTTCTCACACCCTCTTAATATTCCTCCCACACTGTTCTATCTTCCTTATCCCCAAGGGATCCCTGATATGCCTTCTATACATTAGCATGTGTGTTCTAAAGGTTTATACAAAGGGAACCAAAGTCTATACAAAGGGAGCCTTTTTGCCTAGCTTGTTTCACTCTAACATAATTATTTTGAAATTTATCCACATTGCTGCATGGATTAATAGTCTAGTCCTTTTATATTGCTGACTAGTATTTTGTTGCATGGATACAACAGTTTATTTATCCATTCATTTGCTTTGGCTTTTACACATAAAACAGCCATCTCTGTATGGACTTGTTTTCTTTCTTCTTAGATAAACACCCATGAGCACAATAGCTGGATAATATGGTAGAGGTATATGCTTGACTGTTTAAAAAAGGGGGGAAAAAAATAAAACCCTGCCATTCAATTCCTCCTTTTTTGAATATTGTGAGTGTACATAAAAACAAATTTGTATTCTGTTGCTGATGGGAGGAGAGTATTATAAAAATCAATTAGGTCATTTCTGTTGTTCAATATATCTTTGCCTCCCCTTCTTACCACTTCCCACCCCGCCATCTTTACCAGAGATAAAGGCTCTTCCTGAGAAATGAATTTTCTCAATCAAAGTTGCTAAGGCTGAATTACTGACAATAGCCAAAGACACAAACTACAAAAGAATCCTGCCATTCGGTGTGCTCTCCTCATCATCCACCAACTCTCCTCCCACAGTCCAGAGAGGGAATGCCAGCTGCCATTCATTCAGATTTTGAGTATCTATTTTATGTCTGACACTGTGTAGGTGTTGAATGGATCAAAGATTTCCAAAGAAATAATATGACATGCAGGCCCCTGTGATTTAAACATTGAAGTACCATTTGCCTAGCAGTGAAGTTCAGCTATGTGAGTGGTATCAATCAGATTTGGGCAGCTAACTTAGAAAATAAACTACCACTTATATTATTGCTTTAAAGAACAAGGCTTTACAAACATGTACGTCAATTTTTGAATAACTGCATAATCCACAAGAAAACTGATGGTTAGCAACAAAAGATTACTGATAGAAACTAATGTTTCTCATGTGTATTCTAAAAGCTTATGCAAATGGAACAAATTATAAATGTAAACTTTGGTGTAAGTCCTACAAGGCATTTCCCCCTCTGTATAATGAGAGATCAGTGATCCCTTGGTGATAAGGAAGCTAGGACAGGGTGGGAAGAAAATTAAAAGGGTGTAAGGGAACTTTTGATTGAAATGGTTTCACAGGTTACACATATGTTAAAAATTTACCAGTTGTACACTTTTAAGATGTACATTTTATTATACATTATACCTCAGCAAACTGTATAAAAGATGAATGAGGGCCTCCCCGGTGGCGCAGCGGTTGAGTGCTGGGCTGCAAAGCTGCCTGCAGCCACTGCAGTGCCTGTTCAATCCCCAGCTGCCAGGCGAGGGTCCCACATGGCATGCAGACCTCTCCTGCTGCCCGCTGCTCCCCTCAGCAGTGTATTTCGTTGGTCTGCCTGTTCTGTTCCCCGCTCTGGCTCTGGTGAATTCTCTTACTCTCTCGCGCTTCTGACTGTACCCAGTGCTTGTATAAATAAATAATCTTTAAAAAATAAAAAAAATAAAAAAAATGAATGAAAAAGCAAATAATATCTTTATCTACACCCATAATATGTACTATTATGCAACTAATAAAAATTATGTTCAAGGAGAAAGTACATATACTCTAACTTCATTCTAGACACACATATTGGAAGAGGAGAAAATGCCTTGTAGGACATACAAGATGTGGTGGAATAATCCATGATTCAATATTATTAGGTTATATTTCCCACCTTTTTATAAAAGTACATTAGATAAGCTTATTTTTTTTAATTTGAGAACTATCTCCATTTGTCGTTACTTTACTTTCTTTAGGAAACAAGAAATAAGTCAATATTTATGTCAATAAAAGCAATAAAGCTTATGGAGGAAACTCTTTTCTATGTAAATATTTCAGAACTAGTAGTAAGAGATTCTTAGTATCTCAACAGGAAGCTGTTATATAAGGGGGCAGAATGGAATTCTCTGAGGCCTAAGTTTCCCACTAACTCATAAATGACTTATATTTCCTTGAATCTAGAGAAATCCAGGATATCTCATCACTGAAGAGAGATTCTCTCCTCTGCCAAGACAGGTATGAGGCTGACTATGAAAAAATAATTCTTAAGTACTTTATGAGTTTATGAATAAACCTGAAAGTTACTTAAATCCAAGTTATGTCCACATGCTTGGAATCCTTTCTAGACCTCCTCAGATTAAGAGTTTTAAGACAAAAAGTCATGGCTATAAATAGGGGGGGGAAATCAAAAACAAAACCCAACTTTTACTGATTTGCTTACTTCATGCTTTTTTGGTGACTGAGACCTAGAATCACAGGGATGTCAAATATCTCAAATTCTTCTCAAGATCATACTTTGTACCAAAGCTCTTAAATACCAAAGCACTCTGGGGTTTTGTCTTTGCTCTATCTATGGAAATCACTAAGACAGGACATGATTCTTGCTTGCAGGGAGCTTTGTGTCAGTGAAAGAAACTGAATATACAAGTGAAAGTTTGAAATGAAAGTTTGGTCTTTCACAAAGAAATTGATTATCACCCAAAGAGAGAGACAAATGTTTAAAAGACAGATAAATTCATGATCAAATGCTCAGGAAAAAACAGCCCTCCCAAAGTAACAAATGAATGACACCAAATGAACTTTGTGGCAGGTCAATCATTATCCGGGGCAGTCCTTAATTTAACAGCAATGTCTACGGACACAGCTGTGCCTGGCATTAAGCCTTCAGCATCACAGATGTTTACTTTATCAGACACATGGGGAAACACATTTCTTAGTCAAGGACAGAATATGCCTCACATAAGTTCAAGACATGAAGCTGCTGACAGTTCTATCCCAAAGGAACTCTAATGGAGTCTGTGGGTATACCTCCAACTTCATTTTTAACCCAACAGAACTGAAAGAATAAATGCTAGGAGAAATTGCCGTTGTTGAACTGTAAGAGCAAGAAGAGCCCTCCTGGCGAGCCAATATGTATAGCATTCCTGTGGAAGCCACAATTACATTTGGGATAAACTAGCCCTTTGTTCTTCAATGGCACTGCCAGCTCCCACCATGAAAGACAGTCACATTTCAGTGAATGACTTCTAATTTAATAAATTCTAAGTCAATAAAATAAATTTTTTTTGGTCTTGGGCTTCCCTAGATAGAAAGGCCAAACCAGACCTTCAAATGCACGTCCTAATAACAAAAAGCATGCATTATCTTTAGGTAATCTAGACATGAAAATGAAAACTAAGAGAATGCTTCATATTTTAGTTATTTAGAAAATTATATACATTTTTCAGCCAGTGGCTACATCTGGTAAATGCCATAGTGTCCAAAGAGTATGGACATTTTCTGTGTGTATTTCAGTTGTTGATGAAAAGATCTTAGGGATCATCTCTAGCGGCTCTGAACCTAAATTCATGGGAGTGGGGTCAACATATAAGAAAATGATTACTGACATGTAAGAAAATGATTTCTCGTTTTCAAGAGACATAAATAACTATTGTCACTCACTTAAAATATTCCAATAAATAAAATGCACGGTGTTTCTATGATCATCTGTCCTCTGCAAGCTTTTTCTCCATCAACCCACATTCTCAAGAGTACAAAAGGAGACACCAAAGTTCTAGAACATTCCATATTTTTAAATCACTCTTTGAAAGTTCTTTTTTTTGGTAGCATGTATAGCCGGCTCCGAAGGCACAGTATATACCCCAAATATCTCAAATTATTTTAGAAACCTATAGAGTAACATTGTGTATTCATAGGAGACAAGTCAAAACCTCTGGAGGTAACATGGCAAACAAAATGATGTGTTGAGTCCTCAAGTCACCAACACACTGATAAGTTATCCCAATATTACTTGAAAAACAAACAACTCATGACAAAAAAATTAACACAATAAAAGAAACTGGAGAGGAAAAGGAAAAACAAGACAAAAATAATCAGAGTCAAGGGAGAAAAATGAAAAACACTAAAATCGAGACAGACTCAAAAGGACTGAAATAGACCATGATATTTCAGGACTACCCACCCATTAATTCATTAACAAGAGTCATCAACACAAGGTTACTATAAAAATCACTCACATTTCAACTCACAATAACTAACTCAAACATTTATGCATACATCCCAAATGTAAAGGAGTAATTCACAAAGTTGAAAAGGTACTAAAACTCAGACTTGACATTTAAGATGGTAAGCAGATCTCTACTGATGTATAAGAGTTTTGGTTAAGGGAGAAAACAGCAAAAAGTATTCATAGTCCCAATTTAATTGGTTCATGTTTTCGTAAATTGGTACAGACACAATTTTTTTTTAACGGTACTGAAAGAATTAATACCAGATAACCTATATGCTAATAGCCGAGAAGATGGGGTTATAGTGGACTTTCATTTCATATTAATACACTTTGGCATTTAAACATAAGCATGAACAATTTATAAGCATGAACAATTTCTTTGAAAGAAAAAAAAAAAACCACACATATCTCCTTCCTCTGAAAATCTAAGCTAAGGGTTGTGCCTATCCACTGCTGTCCTTAGGAAGTCACATTTTCCTGCCTGTCCTTGCTCACAGAGACAAGCTTGATCTAGTAGAAATACATATTCATGTAACGTGCTTCACATTTCAATCCTGACCACAAGCCAATGTTTCTTAATACTCACTCTAAAAATAAAATCTGACCAAAAAAGGGCACCAGCAACTCTAAGGAAAGGTCCTGGAAAGCAGAATCACCCTGGTTTCAATCAACAGGATTGGGGGTGGGGGGTCTTGTTTTATGACCATTCTATTTTCCACAAGACAAGAACAGAGGTGACCATCTATTCACTCTCCAACACCTCTTCTCTTCCCCTCAACCATAGACAAACCTGATCTTGGGGACAGAAGTGAAAAGGAGCCCCAGATATCCGTGCAGCATAATTCCAATAGAGTAGGGTTATATTACCATACAAGGCAGGGAGGGGATGTCAAGAGTCCTGGTTTGGAGTTTTACACATGGGTTAATATTTTTCTTTTACAATGAAGTTTAAGGGCCTCCCTGGTGGCGCAGGCAGTTGAGCGCAACGCTGTGAAGCAGAACGCAGCCTCTGCAGCGCCGGTTCAATACTGGCTGGCCAGTGAGAATCCCACACGGCAGGCAGACCTCTCCTGTCTCGCCTGTTGCGCCCCTTAGCAGTGTATTTCGTTGGTCTGCCTGTTCTGTTCCCTGCTCTGTCTCTGGTGAATCCTCTCACTTTCCCGCGCATCTGGCCTGTAGTCTGGCTCTTGTATAAATAAATAAATCTTTTTTAAAAAAAATAAATAAATAAATAAAATGAAGTATAAGGGAATTTAGTTCTTTAGTCAAGCAACACCAACTGAAACACCAAACTGCAAGGCTGAATCCAGCCCAGGACTGCTGGTCATCTCATTTCCAAAGAAGCATCTGTTGGACTGTTGTGATTTCCCATTCATGTCTTGCCACCATGAAAAGGGATTACCACAATCACTGAAATGGTCTGCCAGGTGTGAATTCTGGTTGTAGCTCAGTTGAAACCGACCAGCCCTTGGTCAAGATCCAGTTTCTTGTTGGCACTGGCTTCGAGATGGAGCAGGTGGTCAAGTTCCTTTTTCAAGACAATGGCCACCTACTGGACTTAATGTCTCAGTCCTTTTCCAATCTTAAAAAGGTATGTTTTTGTTCAGGGGACCAGGTTGCCACAGACACCAATGACTGACCAAGCAAAAGATAAAAGGTGTCACTGTGCTGCTTTTACGGACTCCTAGGTTTGCTTAGTATTAAATTGATAACCATTCTTTTCCTTTCTGAAGGACAAAGCCACATAATTATTCGAAACATATGGGTACACCCCCCGCCCCCGGCCCCGGTTTTGAGAGATCCACTAGGGTTAACCTTGAGTGATATTCACTTGGTTGACTCTTATCTGAAGAACAACCAATTTAAACCCTTATTTATGGACCCTGAAGCAAGGATGTTCTTTTGCAAAGGTGATCAGAAAACTTTCCAGTAGGATCAGGGCAAGAAGAAAGATGACTCATGGAAACACACAGGAAAGGCAGGAGCACTAGAGTCCATCAGCTCATACATGCAGGGCTCAAACATCCACAGGTAACAGGGAGAATAGGTGAGCACTGGACACCACACCACTAGGTTCATTCTTTGAGAATCACAGTCCAGCCCGCTATGATTTATCATCTCTCAATTTGATAGGACTTTTTTTTTTTTTTATAGAGGCATGTTCTATTTATTTGTTTGTTTGTTTTGTTTATACATGCACTGGGTACAGTCAGAAGCGCGGGAGGGTGAGAGAATTCACCAGAGCCAGAGCGGGGAGCAGAGCAGGCAGAAGGACCGAAGCACACTGCTGAGGGGAGCAGCGGGCGGCAGGAGAGGTCTGTGCGCCATGTGGGACCCTCCTCCGGTGGCCGGGGAGCAGCCGGGGATTGAACTGGTGCCGCAGAGGCCACAGGCAGCTTCGCAACCCAGCGCTCAACCGCTGAGCCACCGGGGAGGCCCTGATAGGACTTCTTAAGACCAAAGTTCAATCTAGGCTGTTCCTCATTATTTGCTATTCATCTAAAAGGATGTAAAAGGATGAGACAAACTGAGGATTTTAGCCTTAGCTCTAATCCTGTTTCCCTCTTTCTGATTGCCCCTTAGTTCCTTTAGTCAACTTTCTGATGGTTTGCTGTTTCAGCCCTGGTTAGTCCATGGAATCTTACACCTCTTTCAAATACACTGCTTACAAATTGATAAAACATGAAGATTTAAAATGTATACATTAATCCAGTATATCATAAACAGAAGCTGGCATTTAATGCTCTAAAGTACACTAGTCCTTAGGGTTTCAATAATACAAAGTACCATGAAATTGAATGTTCAAAAGATCACCTGGACTACCCACAACACAGGCTTTTTCTATGGAATGACAAAATGAAATATAAGCTAAAAATATGAAAAAGATCTTATCTAAATTCCAAGACCTCCCTATCTCCTTCTGCATAGTTGGGGTGATTAATATTTTCTAGAAGCAGATCTGTTCAAAGGAGAAAGTCATTCCGCCTCTCCCAAACTACAGAGAAAAAAACTATCCCAGACAGTACACAGAATTCTTCATGGTCACTTAAAGTACCTGGGTGGGGGGGTGGGGGGGGGGAGACTACAGGAGATTAGGTCTTAACACTGCCCAGAGCTTTAAACTGTTTTTGATAGCAGTGGATAAAATTCATCTGCGGAACGTAACCCCATCGCCAACTTCAGTTTGCAATGCATTCTTAAATAACCGTTCACAATGCACCATAGTTCAAACAACTACAGAAGGCATGAGGAATGCAAAACTACAAAGCTGTGGAAAAAAGATTTGCTTCCCAATATTCAATCAAGGAAAAAGATCCAATATACTCCTTTTAAATTCTTTGGTGCCAAGTCACAGTTCACCTTCAAACTGTAAGTTCTTTTCCATGTGACAGAAGTGTGTATCCCAGTACTTAGCAGTAGGTTTCCTGAATTCATTCTAAGCTGTACAGAATGAACTAAAGGAGTGGCTGTAAAAACTGAGGCGCAATACTAGGAGGGAGGCATCAAATAGCCATGTAATTCATCCATATATGGATCAAATGAAGGAAGAAATAAAACCACGGTGACTTTTTATATGCATTAAAAGGTTAACATTCAAAGCAGTAGAGCTCAGGTAGTTGTGTTTTTTTTTTGTTGTTGTTGTTTTTTAAGTGTAGAGGGAGGGATTCAGATGGAAGCAGTTTGCTGGGATTTAAATCCTAGTACTGCACAAGTCACTTAACTTCTCCATTCACAAGTTTCCTCAGCTAGAAAATGGAAACAATAACAGTACCTATTTGTGTCATTTTAAGATAGGTATATAAATTTCTTGATAGTCCTCCCTTCAAGAGGTGAGGTTTAATTCCCCTCCCCACTTAAGTGTAAACATCACTTAGTGACTCACTTCTAAACAGAATATGGCAAAATTCTGTGTGTAACTTCTAACACTAGGTCAAAAAAGGCACTGTGGCTTCAATGGAAGCTTCTCTTGGTTCATTCACTCTGGGGGAAGTCAGTTGCTGTTCTGCGATGATATTCAAGAAGTACTTATGGGGACAGTCACATAAGGAGGTGAGAGGTCTCTGGGCAAATGCCAAGTAAGCAGTCTTGGAAGTAGATGAAGTCCCAGTCCAGTCTTCACATGACTACAGCCCCAGCTAAGAGACCCTGCGCCTGATCCACCTAGCTAAGCTGCTCTTAAACTCCCAACCCTTTGAAAAGGGGAAATAAATGTTTAGTAGTTATTGATAAACTTGGGGCTAATTTCTTATACACAGTTGTCACAAGGATTAAAAAAAAAGTAATATGTAAAGAAAATGTTCTCTATATTAAAGTGGCTTAGAACATTAAAACAGATGCATTTTCTTCCTCCCACGAAAGGCTGCAACTGACAGTATTAACATGCAATTTTTATACACAAGCTTAAAATGAGCAAAACAACAAAAACCTGGTACATCCATACCACAGACTACTACTAAAAAAAAAAAAACAAAAACAAAACCTTGGATCAATCTCAAAGATATTATATTGAGCTTAAAGAAACAATTCCTAAAGGTTGCATACTACATGATTCCATTTATACATATTCTTGAAGAAATCACAGAAATGGAAAACAGGTAGGAGTTTGCAGGAGTTAGGGTCAAACAGGGTGTGAGTTGTGGGGTAGTTACACAAATGCAATGGCAGGGATACGTGGGATAGGCTGCTTTACCTTACACACATCTGATAAAACTGCACAGAACAAAACATACATTAAAATGGGAAATCTAAATAAAATGACTGGATGTGTCAATGCCAATCTCTTGGTTGTGATTTTGTGCTATACTTTGTGTGTGTATGCTGTACTTTTACAAGATAGTAGCAGTCGGGAAAACTAGGCCAAGAGCTCACAGAATTTCTCTGTATTACTTCTGAGAAATGAATGTGAACCTAAATTATCTCAAAATAAAAAGTTTAAGCATAAAGTGTACATCAAAAAAAAGCTTTTGGACATAAATATTTATGCAAACTTTAATCAAAAGATTTATATCAGTTGGTAAAGTTAGGCAGTGAAGCTATAAAATTACTGATTCACATGCATTTTTCTCTTAATGCCCTATCATAAGATTGGTTTTTTCCTATTAACTTTTTAATTGATAAAAATTCAGTATTATGAACTAGAATGAAATAAACATGACTTTTTTTAAAATGTATTTTACTCAATTTATAATTTTCCCCAATTTGTTCAATCACTATCTTTCATAGAAATGATCCAGTATCTAGCTATATTCTACTTTCACTAATACCCATATCCTATTTCAGATCTATTGCACATGATAGAGCTTTCCCATAGGAATTTCTAATTCCAGAACACAACTGATGTATTTAGGCCACAGCTAACAGCATCCAGCCTAGTACAGAAACTACCTCTCTGCAGAAACAATGTGTTTGATAAGCACAATGAATCTGTTAACCTTTTATGTGGCCATCTGAATCAATATGTCATATTACACTGTCACAGTCACTTTGTAATTACTGCAATAAAGGGAAATATCACTAAATTGAGCACTGTGGATTAAATCACATTTCTGTTTCAAAACCAGCAATTAAGCACTTGGACACTGGCAACTCTGAGCCTCAGCTTCCATGCTTACAAAATGAAGGTGCGCAAGAGTTGATCTTCAGGTATCATTCTAATTTCAAAGGTATAGTGAAAGGAAAGGCTTTCATAAAGGCATATTGGGGTCAAAAGACATCAGGTTAAGAAGATCCATTTTGCTATCAACACCATTTCAATCAAGTCATTAAAATATTTATATCTGATATTTATAAGTATATTTATATTGTATTCAGTTCACATATGGTTCATGTAAAAATAAAACAATGTCTTAAGCCACAAGTGTCTTCAGAATCGTCAGTGCAAAGATAAAAAGGGGTGCAGTTACTGAGGTCCAGTCTCTCCATCACAGATATTAACCTAACAATCAGAGTTCAGTCTATTAGTATTTGCATTGGTTCTTTTCATTCCAAGAAAGAAGTACTTAGTAGAACAGTTTTTTTTTTTTAATTAAAGATTTATTTATGCATGCACACAAGAACTGGGTTGTAAGCCAGAAGTACAGGAGGCGGTGAGAGGATTCACCAGAGACAGAGTGGGGAACAAAACAGGCAGGGTGACGGAAATACACTGCTGAGGGGAGCAGTGGGTGAGACAGGAGAGGTCTGCTGAGCCATGTGGGTTCCTTCCTGGCTGGGTGGGGATCGAACTCATGCTGCAGTGGCTGGCAATAGCTTGATAATGCTGTCTTTAACCCCTGCATCACCAGGGAGGCCCAGTAGAACAGTTTTAACCATGTACACATTCTGGAGTCAGATTGCTTGGATTCAAATCTCAACTTCAATACCTAATAATAGCTGAGTGATATTGGACAAGCTATTTACTAACTGGAGTCTCAGTTTCCTCCTCTGTAAAATGGGAGATACAACAAAAATCTACATCATAGGGTCACAAAGAAGATTAAATACATGAATATCTATAGAACATTTAGAAATAAGCCTGGCACACAGTAAACATACAAATTTGTGTTAAATAAGTTAAATAATAAGATGATTCCATCAAGTGTAGCTTAAGTATCACTTTGCTTGGTAGGGTAGAATAAGCATTAAAGAATTATTCAAATCCTAAAACTTCTGCACTTCATTCAGTCAGCTAAAGGTGTTCTAAGTTACCCATAAAATAGTGTCTTCAAACAGTTAAGAAAAAAAATAGGACCTCGGAACAAACTGCATACCACTCAAGAAAAACAAATATGCCATTACTAATAATGAATTTCTAGAGTGAAATGTTATTAATCCATACTACCTCCATCATCTCCACACTTTTTCAGGAACTTGTAGTTCCTTTTAGTATTTAACACATGAATGAAAATATGCAATTTGCAATATAGTTGTAAAGAACACAAACAGCACATATTACGAAAATCATCTCACTGTTTCCCCTTTTGTGGATTTCAAACAGCTTAGGCAGTCTCCAAAACTATTCTTTAACTGAGAAAGAATTCCCCAAAAGGTCAGAACCTGGGGCCATGTAAAGATCTTTCAGACCTGACAGGACTAGGCCTGTCAGTGATCTCTCTGGAACCTGCTGTGATAGCCTTGTTCTGGCCAGAAAACCAAAACAGCTCTCCCAGGGCCAGTCTGTGTTCCAGTATGACCAAATAAAGATACAACCAGCATCCCAAATATGTTGTTCAGTTGTGCCAAAACTTCTCAATCACTCTTCCAAATGGCCACACTAAGCTATTAAAGTATAATTTGTTTGGAGTCCAGTAGAAGAATTTCCAAATGCTCTAAACACAATAGAATATAAAACCTCAGATACATAAAATTCAGTGTAAGTATATATACTGGATTATAATATACCCATGACTTACCAAATAACCCCGTTAGTATGGTTAATACCACACTTGAAATACTGCCATACACTTTTTTGCTAACAAAAATCCTATCACATGGGAGATGAGAATGAAGCTTTAACCTCACACCTCATCCCTCAACACTATCCAGGTGTAAGCAGTGCTCAGACATCTGGTCCTTAGCCCTCCATAACTCCCTAAGGCTAGCAAAAGCATCAGTTTTTCCTCTAAATGTCAATCTGTGCTTGAAAAATTTATCAGATTTTAAACTTTAAGTTTTACCTGTAGTGTCATTTTATGGTTCAAAGGTGTTGAAATAAACAATAAATGTCAGATACATATGATACCCCCCACCCTGCCAAAATCATTGCTTTTCTAACCTCACAATCAGCACTGCTAACTTAACAAGTGTCTGTCCGTTCCAATCACATGAAGACCAAATTCCCAAACCTCTGACCTCCAAATGCACATTAAAAATGCCCCCCTCTCTCCTGCAGTTTTTCTTCCCTGGGCCATACTGGGTTCATCTTAACACCATACCTTCCTTCCAAATCCTGGATAAGTGTCTTTTCCTTTGTACAGTTATTCTTAACTTGTGTAGGAGGCTCACTTCGGGGATTAGAAGCTGAAATCAAGTGTCTTTGTTTCCAAGAAAGAGGCTTTCCATAACTATTCCCATCTTTCCTTCCTTCTTGTTTAACTCCTTTTTGCTCTGTTTGTACCAGTCATGTGTTCTCTAATTGTCCGCGGAAGTTTAGTAAAATAAATTCCTTGAGAACAGGTGTTTTATTCACTGATAACTGTAATCTTGAATTAGGGATCTAAATTTCCTCAGATTAGGGATCTAAATGTCCTTTTGCATATGACATTTACAGATGATATGCTCACTTGGAGAAAGTTCACTTGAATAGTACTGAAATTACTTCACAGAAATGGTCAGGGTTTTATTGGTAACAGGAAGTTTCCTTTTCTACCCACCAAAACAACTAAGAACTTAAACCCATAAAATGCTTTATCAATTAAGAATGTGATCCCAAATTAGGTAATACTACCTAATTTAGTCATGGAATTACACAAATAGATTTGGTGATTCCTAACATTAGATAATTTATATTTTTGTCTTAATTGCGCAAGATATAAGGACTACTCTAATCCTAAAATGTTTTGAGTGGACAGTTCCCTTTCAAGACCCGCTTTCTTCTGCAAAGTTCAGAAAGGATGTCCTACGAACCATTTAATTACAAGGAAAAGAGTGAGCAACCTATTTCTCTAAAATAACAACAGTAACAATAACTTAAGTTTATCTCTGAGGTTAAAGCACATTAAAAAGATAAATGTGAGAAAAGTTCTGGGTTAAAAGATGGCAGATCACAACTTTAATCCCTTGCTATCACCCCCACGCACCTCTTGTATATGGGTCATTTAACTATTTTAGTCATTGGTTCCTCCACATGACATAGATGTAAGTGTAAGCTCCATAAAAAGGGTAGGTTCCAGGGCCTCCCTGGTGGCACAATTAAGTGTCAGCTCTATGAAGCAATCTGCAGCTACTGTAGCACGAGTTTGATCCGAGTTCGATCCTCAGCAAGGGAGGTGACCCTGAGGGGTGGCTGACAATGGCAGCCTTTAACTTGACTTGTACTTTTTGTTCCTTTCATCCCAGAATTGCCTGGCTCTTTCCACCCCTTTCCCATTGTTTCCCTGCCAGAAAGTGCCTTAGATTTGTGGCAAACTTTTAGCCTTAGTGACCCCACTTTGGTCCAACCCTTTTTGGATGGGCATTTACCCACAAAGGATGGGATAACTTCGCGTGTTTAACTGGGAAACTTATCCTTTCTTCTCTTCTCTATATACATTAATTCTATTAAAGTTACTTTCTATTAATGTCTTACACACTAAGAACATGCTCTGCCTTTATGTAGCAGACAGCAGAACCCATTTAGAGTGTGCAAGTTGAAGGGTCCTGGGTACCCCTCAGAGTGCCCACTAACAATAAAACTTTCCATCTTTAGGACATTTTCAAAGGAATGTAAGTACGGAAGTATAATTAACAAGTATTTTTCAGTCCTTGAAACATTACACAGTATTTATTCTAAAGCAGCAATTCTGAACTGTCTCTGCTATTTGAGAGGCAACTTATGTCCAGGAAAGCAAAAATAACCCCCCAAAACCATAATCAGAAAGGTACTCTGCTGGGGGAAAGAGTATATAATTCAGCATTTCTCAAATATGCATGAGTGCAAGAATGTTCAAGGTATCTGTTAAAAACTAATTCCTGATACTCCCCCACAGAAATTATGATTCAGTTGATCTGGAGATAAGGTTTAGAAATTAGAATATTTAACTAAAACACATATGACTTCCCTTATCAGATACAAGTGGGAAGCTCTATTAAGACACATTACCCAACTCACAGGAAGGTTTTCTAGTTCTAATAGAATTGTCATATAAACTACATTCAAATATTCTTCTCCAACTAATTTGAGGCTGTCCTCAGAAAGTTCCTCTTTGCCAAGCGCACTGGGACCTGTTGAGAAGACTTTGCTCGATCTTGGAACGGAGACTTCTGAACCAATGAATCGCACACAGGCAAAGAAGAAAGAGACCTTTTCCAATAAGAAACAGATTTGCAATTATAGTTTATGAGGTACTTCTGCATTTATTTAAGAGGAAATTACCACTAATCTGAGCTTAAACTAATGACACGATGAACTTTTACTCTGATTTTTTTATTGACAATAAAAAGAATAATTCTTCTGAGACACGCCCCAAGATAAAAAGTTTGTGAGTAGTTATTTTTGTCTTAGAATAAATAAGACATCTGAGAGAAGCTGCCCAATGAACCAAGAGGCAATGGTTGGTTACTGAGACCTTAATGCGTGTAAGAAGTTGTTTAAGTTGTTATAGTGTAACTTATAAACTTGAGCAAACATATTATCACAGGAATTTATTAAAATGTAGATTTTGATTTTTACTTTACTATAATTAGTCTTTTTCCTGGCCCCTTATGTAGGTTTTCTAAATTCCTGCTATAAGTGAGACAATCTGCTAGGAAAAAGACTAATTATTGTAAAGTAAAAATCAAAATCAACAAGCAACTATATACCAGAGACACACTGGAGGGGAAGGGAGAAGGGAGAAGGATCAAAATAAGGGGACTGGGACTATAACCAAGATGAAAACGCATACATTCTGCAAAAAAATGAAAAATGATGTAAAAAAATATAAAATTAAAAAATAGTAATAAAAATAAATTTTTAAAAATGTAGATTTTGATTCTGTAGAGCTAATGTGGGGCCTGAGAGTCTGTATTTCTAACTAGATGCCAGGTCCACAGACCACCCCAGAAAGATTCTACTGAAACAATTAATAGGCAAAATGATCACTAGGAGGATATTACAGTTATTTAAATGAAGATTCTTGGTCTCCACTCCTGAATATTCTGATCAAGCAGGCTGGGTGCCTGAAACCTAAAGTGTGTACGTGTGTGTGCGTGTGTGTAGTCCACAGGTATTGGGGGCGGCAGGGGGAGTGGTGAGAGGATTCATTAGAGACAAAGTGGGAAGCAGAACAGGTAGATTTACTGAAATACACTGCCGAGGGGAGCAGCAGGCAAGACACGAAACCTGCATTTTTAATAACATCCATACCTAATATTGCTATAAGCAGCCCATGAAACATACATGGGAAATTCTGCTACAGAGGTCACAAGTATTAGTAATGGTTGTATCAGGGTGAGAGAGAAGATATTTGTGCAAAGTAACCATACTTCAAAACAATGAGATACTTAAGAACAGTATATAACATTTTGCTCTAAATGTTAAAATGACATTTAGCTAGGCAAAAATTTTGAAGTTCTGATTCACAAACTGTAACTACTAAATATGAAAGGGACAGTTTTTAGGGCCTCCCCTGGTGGCAAAGGCGGTTGAACGCAGTTCTGCAGCGCCGGTTCCATCCCAGCCAGCTGGCGAGGGTCTCACATGGCGTGGCAGACCTCTCCTGTCTCGCCCGCAGCTCCCCTCAGCAGCGTATTTCATCAGTCTGCCTGTTCTGTTCCCTGCTCTGTCTCTGGTGAATCCTCTCACCCTCCTGCGCATCTGGCCTGTTCCCCAGTTCTTGTATAAATAAATAAAAATCTTATTAAAAAAAATAAAGTACTTCAGTTTTAAAAAAAAGAAAAGGACAGTTTTTAAACAAATAGCTAAGTATACCTCACATGACAAATAAATGCCAGGAGTCAGCCTGCCATACTCTGATATAATAAGTGGTTGCTGTTAAAGCTGACTGTCCTGGTATATATCCCTTAGGAGAGAATTCTACAAACAATCCCATCTACTGACAGGAATTCCAGGCCTAAGGACATCTGGTACTTCCCCAGCCAGGCATCGTTATAGGGTCAAAGATGAAAGAATTACAGGAACTATATGGAAGGAAATGAGAAGGATCATTCCTATGCAATGACAGAAAACAAACCAAAGGGGAAAAAAAAACCTAATAAGACTGCAACAATAATGTTCATCTAGTGTCAGGACCAAATGTCAGCACTGAGCCACTAACTCCAACTTAAGTGATTGCTCTGCCAACCCTCCCCCATGACATCCAGCATTATGTTTACTAAGATTTGGAGGTGGTCTCTGTAAATGAAATAGCTGGCACACTCATCTCAGCACATCCATCAAGGATCACTCATTTCTTCCTGAGCTCCCAAATGCTGGACCTGCAGGATCTAGATTTCTTGGCTATTTCTGAGCAGAAATAACAGACCTTTGGGATACCCATATTTCTCCTGACAGTTAAATACTGATGATTAAAATATTCTAATCCATGTTTTCTTCTTATATAGGTTTAACCTAGTACAACACAACTTGTATTGATTTCTTATAAAGAAGTGTGTGTCTTGGTGAGGCAACTGATAATAAAGATGGAGTGATAGGGAGGAAAAAGCACTTGACAGGGAATGATGAGTAGTGTGTTCTAGTACTAGAACCTTTGTCCATGCTTGGTTCGTAAAAGTTATCCATAGATTGGGATGCCAGAAATAACAGTACAACTTATAAAAGGATAAAAAGAGGAACAAAAATCAGAAGCTACCACCACCTCCTGGCTTTGAGTTAATGAGAATCCCTGAAACAACACTACCTTTGATTGCTGACTAGGCTACATTTCCTAGAAGATGTTAGAGAGCTGTTCAACTAACAATTTGATTTTTAAAAAACAAATGGGTTAAAAGACTCCACAAATAAATTAGTTTCTCAAACTGTACAAAAAAAATCTCAATTTCTCACTTGCTCTCCACTCTTCTCAGTAAATCCATCACCAACAGACTGTTTCCTGCTGAGACACATCAATAAAATGGCAGTTTTCCCTGAGAAAAGACAGAAGCCCCATTCACACTTCTAGAGGGCCTAAAATACTGTGAGCAATTTCCAAAGAGAGAAGTGTTTGGGGGCTATAGGGAGATAATATCTCTCAAAATCTCAACATAGTTGCTGTGCAAAGCATCCTTGCTTAGCTTGACAGACAACCTTTACATGACCTTTATCAAAACACCCAGGAAATAAAGACATTTCAGTCTTGCCTAATCAACAAAACCCCATGAGTACAGACCCTGTGTCAACAGCAAGTAGTTCCTGATACATATCGTTTTATACACAATGTTTAATAGATATTAGCTTACGGAGGTATGAAAAATAAATCTGCTGAGGCTTAGAGCATGGAAATGGCAGGTGTGTATCTAAAAGACCTCAGGAGATCAGGACTGAGAAGTGTGCTGTGGCCTGTCCGCTTCTGCTACAGAGCTGGTTGTGAAAAGAAAAATCACTATGTTATAGCACCCAGGCAAGACCCCAGCATCAGAACATTTCTTTTGGCAAGCCAGTGATTAAATATTCTAGCCTCCAGGGTTTTCAAAGCAGTCTACTTTTAAGCGAACATTAAAAAGCTGGTTAGTCCTCATGCCTATTTGTCTTTTCTCCTCTTTTTAATTCATGTAAGTAGGATTTTTTTACTAAAGAAATGTTGTTAAAGAAAGCTGTGCCACCTTTTAGAGCTTTCTTGTTCTTTCATAGTCAAGCAGCACTAGAAATATTATGGGGCATTTTATATGAGGACTTCTACCCATTCAAGTCAGGAATTCTGAGAAAGGAATTGGGGCTAACTGCCTGAGCTGGTGGAAGCTACCAGAAGTTGTTATTACTGGGAGTTCCCAGCCACAATCACAGGTGTGCGTGTGTGGTTATGCTCACATTAGGTAGCATCTAATCAAATGGGACTGTTGATGGTTTCTGCTCTATCCTCTTCTTCAAAAATCCAGTTCTGGGTATAAGGAATAAAAGCAAACAGGTCAGTTTGCAAACCATGCAGTTTCTAGACTGAAACTAAGTCCACTTGGTAGAGAATAATATCAAACCTAAAATAATCCATCTATACAAGTTCATTTCCTGCTGAGCAGTTTAATTATTAATTCTTAGTAACTAGCATGAAAGAATTATTCTATCTCCAGGGCTTTTAAAGCAGTTTACTTTTAAACAAACATTAAAATGCTAGCTAGCATTGTGCTTGCTTTTGACTGTAAAATGACTAGCTGTAGCAAACTAAAATTTTGTAACTTTAAGGCATTCTTCCTACCCTCATTTTAAGAGGAAAGTTACTTGGGAGAAGGAAACCACACATTAGTTTATTTTGATGTAGCAACCTGCCTTCCATCTGTGTCCCCTATAATACTTCCATTTGTTTAAAAGAAAGATAAACTGTTCTTTAAAAAGGTCTGGAGTTCTGCTTCTAAACAGGACATCCTCGTTGATGTGAAGTGTAACTAAATGTAAATTGTGATTTTTCTGCTGAAACCAAATTCTGTCCATAAAACTGTAGACTGCCCCTGAAGGAGTTTTCTAAAACAATGGAAAATTACTCTCAAAGTCAAAATTAAAAGATTCTGTGAGAGGTAGAACCCCCTTAGAATCTGGCCCCCCATTTCATGTGAACAGAGATGCCCAATTTCTCCAGAGTGAGAAGGATAGTACGCTTCTGTTTACACCCTAGAGGAGATGGCATATGAGAGCAGGCTTCAAGAAGGTAAGAGCTAGAAGAGGGAAGAGAACATTTAAAGCTGCTTAGGACATCTGAATAGAAAAAGAAGATCATATTAGCAAGTCCTAGCATTTTGACCAAAAATTTAACCTTAACATTATGAAGTTTGTGATCTTTCCAATTTTCATTTTTCTTTATTTCTTCTTTTCTTTCATTCTCAAGTAAGCTCAAAGCATTTAAATATATGCCAGAATGGCAAACTGATCAAAAGCCTGAAAATGCGGAATTAGCCTCACTCTAATCGCTTTTCCTTTTTTCCAAAATTATCTGTTATTCTTCTCCAGCATTCCTAACTGACTTAACAAATGATATAAAACAAGGTGTCAAATATTTAAATTTCCAAGCCTGACTTCAACTCCAGAGGCAGGGCAGGTAGGTTGATGGACAAGGGAAACAAACAGAAAGCCTCCTCTGAGTGTAATGTCACAAAGTTTTGATAAATTGCACATGAAGAAATGATACTTGCCAAACATACTACCAAGCATTTACTACATGTGTTAATTATGACTCCAACTACTAAAGTAGGCCCTGTGTCTATCCCCATTTTATAGATGAGAAAACTATGGCCCAGAAAGCTTATAACTTGTAACAAAACTAGAAACTGACAGGGCCAAGAGTTAAACCTTGAACCTGAACCCAAGATCTCCAAACCATTACATTTCCACCCAATGTTCTTTCCCTATTATTCACCCAATTCTTACCTACTTCTACCTGCCACCCTCTCTTCACCTACTCAAAACACTCTGTAATTGATAGATCAGGTATCTTGACTTGAATTTGAGAAGCAGCATAGTAAAGAGGGAAAGAAATGGAAAGGGAGCTGGTTTTACGACTAGTACTGAAAAACAGAGGGAGAGGTAGTCCCGTGCCAATGATAGAAAGGGCGCAGTGGTGAAATGCTGAGAAAGTATCACCCTCCAAACATCCTGCTGTCTTCTACCAAGAATGTTATGGTGGGATGCTAGCTGAACTCACTGCAGAAATCAGCTCACATTGTAAATCAAGCCATCATTCTGCATGGCTTAACTTTACAGTGATTACGTGTCAATTATCATTCAATAAAATTGGGTGGAAATATATATTAAAAAACATGTTAAGACCTCACATGTGGTTAATAGTACAGCATGGACAGCATGTGAATAACAAATGCACATAACTCTTCTGATGCTTTAGTAACATAGTTTAAATCTTAACATCCAAATAAATAAGATACGCAAAATGTTACCTAGAAACAGAAAACCCACTAGGTTTATTTTTTTGTTTTCACTCTGAATTTAACTGAGCACTATAGTTATAACCCATCTCAATTTTTATTTGCTTTCCATGCCAGAGTACTCTTACTGTAATAGCATAAGTATTCTCACAGAGAAAATTTCGTAACACTGAAAAACCAGATTACAGATTCTGAGGCAATAGGACAAAAAGAACTAAGAAGTTTTAGAAATTCCCTGTTTACATCAGGGAGTTATCTGTCATCTAAACTTCATCTCACAAAAAATGTAAGTACAAATAACATTTTCTAAAATGAGGTAGGTCCACAATGCTGGTATAGAAAGATGTTGAAGAGACATTTTAGATAGAAAAAACATGAGACAAGTACAGTTTTGTATACTGACACAATATAGTTTTAAAATATTTCTCTCAATGAAAGCTGGACAGGAAGACAATTTTCTAACCTTTATTGGATGTTCATCATATTAAATATAACATCTTATAATATCTTTTCTAAATTAGTGAAATGAATAGATCTCTTTCTCCACATGTCACAGCTTGGAAGAAAATATTTTTCAGGGATATCCAAAACTGGTGAGGTATAGATCCCAATGGCTGTCTAACAGAGCTAATATTTTTCCTTTTGGCAGTTGTGGATAAGGATGAGTATCCATAATCAACAAAACACTGCACTTACTATACACTTTAGAAGCAACTGTTCATTTTCTCCAATATTTATTCTTCCCACTTTACACAGTAAATAAAACATTTTACCGGGGCATATTTATTTCTAAGATCTGGCCCACAGAGTAGGAAAAAGCAATGCCTCCCAGTTCTAAGATGTGCTCTTAAAGGGCGTTTATCTTCCCTCCTTCCTGTTATCTAAAAGTCAAGATGGTGGGAATTGGAACAACCATCTTAGAGCACATAAGGTGAAAGTTACCCACTAAAGATGGCAGACAACAAAATAAAGTCACTGATAAATATGGCCTTCCCATGCTCACCATGGATCACTTTTCAGGCTCTCAGCTGAGAAATAAACATTTCATGTTTAAGCTTGATGCTCCCTGGTGGCCTAGTGGTTAGGATTAAGAGCTTACTCTCTCTTTTCTTTAAGTCACATTTTTTGTTGTTGCAGTCATCTCATACTGCATACAATTATGCATGTGTGCGCGCGCGCGCGCGCACACACACACACACACACACTTTTCTAATGCTGTAACAATCCTATCATTTTAAAGCTAAGCTTATTATGAATGACTGAAAAAATCAAATTTCAGAGTCTGGACTCAGAACCATTATACAAAGCAAAAGCAGTCTTTTGTCATCAGGCAGACCAATGAGGTTTTTATTTTCTAGTCAACATGACCCAACATTATCAATCTAGGACATCTTTAAAAGTATTTTTAAAACCATAAATAAAGAACACTATGGGGCCTCCCCTGGTGGCCCAGTGGTTGAGTGCTGAGCTGCAAAGCTACCAGCAGCCTCTGCAGCACTGGTTCAATCCCAGGCCACCAGCGAGGGTCCCACATGGCGCACAGACCTCTCCTGCCGCGCCTGCTGCTCCCCTCAGCAGTGTATTTCGTCTGCCTGCCTGTTCTGTTCCCCGCTCTGGCTCTGGTGAATTCTCTCACCCTCCCGCGCTTCTGACTGTACCTGGTGCTTGTATAAATAAATAAATAAGTCTTTAAAAAAAAAAAAAAAAGAACACTATGTATTGCACTTCAGGGAAAGAAAAGACTTTGGGCAATCTCCTTCAATGTTTTATAAATGAGCGACATCTACTCAGCAAATCACTCTGGACTAGGATTGTGGAGAAACTGCAAAGTGGCTCTGTCACAACAGTTCGTTCACAGGACTGAATGAGGCACCACTGCCAGCAGTGTGGACAAGAGTATATGAGCGCATGCTTTTTTCATTGCTCCTGTTGTCACAAGAGGAAGTTTTAGGGGACAGATCAATACCAGCGTTAAAAACTTTTAGGGGGTGGAGGGGTAGTAATGATTAAAGTCATCAACACCAGTAGGGAGAGTTAAACCAAGTACTTCTACAGTTCTTCCCTGGTAGCTCTGATCAGTCAGTAATATCACCTGAATTGCAATCCTATATAACCCTTCCCTCCCACTGATGGAAGTTTAACACATACCTTTATAGGTGCTGGGGCTTTGAATACCCTCCCTTTACTAGCAGCTGGCTCTGACCCAATCCAACATGCTCTGACCCTCCACCAAGATGGGGGCCCATGCACATGCAGACCTGGCTGTGCACCCAAGCCTGCTTCCGCCTGCACCAGGGCTCCAGGGTGTTAGTCCACCAGCAGTTAGTCCGAGGAGAGAAAAGCAGACTATGCGATGAGGGCCCAGAGCAGGAAGCACTCCAGGAAGACCATGGGGGTTGGGGGAGAGAAATATAATTAAAACAGAGAAGGCTGTTACAAGCTGTGAAGGCTAACAAACACTCGGAGGAGATGAAGAAAGTTTTTCAGGGCCATAGGAGTACCACAAATGAGGGCAAAGACAAAAAATTGACAACCTGGAGAGGCACAGAATGAAAAAATAGTTATGTAAAAAACCTAAAATATCTTGTTTCATATTGGGAATAGTTATGCTATATTACCAGAGAAAACATTTGGTACACTAAAGGTTCAAAACAGTATTGTTTCTATCTGTTACTCGGTCACTGTTCGTCTTAGGTCAGAAATTTCCAATGTTGTTCTAAGTTTACTTATTTTTCCACTATATATTACATCCTCTGTAGGAGGCAGATGATAAAGTTGTTTCTAATCTGATACTAAAGGATACAAAAATACTTTTTAAAAAATTTACTATTGAGGACAGATAAACTTCCCAAATAACTTTTTTCCTCTTTAGTACTTTGGAGACTCATTTTTCATATTTGGCAGCAAGGAAATATTTTGATACTAACTAGCCTCCTTAACAGAGAAAAAGACAGAAACTAGGCGTCGTGATAGAAAAAATGAAATACTGAAGAGAGCTAAAGAGATCCATCATCTTATCCATCTTACCTGACTGTAAGTCTCTGGAACATTTCCATTAGCTGGCAAGAAACATCCCAGTGCACCAACTACACATACCCATACCTGTTCATTGTAAACTCTTGTGACATAAGTTCTATTGTACTTTTTCTTCCACCAGGTTAATAGTTGTAGCCAAGTTTGGGATCAGCAATTTTAGCTATTATAAAGAACTTGTTCAACTGTTTTTCTACCTAAATAAAAAGTTACCACATCAATTTTGCTGAAAATTCAAGAAAACAACCATACTCTGAATCAGTCCTATTAAATAGTGGAACAATTTTGAACTTCAGCTTTTTAAGCAGGAAAAAACTAATATATGGAGATTGAACAGCACACTATTGAACAACCTCTGGAGAAATAAGGACATGAAAGAATTTAAATACCTGGAGAGGAACAAAAATGAAGACAACCCATCAGACACAGCAAAAACAATACTAACAGGGAAGTGTAAGTATATAGCCTACATCAAGAAACAAGGAGGAGCTCAAATAAACAACCGTCTCTCTCCCACTAGGGTACTTAGAAGGTGCAAGAAAAAGAAAAGAACACCAAAATCCAGTAGAAGGAAATAAAAATCAGAGCAGAAATAAATGAAATAGAAATCAAAAAGACAGTCTAAAGGAACAATGAGCACAAAAACTGATTTCCTGGAGGGAAAATTTTTTTTAAAAAGACAGGGAGAGGGCCTCCCCGGTGGCATAGCAGTTGAGCGCTGGGTTGCGAAGCTGCCCACGGCCTCCGCAGCGCGCGCAGACCTCTCCTGCCGCCCGCTGCTCCCCTCAGCAGTGTACTTTGGTCCTTCTGCCTGCTCTGCTCCCCACTCTGGCTCTGGTGAATTCTCTCACCCTCCTGAGCTTCTGACTGTACCCAATGCTTGTATAAACAAACAAATAAACAATAAATAAATAAATAAAAATACATGCCTCTTTAAAAATAAATAAATAAATAAATGAAAGTAAAAATAAAAAGACAGGGAGAAAAACCAAATGGTATCAGGAATGAAAGAGACATTACAACTGATACTTCACAAATGCAGAGGATCATACAATTTAATAAAAACCTGGGTCTACCAAATCTTCAAAGATGAATACCTATCCTTCTCAAACTTTTCCAAAAAATAGAGGATACTCGAAACACATTCAATGAGGCCAACATTATTTTGATGCTAAACTGTCAACAGACATCATAAAGAAAATTAAGACCATAATTCATGATGAACATAGATGTAAAAATTCACTACAAACCTTAGCAAACTGAATTTCACAGTACATTGGAAGGATCTTAAGTCAAGACCCAGTGGGTTTTATTTCTGAAATGGTGTTGAGAAAACTGGACAGCTACACACAAGAATGAAACTAGATCAGCATCTCACACCTTACACAAAAATTAACTCAAAATAGATTAAAGATATAGATGTTAAAAACCCAAAACCATAAAACACATTGAAAACAGATAAAACACTCCACAAAATGAGTTTCAGTGGTGGTTTTGTTGATTCATGTCAAACAGCAAGGGAAACAAAAATGAAAATGAACAAATGGAACTAAATCTAACTAAAATGCTTCTGAACAGTGAAAGAAACTATCACCCCCGCATCCCCCCAAAAAGACACTATTGAATGGGAGAAAATATTTGCACCTCATACATCTGAGAAGGATATCCAAGCTATATGAAGAACTCATACCAAAAAAAGATAGTAACCCAATCAGACAATGGGCAGAAGAGACAGATACTTTTCCAAATAAGACATATTGGTCAACAGGCACATGAAAAAAAAAAAAAAAAAAAAAGCTTAACATCATTTATCAAGGAAATGCAAATCAAAACCGTAATTGGACACCATCTCACACCAGAAGACAATGGCTGGCAAAGATGCTGAGAGAAGGAAACCCTCATACACTACTGGTGGGAATGTAGACTGGTCCAGCCCCTATGGAAAACAAGATGGAGATTTCTTAAAATATTAAAAATAGATGTACCATATGCTCCAGCAAATTCTAGTCCCAGGTATCTGCCCCAAAGAACGCAAAAATACAAATTTAAAGAGATAAATGTATTCCTATGTTCACTGCAGCACTATTTGCAATAGTCAAGTTCCTAAGTGCTAAAGGACAAATGAGTGGATTAAGAACATGTGGTAATATACACAATGGAATATACTATTCCACTATTTAAAAAATTGATGAACTCTTGCCATTTGCAACATGGACGGACCAGAGGGGATTATGTTAGGTGAATTAAGTCAGAAGGAGAAAGGCAAACACCAGATGATTTCACTTATATGTGGAATACAAAGAAACAAAAGAGTCAAACAAAATTAAAGCCAATTTACTCTAGAAATCTGACTAGAACTAGGATTACAAAATGGGGAGGGGGATGTAAAGTGAGAGGGAAACACAATGGACTCTGGCATACCCTGGGTGCCTTGGTGTGTGTGGTATGGTGACATGTATGTGAGGAGGTGTGATCTTATGCCTGTTAATAACACAGTGTTAAACCAATGCTAACTTGATTTAAAAAATTAAAAGTCCAGCATTTTTAAGATTGCACACAAATCTCATTTGTGCACCCCGGCAATCAAGAATTAAATGATCCATTTGGTTAGTGTTCAAAGCTGACAACTATTGTTTCAAAGAGGCAGGAAGTGTTACAAATCATGTGGCGAAACTGTAAAGTTTCTGTTTTGTTAGGATGTAAAAGAACGTAGACATTTGTGGAAAACAGGACAGTCCCTTCAAAAATAAAGAATTAACCATATGATACAGCAATCCCATTTCTGAGTATATATCCTGAGGAACTGAAAACAGGGTCTCGAAAATATTCACACACCTAAGTTCATAGCAGCAAAATTCACAACAGCCAGGAAATGGATACAACCCAAATAGCCATCAACAAAAGGACAAACAAAATGAAGTACATGCACATGATGGATATTATTCAGCCGTGAAAAGTAAATCCTGACAAACACTACAACATGTATGAACCTGCAGGAATCATTTGTGAAATTAGTCACAAGAAAGTCTGTAATTCCAGGGCGGTGGCTCTGGAGGCCTAAGTCCCAGACCTGGCTTCAGCCCCAGCCCCACTATTGTGACGCTTGCTGAGCTGCTGCTGGTGCTCTTGGCCGCTCTCCTGGCCACAGCCTTGGGCTACTGTGTCAGCATCGATGTGCACGCTGAGGAACGCTTCTTGGAGCGGGTCACCTCAGACACCAAGATGGGTCTCATCTTCGAGGTACCTGAGGGCGGCTTCCTGGAAATCAACGTGGAGATTACAGGGCCTGATAAGGAAGGAATTTATAAAGGAGACCGGGAGTCCAGTGGGATACACATTTGCTGCTCACACGGATGGAACATACAAGTTTTGTTTCAGCAATCAGATGTCCACCATGCCCCCGAAGATTTGTGATGTTTACCGTTGATACTGGGGAAGCCCCAAAAGGACAGGACAGAAGCACATCAGAACCACCTAGGAGAAATGATTAATGAACTAGCAGTGGCAATGACAGCCATCAAGCATGAACAGGAGTACGTGGAAGTTCAGGAGAGAATACACAGAGCCGTCAACAACAACACAACAGCAGAGTGGTCCTTTGGTCTTTCTTTGAAGCTCTTGTTCTAGTTGCCATGACACTGGGACAGATCTACTACCTGAAGAGATCTTTTGAAGTCCGGAGGATTGTTTAAAAAGCCTTTTCCTGGTGATCCCAAACTCATGATTCACTGTTTACCAAACATCTTGGTCATAATAATGTCATTAGTTTCTAAGTTTTAATTTTCCAAACTGTACATTCACAGCTTGTTTCTTTGTGATTAATAGATATTGGGGGGAAGATAACTTCATAGGAAAGTTATAGTGAAAAATTGAAATTTGATTGGCATAATTTCCTACTGAGTTCTGCCTCCATTTGCAGGTCCTTCCAGAACGTCAACTCTGTAAGTGAAATCTAGGCATACAATCCTTCTTCTGTCCTCTTTTCCCTTTGTTTTCATGCAGCACAGTTGTTTTAGGACAGGACTCTATCACTAGTACCTTACTAAGGCGACTGCATTCTTTGGAACCCTTATTCTGTAGTTCAAATTATATATATATATATATATATATATATATATATGTATTTTAAAAAAAAAAAAGATTTATTTATTTATTTATACAAGCACTGGGTACAGTTAGAAGCGCGGGAGGGTATGAGAATTCACCAGAGCCAGAGCGGGGAGCAGAGCAGGCAGAAGGACCGAAGTACACTGCTGAGGGGAGCAGCGGGCGGCAGGAGAGGTCTGCACACCATGTGGGAACCTCCTCCGGTGGCCGGGGAGCAACCGGGGATCGAACCGGCGCAGCAGAGGCTGCAGGCAGCTTCACAACCCAGTGCTCAACCGCTGTGCCACCAGGGAGGCCCTGTAGTTCAAATTATTAAACTCAATCTGTTGAGTACTTAAGAGAAATAGTTTGGATCTTGGCATTTTCTGTCCAGCCTAATGGCAGAGCTCTGGGACTTTGGAGTATGCTGGCAGGTTGCTACTTTCATACTTTATTTTGTTTTTGCTTTAAAGATTAGATTTAACCCAATGACATTTTCCCCCTAAATTTTACTTTGAACCGTAGGGCTCAATCACCGCCACATTTAAATCGATGACCCAAGCAGCTAATAACCAGTTTTTGTTTTTTGCCTAATAACAGAAGTCTCTATTATAGCCAGTTCTCTGGGTTTTTCAGTGACTGGTAGTTCTTTCTATGCTGCCACCTCCATTTTCTCCACACTTGGTACACAGGAGGTATGAAGTCACATAATTGGAAAAATCTGGATTTCTGATGCCAAAGGGTTAAAGCCTCTTAGATTTAATTGCCATAAAATAGAGCCACTATTTTATTTCTGATCAGTGGCATTTTGGCCACTGTTCAATTAGGGTACTGAGCAGCACTATCAATACTAGGGTTTTTGTTTTTCTTAGGTCTTTCTTCTTTTGGCACATGTGAATTTTGTTTTGTACAAAATGAAATGACTTTCTCTCTGTCTCTGATGATGGGTTTAAAATTAAAGGAGCATGGGTTTTGGTGTGGGGATGATCCAGGATTATGTTGTGACTGATGGACAGTAGTTACTTGTACATTTTTTTTGGATCTTTGCAAGGGGAAAACTACAAGTAATGAGTTTTATATACTTAATTTAAATTTGTTAACAGGTTTTCATATTCAGGATAAACAATTTTTCAACCTTGGGTGAAAATACAACAGCTTAAGGTGACTGTTTTTACCTTAGGACAGCTGTTGCCTGCCAGTATGAGTGTGTGAGAAACACTTCAAAAGTGAATTAAAAGATGTAAATTTAAAATTGGTTGTGTATCTAATCTGCCCAGGTTCAGCAAATAAACAATTCCTTAAAAAAAAAAAAGGGCCTCCCCGGTGGCGCAGCGGTTGAGCGCTGGGTTGCGAAGCTGCCCGCAGCCTCTGCTACGCCGGTTTGATCCCCGGCTGCTCTCCGGCCACCAGAGGAGGGTCTCGCATGGCGCACAGACCTCTCCTGCCGCCCGCTGCTACCCTCAGCAGTGTACTTCGGTCCTTCTGCCTGCTCTGCTCCTGGCTCTGGTGAATTCTCTCACCCTCCCGCGCTTCTGACTGTTCCCAGTGCTTGTATAAATAAACAAAAAATAAATAATCTTTAAAAAAAAATTATGCATTAAAAAAAAAAAAGGCCTCCCTAGTGGCGCAACGGTTGAGCGCTGGGTTGCGAAGCTGCCCGCAGTCTCTGCAGCGCCGGTTCAATCCCCGGCTGCTCCCCGGCCACTGGAGGAGGGTCCCACATGGCGCGTAGGCCTCTCCTGCCACCCGCTGCTCCCCTCAGCAGTGTACTTTGGTCCTTCAGCCTGTTCTGCTCCCCGCTCTGGCTCTGGTGAACTCTCTCACTCTCCCATGCTTCTGACTATACCCAGTGCTTGTATAAATTAATTAATTAATTAATTAAAAAAACACACGAAAGTTTATAATTCCACTTATATGTAAGATTTCCAAATCAGACAAATCCAGAGAGATAGAAAAGAAAAATGGAGTTGCCCAAGGGCCGTGCAGGAGGGGGACAAAGAGTTACTGAACAGGTATAGAATTTCTATTTTGCAGGAAGAAAAGTTTGGGAGAGCTGTTGCACAACAATTTGAATATACTTAACACTACTGAACCATAACCTTAAAAATGGTTCAGATAGCAAATTTTGTTGTTTTTTTAATCAAATTTTTAAAAATTACTTTTAAAAAAAGGTCAATTAGCGAGAGAAAAGCATATGGGAGATTTTAACGCTAAGGAGAAACCTTTTAACTTTTAGAAAAACTGATCTTCAGAATGTCAAAAAAGATTATCTCATAATAATACTTTTTAGAGGCTTTCATTGCAAAATTAGCTTATTACAATTCTCTTAGGTGCTTGCCATAAGGTTCCCTGTGAATAATGGTCCAGGCCTTCCACATCATTATGTTGTCCTACGAAAGGACTCTCATAAGGAAAGATTTTGCCTCATGAAACTATCAAATTACTTTTTAACACCTTAGAAATTGCTGGATCCGTGACTCCTGCGACACATCATTAGGATCCAACAGGAAATATAGAATACATCCTTTCCTTTTGAACTTGTGATTAAAGAGATTTTATTTTAAATGATATACACATAAAATTTATCCTCCAAACATTTCTTGAGCATGTAACTGAACATGAGATGAAATTAGATAAAATAACTTCAGTTCTACTGTTACAGCTTCAAAGTATTTTTTGACATTTCAAAGTAAATTCAGGTATTTCTCCAGAGCTCTGGATAGAACACAAACTTAATATAAATTTTAACACATCCATATATCTAGTGACATAATACAAAAGAAAACATAGGGCCTCCCCGGTGGCGCAGCGGTTGAGCGCTGGGTTGCGAAGCTGCCCGCGGCCTCTGCGGCGACGGTTCGATCCCCGGCTGCTCCCCGGCCACCGGAGGAGTGTCCCACATGGTGCGCAGACCTCTCCTGCCGCCCGCTGCTCCCCTCAGCAGTGTACTTCGGTCCTTCTGCCTGCTCTGCTCCCTGCTCTGGCTCTGGTGAATTCTCTCACCCTCCCACGCTTCTGACTGTACCCAGTGCATGTATAAACAAAAACAAACAAATAAAGAAAGAAAGAAAGAAAACATGCCTCTATATAAAAAAAAAAAAAAAAAAAAAAAAAGAAAACATAAAAAGGTGGACTAGGATAGATTCTGTACTTGGAATGCCTCTCTTGTGTGAGATAAAGAACTAAATAAAGAATTAAATTTCAGAAGTAAATGGCAATTTTCATATTAATCTATTACAGGTAATAATCAGTTACACTTCTGCTTAAGTAAAATCTCCTCAACCAAGTCACTTCAGTTCAGGTAAACTGGCATTCTTGGTTACTATGGCTTTCCTTTCCCCTTGCAATAATGACCACTCTCAACTGTTTTCACATCCACATACTTCATGGTACAGGTAGGACAGAAGGAACCTACTATACTCTGTATCTGATAAAGATTATAATGGCAATTCTAAAACTTGGAGAGAAAAAAAGAATAAGACAAGTAGTTGGCTCAGAAACCTTACAGATTATTCCAAGAGTCCTGTTAATTAACTCTTATTTTGCTAAAAGCCACCCGGCTATTTATCAGAAAGGGAGCAATTAGATGTGGAAAATAAATAAATATTTTTATATTATGCTCTACAGACAAACTTGCATAATAAATAAACCATTTCCAAAGAAAACCATTTTTGAAAGCATTCAAACAAAGTTCAATACAAAATTCTTGAGTGAACATGTTTATCCAAATGTCACGCTTTGATAAAATCAATTTCAATGTCTGACCTACAATCCTGATGCTAGGTCAAATTGCTACACATATCACCACAAGGAGTTCAAACATTTAAAGGTTCATTACTTATTCAATTACATTAAGGAAATATTTATTAAGTGCCTATGAGCAAGGATTTCTGCTAGTGAAAAAATCACAACGAATCCCTATCTTTCTTTCTGAAACAAAAACATGAGCAAACCATATGAAAGACTGCAAGGGCACTAGCAAGCTGTGGCAAACCACATACCAGCATCATTGGAGGAGCAGGGAAAAGATGGCGCATATGCTGAAAAAACTAACATCCTAAGTAGAAGTGATGTTAGCAAAAGGTGACCATGCCAAGCTGTTCTGCACAGGTCTTTGCTCAAAGCAGAAAACCCTATCTGACGGCAGGGAGGAACAAGCTGCAGACCCAAAGAAGAGAGGTCAGTAAAGGTACTGGAAATATGCCTTATTAAAATGGTTAGAGAAACGTAGATACTCAGCCTGGAAGGGAAGGTGAGGAAATCAAGATTCGGAGAAATATGAAAACACATTTAAATATGTGTAGAGCTGCTCTAAGGAGCAAATTAAATATGCAGTCATCCAACTAGGCAGGAACAGCACACCAAGCATGTAAGTCACAGAGGTATATCACCACTGGAACTGTTCACAGGGAAATGGAGAAAAGGTAACTCTTGGCACTAGGAAATGTTTGGAGGCTCAGAAAAGTAAAGGGAAGTTAAGCCTGACTTGAGGGAGGTTGAAGTAGTAACTATAGAAGAGTACAATTACGTTCTTCAAAAGAAAAAGGGGATAATTATTGTAAGTAACCAAATTTCAAATAACAATTCAAGGAAGTATCAAGGAAAGTATCAAATAACCAAATTTTAAATAACAATTCAAGGAAGTACCAAGTATTCAAGGAAAAATTACTGTGCCCTCCTCTATTACCCATATTCCAAAGAATTTATATATATATATTCCTGACTTAAATAATCTACCAAAGTTGTATCTTTTGCTCCCAGTCCCTGACCGACCTTTGAAGCCTCTTCAAGATAATTCCTGATATGAAGTCTTCCCTAACTCATCACCACTACCACCCGCCCATGGCACACCTTTCCCTTAGCTCCTCTCAGCTAATACTTATCTGTATGTCACCAATCCAGAATCCATTACTCCCTATGGATTATGAGTATGAACTGAATTCTAAATTACAGCAAAATGCTTTGAACTTGGGAATTCATTTATCATAAAATAAGAATACTGCTGAATTACAAAGGTTTACGCAGCTTATGAAAGAGAATTAACCAATTCTAATAGCAATGCATCTAAAAAATCCTCTCTGGGGAGCAGGTAATATGCTCTGGAAAGCAAGGAATTAGCCATTATTTGGACTACTACAGGGATGTGTGTCTTCTTTGGAAGTCTGGTCCTTTTGAAACATGTTTTAGGACCTTTTTTGTTTTATATTGTTCAGTCGTACTAAATTATAAATTCTTAAAGATGGAGATGTCATCTTTTCGTGTTTCCCCTCATAAAGGGTTAAACTGAATTCCACAAATTGCTTACCATTAAACAAAAATTATAGTTAAAGGACTAAATGATATGTGTGTGATGAGAAGTAATTTTTACACATCTGGCAGGATCGAACACAGACTTCAGTCTCTGTTCTTAGTGGACACAAAATACCACTGAGAGTAACTCCCTTACACTTTCATGTAATAACCCTTGATACACCCAATTTCCCAAGAGTTGTAGAAATTAAAAGATCCCAATCCTAGTGTACTCAATGCCAACAGAATTTCAGACTTAAAAGTAATCTAGGAAAACACCAAACACAGCCCCCTCATTTTCTAGCTTACCGTGACTTGTTGATCCAGGGCTCTAAATAGTTTTAACTTGTTTAACTACAAACAAAATATGGGCTCTGTCACACATTATAGAAGCGACTGCCTTGGTTTAGGACCATGTGAGATGAATGATTACTCCATGTTACTTTTGCAATAAGATACTTATTATCACTCAAATAAACACATGTAATGCAAACGACAAGAGAACCAAAAATCAGGACATAGGAATTCTTTAGGTCAATAACTATAGTAAGCCAATAATTATAATAAAAACAGCTACCATTTCATGAATTCCTACTATGTACCAGATAGTTGATTCAAACCTAATCACATGTTATCACATGTAATCATCCAACAAACCTGCCATGACAAGTATAATTATCCCTGGTTTACAATGAGGCAAGTTAGACTCATTTTGCCCAAAGACAAAGCCTCAGAGTCCAAAGTCTGTATTTAAACCCAGGCCTGTCTAACTTCCAAGCCTGTGAACTCTCTACTGTGCCACTCCAAGTAATGTCAGGTGGTTCCCCTGAACTGTTCCCAGTCCCTGGGACCTTATTTCCAAATATCTAGGAAGGCATACACAGTAAGAATTATTAGCAAGGTTCATTGCAACAAGCAAGGGCTTGAAAGTCAGGCCCACCAAGACACTCCTGGTTCTAAATAATCAGGGCACACAGAATAAAGAGGTATTATTATAGGGAGCTTAACAGGGCAAATTTTAAGAAAGTTTTATCAAATTAAGAGTATTCATAAATCATTACTCTTAAAATTTAGGATATAATCTTCAGAGTTAACTGGATAAATCATTCCAAACTATGTATGGCAGCCCCAGAAAGCAAAGCTAAAACTTATTCCTGAAAAAAAAAATATATTAAAACCGAAGCAGAGAATGCTATATTTTTCCTCCCTTGTGGGTGTTTATTTTGTTTCACAATTAAGTGGCCATTTGAAGAATAAGTTTTTTCAAAGTTCTGGAAAGTCATCTTAAATTAGGCCCCGGAAAGAAATGGAATCTCTTTTAGTAATGACTCTTATTTTCTTTGAAAGTTCATGTTTGGGTCAGCCAAGTTTTAAATGGTAAAATTATATTGCTGTTGTTAGTCAAGTTTGGGAGTGGGGTGGGGGTGAGGCCACCAGCTATTTGGATTGCTGTAGGACAGCTTATCTGGTTTCCATACTGAAAGAAGGGTCTATTCTTAGGCAAAAAGACATCTTCATTTTAGAGCAAAAGCTTGCATTGGATTTCTGTTGAATATTCCACATGGGAAGACACAAAGTCTAGCTCTCCAAATAAAAGCTGTTTTCAGAGCTTGTGTGATTTTTCTTGGGTCAATGAAATGGCTAAGCTAAAGAGTTTTTCTTTTGTTGTTTTCCAATGTTGCAATTTAGTCAGAAAACAATTGTGAATATGAAAACAAGTGTGAATATTTTTTACATTTATTTACCCATGTCTTGACTGTTCAAAGGAGTAAAGCAGCTAATAACAAATAATAAATTTAAACTATTGCTAAGTTATGAACAAGATTGACACTGTACTTGGTTTTATTATAAGCTATTATCCATATCTTACACTTTGATTCATATAAACCCTCACCACATTCCCACACTATTACTGAAGTATATCTGAGTTTTAATCATAAAATCCTCTTACTACTACACCTCCATTGACGTAATCTTACCACAGGAACTATGGAAGTGGTCTGTTTGATAGGAAGGCAAAACAGGTAAATGACTCAAGTCAAGGCAATAATTTCTGAGGATATAAACATTTCACTCCAGGAAGGACTTAAGGAGCTCTTGACAACCTCCTCAAGGGACATCAAAAGAAATCACAAGCACCTCAGTGGTGGGTACTACTGTCAGGGTCTGTGCTGTGTGACAGAGCAGGTGTCCTGATGAAGATGTCTTTTTTTTTTTTTTTTTTAAAGATTTATTTATTTATTTATTTATTTATGCAAGAACTGGGGTACAGGCCAGATGCGTGGGAGGGTGAGACAATTCACCAGACAGAGCGGGGAACAGAACAGGCAGACTGACAAAATACGCAATGGGTGCGACAGGAGAAGTCTGCTTCACCATGTGTTGCTCCCTGGCCAGGGATAGAACTTATGCTGCAGAGGCTGCAGATTGTTTCATAGTATGGTGTTTAACCCTTGTGCCACCAAGGAGGCCCTAAATTCTAGTATTTTTTTTAAAAGTACTTTAATACTGCATTTCTATTCTTTGATTTACTTAGGAAAGTATTGTAGGGATCTGGATCAAGAGTTACTAAATAAATCACTAAACTTTTGGTTTTCTTTATGAAAAATGGGCACCAAAAAGACAAACCCAGGATAAACACAACAAAACCTCTTTGCTTCTAGCAAAGTTCCTAGACACCATGTTCCACAAGACAGCAAAGAATCAAGAGTCACACTTGCTTCTTAGATACTACAGGTATATAGTCATAGATGTGATTCCCATACTGCCAACCTGGCAAATGGACTTAATGCCATTTCACATGTTAAATTTGTCAAGTTTATGCATAGGTTGTATAATTATAAAGTTGTTATATAAGTCACAGTCACGAGGGTTTGGGCATTTAACTTCTAAGAAACCATTATTTAATTTCTCCCTAAGCATCCCCTCTCTTTTGCTTTAAAATCACAAATGTCTTGAAAATCGCAAATGAACCTAACATTTTAGAAAAGAAAACAAGAAATCTATACCCTTTTTTTTTAAACATAGAAATCTGGAGGCAATAGCACAATCTGAAGGCGGTTGAGCTCAGAAACTTTGGAGACACCAAGAAGGCAAAGCATGAAAGAAAATCACTGTATGAAGCTGATGAAAGGGACCTTACTTGATGATCTGCTTGCTAAGAATGTATTTGAGATCTACTATAATTGGTTAAATTTTGATTACAAAGAAGATTACAGACTTTTTATGTTTCAGTACAAAAATTCAGGGACATGTATATCAATCACTAGATGGTGTGGTTAACACTTCCAACACTGTCATTAGCTTAATTGTTTTTCTTTGGCTTTTTTCCCCTCCAAAGGAAAACTAAACACCCTTCCAGGAGGCCTTGACTTCACTGCTTCTAATTTAGGTAAAATCTAGTTATAAAAGCACAAAGCAGATACTGCTGGGGAGGTCCAAGGTTTTCTAGAAACAAGCTGTGTGCCTGAAGACAGGAACTCCCATACAGAGCACCACTGCAGGGCCATTCGGGACCCCCAAGCCCACTCTAGTCAGCCACTTAACCACCCATATGAATCCTGATGGCAGGGGCCCATCTCATAGCCATAACTCAAAATGATATGCAAATCACTACCCCTTTTTGGACTTCAGGTTGTATAGGTGTAAAAAGGGGTTGAACTAAGGAAGCTCCTTCCAATTCTAAAATAGGATTAGTCTATGTATGGTTTATAGCAGGATGTCTTTTTCCTGCCTACAAATGAAACACCAAGAACTCTTTTGATGACAATTTTTTCTCATCACCTTTGACTTGTTGCAGAAGCAGAAGCGGACACGTCTGTGGCTAAATGATTCTTATGAAGTCCCCCAAGGCTGAATATTACTGGTTGGGTGAGACTCGATGGGGATGCAGAGATAGGAGCCCTGACCCTCTAGACATCCCAAATCTTGCTGGGGCCTGCTCTGAAAGTGATTGGAAAAAAAAAAAGGTTTTGAACACATATGAACTATCACACTGAAATAGTATGCATCATATTTCCACTAGAAGTCATCTTACATTAAAATGAATGTAAGAAAATAAACTTAATATAAAAAGTCTTACGTTCTCGTAGTACTTACTTCTCAATGGCATAGTGCCTGCACACGGCTGACAGTTAATATGAATACCAAGAGGTAGACGGTAGGCTTCATAAAGAGTGTTCTACACCAAGCCGCTCAAGGAGTCCCACAAGTCTAAGATTGATTGATCTGATCTATGCTGGGGTTTCAACTTAAAGAAATCAACTTAATTTCTGTAAGTTATAATGTTTGCACCATATTAAGAGTTTTTCATTCATTTGATAAATACTTAATATTACACTAAGTAATGATTAAATATGATGATGTACACCTGCTGAATACTGTAGTGTGCCAGGCATCACATAAAGTGATTCAACACCCCCAGCCCACAAGCCTACAGAGCAAACAGGCACAAAGAGACAAAGTTATTTCATCACAAGGTCAGAAAGTTAGAATCTGAATCCTGGCATCCTAACTCCACCGCCCACTTGTTTAAATGCTGGATGGCAAATGTATTAGCACCTGACACCTGGCTGGGTGATCAAAGATGATTAAAACAAGCACTTGGTTTACAGGCAATAGAGTCTGCCAAACATATAAAAAATAATTACAACATGATATGTGTGCTGTAACCCAGGCCTTAAAGATTGCTATGGAAAAACAGAGGCGAAAGAAGCTGCCAGGGGTAGAGCAAGGCTTCTATTTAAGCTGGGCATTGAAAGATGAGCAGGCATTTTTGGGGTGTAATGGAAGGAATTCCAGATAGAGAACATACATGTGCCCAGGTACATAAGAGTTTGTGAGCTTGGGGGATCTAGTTTGGCAGAAAAGAGAGAGGGGCAGGGCAGGAATGGGAAGATTTTGCAGGTGAGTTTAACTGGACCCCTTTCAACATCAGTTAATGGTGGCTAGGAAACAGGATCCGCTGGAGAGTTGTCTCCCACAGTGACAGTATGTGCTTGAGTTTGAGGGGATCATTTTTCTTCCCTTCTGAGATTCACCTTACCAGAGTCAGAAAGAACTTAAAATGAAAACAGTCCTGAGGTACAAGCAAGAATATAAGGAGTAGGGCCTCCCCGGTGGTGCAGCGGTTCAGCGCTGGGTTGTGAAGCTGCCCGCGGCCTCTGCGCCGCCGGTTCAATCCCCGGCTGCTCCCCGGCCACCGGAGGAGGGTCCCACATGGCGCGCAGACCTCTCCTGCCGCCCGCTGCTCCCCTCAGCAGTGTACTTCAGTCCTTCTGCCTGCTCTGCTCCCTGCTCTGGCTCTGGTGAATTCTCTCACCCTCCCGTGCTTCTGACTGTACCCAGTGCATGTATAAACAAAACAAACAAACAAACAAATAAATAAAAACATGCCTCTATAAAAAAAAAAAAAAATAAAAATTAAAAAAAAAAATGTTAAAAAAAAAAAAAAAAAAGAATATAAGGAGTAAAAAGTTAGCCAGCTAGCTGAATTTTAGAGTCAGGCTACCTAGGGGAGGACAGCACACAGAGTGGGGCAGTAAATTGGTTTCCACGGTGAAGTGCCACATGTGCATGCACCATAAGGAGCTAGGAAAAAAAAGTGTGTGTGTGTGTGTGTGTGTGTGTGTGTTTTCTAGGGTGAGAGCTCGCCATTTTTACCAAATTCTCAAATGAATCAATAATCCCCTCAAAACATTTACAATCACAGCTTTCAAGCAGGCTTAGACCTTTGTGCAACTTAACACATCTGGGGCAATCCAAAGATACAATAAATTACTACAAGCCAAATGAAAAAGCCCTTCTTCCTTCCTGGACCTTAGGCTGACAAACATGTTTGTTTCAGACTCTGTTCAAAAGACCTTTAAAATCTGAGACAGTTGTGTTTGCCTGACTTTCCTTCAAGTCATATTATCGAGCCTGCCGGACCCCAAATACACATGATTTACTGATAAAATATAAACCCTCCAGTCTGTAATCTAATTCCTGTAAGGAAAATCCTCTCTCAAAACGCTGAAAACAGTGAGGAAATGCAAGAAGCCACATTCACAGGCCAGGTACTTAATTAACTTCTAAACTAATATGTGAAAGAAAACTTAAAAATAAACCACACTTCAGCAAAACCCACTTTAATTTTCTACCACAAGATTAAAAGGATGAATGCCTCTGAGGAAAAATTATCAGAGGAGTCTGAGCACAAGATTTGGCAATTTGGCCCCCTGGTGGAACATGAACATCGACCCAAAATCTGTCAGCACATCTTACATCATACAGCATTTCAACATACCACAATTCTTCTGCTGTCAGAATTCACTCTATTGCTGTGTAACTCCGTGAAGCCATCTTTAAAGCAGTGCACGGGTCAAGGGATATAAGCAACTTTCTAAGAGAGAAAGAACAGCCTTCAGGCACTTGGCATGCAGGCAGCTAGGAAGCAGGGGTGATGTATACAGAACACTACCACTGAAGTCAACAGCTACCGGGTTCAAACACCATAACACATGAGAGCTGTGTTAACTTGGGCGAGTTATTTACCCTCTGTGGTTTCATCACCTATAAAATGAGGATCATAGTTGTATCTACTCATAGGACTGTTATGAGAACTCTATCAGTTAATATTTGCAAAACGTTTGCAAAGTGGCAAGAACCCTAAGTGCCAAATACATAAATCTTACCAGAATTTCTTAGCCAAGAAGAGCAGACAGTTCAAATTTGAGGAAAGAAAAGGCATGTTCAGCAACAGACCAATATCCAGAGTTTATCGGTCTAATGTTCAGTATGAAATAAAACACCCAAACTGACTGCTACATTGCAAACAGTTTAGCTATTAATGGAACAAAAAAAAAAATTAAATTAGAAATATTTTCTGAGCTCCTACAATGTTAACCACTGAGCCAGATGTTGTAGGTAAAAAATGAATACTTTTCTGCATATGCATCTTTAAATAACTACATATACATCTTCACATCACAGGTACAGATAATACTGAAAGAACAGGACTTGTGCTTAAGTACACTGAAATACCAATGAGGAGCCTAGTCTTGACACTTGATGGAAAACAGAAATTTCTCAAGAAGTAACAGAGTGAAGAATTAATTAATAGTCAGTAATGGGCTGATGCTGTTGTGGGTGTGTGTGTGTGCAAGCACTTTCTGTGGGGAAATAACCAGGGGTGTCAAATTTGGGGGACAGAATAACTATGTTCCCAAGGACAAAGAAGAACACAATGATATAATTGTTACTGCAGCATTAACTGCTCTTTTTCTGTGTCTTAAATTTACCGTGCAGAAAAGGGCTTCCTTTCGAGATCAAATTCTGTTCCAGAACAAGATGCTACAAGTTTTACTTACAATATCACCTTAAAACCCCACGAAGTAGGCAAAATCATTTTTGTAAAATACAAAGCAAAAACCAAAGGTTTAGAGAGGTGAAAACATCACCCAAACACGGAGTAAAACAGATTACGTACCTAGTCACAGGCCAACACAACCCATACACTCTAAGTAACTGACTTATTTAAATTTTCAACCTCACAAAAGCTGGGCTATTGAGTAATTTCTCCATAACCCACCCTCTTCCCACTTCTCAATGATGCCCCTTCCAAAACAGTAATAGTAACAACACCAGCTTTCCATTTGTTGAGCACATCATTTAAATTTTAACGAGGCGTGCTTTCTATAATTAGCCCTACAATCACATACAACCCTATGTTGTAGATTTTGTTACCCCCAATACAAACAGGAAGAAGTGGCCTCTGAGAAATTAAGTAATTTCCCCAAGATAATACAGCCAATAAGTGACAAGAGTCAGGATTCAAAACCTACACTACCTGACTCCAAAGCTCACTGTTCTATGAAGAAATCAAAAGCTCATCTAAATTTTTTTAAAAACAGATTCACTATCCTGCCATTCTCCTCAACTCACCCAGTAAGTCCCTAATCCCTTGACCATTTTACCTCACAGAGTCTTTGGTCCTGGTGGGCCTGAGGGAGAGGCAGAAATAAATAAAAAGAGAGGGGGAAGAAAATGAGAACGAGCATAAAGAAATGGAAGGGAAATATGGCCTTTTCTCAACAGATTTTACATGGGCCCCTTGAAGCCCCAACCCATACCTACAAAAAGCACATGGGCTGACTCAGGCTTCCCCAAGCAGACTAGCCCTCACCATCCCCTCAGGGGCAGCTAGGCAAACAGACAGACACACAAAAAAGAGCAAAGAAATAGGTACCAAGCCCTGCAACACAGGTCTTCAAATAAAAGCAGAAATGGTGATCTATAAATAGCCACATGATCAAAAATAAAATAAAATCTTACAATAAAGGAATAATTCTTAAAAGAAAAAAAAATTTATGGGCCTCCCTATTGGCCTAGGGGTTAAGTCTCTGTGTTACTATGGAGATGGCCCTCCTGCAGCAAAGTGGCCTGAGTTCAATCCCTGGCCTGGGAGCTAAGCCACATGGCATGTAGACCTCTCCTGTCTTGCCTGCTGCTCTTCTCAGCAGTGTATTTCGTCAGTCTGCCTGTTCTGTCTCCCTACTCTGTCTCTGGTAAATCCTCTCACCCCCTGCACTTCTGGCCTACACCCCAGTTCTTCTACGTGAAATAAAAATCTTAAAACAAAGGAATTCTAAAAAAAAAATCCACATTGTGAGAGAACATTTGGACAAAGAGATGAGACAAATATCATAGATATTCAAAAGCTGGATCTCCAGTGAAAAGAGAAACAATTCTGAAAGACACTGATGGGAAGACAAATGGTAGGCCAGGCGAGACAGTACCTGAAGGAAAGAGGCCAGAAGTGAGGCTCAACAGCTCTCCATATTAGCCCAGGAGGTCCAGGGCATGGATTCTGTAATACAACTGTTCAGAGGTCGTGGTACTCAACCCTTCTTTGAATGTCTGAAAATAATAAATAACCTCTACCCAAAAAAACTGAACTAGATAGGGACTTAACTGAAATAAATAGAATCCCCTGCTTAATGAGTTCCCCTAGTACAAAGAGTAGACAGTTACTGAAAATGCAACTTGGTTTTGTAACACATACTTTCAATACTATTCATTGAAAAACAGTTTTCTTTGTTTTTGTTTTTAAGAAGGCACATTTGTGATCTATTCTTTCCTATGATTTCTTGGGGTGTGTTTGTTTACATAAGAAATATGAAGATGGAGTCCAAGTGGAAGATTTTCCAAATTCTACCCTCAGATATGCTTAAATTTGTTTGGAAACATACATTTGGGTTTCTCTTGTGCACAGTTAAGTTTCTAAAAAAGGAAGCATCCTGGAACATGCTTGTGCTAAAACAAAGCCCAGATTTGTATATAAAATTATAGCAGATAATTCTACACATCTCAAGCCCAAATGCTACTGCTTCTAAGAGCCTGTCCTCAAAGTCCTACTTGATGATGGCTTTCTCCTCTCTGCTATAGAAATTATCCTTTTTTAACCTTGTTTAATACCTTGTGCTAGTCTAGAAGGCATTTGAGGGTCTTGCAATGCTTGGCACATAGTGCATACCTCGAAAATTGGTAAAAAAAAAAAAAATTCATGATGCACTGCTTTCAAATTTAAGAAAAATAATAACTACAGTTATTTGGATATGACATTTGTACTTGAAGGATTCTTTCATGGGAAACACATTTATGTACACACAAACACATTTGAGAAGTCATGAAAACTTCACCAGAAAGAGGAAGCCAAGAAGTAGATTTTCTTTATGAAATTTACTGAAATGACTGCTGCAGATGTGCCTGTCCAGAACTAAAGTTAAATTAGCCTTGTAGCTGCTGTCTGGTGATAATTTTCTTTGTGCCAGGAAGTTGGCGACTATGTGATTAAACAGGCTTCCGCCTAGCTCCACCCTAGATGCTATCAGTTCACTAAACAGTAAGGTTCTGCAGTTGACCAGCTCACACCAGCTCTAAGAACCTAAGAAGAATTAAACTGACAAATTTTCACACTAATAATTACAAACAAACGCCAACTCCTCTCTAATCCCTGCACTTTTTACTCATGGTCTTCACAACACAGTACTAATTTAAAACACAGAAAGAGAACTGAACGTCTTCATGATTTCAAATATTTTAACCTTTAATCTCATAATGTCACTAAAATGCTAACTAGCCTGTCAATTCCACAATTCAACCTTTCCTAACTACCATTCTTAGGTAGGTGGGTCCGGGACACTTTCCAACTTCCACTCTGTCCTTCACCTCTGAGCAGGGTTATGTGAATGGAGGAAGCATTTACAGGAGAAAATGTCACAACATGAAACACACTTGTACTTGCCAGACTTTCATCAGCATTTTCCTTTTCTAACCTCTATTCAAGCTTTATGAATGTCCAGTAAGTTGACGCCTTGAGTAAATAATTTTCTCAAAATATACTATCTTTAGTTGACAAAACAAGAAACGCCCCCTACAACCTTGCTAAAAGTTAAACTCACATGCAATCCGTCAGAAACAGAAATATTGTAAATATATCATCCAAATGTCCGCACCTAGCTCTATGACCTTAAGATAGTCATTTCACTTTTCTGGCCTTCAGCTCCTCAACTGGAGGTTTATTTCATTGAACTACAATATTATATAATTTTAAAACTTTTTTTTTTAACTTTTAAAAATGGACTTTGACATCTGCTGAGGAAAGTTCCCCTTTATAGTTTTCTTGACTTTATATACATTTATAAATCCAACTGAACTTTAGAAATAGTTTGTGGCATTCATTTAAAAGCCCCTTCGAACTTTCCACTGGAATTATATTTAATTTGCATATTAATCTGGAGGAAATTGACTTTGTAATACCCATCCAAAATGTACTCTATCTTCATTTATTCAGGTACTTTATGTCCTTCAGAATACAGTATTCTTTGAGAGTTCTTGCAAATTGCTTTTACTGCTGTCAAGAATAGTATCTTGGGCCTCCCTGGTGGCGAAGGGTGTTGAGCACTGCACTGTGAAGCTGTCCGCAGCCTCTGCACCACAGGTTCAATCCCAGCCGGCCAGCGAGAATCCCACATGACGCAGCAGACCTCTCCTGTCTCACCCGCTGCTCCCCTCAGCAGTGTATTTCGTCAGTCTGCCTGTTCTGTTCCCTGCTCTGTCTCTGGTGAATCCTCTCACCCTCCTGCGCATCTGGCCTATATCCCGGTTCTTGTATAAAAATAAATAAATCTAAAAAAAAAAATAGTATCTTGATTTACTAATTAATGCTTTCCTGTGCTAGTATGTTAAAAGAAAAAAGTCCTATGATTTTTTTTTTTATTTTGTTTGGCCACCTTACTAAAATTGGTTGTTTCTTTCTTTTTTTCCAATTGATAATCTGGGGTTTTCTAGACAAATAACACATTGACAGAAAATAATGAAAGTTTTAACCTATCCTTAAGACTAGGGAAAATATTCCCAAACTATTTAATAAAAAGTTCATACAGGGCCTCCCCGGTGGCACAGCGGTTGAGTGCTGGGTTGCGAAGCTGCCCGCAGCCTCTGCAGCGCCGGTTCGATCCCCCGGCTGCTCCCCGGCCATGGGGTGAGGGTCCCACATGGCGCGCAGACCTCTCCTGCCACCCGCTGCTCCCCTCAGCAGTGTACTTCGGTCCTTCTGCCTGCTCTGCTCCCCGCTCTGGCTCTGGTGAATTCTCTCACCCTCCCATGCTTCTGACTGTACCCAGTGATTGTATAAATAAATAAATAAATCTTTAAAAAAAAAAAGTATTGGTCTTAAAGATATAGCCAAATCGAAATTAAAAAAAAAAAAAAGGTACATACAGGTAGACAAAGTAATATACACACTTAGTGCCTAGAAATCAACAAAAAGATAACCAAGTTGCTCAAAACTGTTAAAACTTCATTCACAAAAATACAAACACAAATTAAAATAATCAAATGCCTCCTTCAATCAATAATTACAAAGTAAAGATAATATCTAATATTAGAACATATGAACACTAGCAGATGGGTGATAAATTAAGTCTTTTAAAAGGCAAGTCAGCATTATCTATCAAAGAATTTTTTTTAAAGATTTATTTATTTATGCATACAAGAACTAGGGTTCAAGGCCAGAAGTGTGGGGGGCTGAGAGGATTCACCAGAGACAGAGTGGGGAGCAGAACAGGCAGAGTGACAACAATACACTCGTGCTACAGAGGCTGTGATAGCTTCATAGATTGCGTTTTAAACGCTTGTGCCACCAGAGAATTTAAAGGCCCCAAAGAATTTAAATCTGTAAAACTCATCCAGAAACTTCATTTCTGGGAATTTTTACTAGATTTAAATTTGATGTAGGATTAAAGAGTGTAAGTGTTTTAAGTATGTATAATTCATGCATTCAACAATGGGTGGTACTATAAATTATGTTTACTAATGTGTATGTATAGATATATACACTCATACACACATGGGAATATAAAGAACACAAGCAAAAATTAAAACTTACATGTTTGGTTACAGAGTATATATGCCTGAATTCTAGTAAGTCAGATGCATAAAATGTAACTGTACTACACTACTGAAAATACCAGCACACCTGTATACAAGGAGATATATACATATTATATATACATATATATTATGTATACATATACACATACATATATATAAAGATACTTCCCTTGGTACCATTAGTAACAGTAGAACTACTAAAAATAACCCAATGTCAATCAGCAGGAAATGGTTCCTATCTTACGACACATGCAGTGAAATGTTACACAGCTATTTAAGTAATTTCCTACTGTGTATTCTGACCTGAAAAACCTAAGAAATTCAAGTTATAATGAAAAACGAGCAAATCACATGTACTGCATGTAAGAAAACATTTTTTATCTGCATCTAAGTTCACAGACACCTATTAACTCATTGTGATCACACAGTTGTAACAGGACGGGAGTGGACGATTGGGGGGGAAATTTATATTGCTTGATGTACGGACATACATTTTCACATTAAAAAATGACAGGTACTTATCACTTTGTAACTTTTTTTAACAATAGGAAAAGGAGGGAACATGACACTGCAATTTTCTATGTGTTTATGGAAACAAACAAAGATACATGTTTTCTAAGAAGTTTCCCTCTTGATTTCAGCCATTTGTATCAGTTACATAGTACTAAATAGTTAAAGATTCACTGAGATGCAGAAGGTAAGAAAGAAATGGCATTCAAAGATTCCAAACATTCTGGCATTTAAGTACCCAGTAATTGTTATATATTTTCTGTTTTGTTTCTATCTAAAAGTAAAATACCTAAACCTTTTAACAAATTTTTCAGTGATCACAACCACAAACAAAATATCTTGTTTTATTCTAAGATAAGGTAAAAAGATATATCTGACCCTTTGAAGAACAAAGGTCCCTCACCAGAAGAAAAACACTAAAAATCACCAAGAGGGCAGAATATGGGTAAAGAATGTATCTTGCAAAGCAAAAGTATTCCATTTCAAAAGCATTCTATTTACCAGGGATTAACATTTACACAAACACTGACTCCACAAATGGAGGGCCTTTTCTACCCTTTATCATTTCTTTTAGTTTATCTGGCCAGAATGATGCAAAGCAAACCTAAAATGTAGCAGAGGACATGGTTACTCTATGTGCAACTCTTCACCTCAGAAGTCACCAGTTTCCCAGAAACACTATATCCTGGCTCATAGGCATTTCCGAACTGCAAAAATCCCACATAGCAATATAACATGTCTTAGAATGTTACAAGAGATTCACTGTATTACATCAAATTCTACACAGTATTTCTAAGGCTATACAGTAATTCTAAGGATAAAGTTAACAAAACCAAGATAAAACCTCAGAAGCACTTATTTTTAGATGAAGAAATCAGATGTCCTTCCCTCTGTACAATGTGCTTTCTGCAAAGTTCTAAATAGGAGTCCATACTTCAGGGTCCACCAGAAAAGCAAACTGAAATACCACACATACATCCTAAGCACCACTAGTCACGCCTGTACACACACTGCATATAACACACCAAGCTGTTAACTTGAGCCCTCCCCAACTCCTTGAATTTTGCTCCAGGACTTATAATCTCTGACATGGTAAATGATGAGTAAAAATGCTTACTGAATAAATGAATTATCAGATGACTTATGAGAGAAGTGAAAGCAGCTTAGGAGGGACAAAAGCCCAGAGTCTGAAGGAGAAAAGTATTACAGATAAAGCTCTCTGGTAAGGAGATGAAAAGGTTTTAAGTAGAACAGAGCATGTTTCAATTTTGTGAAAGGCTACCCTACCGTCCCAAAAAGCAGGGACTGCAGGGAAGCAAGATGGAGACAGACAGGTGTTACAAAGCCAGTACAGGAACTTCTGCTGGTGGCCTGAATGAGGACCTAGGAGATGGCAAGAGTCAAATTTTGTGGCACAGGGGAAGGAGAACTGGATTTGCTGATGCACGAGTCAGGGAGGGAGGGGGGAAAAAGGACTTCTGAGTGAAGGTTTTCTCAGAGATGCAGAACCCATGGGAGCAGGTATGGAGCGGGGATAATGAAATCAGCTACGGGACATGTCAAGATTAAGGAGCAGGGAGACACCCACCTGGAAGTGGCATGCACACTTATGTATTTGAATCTAGAGCTCAGGACAGATGTCTGGGACAATGGGCACCATCTGTGGGAGGACAAGATGAGAAACGAAGACAGAGGACAAAAGACTGAAAAATGTTATATTAGGATCAAGCCAATGTAAAAGGATGACGGGAATGCAGGAGGGTCAGAGAGGAAGGAAAGCCATGCTATCTATCACATTAGTCAAGCTGTTAAGAATGGGAAAGTTCAAAGCATCAAGCAGTAAGTAATGGGCTAACATGTGATTCTGCTTCCTTCCTAATACTGTCCTGGAATCCTTGAAAGACATGTATTTTGTTATCAAAAATAATTTTCTTAAGAAATCTGTGCAAAATTTCCGTGATGATAGCCCCATAAAATTAAAGAACCACAAACAGTGTCCTAGCCATAGGCAGATGTCTAGAATTTGCTTTCCGGGTCTGGTGATCCATCTGCCCAGCTTCGTGACCAGTGACACACATTGCACAGTGTCCTGGCCAAGGTTTGGAATCCCAGCAGAGCAGAGCTGGCTGGCCTACCCGGGATGGTTCAGTGACCTTGGGTTCATTAGCATCTAATCAAATGAGCTACAGCACAGATCCTGCCTACTTTGTCCCACTTCTCACAGCTACTAAGGCCAAAGTACCTCAACTGGGCACCATTTCCTATAAATAAGAGATTACCTATAAAGGTTCACACAAACAGGAGGTCCAAGGCTCACCAAAAATATTTGCTCATTGCTTCTAAATAGGATTTATGTTTACTTACAAGGTACCTGCCCTGGCAAACAGAAGTGTATCATTAATGAAAATGATGGTAGCCCACTGAGCCAACACTGGTAACAATAACCCCAATATCTGTTATTTTTAAAAAGGGAGGTATGACCAAAATACTTCTAGAAAGCTATACAGATATAAGAAATAATATTCTTACCTTCCACCCCCTCCCCTTTTTTTTGTCCCCAAAAGTGACTGGGGCTTAACTTTATAGCATTCATCTTAATAGCTCTCTTTATGAGGCAGGCTGACCATGGTCACCACTCTGCGTATTTGACAAGTAAATGAATTCAAAATGTAAGATTTATTTTACTAGACATCCAGAGGATCCAGGAAGAGCTCTTCTTTCAGAGAGAACAATGCCAAGTAGAACAGCGTAGCCTACTCCAGATTTCCCACCTTGGGCTTAAGCTGTCTTCACTGCTCAAGTGAGGATGTTAAACAGCTTTAGTTGGACCTTTCAAGTAAAAAAAAAAAAAATCTATGATAATATAAATCTACACGTCATTATACTGATAACCAAAGTTGGAGGGGGAAAAAAATCTTGAAATTTGGCTTTCAAACATGTGAATTTCAAAGTTTACACACTACTGTTTTTTTTAAAAGTCTACACCATGACAGTGGACTTTTGTATTTATCTGTATTGAGTATCTGTGCATTTTCCTTCTTTGACTCTATCAGAATGTTTTACCTATTTCCCTTAGAAATGCAGCATTTAAAGAACGAATTCACTTCAAAATAATTCTTGGGAAAAACAATCTCTTTCCACCAGAAAAAGAAAACTTAAGAACTTAAACTTTGGAACATTTTGTTCAAATAGATTTTACTATACTTGGTTTTCAAAGAGGATGTGAGATGCTAAAAATAGATGCAATAAAGCTGATGGAAAGTACTTGTTAGATCAACAGCAACAATTAGCAAAAAAGTGGTACCACAGCATTAAAATAGGAAATCTGAGCCCATTCTGGGAACGCTGTCATGACTGCCTCGGCCATGTAGCCTCACAGACTGGCCCAACTCCCCAACAGAAAAGTCCCTTGGGCCTAGTTGACAGCCTTATAAGGCAAGTACGCTCACAGAGAAGATAACGCTAAGCACTTAACATTTCCAGAGGCCTATGCAGATTTTAACTCACTAGTTCTCATGATACTGAGAGGCATGCTACTATCATTTCCAAGAGAGGGGATGAAAGATACCTGACTCATACAGTTAATGTCAGCAAGATGCGGAACTCTGGCCACCACCCTTCCTGGGTGCCAGATTCAGGGCTAGACAGACACACCTCAATTCCTACTAATGAACAGGAAGGAGAAAGGAAATTTCTCAACTTCATCAGTAAGGAACAGACATTCCTCCTCCTCCTCACCACCCATGGGGTTTCCACAAATCCTCAGATTAAGACTCCAACTGAACTGCCTAGGAGAGAAGCAGAGACCCAGGCAAAGGTCTGGAATAAAGACATGGCAAGTAACAGGATGTGAGACTTGCTTTCTCTGAGTTGGTTTCTATTCTCCAAGAGGCTACTTAATATGCTTTCTACCTTCGTGAACAAAGGGCAGCTGTGATCATAGTGCCAGGAAGAAATAAGACAGCAACCTGTACAGTTTGGAGATGATTAGTAGCTTCATTAAATTTTTTTAATGACTAAGAAAGTCTCAATGTAATAGTTTCACATAATGTTCATTGAGAAATCTACACTGTATGACATCTTGTGGTCAGGTGCTGGAAATATAAAAGTCAGTTAGGGCCTCCCCAGTGGCGCGGTTGAGTGCTGGGCTGCGAAGCTGCCCGCAGCCTCTGCAGCGCTGGTTCGATCCCCAGCCACCGGGTGAGGGTCCCACATGGTGTGCAGACCTCTCCTGCCGCCCGCTGCTCCCCTCAGCAGTGTACTTCGTCAGTCTGCCTGTTCTGCTCCCCGCTCTGGCTCTGGTGAATTCTCTCACCCTCCCGCACTTCTGACTGTGCCCAGTGCGTGTATAAATAAATAAATAAATCTTTTTTAAAAAAAGGTCAGTTAATTATATATTTATATGTAGAAGTGACCCAGAATGTTAACCTCAGCTACAATCTAATGCCCCCATAAAGGCAATGCTCTTAGCGTTGCTCACTGATTAATCCAAAAGCCTACTATGTGCCTGGTACAAAACTGGAGTCACACATATGGCCACAGACACACATACATACATATATGTGAATGAAAAGTCTTTAAAAATTGAACTTAAATTCCAAATAAATATTTGTAGACATATGAAAGGACATAAGAGAAAACACTGGGTAGCATATTTACTGTGCTAAGTCAGAGAGGACATGATAGTCCTATGGGGTAAAGTTTCACAAGCTGGTTATTGAGTAGCAAAGCTCACCAAGTCTAGAATGAAAAAAAAAAAAAAATGTATGCGTAAGAGAAAGCACTCAAGGCACTAGAAAGCCAGGGGCCAAGAGGTGGAATGTTTTGTGAAAACAGGGTATCCCAAAGATGGCTATACCTCAAGTGCTCATCAACTGATCACTGGATAAACAAAGTGCGCGGGTATGTGTGTGTGTGTGTGCGTGTATATATCTATCTATATACACATACATATATACACAATGGGAATATTATTCAGTCATAAAAAGGAACAAAGTACCAATTCATCCTACAACACAGGTAAGCCTTGAAAACATTATATTAAGTGAAATAAGCCAGGCACAAAGGTCACATTTTTATTCTATTTGTATGAAATGCCTATCATAGGCAAATCCACAAAGACAAAAACTAATTCAGTAGTTGACAGGGACTAGGTGGAGGTGTATTTGGTTTTTTTTTTTTTTGGGGGGGGTGGGGGGAGGCTGGCTGCAAAATGTTCTAAAACTATAATCACGATGGTTACACTACTCAATATACAAAAAACCTACTAAACTATACAATTAAAAAAGGTAAATTTTAAAATATGTGAATTATTCAAGTTATTTTTTAAAAAAAGGCACAATACCATCAACAGCTCAGTTGCTAAGTTGGAGTCAAAGGAGAGACAGTACACACTAGCAGATACCAAGTTAGACAATCCAAGGAAGGCCTGATCATGGATGTCTTTAACGTCAGCTCAAGAAATCCAGATCCTACCCATTGTCACAATAGAAATGGTGGAGAGTGCTCATTCTTCACAGCATTTTCATAAACATCGGATCCTCTGATCAAAGAACATCCAAATATTTTTGGGTGCTAGCTCATATTTTTGGGTGCTAGCTTACGGCAAGTAACACCTTTGAACAATCTGCCACTAGTAATACATGGGCTACGGGTGAGATAAAGTCAACTGCCCTGAGGATCTAATTTAGAGTCCTACAGGTGGGATAGGAAAGGTGGGAAAGATCAGACTGGTGAGAAGTCAAAGGCCACCCAGATTTTCTGAAACTAGAGAACCTATATAAAACTGGGTAACTCACCTCCTTGAAAAGGAGTTGCCACATTACTGATCACTGAGGGCTTAGGCAAGCCGCATAGCTCACATTCCTCGTGCCTATGAGGGTGAGATTCTAAGAGGTACTAGGCTCAAAAGACCCCTTGATCTGCTTGGAATACACTTCACTGAAGAAAGAGTACTCCACTGGCAGTGAGGATCAGATGACAGATTTTGAACCACCTAGATTCAAATCCAGACTCTGCTATTATTTGTTACCTAAAGTTAGTTACACAACTCTGTGAGCCTCAGTCCCTCACCTGTACATTAGGAATGATGATGATTGGCACCAACCTGCTAGCATCATGAGGACTAAATAAATTAACACACATGAAGTGATGGAAGTGATGTGAACTGTGCCTGGAACAAGAAAACCAAGTCTCCCTGTTAACCATAGCTATAGTTTTTGCACTACCTATGCTTTTTTCTTCATACAAGCACTGGGTACAGTCAGAAGCGCAGGAGGGTCAGAGGAGTCACCAGAGTCAGAGTGGGGAGCAGAACAGGCAGACTGACGAAATACACTGCTGAGAGGAGTAGCGGGAGCGGCAAGGGAAGTCTGCGCGCCATGTGGGACCCTAGTCCAGCGGCCGGGGATTGAACCGGTGCTGCAGAGGCTGCGGGCAGCTTCGCAACCCAGCGCTCAACCGCTGCACCACCAGGGGAGGCCCGCCTTTATCAGTTTCTAATTTCATATATATTCTTGTATTTGTTTAATATATACTTCCCCACCACACTAAATTCCAGGAAGGTGAAGAATAATGTCTATTTGCTGTCAATTGTATCACGAGGACCTAATACTGTAGGAGTTTAATATCTTTTGTAATGACTATCACCCAGGAGTTATATTTCTGTTTCTAGGGCTAAGAGCCACCATGACTGACTGAACAGCTTGCTATTACGGAGTAGGCATAATGAAGACGAAAAAAAGATGGGCAGTAACGAGGTAAATGGCTTCATTAAGGTAGTTAGGGGCAATAGTCAAAGAGGAAACTTTCTTTCTCAACATGACCATGTGAACAACTTTCATGGCCTGACAAGCCTCGTTTTTAAAAAAGGCTGGGCACAATGGCACAATCTGCAGGTTGTCATGTCACCTACACAACAGGCCAGGTTGGGAAACAAATGACAAATGACAAATAAAAACTCTTTAAAGTATCCTCAAATCTTGGGCCTCCCCTGGTGGCACAGGCGGTTGAGCACAGCACTGTGAAGCTGTCCACAGCCTCTGCAGCGCTGGTTTGATCCCAGCTGGCCGGCGAGGGTCGCACAATGCAAAGCAGACCTCTCCTGTCTCACCCGCTGCTCCCCTCAGCAGCGTATTTCAGTCAATCTGCCTGTTCTGTTCCCCGCTCTGTCTCTGGTGAATCCGCTCACCCTCCCGCAAATCTGGCCTGTACCCTGGTGCTTGTATAAATAAATAAATCTTTTTTTTTTAAAGTATCCTCAAATCTTTATCTACTCATTCATTAAAAATTATCAGTTAGATATGCTTCTCCCTGTGATGTCACTTTGCCATTCATTCCTACTTCCAAATCTTTATGATAGCGAAATTCGCCAACCCTATTTTGCTGTTTGAATCCTATCAGTTTCTCAAGTCCTCATCTCTTCCACAAAGCCTGTTGTATTCTCATCCACATTGAGATTTTTTTAATTTCTAGGCCCTCTCCATCTGTATGACACAAGGTTGTCAATTTATACAACAACTTGTTTTCCCATTGTTCTACGTGTTGGACTGGATCTAAGGAGCCGGAAAAACAATGATTCCTGGTTCACAATGACTGTTATCCAGGGGAGTCAGACCTCTTTCCACTAATCAACGTTCTCTTCAATTCCTTCACCATCTGTCAACGGTAATTAAGGACTCAAAAAAGGCATGTTTTTATTTACAAAAGAGCTCCCAGTTTCTCTAAGTGTCACATGCATATAAATTCAGTTATTTTGTGACCTCAGTGGGAATTTACCCTGAAATACTGTCAGATTAAGTGTTAAATTGAGATGCAAATTCCATTCATATGTAAGTCAGGATGAGTCAAGACTGAGGTTTCCATTACATCTGCTCATTTCCCAGAATCACACTGTAAGAACATGTGTGTAGGCTTTGTGGAGGGTGTGCTCTACAAGGATAGTCTGCTAACAATTAAGAAGGCCTTGTGGGCTGGGGGTTAATAATGATTGTCCTGTCCATGTGGCAAGACCTGAGCTCTACTCCTCATAGTCACCTCTTGGTGTGTTGTGGGCATCCATAGGGTAGCAACCACTCTGGGGATGCCCTGAGGACCCGTACTGAGGAAAACCGTGGCAGCTTCTAGACTGGAGCTCATCCTATAATGTTAACTCCTCAATTTAGAGAGGAGAAAGAGGAACATGCTCACTAGTAGACGTACTACATAGCCCACACCAAATAAAAGGCATTGTTATTTTTAACTATAAAAGTTCCTTCCAGGAAAATGACAGTCTCTTACTGTCCTCCAAAACCGATGTCAAATGGACCAATATGTCCAATAAGAGTGTCTCCATCCTCTCCTTGAGGACAAACAACCATGGGTCCAGGAAAGTAGACAGTGAGATATAGCCACGTTTCCACCTGTAATCTCTCTGAAATGAGGATGCATCTTATAATACCGTCTATTTAGCAGTGTTAATGCTTCTCCTGACAAATGTTGAAAATAATGAATGACGAAATTCTATACATGCACACGGAACACCCAAAGTACAGGCTTTATCACCAGTCATCAAAAGCCAATAAAATACATTAAAGACTTAATATGTAAATGACAAACATTTTTCATTGTGCTCAAGGAATTCAAGAATGACTTGTCCAGAAGTCATCTGCTAAGCATTTTAGTGCCTACCGTAGCACCTGAAATAACTGGGAGAGGTTTTGAAACGGGGTTTTAAAAACTGAATATGTAATACGTATTATACAGCTGGAATACTCATGATCACAGATAGAACACAAATATGAAAAGCTTCATTGCAAAAAAGCAGTCTTTAAAACATTTTAAAACTGCCATGGCAAGGGATGTAGGAAAATGGGCCTGTTAATGATACTCTTGGTGGGAGTGAATTTAGTTCAGTGTTTCTAGAAGAGAGGACTTGGCAATAAACATTAAATGTCTTAAAAAGAATGTAAGCCCTCTGACCCAGAAATTCCACTTCTAAGAGCTTAAGCTAAGGAAATCACTAAGGGTGTCCACACAGATTTAGCTTGGACAGATTGAACTATTTATATCTCAAAGCTGGAAACAAACACCATGCTCAATAATAAAGAACTGGTTAAACATACACAGCATATCCTTACTATGGCAAAGTACGAAGAATTAAAAATGATGCTACAGAATGTATCCACTGACATGCAAAGATAGTTCATAACAAGAAAAATGTCACATGTAAAAAGGAACTTGGGCATAATGTGATCCAATTAGGTGGACAAGTGGCTTATGAATCTTAGTAGTTTCCTAAAAAGCAAATAAATTAAAAACCCAACAGATTTATTATTTTATTTTAATCTCTAAAACCGAAGTAATACATTATTACTCATCCTTTGAGAAATGGTGGGAGAATGACCAATAGAATTCAGTACATAGTAGGATTTAAAACATGCAAAAACTTCCTGGGAGAAAATCTGAAGCTATGCTGTGGCCACTGCTGGAGGACAAGCAGGTACTACTTCTAATACAATCAAGATTTACATGAATATCCTAGAGCACTCAGTAAAGGGAAACAAGGTCAAGACTTTACAATGAACAATACGCTTACTCTTTATCCCATGAGAAAATTTCTAATTCTGATGGCTGCAAATTAATCCATTAGGGGTGGAAAGGGAGGTGAGGTATTTATTATGGCAAGTGTTCCAAGGAATATGACTGCAGTTGTCACAGGGCAACCCCAATGTGAAATTGGTTGACTTGAGTGCTTTAAAAGAACTTCTAAGACTCAACCGCAGGCACACACACAAAAAAGGTTAATAAAGCGTTTATTTACAAAAAGGGGAAATAAAGGGTAACCCAGGGAGAAAGAGATAAACTGGTGATTAAGTCCTACCAGTTCTGGGGAGCTGGGACCCCAATAGCACGCTAAAGGCCTGTGAAAAACCAACCACCCCAAATCCCACATGTCCGGTTATATACCAAGCCTGGCTGCTTAACTCCACCCTCAGTTCCCAGCAATCCTCCCTTCAGTGGTGATGACATAATGGGATTTGCAGTCCTTGGTGCCTTGGATCTCTTTGGCCTGAGGTGGGGGTGAGTCCACAGAACCTGAGTTTTCGTTTGTTCAGGACATCCTCTCACCCCAATTCCCCCTTTGATTTTTTTGTCACCATTTCCATGGTAATAAAGGTCAAATATGTGGATACTGGGGCGCATCAGATGAGTTTTCCACATGCTACTTAATCAGAATGTTCCACCAAAAGGTAAAGTGTTACCCCTAGAAATCGTTGAAAAAGTAAATGGGTATGGGCTGATGGAACCCCAGGATGTGCAAAAATTCAGAGCCTGTAAAGATAGAGGTGATGGAAGGGAGCAAACCCCCAAGAAGAAAACAATACTCCTTAAAAGAGGAGGCCTTGAGAGGAATTAAGCCAGTATTAAAGAGATTCCTTCAATATAGACTACTTCGAACCTGGCCCTACTGCTCACCATATAACTGCTATTTTGCCAGTAAAGAAACCTCACATAGTGAGTACCACTTTGTTCAGTAATTAAGGGCCATTAATGAAATTGTCCAAGATACACATCGACTGTGCTGCCAAATCCTTGCACTAATTAACTGCCATACTAGGCGATTTTGGCTGGTTTTCAGCACTAGACCTGAAGGGTATCCTCTCCCCGCTACACAATTACAATCTGGAAAATAGAATCCTTAATTAGTTGTGTGGAGAGATTTCAGAGAGCAGTGGAATGAGTACCAGGACCGGGGTCAAAATGCCTGCTATCTGTGCCTGGATCTCTAGCACTGAACAGTGCCTGGGCTGACTACATTCATTAACAAGGAAGAACAAAACACTTTCCCACTGACTTTAGGATAAACTCATACCAATAATTTCTCTGTATAATCATGACCCACTGATTTACAGCAATAATGATTAATTTTCATATTGACTAAAGACCTGTGGGGCTTCTTAGAAAAGAGAGAAAACGATGGTTAATGGTTGAGGTGTCTATTTGTCCCACCAGAAACTCACATATTCCAAGCCCAACAAGCACTTTTGAATCTTTGCTCCCTCCCTTCTGACTTTTGTTTTTGTTTTCTAAGACAGAGTCAACAGGCTGGGTGCACTATGACCAAATGGCACCAGATGTTGGTCTTGCAAAGGGCAAGACACTTTCCTCTGAGCATCCCAGAATATGAAGAGAATGGTCAAATATTCCTGATTAGGGAGGGCATTTTCACTTGGATTCAAGGTTTACTAGTAGTTCCGCAAATGTGAAGAGGCTGCAGAAAAAGCAATTCCTCCACCCGGTAAAATCAGATACATTCTATTCCTGAATCCATCTAAACCACACATAAGCCTAGATACAGCATGCCAGTTGGGAATGCCTAGAAAGCTGAGGCAGCAACAGTTCTCAATGCAAAGAATATCAGTGCCATATATTTATAAGCAATTTAAATGTAGACTAGATTGTAATTGCGGATTATCACTGGTATTTTTCTTTCTAAAATTACAAGTTAAGTTACCACAGACATTAACTGGAGAATAACTGATAGATTAAAAACAAACAAACAAAAAATGCCAAATGTATACTGTAAGTAAGTGCCTCCAAACAAATCTGTCAATATATATCCAGGTTTGTCAGTTACACTGTAACAGTAATTTTTTTCACAGTTTATGCATTAAGAAAATCAGAAAGCTTACCAACATGTTAGACACTAGAATTTTCAGAAGGAATAGTCTTTCCTTTGTAAACCATAGGATTTACAATGATCAGGTCTCTTTTAAATAACACTCCCCATGCCCACAGCCCCATTCATATTTAAGACAGTCTTCCAGTACACTTAATATACAAACAAAATCCTTTTATAATGGGATGAGAGTCACCTTTAATCTCTGCAATTCTGTTCAGGATCTGCTGTATAAGTAAGCAAACCACCTCTCTACCACCATCACATAGTTCCCCCAACTCACAGTTCCCACCAAATAGATCAGCAGGCCTTTCTAAAAATAGAGTTAACAACATAGAACCTAAAAATAGTGGCGTAACAGAGTTTTTTTAACAGAAAAGATGTTTGTCATTTTCAAGACAACGTTCTGAAAATTAAGTAAACCACAAAACCATTTTCAACAAAATGTGGTTCTAATTATTAGTGGGAAGATTTATATTTCTGGGGGGAAAAAATGGCATGCCTGTTAGAGAAGTTCATTGCTGCTAGGTCAGCAAGAATTTGTGAAGGCCAAATAATTTTGATAAGACCCAACTACTTTCCTATGATTAAATTCAGGGTCTGCCACACAACTACTGATATACTGAACAATCACTTTAAAGTGAAGAGGAAGAAATTCAAAGCTGACATTCCTTCACATGGGTTTGCTATCTGAGAGTAATGACTGACTACAAATCCCAGTGGTAGTAAATAAGCAGAAATCAACAACTATATTATTGGGTCCTCAATTTGAGATTTAAAGGGAAAAATTAAAAAACAAACCAGCTTTTGCTTGGTGTTTATAGCAATTCAAATCTTTGGCTTCTTTACAAGGTGATTACTAACAAATCATAGGACCCCAACTTTTACTTATGGAGATATAGGGCATACAAAAACCCTTTCTGTGACTTTCCCCACTTTGCATTTTATGGATGCTGAGTTTTTTCAAGCAAAACTGGAAAGCCCAGGTTAAAACTGAATGTCATACAGGGCATAATTCTGCCTAATCTGGTTCCTCTTGCCTCTCTGGTGTATGAAACTACTCTCTCCCTACAAATTAGGATTTTCTTTTTTTTTTTTAATAGAGGCATTTTTATTTTATTTATTTGTTTGTTTGTTTGTTTATACATGCACTGGGTACAGTCAGAAGCACGGGAGGGTGAGAGAATTCACCATCCCTACATATTAAACCTCTGGGCACCGCGCAGACTGGCACTTGGGAAAGCAGCTGGGTGGGAATCACCTCCTTCCTCCCCTCCCCCATTAGAAGAGCTAATGCAGTTTAATTTCCTAGCTCTGGTTTTCTGCATAACCCCTCCTCAAAACACAAAGACTCAGGATGGGCCTTAAAGAGTCCTTTTGTTTAGAGAGGGTCATTTCCTGCCATTAGCTCACACCCAGAAACTCCCACCCATTTCTCAAGGAGAGGCATTGATTTTTCTTAGTCAAAAACAAAAACAAAACAAATTTCAGGCTTAAAACCATGCCCCCCCCCCTTCCCTCTCCACCCCAGATGTCTGAAGGCGTGCCACCACAGCCTTCCTATCACAATGGGGAAATGGAAAGTGGGATGAAGTGGGAAAATGGGAGTGGAGTTAGTGCTTTTTAATGCACAGCAGGCGTTGTCTGTCCAAGTCCCACATTTTAGTTAGGGAAACAGAGGCTTAAGTGATTTGTCAAAAACAAGCAGCTTAAATAACGTGCCCTAGGCCCAGAAGAAAAGAAAATGAGATGATAAAAATTCACTGATTTGGTCAATAGCAGACTACTGCAAGGATAGATCCTAAAGACTATCAGACAATGGATGATGATCAAGTTTTAAATGTTTGCTTAAGGTCAAGTATTATGGACTTCAATGCCATAGATGGGTATGATCCAACAAGTCTATATTTCCATGAGCACATTAGTGAGTTCAATTAACAGGGCACTTGCCAGTCTGGTGCCCAAGTAATGACGACTTACATTTCTTTCATCCAGAAGTGTCATCAGTTCTGCTTTACAATGAATAAAAACAGCTCCTGAGTCTGCAAGACTTGAAATGGGATATAAAGTGTAGTTGTGAGATGCCTCCATCAGGCTTCACAAAGCCCAGATAGATACTTCCTCCTCCTGGCTAACTTACAGGTGGTTCAAAGGCTGGATCCAAGCGGCTAATGCCTGTATTCTCCTGAACTACAGGCCAAAGGGGGAAAGCATGGAGCTTGAGACTAGACTGACTAAATCAAAGAGCTTAAGAGTGCTGAATCTATCTCCAAATCAACTCCACCTGGGTTATTAACAGGAACCCTCTGGAGTCCAATACACATCTGCAAAACAGAAGAATCAGCTCATCAGGCCCTCTCTATGGGTCACTCCATGCCAGCCCACATTTCACTTCTGATCTTGGGGAATTGTGCACTAGATTGCCATTCTAACTGGACAAAGGGAAAAGCCTTATTATAAAAAAGTGCTGTATCCCTCCCCAACGAACTGGATCACTTACCATTCAAAATGTTTGGCTTAAATGCATGTGATAAACCTTCTGATGTAATGAAGTGGCTCTGGGGATCCAGAAATGATCATCTTTAAGGAACAATAATTAAAATTTAATCTGAAAACTGCTGGAAAAGATTTATAAGGAGGTCGCAGAGGTCTCAGAGTTCAGCAGGCTGCCTTGTATTCCAGTCATTTACCTAATAACAAACTTATTGGGCAATTCCAAGCATTGCTCTAGACATTGGGAGTTGCAGTCTAACAAGACAGAGATCCCTGCTGCCAAGTAGTAACATTCCAAGAGAGCAGACAAGTACCTCAGGTAACATCAGTGAGTAAAAAAGTATTACTATCTGGAAATGAAAGGGATGGGATAGTGGTTGGGAATATGGTGATACCTTAAATTTGGAGGTCAAAGGTTCCTTTGGGTAAGATCTGAACTGAGACCTAAAGGAATGAGGTTGCTATGTAAACATGAGTGGATTTCCAGGCAAACATACAGCATGCATAAAGGCCCTGAGGCAGAAACAAGTTTGGCAAGTTGGAAATATCTTAATTAGGTTCAAGCAGCTGAAGTATACTCAATGACGACGTGATTCCCAGCAGATGAGGTCAGACACCAGCAGGGCCCACATCACATGGGCCTCATGCACCACTATAGGAATTTTAAGCTCCTGCCCATCAGCTGTAAAACCTCAGACAAATTACTTAATCTCTCAAAGCTTCAGTTTTCTTATCCTTAACAGGATATCACTTCATTTGGTTTTTTAAAGTGTAATACTTACACGGGTAGACACTACTCAGTAAATGCTTAATGGACTAAGGTGGAAAAATAAATTTCCATAAATGTAAGGTTTTGGTAGGTCTCATGTTCAGATTTGTTGATCTCCAAGTTTCCCTTCCAATTTTCTTATGCATCTTTTTAAAAATTAAAGTTGAAAAGGGATTTTTTTTTTCCCCAGAAAGTGGTTTCCCCCTTGGTGCTGACAACTCTTTTGCTCATTACTGAGAAAATGCGTAGAGGTTTTGGAAAGGAAACTGGGATTAGAAGAGCGGCAAGAGAGAAAGCAAAATTTGAACACTGAAGGTCTGGCCGGCAGCAGCTGACTGGACTCCAACATTTTGTTGGTTCCTTCTACTGATAAATCAAGGCCCTGCAAGGCAATGACCAGCTGTTTTCAGCATCCCTGAGCAGGCACAGGACGGAAGTGCATGCGTGTCCCTCCCCCGCCTCAAATCACATCCTGCTGGCTTCAGGGATACTGTATTTTAAAAAGGATGCCTCTTTGGAAACTCGCACATTTTAAAGTCCTGTAAATCACACATGCTGGGGAAAGTAATTACAGTTTTGTAGCACTTCCCCTCCCAGCACAAAGGAAATTCTGGTACTTCTGTAATAAGATAGCACTTTCTGTGTTGTATCTTCTCTCAGGAGGCCTTGCCCATCCATCCTATGGGAAGAGGGAAGAGAAGGGACTTAAAAGAGAAATTCTCACAAAACAGGATACTGGGGATTCAAGAAAAAAACTGTAACCTCTAGGATTTCTCCTAGGATAATGTTGGCCACCAGCTAGCTTATCTAGCTACCTGGTGACTCAAGAATTCAGGAAGAGAAGAGGAATGTCATTTAAAAAAAAAAAAAAAAAGTTTCATGAGAATTTAGAAATTTAACTCTTAACTTACTTCCGTGGGTAGGTGTGATGTCCCTCAATTTTGAGACTCCCACATTTTTCAGACCTTTGCAAATCTTAACTGCCAACAAGATTTAGCTAATAAACTGCTTCAGCATTCCCTTTGCACTTTTAAATTTGTGTAACAATACTGTATTACAGCCTGGAATTTGGAACTATCTTCCTGGAGTGCTTGGCATTTATTACTGCCATTTCCTTCTTTCCTCTGGTATTCTACATAATACGCATCAGAATGGATGCAGCAGGGTTAAAACCTGTAAGAAATACAAATGCAAGCTGCGATTTTACTAAATTCCTAGACTATTTTTCTTTCTTCACAGCTGACACTTAAGCTGTGAGAAGAAAAGGCAGCAAACTTTCAGGAAAGCACAAAAGGAATAGAATAAACTGATAATATGACTCACAGAGTAGATGATGCAGGGCTTTGCCCAAAGGGTCACTCTGCTTGCTCCCACAAGCCCCCAAATGAAGTCAAGAAAGAATAAAACAACTTGAGGTAGTTTTTCTTATTATAAACACTCCAGCCTCTGAAGAACTTTCACCTTTACTTTCCAAACCCATCTGCAAATTTCATGGTAGTGATCTTCCCATGTAGGTAACAAGGTTGGGTGAAGGAAAATTGAAGAATGAGAATTAACTGCCAATTTATGAGGAAAACTGTTTCCAGAGACTTCTGGTGAAACCAACAAAGAAAGTATGTGAAATCCTATATATACCTAGATGTTTCTAGCTCCAACTCAGGCTTTCAAATGGAATAGGTACTCCAAACATTATTACATGACCAGGCAGATTATACGCAAATACATGTTCATGGTCCTAAATTAAGGAATGCTGTAAAAGAATGTGCATCCCTTTTTCCTGAGAATTTCCAGTTCTCTTTCTCATTTTTTATGTAGCTACAAGTTTTAAGTAATTTCTATTTCTCTTCTGTTGCCTCTCTTTATGCCTCCTAGGAGCTAGACTCAGGCCTCTTCAGTTTTCTGGGCTCTCATTCACTTACCCACCTTTTCAATGACTAGCTATAGATGCTTAATTGTTCCAAAAGTTACATTTCAAGATGAGACTTCTCCTTCTACATTTCAAATCCAACATCTTTACCTCCCAGTTGTTTTCATTTCTTACCCTTTCTACGTCCATTTTCTACCCCTATAAATATACCCACCAGTTAGCTAGTCATGCAAAAGAGAACCCAACGGCTCCAGGGAACAAACGCCCGGTCTTCTCTCCCACACACCTCAAAGTTAAGAAGGCCGAGAACACTTCTTGTCTCTGCCTCAGTTGCACTGCCAGACACTGCAATGCTTCGAGACCAGTATCACTGGGCAGAGTCTGATTCCCTGGAATAGAAGGCAATCTCCCCCACTGTGTCTCTGCAATGCTTCCCCCCTCCCTCCCCAGATTCACCCTTACTTTCTCTCTTGTCAAGCTTTTGCTTATCGGTGCCCTAAAAGTCAGTTCCTTTTAAGCTCTTATGTTCCCCACTGCCACAATCCTTGCCCACCTGGCAAAAATCTTAACAGAGACTTAGCTCAAATGTCTTATTTTCAAAAAAAGATTTGACACAGATCTATTAGTGTCTCCTTTTCCTTTCGGTGTTGACAGCGCTCCTAACTCAAACTACTACCTCCATTTTAACAAGGGGCTTTATTTTACCTGTTTGTTTACACAGGGCAGTCACCACTGAAGTGGAGAAACTGCTCACAGATCTTAGCACCCCAGCATCTGCACAAGATGGCTCATTGCTCAACACTGAATGACTCAGGCGGCTCCCATAAAGTGAGGTTCATCATCATGGTACTATCTACATCAGCTGTGAGGAGGATGAAGCAACGTAAATACATGTAAAACACTTGGCCAGTGTACGACATCGTAATCACTCTATAAAGGCTGCAATTACTTCTTGAGTGAATGGATAAAAAGATTTCTAAAAATTTCAAAGGGTCAAGCATTTCCATTGCGGGGGATGGCTATCAGCCAAAATAACTGAGCGAAATACTTTATCTGGTAAGGAAGGGTATGTATGTACACATTTGCAGTTGAGTATGCAGTCATGCACCTCCCCCCTACAAACACACGCAAAAGGAATGAAAGCTGTTTCAAATGATACCCAGCACACTTAAAAGACAAAGATGGATGTGAACGCAAAAAAAATAATACCCAAGTTATCCCCCAATAGCAAAAGGGTCACCCCATCAGGGGATGTCATCCTCATGTCAACATAGTATCCACTTGAATACCTAATCCCAGATATCTCAAGGCCACAGCCATGGAGTCACTTGTTATAGCTATTAAGGCTCATTCCCCTCATTTTCTGTGACCAAAGCAATATTCAGAGGAACATTTGCATTCCCATTCCCCTACCTCCAGGCAGACAGTAAGGTGCCAAATGAAACTGACCACAAACATTCCAGAGTGGCTGTCACACCGAGCAGGCTTGCTGGGAACACAGGAGCTCCGCGCTCTTCCACCTACCCAAAGCTTTTCTGGAAGTCCGCATCCAAAAGGTCAAACTGAGTTCCCATTGACTGGGATGTCAAATGGTGACAACCCAACGGCATCTCAGAAAGAGGCTACCTGGGCAGCGGCTGTCTGATGGACCAGGTATACTCGCAGGTATACCCAGCATGGGTCATTTCCTAGCTGGTTATTCATGACTTCTCTAAAACCTCAATGTTAAACAAGTGGCTGCTTTTAGTAACTTACATATTCATTGTCACTAACCTTACCAGTAAGGTTATTGCATGTAAGTTTGTAAGTTGTATATTTATAAAGATTTTTTAAGTATATGTGCATGGCACTTACCTAGTATTGGGGTACTGACTTTTGGGTAGACACTGAGCATTAGGAAAAAAGTAATAAGATGGTATAGAAAGTAATGTCCAATTGTTAAATGAAGTTTTATAGTAACTGCCACTGAATTCTGAGGATAATCATGATTGGGATAGGACTTTCATCATGATTGGGATAGGACTTTCAGGTGAGGGGAACCCGCAAAATGTAGGGTGAAACTTGACTCCTGCCTTGAAAGTAGCTCGGCCTAGATCAAGATGGAAAAGGTGGTTGAAACAAATGGTTTGCAAGGCATAGAAGTACATTAGCACAATCTCAAATGTCCAGTTTGGACTTTGTTCTCCACACAATAAAAATAGTGCTAAAGGATCTGAGGCTCTACAGTATGACATATGGATGGACTGAGAAAGCTTATTAGAACAAGGGCAGCAGCTAAATATCACTAGAGAGAGCCTGGATAAAAGAAAGGAGTTAAGACAAGATTTATGAAGAAAGAGCAGGAAGAAGGGATGAGGCTCAATTCCTGTAGCGAGACAGGTAAGCAAAAGTGTGACCAACCCAAAGGTTTTGTGACACCTACAGACATCCAAGGGATGTTAATGAACTCTTTGGAGTGAAAGACTATTTCAGTGGTTTTGTTCACGTGTTCACTTAGAAAATTTAAAAACACCAAAGCAATCAGCAAATAATTATCTATAATCTACCAATAAGATAATTAGTATTTATACTTTAGCATAATACATTTAAAAATCAAAAAGAGGCTTACAAAATGTTGGGCAGAAATCGCAAAGTCAGTTCTTTTAAAAAATTAATATGAATCTTTGCCTTGCATTTTAACAACATATTTATTAGTAATTTTGTTGAAATACTGGGGTCATGGGGGAAATTGTTATAGTATGCACTGAGAAAGGATCCCATGTTGGTTTGTAGCAACCTCAGGTTTTCCTTGAACATTAAGATTAATCAACATTACAACTTGCGGAGAGTACAGAATGGCTTTATACAGCTAACCAAGTTGGAGTCTATGTATATGTGCATATACTTAAAAGAATTGGCATCACACAGTGTAAAACTTTCTAAATCTGCTCTTTTAGTTATGAGAATGTCCTTTCAAAATGCAATGAGAATTTGGAAAAGACAAAATCTGATTCTCCCTGGCAGACTTCAGAGGTAATGTGACCATGCCAACACCTTAATTCCACATTTCTCGAGAAATGTGAGAATTTGTTGCTCTATCTATGCCACCAAAAATGTTTTTTTAAAAACATGGCTCTTAGCAACTACATAGTATTCTCTTCCAGGGCATGATTAACAATTCTCCAATGCTAGGCATACATACTTGTGATAGTAAAAACTGTAACTGTAATAATCATTCCTGTAAGTTTTGCATATTCATTATTTCCACATGGTAAATTCCTAAAAATGAGTCAAAGGTCTTCAGCACACTTTAATAATATAGTGTAGCAGTCGTTCAGAAAGGTGCATCAATTTATATCACTGTCAGAAAGTACACCAAGAGTTCCCACTACATCGTCCATCAAGACTGAACACTTTTGTTCTCAAACTGAAAATACGGACCTATAAAAATGAAAGCATCTCTAAAACAAACCTGTACCCCACCCAATCTATCCACACTCAACAAACAAGTAACAGTGGAAACAAAGACTTCACGTAAACATACGGTATTTTCAGGGAAATTTTAAAGTCACTACTGGAAAAGCAACTCCAAGAGCATGCCATAGTTGCAATGGTCTACCAGCATCATTTTACTATGAAGTCACCACATTCTCATGCAAAACAGTATCGCCAATCTTAGTCTATGACTGAAATATACTTTTCTGTATTAGATTTGATTTGGATTAAGACTCCAACCTGGTTAGACAGTATGAAGCCATTCTGTACTTTCCGCAAGTTGTAATGTTGATTAATCTTAATGTTCAAGGAAAACCTGAGGTTGCTACAAACCAACATGGGATCCTTTCTCAGTGCAAACTCTAACAATTTCCTTCATGACCCCAGTATTTCAACAAAATTACTAATAAATATGTTGTTTAAATGTAAGGTAAAGATTCATATTAATTTTTTAAAAGAACTGACTTTGTGATTTCTGCCCAACATTTTGCAAGCCTCTTTTTGATTCAGTATTTTACCTACTGCTTTTTTAGTTTTAAGTACTCAAAAGTAAAGTAAGAGCAATTTAAGGAGCAATTACTGACTTCGGAGCCTCAACATAAAACATCTTTTAAAAATGATTTGTCATCACACCAAGAAGTATCCAATGACAGTTTAAAACCAAATTACATATCTGATTTCTGCAAATGAAATTTCTCTGACAAATTCAAAAAATACATTATTTCTATCTAAAAGATTCCCATATATAAAACAATTGATAAGGCAAAATTAGTTTATTCTTATTTGGTAAACAAGGATAAACTAGTGTTTTAAGGTAAGTGTTTTAATCATTTAATCCAAAATTAGATGATGCTAGGATTTTATTAATTGCAAAATGATGTAAGAAATGATCAACTGCCCCACATACATACACAAAGCTATAAATCTCAGATGCCAGTAAGATTTTGACAACTGATGTTTCCTTAAAGGGACAACTTGCACAGGAGCACGTACTCGAATCCAGAATGCCAGATGTGTTATCTCTTACACAGCTGACTAGCCAAAATCTTAAAATTGTTTTTCCTCAAAGTTTTAAGTACCATCCAAAGCAGAAGTCCACGTCCTGCCCAAGTTCTCAAAAACATCCAACTATAAAAAGCTGCAAAAACTCTAAATCCCAAACCATTTATTCTGTACAACTGGAAGCAAGTGTTTTAGCATCACTGTTTCAGAAGATGCTTTATAAGCTCTTAAACAAGGCTAAAATTAAAATTCACTGGCAGAATAAAGCAAGTCATTAAAAAAAAACAAGGAAAAAAACCTTTGATTCTATAATGTGGTAAGAGAAAGCCTAAATCACCCCCATGGTGTATGAAATAAACTATTTTTCTCTTAATGATGATTGAATTTGTTTTTCCACATCATGGTCACCAGAAATTACATGACATTTTTCTTCTCATCATTATGTGCCTATACATTTTATATGTGTGTGTTCTGTTTACTGGAATCCTCAGCAAAGGCTCTTAAATGTGTTTGAGAACAAATTGCTGATCCCTGGGTGGGCAGGGAAAGGGTCCAAAGTACAGTGGTTTTTGTAGAATGTCAAGAACATTGATGGGACTCACCAAATACCATACTTATTTTACTTGTGGCTTTCAGGGTTAGAAAAAAAGAGGTTAGGGGTTTTTCAAAATCAAAGCCTAAGTCCCAAACAAGAATTTAGGACAAAATTACCTTATCATTCAGGTCAACTTACTTTCTTTTCCAGAATATTTAACATTATAAACCCTCTCTGCAGTATACCCATTTCATAGACTCTACCTCTTGTACAACTTGAGTTTTCAAAGCTTCCTGTCTTTTTTTTAAGGGTTTTAATGAAACTGACATTTCTGCATGTCATTCCCACCTAAAAATCATCACTGTCAGGGCAAAAGGAAGAGGTTAGAGGCAGCGGCTGTACTGTATCATCACATTCGTACCTGCATCATAAGAAATCTCACACTCTTAAGGTTAAAGGTACCTAAGAACAAGGCGAACACCTCACCTCAGTCTTGGAGTGGTTCAGATGAGCTGAGTCAGACAGAAAACTGTGGCTTTACCTAATCTTATCTAGTTAAGTAGGTTGTGGTTTTCAGACACTGAAATCTCTTGCTACATTAACAACAAAAAAGTTTGATTTTGCCAGATTAACATTCCCAGTAGTTCTCAATTGGGTGAAGGGAGAGAGGTGTTCTCATACCATATATTCTCACCCTTAGAAGAAAACAGATTGTCAGTCTAACTGAAAGATTTCTTAAGTATTTATCTTAGTGAGTTAGGTAAATTAAATGCAGCAGTTCCTAAAAGCAAACGTTTAAAAAAATTATTTCAGTGGTAGGAAAATTAGCAAAGCAGCCAATAAAGGGTCAAGAAAATAGAACTGCAATTCAAGTCTACAGTAGTATTCCTTCACTTGCAGTTAGAAACAAGCATGGAAATAACACATTTGGAAATAAGTTTATAATAAAAATAGGTAATTTCCTCAGGTGAGATAATTTTTGGCTTACCGCAATTCACCTACTAATACAACTAAGAGTAAAACCATTTTACATTGTTTTGAATGGTCTTAATTCTCATCTTTCTCGCTTAAACAGTTCCCATTTAACAAGTGGACAATGTGCTGAGGGTTTAGGCGTACTGAATTAAATCCACCACCTGTGGTTTCACTATCAGAATTTTAGTTTGCACACAACACAGTATCTAATGATTTCAACATCCTGTTGCTTTGGAATCAGCTTCCTCTGCGTTAACCTTACTTATTAGGAAATGTAATACCTGTAAGAATGTTTCAAGGTCATAAAAGATGCCTACTTCCTTGCATCTGCATACACTCTAAGGTTCTATTAAGAAGGTTTAAGAACTCAGCTACGTGGGATCTTAAAAAGTAAGCCTAAAATGTTTCTTAGACTCCAAATAATGTAACTGCAGGAACCGTTTCATTTAACAGGATACCACAAATACTCCAAGTACCAAAAAAGTTGAAAGGTTTGCCCTTGGAGGCACCTCCTGTATTATCTCCATTTCGTATTTATCAAACCAACGCTCCGATGTCGCAACATTTACGCACCCCGTAAAATTAAGCTCAGAAGTCAGTTTCATTAAAGAGCCTCGATGACCATTTGGTGCCTTGGAAGTTTTCTAGTCTTGTTCTGCTTCCAACATCCGCATCGCCCGTAAGTTTACAAAACCTAATCGCCCAGGTTTGGGGTCTTTGACTCATCAGAGAAGAATGCGGCAAATGAGTTATCTATTAATCCAAAATGCCTGAGCTGGAAAAATATTTCCCCAAGAACTTTTAACATTGAACGGAAGGAGGGGGCAGGGACCGGGAGGTGTCTTTTAACGAGAACTTTCCCCGAGTTTCTCCCTTACACCACGCACAGCAAACACACCCCACAACTTCCAACCCCAAGCGCAGACTGAAACCCCGGGTCCCCACACACCGAGGTCACCCACGAGTCACCTCTTGATTCCGTTTCTAAAACCCCGGGCAAACAAAGCTGAGCTTTACCCTAGCGCGAGTCCACCAAAAAGTCCTCAAGGTTACGCAATTTCAGGCACGCAGACGCGCGTGGACACAGAAGAACACTTTCCCCGAAGTTCCACCCTCCCTGGGCCAGTTTGGGGCAGCGCCTCGGGCACGGGCAGCTCCCGGAGCCCCTTCCCGGCGCCGCGCCCAGCGGACGAGCCCGCGGTCCCGTCCCGGGTGGCACCCGCCGCCCCCCGGGCCCCCCAGTACCTCTTCCTCCTGCAGGTTGGCCTCGCTCGGCGTGTTCTCCTTCTCAGCTTTGCCGCCGTTGTTCATCTTCCCGGTGCTCGTCCGCCGGGCAGGGCTGGGGCGCGGGGCTGGGCGAGGGCGCGCTCGCCCGCTTCTCCCCGCCGCGGGCGCCGCGGGCTGCGGGGGCTGGAGCCGGGGCAGCGGCGGCTCCGCTCCCGCGGCGCGGCGAGGCAGCGGGCGACTCGGGCAGCGCGAGCGGGACGGGCCGGGCGCGGCACGGGCCGACGAGCAGGGGTCGGAGACCGCCGGGACCCCGCAGGGAAACCTGGAGAGGGCGGGCGGGCGCGAGGGCAGGAGGAAGAAAGGATGGGACCAGGACGCGCGCCCTCCGGAGTGAGCCTGGAGTTGGGGATGTGGCCGTGCCGGGGCTGGGGGGAGGGGGCGCTGCCCGAGCCCAGCAGCGTCTGCGAGGAGGGGGCGAGGGAGCCTGGGGCGCGGGGGGAGAGGAGGAGGCGGTGCGGGCAGTGGGGCGCGGGCCGCGGCCGGGGCGCTGGGACGCGGAGAGCCGCGGAGTGCGCGCTCCTGGCAGGCTCTGGGAAGTCCGGGATCCAGGCGGCAGCCTTGCTCCCTCCCCTCTGCCCTCCCCTCCCTCGCCGCCTCCCTCCGCCCTCCCTGGACGTGGGCTGTCGGCGACGGCCCGGAGGGACGGGGCGCGGGACGGAGAAGCCCCCGCGGGGGAGGGGCTGCGCCGAGGGCGGCTGCCCCGCGGCCGGATGGCGCGCGCTGGGGAGGGGCTGCGGCTCGCGGGCGGAAGCGGCCGACCCGGGCCCCGACTCGGCGGTAGGTCGGAGGGCGAGGGCCCGGGAGGGGGGCAGGGGGGGGGTCGAGGGCCCGGGAGGGGGGGGCAGGGGGTTCGCCCTCCGGCTTCCTGCGCGCCTCGGGGCCGCCGCTGCCCGCGGGGTCCGAGTTCGCGGACTTGCAGAGCGGGGCGTGCGGGCCGGGGCTCGGGGAGGCCGGCCCGCGAGCGCGGCCGCTGGCTAGTGTGATGTGCTACTTTTGTGTGCTGGCTTTGCACAGGATTTGCACCCCTTTTCCTATGCAGACCCCTGCTTTTCAGTACCGCTTTAGACCCATTTCTTCCTTAGTCGGCAGCTTGAAATGACAGGAGGAGAACTCGAGTGACATCCGGGGGCCGCCCACCCGTTTTCGGGGCACAGCTTCAAACCCACCTTAAACGCGGGGTCCTCTGAAACGTCTCCAGCCTCCCGGCACCGGCCGCTGCTCTCAGCTACGCTTCTTGTGGCTTCTGTTCCACTCCTGTCTCCGGCCCTTTATCAGACTGTTCTGGAATGGAATTGTATTTGTTTACCTGACTGTTTCCCTTACCCTTCTGGGAGATCCTTCCTGGAAGGATCTCCTTGTTTATCTTTTTAATCCTACGGCTATTTGAATAGGCTACCTAGTATATAGTGGACACTCAATAAATATTTGTTGGCTAGGGGAATATTACTCACTCACTGCAAGCAGAACCGGAGGGCAGTACAAATGATCTTCAGAAGGTCAAAGTACGCTTAAGGAAGACACAGGCTCTGCAACTGGGAAGCCAGCACCGACCTCAGAGGACTGAGGTGGTTTCTCCTCCTGTGCGAAATGGGGGTAGGTATTCATGGCCCAGGTTTTTTCTGTTAGAGGGAATTAGCGGTTGATAGGTAAAGCTGTAGCACCTGGTACCCATTCTGACCTAGTTTAAGTTTAGTCTATGGAACTAACATTATTTTGAAGGAAATTTTTATTTTTCCTAGGCCATAGAGAGCGTTACCAATAATGTAGCACTTTCAAATTTAACTGCTCCATACACACAAGTGTTAAACTCCACATATCAGTAGATTCTCCCTCACTTTCCACTCCCAGGAATCTCTCACAGTCTGCTGTTCCCTTCCACTACAACACTAATCACAACTTCTATTTGTTTGCTAACTTAACTGTTTATCTCTTTCTCCCTCACTGGACATTCTTTAGACAGTGCTTTAAGTGCCAGTTAGGAATGGGGTGTGGGTGGGGTGGGAATTGAAGATAAGGCCTCTGCTTTTAGGGAGTTTAAAGTGGTGCTGTGGATAAGATACCCAAAACAACTTCACAGCAACATAATCTAAGATCCTGGTTCAAATTGTAGAAAGCGGAGAAATTATTTGCTTTAAGAGGATTCTGAAGACAAAAACAATAGTGATACTTGGATTTGGGTGGTTGGTAATGGGGAAGGAGTCAGAAGATTTTTATAAAGACACTTAATTGCTGTCATGATGTCATTTCTCGGGGTCGGGAGAGTGTATCTTGGGTGAAAATAAAGTAAGAGTCAATTGAAATTGCAATTGATGATCTTGAAGTTCACAAGAAGCAAGGACTACAATTAATCTGGAAACTTGGTCAGCCTTTCTGCTTCCAGTTTCTTCCGCAGTCAGACGGAGAACCGGGAGGGGGCAGTATTTACCTGAGCAATGGCTGAGTGGTGGTCTTGGGCCCCTGTGCTGTCTAGTAATGCCAGCACTTTGTCCTCCATGGCCATTCTTACCTGTTACTGAATATATTCAACAGAAAGTCATTGTCTTGCTGGAGCCTGGCAAAGGCCCAAGAAAAATGACAATTGATCTAGTCATTGATGGTTTCAGTCAGATTGCAAGTATTAGTAGATGTAATATGTCATGTGATTCCAGGATGCTGGGAGAATCTTCCCTGCCCCCACCCAAGGAAATAGGGCTTAATTCCAGTCATAAAACCTCATTCCTTTGTCTTTAGGCCAAGCCAGCACTTTGTCCATTGTTAAAAATCAAAACCCCCTGGATGAAATATGAGAATAGGTTCCACGAGAGGTTCCTTGTCTGGCTTGTTCTTTGTTGTGTCCCCAACATCTAGACAGTGCCTAGTAGTCGCTCAGTAATTATTTTTGAAGAGATGAACACACTGTCTTATCAATTATTGAATGAGTGGATGCATCTGGACACAAAGGGCCAGCGCAGGGCACTAAGCAAGGTCATAGTAAGGGTCTTTAGTCTTTATTTTGCAGGGTGGCGACCCTAGCTAGAAGCTTGTGCAGAATGGGATAATATTTCAAGAAATTTTAAAAACATCGCATCGCTCATCAAAGGGGCTCAAGACCAGTCTCCTAATCAACGGACACATCAGGCAATAGACAATAAAGAAGAGACCTAAAATATACAGTCAATATATAAGTGTAAAATTCAGGATGTTTTCAGAAAAGTGTCTGGGGAGATGATATGCTAGGGACTCCTGTTTTCTGTCCTTTTTATGAAGAATGGTTAAATCTTAGAAGAGTCATGTATTACCAACAAAACTGAATGAACATCTATAAAAAAAAGTGTGCAATTAATAAACCTTTGCAAGGGAAGTGAAGAGTTCGTGGAGGGTGGGATTAGGGAGGTAGGGAATGTACACTCATTCAGAATGTAAGTGATCTTTATGATCTGTTTGCTACTTCAGAGAAATAAGTTTGCGAAGTGGTATCTCCTCAGTAGCAATAGTTTCCAGACATACTGAGAGTTATAAGACAACAAAGAGACTATATATCCTAGAAAAATTGGGCTAATGACCAAAAAAACATCTGCTCTCTCCCCTGCCCACCACCCTATCTCATTGCTTCTGGCCTACAAGATTACATACTAGATTGAAAGGAAAATATTGTATGCACCTGTAGTTTTTATTACTCATCTCTGTTTCTCTGGCACTGTTCAATTTGAGGCTTTGCTTTAAGAAATCCAAACCTATAATTATGTCTTAAATGTTTGTCTCTGGGAATTGCAGCCATTAAGGGTCTATTTTGAGGCAATTTGCATGGCATGGGCTTTGTGTATTAGTACTGCTGCAGAAAGCTGCAGTATCTACCACATGTGTAGTGAGTATCTATTAACTCTTCTGCATCCTCAGCAGAACTTACTATAGGCTGGCCCCCCCAAAGTTAATGAGACCAGAGGCTGTTTTAATTGATTGTGGTATACTTAACACTTCTCTTCATCCCACCCCTGCCCACTTTCAGGCCATCAACATCTTCCTGGTTTTATTTTTGTTTGTATAATTAATTGCATAATTTATTTTTAATTGTAGTAGAAAGCATACAACAGAGGATTGACCATTTAACCATATTTAAGTGTACATTTCAGTCATGTGAAATATATTCATGTTGTTGTGCAACATCCTCCCAATTTTTACCTCCTAAATAGTTCTGAGATTCAGTCACTTCCCTCCAATCATTTGTGGAAGCCAAGCAGCCACGTGGGGAGGTTCACATGGAAGAGAACTAAGACTGGCTTACAGCTGTAAGCTGCAGCTGAGCTCTCAGCCCTCAGCCAGTACCAATTGCCAGCCTCGTGAGTGAATTATCTTGGAAATGCAAACTCTAGCGCTAGTTGAGCTGCCCCAGCTGACACCACTTAAAAGACAGATGAGCTGTCTTCACTGAGTTGTGCCCAAGTTACAAAACTTAGCAGAAAAGAGAACGCACTTGTTTCAAGCCACTAAGATGTAGGGTGGTTTGTTATATAGCACTGGATAACTGAAACATCATTTCATACCTAGAAGTGGGGTTCTGCTGACACAGAAACCTTAAGAATGTGGCAGTAGAATGGGTACAAGGTGGAGGATGTAAATGGGAAGAATTTTGAGGAGTCTGTTAGTGAAAAACACTGTAGGCTGGAGAAAAGGGGGCCCCTTTTATGTATTGGCAGAACATTTAGTTAAACTACCCTGCTGAATATGTGGGTCTGGCTAAGGAGATTTTTGGGTAGAATATTGAAAGGGTTGAATGGTTTCTTTTAGATACTTAGGATCTAATTCAAGAGAAGTGAGATGAGCTGGTTGTTTGTTTTGTTTTTTTAAGGAACTAAGGATTTGCCCAGTTATTTCTTATTCTTAGTTTTTCCAGCGGGCAAAACTCTCAAAAAGTCACCTGGAGGCAGGGTGAAATCCAGGGTGCTAACAGGAAAACGGCCTTATATAAGGATGTAGCTAGATGACCCCATGGCTGGCGTCTCTACAATGGCCCTTGATTCCTAGTCCCTGGTATTCAGCCCTCTGTCAACCCTTCTCCCTTGAGTGTGGGTGTAGAGGCAGTAATGGCCACAGTGCAGGTTTTCTATGATCCAGCAGACCAGGTAAAGGAGGAGTTAGAGTCCTCAGTGGCTTTTTGCAGGCTTTTATTGGGGTTTACCAAGCATATGGCAGGCAGGGGTGCTGGGGGGCCGGGAGGCTGGCAGTCCTCCCAGCCCCCAGCAAATCCTCACTCTCTCTGGGCTCTCTGGCGTTCTCTCTGCTTCTCGGCTTCTCTTTCAGCTTCTGCTGGCGTCCTCATGATGCCGCCCTTAAAAAAAGCCCAGTCTTAGCCCAGGTGAATCCCATCTACATCTGCCCACACCCTATTCCAGGTGCCCGCCATCAGGCATGCATTCAGGACCACAAGGATCCATCATCTATCCTGATGGCGGGAGGGCAGAAAAGCCTGACATTTTTCCTTACCCTACAGTGGGCTGGACCATGCCGCTTGCTTTTAATAAATATGTGGCAAAAGTGATGGATATATGAAGTATTGAACCACTTCTGAAGTGAAAGGTCTTCCTCACCCTACCTTGCTCTCTCATTCCACTGCCTTTGAGGAAGCCAGCTGCTGTGATGTGAGCTGCCCTATGGAGAGGCTCATGTGTCAAGGAACATTGGAGGCCTTCATATAAGAGCCAGAAAGGAAGTGCTGCTTTCATTCCAACAGCCCACAAGGAACTGAATCCTGAAACAAGCATGTGCTTAAACTTGGAAGTGGATCTTCCCTATTTTCAGCCATAAGGTTAAACCTGTTATGGACTGAATGTTTATATCCCCACCAAAGTTCATAACCTCCAATGTGATATTTGGAGGTGAGGCCTTGCGAGGTAAGTAGGTTCAAATGAGGTCATGAGCATGGATCATCCCTGATGGGATCAGTGCTCTTACTACGAGAAGAGAAAACATCAGAACCACCTCTCTGCTGTATGAGGATACAGAACAAGCAAGGGGCTCCTCACCAAGCAGCAAATTGACTGACACCTTCACCTTGACTTTCCAACTTCCAGAACTACAAGAAATAACTCACAGATATTCTTTGAGCCACCTAATCGGTGATACTTTGTCATGGTATCCTGAGCTGACGAAAAGAAGACCATAGCCCCAGGCTTTGGCTGTAGCCTTTGAGTGACCATGAGGCATAGGAACCTGGTAAGCAGAGCCTGGAGTTCTAATCAGTAGAAACTGTGAAAGAATAGCAGTGTGTTAAGCCATTAAGTTTTTGGACAACTCAGTATGCAGTAATAGAGAAGTTGATGCCTCAGAAAGATTTACGGCAATAACTCAATAAAGCCTTTTCAACTAGAAAAGGCTTTAAAGGGCCTCCCCTGGTGGCGCAGCGGTTGAGTGCTGGGCTGCGAAGCTGCCTGCAGCCTCTGCAGCGCCGGTTCAATCCCCAGCCACCCATGAGGGTCCCACATGGCGCACAGATCTCTCCTGCCACAGAGCCTGCTGCTCCCCTCAGCAGTGTATTTCATTGGTCTGCCTGTTCTGTCCCCTGCTCTGGCTCTGGTGAATTCTCTCACCCTCCCGCGCTTCTGACTGTACCCAGTGCTTGTATAAATAAATAAATCTTTAAAAAAAAAAATGCTGAAAAGTAAATTCTAATAATCTTAAAAAAAAAAGAAAAAAGAAAAGGCTTTGAAGAAGCTGAATAGTGTTGCCCCATAACAGTGTTATATTGACCCAGTGTAGAGAAGGTCCTACTGGGAAAGAAATATGAGTGTAGTTTTCCTAAGGGACATGATTATAACTTGAAGTATAAGAAACCTATGACTTTTTAAGTATTTCTACTCATCTGCACTGTAAAAGACAAAGACTGTTCATAATAAAAGGAGGCCTCAACTTTACAGACAGGAAGTTACTCATCTGCAATTATGGGCTATTTCCAAGAAGTAAGATAACTCAACATGGAGCAAAGAGCTGCTGAAAACTTTTCCCAAAGAGCAGGAGTGGGCCTTATTTAGGAAGTGATATTTGAATAGCTGGATTTCAGAATTGCTGTGGACCAATTCCCATCTTTCTCTCATTAGGAAACAAGGTAGGAACCCTTGTTGAATGGGATTGTGTATTACAGGTTTTTTGTTCCTACTTGACTACTAGATGTTAGGTGTGTGGGAGGCAGTTCCTTTGTCTCTTTAGTTTACTGGTCCTCAGATCAAGAGGAATCACGGCTGAGGAGCCAGAATCAAGAAAATGCAATCAAGGAGCTACCTCTGCACTTGAACCTGATTTACCTGCTGATACCCTAGGCCAGAGGTTGGCAGGCAAACTTTTTCCATATAAGGCCAGATACTAGTATGTTAGGCTTTGCAAGTCATGTGTACCCTTGTCATATTTACTTTTTTTTTAAACACTGTAAAAAATATAAAGCCGTTCTTATCTACATAAAAACAGGTCACAAGCAACATTTGGCCCTCAACTGTGGTTTGCTCAATCCTGTCCTCGACGATGAAAAGTAAGCACACTGACAATAAATAATAAAAAGTGTTAACAGTACTGACCAGGGGCTATGCTACAAACTTTATACATGGACTGTCACATTATTTGAAGATGGCAGTTAAACATACACATTTCTATCCACTCTCTTGCAAAACCTCTTATAAAACAACAAAAAGATTTGTTGTTGCTGTCCTCATTAGGACATAAACAAACAAGGAGAGACCAAACAATGAGACCAAACAATGGCAATGGAATTGGAGAAGGTGCAAAGTTTTTAGATAAATACTGAGAAAAATCCTAAGCAGGATGGGAAAAAATTAAGGATAGGCTTATGCTAAAGATTTCCCAAAAGACTCAAGCCTTGATAGCAGTTGAAACTTCAGAAAAGTGGGCCTCCCCGGTGGCGTAGTGGTTGGGCGCTGGGCTGCGAAGCCGCCCGCGGCCTCTGTGGCGCCAGTTCGATCCCCAGCTGCTCCCCGGCCACCAGAGAAGGGTCCCACATGGCGCGCAGACCTCTCCTGCCATGCCCGCTGCTCCCCTCAGCAGTGTACTTAGGTCCTTCTGCCTGCTCTGCTCCCCGCTCTGGCTCTGGTGAATTCTCTCACCCTCCTGCGCTTCTGACTGTACCCAGTGCTTGTATAAATAAATAAATAAATAGATCTTAGGAAAAGAAAAAAAAAAATTTATACAATTTCTATCTATTCCTACCGGTATGTGTTTACATTGCGTTACAACATTCCCAATATTGGAGTCATCTTTTTTGTTTTGTCAATCTGTTGATGAAAAATATTCTTATTAAGAAAGAATGTTTTCTAAAAAGAATTTTTTTAAATCTTTTTATTTACATTTCTGCTTTTAAAGGAGGTGACCATCTTTTCATCTATTTGTGACCATTTGGGAACTGCCTATCATGTCTTTGTGCACTTTTCTAGAAAGATGTTTGCTTTTTAAATTTTGATGTTTGAAATTACTCTGCTTCCAATACCTTACAACTCATTCATGTGTTCTACAGACAGACTGCTTAGGTACTATAATAGGTTCTTTGGATACAATAATGAAAGAGAGAGACACAAACCCTACTTGCATGAGCTAGATGATTTGTTAAGCAGTTACAATAGAGTGAAATATGTGTTACAACTGTGGAAAGTTCTCAAGAATTCATTCTCAAGAATTCATAAGTAAGACAAATGCATACCCTGCTTGGTCAGTAGAGGCTTTTTCCAAAGAGTGACATTTCACTGAGTCCTAAAAAAAAGAGCAGTTAAAGTAGCCAGTTAAAGTTGAAGTAGATATTAAAAAACTAGCAACAACAAATGTTGGCAAGGATGTGGAGAAAAAGGAGCTCTCCTGCACTCTTGGTGGGAGTGCAAACTGATCCAACCAGTATGGAGAGCTGTGTGGAGATTTCTGGACCTACTAAACATAGAGCTTCCATATGATCCAGCAATTCCACTCCTAGGTATTTACCCAAAGGACACAGAAACATCAATTCCAAAGAGCACCTGCACCCCTATGTTTATAGCAGCACTGTTTACAATAGCTAAGCTTTGGAAACAACCCAAATGCCCAAAAATAGATGACTGGATCAAGAAGATGTGGTACATATATATACCATGGAATATTACTCAGCATTCAAAAAAGATAAACACATGCAATTTGCAGCAACATGGATGGAGTTGGAAGGGATCATGCTCAGCGAAATAAGCCAGAAAGAAAAAGAAAAATACCGGATGGTCTCACTCATAGCAGGAATCTAGAAAACTTAAATAAGGGACCAGGAAAATGAATAACTATAAGAAAGTGAAAATCAAAATCAACAAACAACTATGAACCAGAGACACTCTATGGGTGGTGGGGGGCAGGGAGGGGAGGGATGGGGGTCAAAATAAGGGGATTGCAATTGTATGGGGAATATAAAAATAAAATTTATTTTAAAAAAAAGTTGAAGTAGAGTGGGTTCCAGGTAGAAATTAGCATAAAGGGAAGAGAAAGGACTTCGAAACACTGAAGAGTACAAAAAAGTGGTAAGAGGTTAGTTTTGAAAGATAAAGGAGGGCAAGGTTTTAAAAGTTTAAAACTGGACCTCCCCGGTGGCGCAGGGGTTGAGCTCTGGGTTGCAAAGCTGCCTGCAGCCTCTGCAGCACCGGTTCGATCCCCGGCTGCTCCCCGGCCACCAGAGGAGGGTCCCACATGGCGCGCAGACCTCTCCTGCCGCCCAGCAGTGTACTGCTCCCCTCAGCAGTGTACTTCAGTCCTTCTGCCTGTTCTGCTCCCCGCTCTGGCTCTGGTGAATTCTCTCACCCTCCCGTGCTTCTGACTGTACCCAGTGCTTGTATAAATAAATAAACAAATAAATAATTTTTTAAAAAAGTTTAAAACCTTTATAAGTCAGAGGAGGTAATTTGGACAATACCCTAAGATAGTAATAAAATGTATTCACTAAAATGTTTTCAGCTGCAAATAACAAAAAACTAAAGGTGACCTACACAAGGAAAATGTGAAAATTTCACATAATAAGACATGTGGTCCCTAGGTTGATTTAGCTTTCATTCTGTCATTCTCCATACCTCTTCTTAAGGGGCCATGATCTCTCTCCTCTCATAGTCTTAAAATAGCTACAGCAATTTCAACCATCACATCCTTACACAATTATATTCAATGGCCTGGAAGAGGTAGGTAGAATGTGTGTTAACAAGGAGAACAGTCTTTTTCAGAAGTCTTTGGCAAAATTCCCCAGCACTCATTAGCTGGAATTAGATCACCTGGGGACCCCGAGCTGCATTGAATGCCGGGAAAATACTTATCCAGCATTTCTTTCACCTTTTGTGATGAGGGTGGCTTTTGCCTCCAAGAAGAAAGGGAAGAGTAGTAGCTACTGAAAAGGAAACCAACAGTTTTCTCTGCATTTGAAAGATTTTGAGCAAAATAAGTGATGGGATTATGTTGAATTCTCCTTTCCTTCAGGTCTTGATTCTCTCATTCTGCTCTTTATTACTCCTCTCTACCTGTACTTCTACTTTTTAAATTTTTTTTTAAGATTTATTGTTATTTATACAAGAGCTGGGGTACAGGCCAAAGGGGCAGGAGGGTGAGAGGATCCAACAGAGACAGAGCTGGGAGCAGCACAGGCAGGTGGACCAAAGACACTGCTGAGGGGAGCAGCCAGCGAGACAAGAGAGGTCTGCCGCACCATGTGGGAATCTCCCTGGCCAGCCGGAGATCAAACTTGTGCTGCAGAGGCTGCGGACAGCTTCACAACTCTGCGTTCAACCCACTGCACCACCCGGGAGGCCCTACTTCTACTTTCAATCATCACTTTTCCACCTTCTTTTTCTCTTCTTTTTAAAGCGTAATCTCATTCTCTACAACATCATGATACTGATTTAATTTTGATGTAATTATCTGAAAATTATATCTAAAGAATTTGATATGGATACTTCTGAAGGTGTGTTAGTAGGTCTAAAGATACTCTAAAACAACATTTTGAGTTTCAGATAGGCTCACATATCACTACCTGATATTGTTACTGGTGTGCTAATGAAAACTTGCTTAATTTCCACTATTTATACAAGAAAATAGTACATTCACTTACATTGTGTGCTTGGCACATAATTGACAAATGTTAATGGTTTTAAGTAATAATCTTTAATCCATATTTTACTTCATCCCTTTTTAAAAAATGAGAACAAAATGCATTTTTCTGGAATATTCATCGATTCTTAAAGATTAAATACTAACAGCCTCTTCTGAGACTCCGACTTTATTTACTTATGACATATTTAAAACATATGAAAACCATTATAAGCAGACTTGACTAAATGAGATTCTTTTTTAACTATGATGCAAGTTCTCAGAATTGTCTTTCAAAAAAAAGTTTGATGTCACATCAATCAAGTAGTCTAGAAAAATATTTTTTAAAGCATGATGTGATAACATACATTTGTAGAGGTGTAAAACTATACCGCTAATATATAGACAGTGTTATAAACCAACATTATTTCAATAATTTTTTTAAGGCGAAAAAGGAAATCATTATTTGTTCTGAAGCTGTCTAGAGCTTATTTGAATGCTCATCTTGATTTCTGGCTGAGCTGAGATAATCTGACTTGCTATTACAGATTTTGAACTAGAACCTATAATGTGGTTTGATTCAACAAATTTTGTCTTTGTCTTGAACATTAATTTGAGCTGAACAGCAGCCAGCCAAGTGGAGGTATGGAGATTATGAATGAAGGTTTATGCTTCAGCTTCTGAGACATTATCACTAACAAACATGTTAGGCACTTAAAATGTTTAGAAGTGATTTTACATATAAGAAAATAGTACATTTACTTAAATTGTGTGTTTGACACACAATTTTTCAGGTACATGTGATAAGATATGAACGATGACTTGAAATCATGATGGTACTGCCTAATTATGATTTGTGATTCTTTTGAGTGAGGCTGGTGTAATGAAAACTGCAGCAAATTTAGAGATTGGGTCCCTAAATTCTGCTACTTGTTAAGTATCAACTTTGGGAAAGGAGCTTCATTTGGCTTAGAAGTAGTTTCCTTATTTGTAAAATTGGACCAGTGATAACAGCTTATCTTTTTTCAGAGTTACTGCCAAGAGCATATGAGAGTGCACACATTTCACAGAAGTACACACGTAAGTTAGTACCTAACTTTAGGGACATCATATATATATATAGAGATATATAGATATATATATCTTTTTCAATACTATGTTTTTTTATTGTATTTTCAACTGCATGGAACTTGTCCACTTTAAACTCTTGCTTTTCACTGTGTATTTGTGAGACAGTGGGATAAAAATCACATTGAACTTGGTAGTTCTGCCTCCTTTTCTTTTTTTTTTTTTTTTTTTTTTTTTTTTTAAAGATTTATTTTTATTTATTTATACAAGCACTGGGTACAGTCAGAAGCGTGGGAGGGTGAGAGAATTCACCAGAGCCAGAGCAGGGAGCAGAGCAGGCAGAGGGACCGAAGTACACTGATGAGGGGAGCAGCGGGCGGCAGGAGAGGTCTGCAAGCCATGTGGGACCCTCCTCCAGTGGCCGGGGAGCAGCCGGGAATCGAACCGGCACTGCAGAGGCTGCGGGCAGCTTCACAACCCAGTGCTCAACCGCTGCGCCACCGGGGAGGCCCTCTGCCTCCTTTTCTGATCTATTGTTTCATTTTTTGTTAATTAATGCAAATTTTATTTGCTGAAATATTTTCACTAAAGGCCTGTGCAAAAAAATTGATATTTTACAACCATATGAGTCTTCTTTTCCTTTTTCATCTAAAGTGTTTTCTTTCATCCATTTAGAATGAAAATGTTTGGGCATCCTGTCCTGTTCTTTCACCTCACTGTCAATCCAGCACTTTTCTGCCTTTACTTTATCATATTTTTTCTTTATTTTGAAATAACTTCAAACTTACAGAAAAGTTGCAAGGGTGTAACAGGGAATTCCCCTATATTGTTCACCCAGAGACTCTGGGATTTCACCAAGACACTGTCTCAATAATGTCCTTCAAAGCAAAAGGATCCAACCCAGGGCCATATGTTGTTATGAGTGTATGTGTATTATGTATCTTCAGATTCCTTCAATCTGGAGGAGTTCCTTGGTTATTTTGTAAAGTGCCCATCAACTGGGTTTGATGCATCTTTCCTTATGACAGATTAAGATTATGCATTTGGTGTGAGATAGAAGTGAGTCTGTGCTTTTCTTATTGTATATGATGTCAGTTTGCCCCAAATAATGTTAATAGTGTCTGCTGATAAAATTCCTCTTTTGTCTTTTGTAATTAATCGCTGTAGGGAGAAATTTTAAGGCTATGTTCTCATCCCAACTTTCACATTCCAGAGTTAGCATCAGTTGCTATTTCCTGGATGAATTTTTACTATACTATATAAGTGGTAATTACTATACTATATAAGTGGTAATTTTCTAATTCCATCACTCCATATAAGCTTATTAATTGGCCTTCTAGTCTATGGAACAGTTTTTACCTTCTCCCCATGTGTTTAATCATTCACCTCTCTATATCAGTATGGACTCATGAATTCCTTTTCTATTCAGTAGGATGTAATCAGTTACTAACATTATTCATTTTGATGCTCAACTGGTCCCGGATCTGACCAGTGTGACTCACACTTAAACTGAGTCCTTTGTATTTCTGATATGTTCCATCAGTCTATGGGCACTTCAATCTTTTTGTTATAAAGATATGTTGCAGACTTACCTTGCCTGTCCATGCCTCATACTTTTGCTACAAGGAATCCTTTTAGTGGAGTGTGATATTTAGATACAAAGATCTGGGCATTAAGTGTGGTCGTTGCTACAGGTTCTCTTAGTGGACAGAATTAGGGGATTTGTATGTGTATATGCATATACACACATATGTGTTAGATATACAACATATGTGTTAGATATACATATGCATATGTGTTAGATATACAAATATATTTTGCATATATATGATTTAAACATGTATTTCCACATCTCTATATATTCTCTTAGTACAAAATAATCCCTATAATTCCTACTTAACACACAAAGCTCATTCTGGTTTCCATATTTGTAATTCCCTTCTCCAATAGTGAGAAACCTGGCTTTCATTATCCTCAGTATATTTACTTATTGCTCAATTTGCCTTTATGTACTTTTCTCATGCCTGCCAGGCTGTCACCCTCCTTGGCTGCCTTCCTAGTGTTGTAGATGCCAATCACCTTCCATACTTGGATCGGCTTAATGTTTTAAAACTAAGTTATCAAGAAAGAAGAAAGGAATGTAGTTTGCTCATGATTATTGGAAAATTTTAATTAAGTGTATTTAACATCACTAATATTTAAGGTGTTTTTCAACAAGCCCATGAAAAAGTAAGCAAAATACATGAGGCAATACAGGTAAGAAATGTAATGTCTACATGTTGCATATCACCTAAATGTTCATTGGTAGGGAACTAAATAAATTATATTAACAAGTTGTATACTGTCCAACCATCAAAAAAGCATTAACACAGACCATTATTTATTGATCTGAATAGTCTTCCACTATGTAGTACATTGAAAAATTGTTACATAATTTTTGTTACATAATTTTATATCCTATTTTAACATCCTATTTTTGCATGTGTGTATACGGAGTAAAAAGAATGAGTGCTCACTTTGGCAGCATATATACTAAAGTTGAAATGATACAGAGAAGATTATGATTTCCCCTAAGCAAGGATAATACACAAATTCATGAAGCATTCCACATTTTTAAATCCATCATGGATCATGACCCTTAAATGAAAGTTTGAAAGACAAAAAAAAATTAAAAGAAACAAGAAACTATTAATTAGAATCTCTGTGTGTCTATTTCAAGAAAATAAAACTCTATACATAATAACAAGGAAAGAAAATGTATGACATTTGTAAAATGTCCTTTATGAATAAAGATGTCCTTTATGAATAAAGAGTTCTTGCCTGATAAATAGTTTTATTAGAGAATGGAGACATGTTTTTTGTACCTGGATGAGGTAACAGTTGTATTTGGATTTTACAGCCTTACATCAAATAAGAGTCATATTTGCCACAGTTCCTACCTGTGTTAAAGATGGGCCACATCTCTATCTTTGAGCAGGGATGTAGTCGTACTGGATCTTTTTATTCTCCCCTTGGTGAGAGCACTTAAGGTCTATTCTCCAGACAAAACTATAATGTCAACATGTTTTACATTAGAAACTCAGACCTTATTCTGATGTTAAACCTTGGAGCTCTTAAACTTTATTCCTTAGAGCTAAATGTTTGTGCCCTTTTACAAAGTACTCCCTATTTTTCCCTACCTCCTAGTCCCTGCCATCTACCTTCCTATGTTTCTATGAGTTTGATTTTCTTTTCTCTACTTTTCTTTTTTTTAATTCCATGTGTGATACCATGCAGTATTTGTTTTTCTCTATGAGATTTATTTCACGTAGCATAATGTCCTCAAGATCCATCCATGTTTTAACAAATGCCAACATCTCCTTCTTTCTCACGACTTAATTATATACATATATATATATATACCACATCTTCTACCCATTTGTCCTTAGACAGATACTTAAGGTGGTTTCAATATCTTAGCTATTGTGATAATGCTGTAATGGATATATGAGTGCAAATACCTTTTTAATATCATTTTTATTTCCTTTAGACAGATACCCAGAGTGGGATTGCTGATCACATGTTAGTTCTATTTTTTTTTTTTTTAAATATCCAGGGAACTTTTTTTTTTTTTGAAGATTTATTTATTTATTCATACAAGCACTGGGTACAGTCAGAAGTGCGGGAGGGTGAGAGAATTCACCAGAGCCAGAGCGGGAGGCAGAGCAGACAGAAGGACCGAAGTACACTGAGGGGAGCAGCGGGCGGCAGGAGAGGTCTGCGCGCCATGTGGGACCCTCCTCCGGTGGCCGGGGAGCAGCCGGGGATTCGAACCGCCTCGCAGAGGCTGCGGGCAGCTTCGCAACCCAGCGCTCAACCGCTGCGCCACCGGGGAGGCCCTGTTAGTTCTATTTTAATTTTGTGACTATGTCTACCCCTTTGATCACATCATCAACACCAGCTTGGAGGTACTAGATGTAGGAAGAAGCATGAACCACAGCAGAGGGCTGGAAGCAGTGTGGGTTACATCTGGATGTTGTATAGCAGCATCAGTAAAATTACTTGCCTTTGGTGGGTCTCTGAACCTTTCATCTCATTGTGATGAAAAAATCAGGGTAAAATTCTCTAAATTTCCTTTTCATTTTTCTTTAAACTTTTATGTGTTGCCTGATTTTTAAAAATGAATACTACTACATTTCTAATTAAAAAACTTACATTTTGGGGCCTCTCCGGTGGCGCAGCGGTTGAGCGCTGGGTTGCGAAGCTGCCCGCAGCCTCTGCGGCGCCGGTTCGATCCCCGGCTGCAACCCGGCCACCGGAGGAGGGTCCCACATGGCGCGCAGACCTCTCCTGCCGCCCGCTGCTCCCCTCAGCAGTGTACTTCGGTCCTTCTGCCTGTTCTGCTCCCCGCTCTGGCTCTGGTGAATTCTCTCACCCTCCCGCGCTTCTGACTGTACCCAGTGCATGTATAACAAACAAACAAAACAAAACAAATAAATAAATAAATAAATAAAACATGCCTCTATTTAAAAAAAAAAAAAAGAACTTTCATTTTGAAAAGAAAATAATGTCTTAATGATACTCAAAACTCAATAAGAGCAACTCAATTTAAAGATGGCTTAAGATTTGAACATACTTCAGCAAAGAAGATAATGAATTATGATTAAGCAGATGAAAAAAATATTCAACACAATTAGTCACTGGGGAAATGCAAATGAAAAATACACTAAGATTATATAACACACTGTTCATAATGGCTAAAATTTTTTAATACTGATAATACTAAGTACCGATGAGGTTGTGGAACAACTGGAACTCTCATGCCTGGTTACTTGGAGAACATACAACTCAGCAATCCCTCTCCTAGGTGTTTACTCAAATGAAATAAAAACATGAACATGAAAGCCTGTATATGAATGTTTACAGTGATTTGATATATGACCTCTAAAGACTGGAAACCAAATATTCTCCAACTGCTAAAGAGATAAGCGCACTGTGACATATTCATACAATGAAATACTACTCATGAACAGAAAGGGAAAAAAAAAAACTACTGATATGCTCAGCACATAAAAGAATCTCAATTGCATTTTGCTAAATGAAAGGAGCCAGGCTCAAAAAGGCTGCATGGTGTATGATTCCACTTTGAGACTACAGAACGACCTCAGAATTGTCTTGCAAAGGGGCCAGAGCACTAGCTTTTTTTAATCCACCACCTTGCATCCCTCATTGATTGAAATTACCTTTGGGAATTTTCCCTATCTGGTACTTTCAGCCTGCTTGGCACATGGGCCAGCACTCTCTACTGCCAGAGAAAGTAGTTAGGAAAAGAGTATCAGGAGCTGCAGAAGATCTCTGGGTGCTTGGACAGAATATTGGTAGACACCAATAGCATCAGCTACCATGTTTTAATTAGTTAAAACATTTTCAGAAATCTCTTTCCTATTGAAGACTTCAGAACTGTGTAACCCTTGCTGTCCAACTGATTAGCCCTGAAAAGTTTCATTACATCCATTAATACCTTATCATCAACCTGCTATTCTGTTTTCTCTTGCATGGTTAGGTTTAGGCTATTGAGGGCCCTATTCCTTTCATTGACCAGCCCATTCTTCATGGTTCTGTGGAGCCATGTATCTCTTTTTTACAAAAAAATAGGTGTCTGACAAGAACATACTTGGTTGTGGGTCAGGGCATCATGATCCCTTAAGAAACATTACCTTGTGGTGCAACCTTAGAGGCAAACATTTGCCAAATTCCTGTTATGCTGGTTTGATAATACCTCCATAGCAGAAAGTGCAAACAGATATCAAGTGGACTCACTATATTGCAGGTGACAGACTCTGGTGACCCACAGTCCAGGGTACCTGACTCTAGATGAGATTAATTGCCCCTGAGAACCCAAGAAAGGTGTAGTAAATCAAAATGAGGAAGGATTAAGAAGCATGCAGGCCTCAGGGGCCACTGGAAGCAGGGTCTTCAGTGTCTCCCTTCCCTGCATCAACACAATCCTCTTATAGACCTGCTTTCTCCACATATCAGGAGACATGGTTGCCAACAGCTCCCAGTTTTATACCCTAGAGCTCCAGTCACCAGGAAAGTCTGAGCTGACTCTTTTGGTTCCAAGTCAGAAATAATTAGAAGGTACTCACTGTCCCAGTTTGACTTATATGCCCTGGTCTGGGCAACTATAGGCTTTAAAAACTAGATATTCCCTCAGGGATCATTCCTGTGAAATAAGGGGATATTTTTCAGGGATGGGGTGGTGATGCTTGGCAGGCAAAAGTAATGAGTAAGAAGAAGAAAAACAGTGTTAGAGTCAAGAAATAGTTTCATATTATTCAAATGAGATGAGGTCTGCATTTAAAAGGATAAGATAGTCAATGCTGCAATAACAAATCAACCCAAAGTTCTGTGGTTTTACTTCTCACTCACATGAAATTCAGTGTGGCTAGGATGGTTCTTAGTAGTGTAGCAACAGCATCTAAAACACAAAATTGCCACAACCATGGACTCATGATGCCTTGGGTCCATTGAATGAGTGCTGCCAGTCTCTGGCCAGAATTAGCCTCATAGCCTGAAAATCAACTGCAAAGACATCTAAGAAATGTGGGGAGCACATGAGTATTTGGTGAGTACTAACTCTGTCAAGTCATTGTTTCCACTCAATCAAATCATTTAGAAGAGGCAGGAATAGTGAGGAGATGCTCCACAAGGGAGGGAAAATTTGTTTTCTATCATTTAAGAGACTTCTAGCTTAAATAATTAGAGGGAAAGCAATAGAATTTCTTGCTGATCTTAAAGGACAATAATGAGCCCATTTAATAGGGTGCAGAGATGTATAAAAATGAGATTGGACAACTGGATTGGGACAAGGTTGCCCAAATGGCTTGAATGTCCAGTCAAAGAATATATATGCTAATAGGTAGGAACTCAGATACTACTGAGAGTTTTTGAGCTAAAAACTAATATGAACAAGGTGCAATTTTCAGGATGATTAATCTGGCAGCAGTATGTAGTTTGGCTTATATTATTCCATGCACAGTCATTGTAAGCATTTTCTTGACCTCAAAAATATTCTTTGAAGGGCTTGCATTTCTGATAAAATGGCAGGCTAGATAGCCTGATAAAATACCCCACTATAAAATAACTCAGATACAAGGAAAGACAAATCCAAATGGCACAGGAAGTTCATTTCCGCTCCCATTTCTATGGCTTAATAAGAAGCTGCCTCAGCAACTCTTTGCTGTTCAGCAGAACAACTTTGCCAATGGCTGGATTCCAAAAGTTCTTCCTTTACATTAAGTTGGTTTCTTCTACTAGGAAGCTTCTGTTGTCATAATCTAATTTCTCTATAAATTTAAATTATGTATTGTCCAAACACACCTATCCACAGGACAGAGAAATGATGGGGAATCCAAGCATTCTGCTGATTTTCTTCCTCTAGGGTTTCCAGTAAACTTCATATTAAATTTATTACACATGTTACTAATAGTATATATATCTGTGCCTTTTACATAAAAAAATGATCATTTTATTTTTTCCTAAAAATTTCAAGTATTTAATGATCAGTGTAAACCCCAACACAATACACCAATATGATTTTGTGCATTTAGAGAGGAAATATTTCCTGGGAAAGTAGAAAACTGTGCAGATGACTTCTGGAAGACCTTCATTTAAGCAGCTTAATAGTGAAATGTGTCATTTAGAAGTCTGGACCTTCTTTCTTCAGTTTGCTATAATATCTATCTACTGAGTAAAACCTATATTGATCATTGGGATCCAGTTTGTTTCAGGCTTCTGGGTTATTCTTTCGGTCCCAACTGATATCTAGATAGAATAGTTCTAAGCACTTGACATATCGTGTTGACCCAGTACTTTGGGATCCAGCAAATACAAAGCGAGGGGTAAAGCTAGGATGCTGCTTCTCCTGACCAGGGATCTGGCAGAGTATGGTTGCAGGAGAGGTCTTGGGCCAAGAATGAAAGGTGAACAAATCTGCAAATCCTAGGACTAAGCCTTTCAACAATCATCTTTTTTTTTTTTTAAAGATTTATTTATTTATGCATACAAGAACTGGGATACAGGCCAGAGATGCGGGAGGTGGGGTGTGTGTGAGAGGATTCACCAGAGACAGAGTGGGGAGCAGAACAGGCAGATTGATGAAATACACTGCTGAGGGGAGCAGCGGGCGAGACAGGAGAGGTCTGCTGCACAATGTGGGTCACCTCCCTGGCTGGGGATCAAACTCCTGTTGCAGTGGCTGCAAATAGCTTCTTAGGTTGTGTCTTAACCCCTTGTGCCACCAGGGAGGCCCCAGCAATCATCTTTTTAAATGCTTGCCCAAGTTAGTAACAAAATAAGGGGACTCCTCAGAGGCCAAAAGTTGAATGTCACAAACTGGAAGAAGATATTTGCAGCTAATAAAGAATTGGCATCCACAATATGTGAAGAACTCCTAAAATTCAGAAAAGAAAAAACCATACAATCCAATGGAGAAATGGGCAAAAGACAAGAACAGGCAATTAATAGAAGGAAAAACATAGGATATATAAAAATCTCAGCAATCAGGGAAACAAAATTAAAACCACAGAATCATTTTATATTATGTATTGGTTGAAAAATTTTAAGTCTAACAATTTTCTATACAAACTGCATCTTGGGGTAACCAAATAATTGCTGAGGGGGAATTTCTCATTAGAGAAATATTCTAGCTAACATATAAGAAAGGAACAATGGAATCTCACAACTTTGCATCCTCTAATGAATTAATGAACTAAGCAGTGATCAATGACTGCTGCCTCTCCACACAAAATAATATAAGCAAACATTATGTGTTTCCTGGGGGAAGAACACACCACCACTTACAAAATATTCTTGGAAGAAATTTTAACCTGAATCTGATTAAGCATCTGAATTAAACAAACATACTACTAGAAACAGAACAGAGGACGGTGTAAAACAGCACCATGAGAATGCATTTAACAAAACGCACTGTGGAAAGGCACAGAACAAACCACCTGATTTATTCTTCAAATAAACTGCAAGGAGGAGAACTGGATTTTTTTTTCAAAAAATGATCAGATATTTTATAGTAAAGATTCAATAAATGCAATATGTAAATGTTCATGATATAAAGATAAAATATTATTTTTAAAATAGGAACATATAGAAAGCACTTATAATAGTGCCTACCAAAGGAAATACACTGTTTTTAATTTGACCCTGATTTGAACAGACAATAAAACACACACAAAAGTATGAGTCAGGGTCTCCCCGGTGGCGCAGCGGTTGAGCGCTGGGTTGCGAAACTGCCCACAGCCTCTGCAGCGCCAGTTCGATCCCCAGCTGCTCGCTGGCCACCGGTGGAGGGTCCCACATGGCGCGCAGACCTCTCCTGCCGCCCGCTGCTCCCCTCAGTGTACTTCGGTCCTTCTGCCTGCTCTGCTCCCCGCTCTGGCTCTGGTGAATTCCCTCACCCTCCCGAGCTTCTGACTGTACCCAGTGCTTGCATAAATAAATAAATCTTAAAAAAAAAAAGTATGAGTCAACTGAAATCTAAATAATGACAAGATATTTCATGATATTAAGGAATTATTAAATTTTATAATGTGAACAACTCCTAAAATAGCGGTATTCTTATATATATATATTTTTTTTTTAAAGGAGTGGTTTTTTTTAAAAAAAGATTTATTTATTTATTTATACAACCATTGGGTACAGTCAGAATCACGGGATGGTGAGAGAATTCACCAGAGCTGGAGCAGGGAACAGAACAGGCAGACCGAAGTACACTGCTGAGGGGAGCAGCAGGTGGCAGGAGAGGTCTGTCGCACCATGTGGGACCCTCGCCCGGCAGCTGGGGATGGAACCCCTACTGCAGAGGCTGTGGGCAGCTTCACAGCCCAGTGCTCAACTGCTGCTCTACCAGGGAAGACCCGGTATTCTTATATTTTTAGAATGTCCTGAAAGGAACCTTCTGGGTGAGCTGGAATATTCTAGGTCTTGATCTGGGAGGTAGTTTCACCCAGCTATGAGCATGTGTAAAAATTCATCATTCACTAAGCTGTACTCTCAAGATAGGTGCACTTTACTGTAACTAATTTTACCTTAATTTTTAAAAGGTAAGGTTCTTAGTTTTCAAGGATATATTCTGAAATTATATAGATGAAGTGATATCATGACTGGAATTAACTTTTAAAAACTCCAAAATAGGGCCCACCCCTGGTGGCATAGGGGTTAGGTCTCAGTGCTATCATGCTATCACCACTTCGGACTGAGTTCGATCCCCCACCAGGCAACTAATCCGCATAGAGCGCAGGAGACCCTTTCCTATCTCACCCACTGTACTCCCCTTAACAGTGTATTTCAGTAGATGCGCCTGTTCTGCTCCCCACTCTGTCTCTCCTGAATCTCTCACCCACCCCCTATACCTCTGGCCTATACCCCAGTTCTTCTATGCATAAATAAAATAAATCTTTAAAAGAAAACAACCAAAAACCTCCAAAAAGCCCATGGAAGACTGATCATGAGTTGGTAAATGTTGAAACTGAAGGATGACTCATAACTCTTATATATGTTTGAAATTTTCCATAAAACAAAATTGAAAAAATAATCATCTGGTAGTAGATGAATGGATAGGACACATACTATGGAATACTACCCAGTTATTTTTAAAAAAGATAAAATTTTGCCTTATAAGACAACGTGATGGATAAGGATATTATGCTAAGTGAAAAAGACAATGAAAGACATATACTATATGCTTTCTTTCATATAAAGAATCAGAGCGGCAAAGTCTTGGTCCTGGGACTTGGTGATTTCTTCTCATCTCCTTCCTGGCCCAAGGCCTCTCCAATGAAACTATGCCAGGTCCTCAGTCAGGACAACAAGCATCCTAGCTTGACAACAAGCATCCTACTTTGTATTTGCTGGAACCCAGAGTAAGGGAGCAGTGCTGTATGTCCAGATGTCTGTTCGGACAGAAGGAATAACCCAGAAGCTTGGAACAAACTGGGTCCCAATAATCAACACAAGTTTTTCTCAGTGAATATAGATTATAGCAAACTGAAGAAAGAAGGTCCAGACTTCTAAATAAACATTTCACTATTAAGCTGCTTAAAATGAATGTCTTCCAGAAGTCATCTGCACAATTTTCTATTTTCCCAGGAAATATTTCCTCTCTAAATGCACAAAATCATGTTGGTGCTTACACTGATTAATAAATATCTGAAACTTAAAGAATACAATTGAAAAACAAAATGTCTGGCAAGATAATGTTGTCAAGGATATGGAACAACAAACCCACTGACACTGCTGGTGAGAATGTAAATTGTAAATTGAACAACGACTTCATATTATCTTATAAAAAAGAAGATGGGTAATTTCTCTGAGGTTATAACTTAGAAAAACGCTAACCTATATGCATATACATGTGTGTACATGTAAGATAATTTGTAGAGATAGGCAAGGACTGTAGGAATAACCTCTGCAGTGAGTGGAGCTATGAACTCTGCCCCTATTTCTGTGCCTCCAACATATGACCACAAACCCTTGCATGCTGTGAACCCAAATTCCTGAATGAGGGACTGCTGGGAAGGAGAAAGAAGCCATGTAGCCATTGCAGAAATGGAAAGGAATAGGATGACATGAGGGCAGACACATGTCCTTTGTCCTCTTTTGAGGTCAGGACCTGAGCAGACACGAGAACTGGGTCTTGTGAGAGACTATGGCCGCGGTCTTGGCCCTCTGGTGGGTGCAGCTTCTACAGTACATTTGTTGTTTTAAAGAGGTGTGGGGGGTGGGAGGATCCACCAGAGAGAGAGAGAGAGAGTGGGGAATAGAACAGGCAGATTGACTGAAATACACTGCAGAGGGGAGCAGCAGGCGAGTCAGGAGAGGTCTGCTGCACCATGAGGGTTTCTCCCTGGCCGGGGATCAAACTCCTGCTGCAGTGGCTGCGGATTGCTTCATAGGTTGCATCTTAACCCGTTGCGCCACCAGGGAGGCCCTACAGAGGCCCTACAGTACATTTTGACTCTCTTTGCCCTGTCATCTTTTTTTTAAAGATTTATTTATTTATTTATTTATTTATACAAGCACTGGGTACAGTCAGAGGCGCAGGAGGGTGAGAGAATTCACCAGAGCCAGAGCGGAGAGTAGAACAGGAGAGTAGAACAGGCAGACTGACGAAGTACACTGCTGAGGGGAGCAGAGGGTGGCAGGAGAGGTCTGCGCACCATGTGGAACCCTTGCCTGGCGGCCAGGAATTGAACCGGCGCTACAGAGGCTGCAGGCAGCTTCACAACCCAGCGCTCAATCGCTGTGTCACTGGGGAGGCCCTGCTCTGTCATCTTGTTCCTGCCTAACCTTCCTGCCAGGAGATGCCTTGGACTCACTCTCCTGGTGGCTTTGTTTTTGAGCCTTAACCTCCCCGCTCCGGGTCCAGTCTGTTTGGCTGAGCATTTGCCCAGGAAGGGATGGGGGTTTTCAGAGATTGATGAGGAGTCCATATTTTGAAATTCCTCTTTCCCCTACTCCTCTTTTTCTTCTCTCTAGTCCCTTTAAACTTCATACGAATTAAAAATCTTTGGGCACACTGGAGTCTGATTCTTTTTTTTTTTTTTTTAAGATTTATTTATTTATGCATACAACAGCTGGGGTACAGGCCAGAGATGGGGGGTGGGGTGAGAGGATTCACCAGACACAGAGTGGGGAGCAGAACAGGCAGATGTACTGAAATACACTGCTGAGGGTAGCAGCGGGCACAACAGAGAAGTCTGCTGCACCATGTGGGAATCTCCCTGGCTGGACGGGGTTCGAACTCATGCTGCAGAGGATGTGGATTGCTTCATAGTGTGGTGCTTAACCCCTTGCACCACCAGGGAGGCCCTAGAGTCTGATTCTTGATTGTTATGCAAGAGGTGGCACAGACCCTTAGAATGCACAACATGGATTTTCCCCCTTTGGGTCCCTGGACACTCCTTGGTTTTGCCCAGTATCAGTTTTGGTTCCTTGTGATTTTTGCCTGTATCAGTTTAATTCATTCAACATTGCTTATGATAATCCAAAGTAAAAAAGGGAAGGAAGCAACTCAAATATCAATTGAAAGGAGAATGAATACATAAATTGTGATATATTCACATAATGTAATTCTGTACATCAATGAAAGGATGACTCTCACATAATTAATGACCTTTACAAATTGCAGATTACTCTAGTAATACCATGAATTAAATGTTCAAAATATGCAAATAGAATACATGCAAAATATGTTTTAGGGTTACATCTGTATGTAGTAAAACTAAAGAAAAACAAGTATATATCAGGCATAGATTGGAGGACGGGTAGAAGTCTAAAGGGACTCCGAAGGCTCTGATATTCTACTTCTTAAGTTAGGTGATAGCTATTTATTTTAATATTATTTTTTACCCCACACATAAATAAATGTGTAGAAATATTTCTTAAGTAAATGTGTAGAAATATTTGATAATAAAATTATTTTTTTAAAAGATTTATTTATTTATTTATAGAAGCACTGGGTACAGTCAGAAGCGCGGGAGGGTGAGAGAATTCACCAGAGCCAGAGCGGGGAGCAGAGCAGGCAGAAGGACCAAGGTACACTGCTGAGGGGAGTAGCGGGTGGCAGGAGAGGTCTGCGTGCCATGTGGGACCCTCCTCCGGTGGCCGGGGAGCAGCCAGGGATCGAACCAGCGCTGCAGAGGCTGCGGGCAGCTTCGCAACCCAGCGCTCAACTGCTGCACCACCGGGGAGGCCCAATAAAATTATTTTTAAGTCATTTCCTGCTCCATCCATGTTGCTGCAAATTGCATGAGTTTATCTTTTTGATTGCTAAGTAATATTCCATTGTGTGTGTATATATATATATATATATATATATATATATCACATCTTCTTGATCCAGTCATCTATTTTTGGGCATTTGGGTTGTTTCCATATGATGTCTTCATGCACATAACTTTTTTTTTCTTCCTAAAAGTTTCCTTTAAATAAATTTCCAGGGCCTCCCCTGTGGTGCAGCAGTTGAGCGCTGGGTTGTGAAGCTGCCCGCAGCCTCTGCAGCGCCAGTTCGATCCCCAGCTGCTCCCCAGCGACCGGAGGAGGGTCCCACATGGCGCGCAGACCTCTCCTGCCGCCTGCTGCTCCCCTCAGCAGTGTACTTCGGTCCTTCTGCCTGCTCTGCTCCCTGCTCTGGCTCTGATGAATTCTCTCACCCTCCCGCGCTTCTGAGTGTACCCAGTGTTTGTATGAATAAATAAATAAATAAATCCTTTAAATAAATAAATAAATAAATAAATAGTTAAAAAAAAAAAATTTCCAGGGGTCTCCCTGGTGATGCAAGGGGTTAAGAAAAAAGTAATTTCCTATTGTTTATCGTCAGTTTTAGAACCTGGCTCATTGGTGGTGGGTATAATTGTATGATACTGGACCATCAGGAATTTGTGAAACCTGGGTTTTAGACCAGCTGTACTATAAGTAGTCCTGTGACTTTGCACAAATCACCTAACTTCTCTTAACCCAAGTTCCTTCATCTAGAAAATGGACTGATCAGTGGTTTCCAATTAGGTTCTTCAGAGCACTAGTTCTAAGATATGTAATAGATAATTTGTGGAATCAATAACAAAAGCTTTGTGTTAAATTATTTTGAGGACTCTAGATTAAACAATAGTAAGAGGGTTTCCCTGCATTCTCTGGGTCTTGAATATACAGTGTGAGCTGTTAATCTCCAAGAGAGTAATACAGGATTTTCAAATGCAATTTACCACAAATTCATATGTATCTCTGTGTGTATAACAGCTTTTAAAAGGAACATAGTTTGGGAAATTCTGGAACAGCTGCTTGCTGAGGTTTCTTTCAACCCAACCTTCAATAAATCTACAAATCTGCTGTATGGTGAGTTGTTAGGAAAGAGATAAGAGCTGGGATACCCATGAGGAGGTTATTATGATAGTCTAAATATGGGAGTTTGATAACCTTAATAATAGTGTAGTAATGGGGATGGAAAGGGAGAGGCAGAGTCAGGAAATATCACTAAGGAATCATGAAGCAGATTGAACACAAGGCCACACCTCCCTAGTTAACTTTTTTTTTTTAAAGATTTATTTATATAAGCACTGGGTACAGTCAGAAGCGCGGGAGGATGAGAGAATTCATCAGAGCCAGAGCGGGGAGCAGAACAGGCAGAAGGACCGAAGTACACTGCTGAGGGGAGCAGCGGGCGTAGCAGGAGAGGTCTGCGCACCATGTTCCAGGGATCGAACCAGCACTGCAAGAGGTTGTGGGCAGCTTTGCAGCCCAGGGCTCAAGTGCTGCACTGTGCCATCGGGGAGGCCCTCTCTAGTCAACTCTATACCAATGCCAGTCAAGCGAAACTGCAGTGTTTCATTGCTGCTGCAATGTTCAGTTAACCACCCTGAACTTAGCTGTGGCTTTGCAACACATGCAACATTTTTAGAGTAGAAAGTGCTCTTAAAGCTCTTCAGGTCCTATTCTTGCTTTTCCATATGTTCATATTGTGTTCTGGAGTTTTAAGTGACATCCCCTAGTCACACAGCTCGTTAGAGTAAAGGGCAGAATAGCTCAGGCCTCCTGATTTCCTGACCAACCACATCACCATGGCACCCTGACCTCTGAATATGTGCTGGGAGTGTGAGCATCTTATCAAGGACTCAATCTACTTTTGGTTCATTTCAATTTCAATAACCATCTTGTGTCACACTGCATCTATAAAGTGAAGTGAGTGCTATGAAATCAAGGGTCTCAAAACCGAAAGAGGATAATGACTGCTTTCAGCCTAGACAGGCATCTCATACCTGCTATTAGTAACATTTGAGGATGTGTGCATTAAGGAAACTCTGCCATGCTACTTCTGGTAATTAAGAATAATGATGATGTCACACACCTATATAGAGATATATGTTATATATAGCGTTTTGTTTTCCAAAATGCTTTCATTTTATCTGACTTGATCCTCACAGTCCTGGGAAGAATTATTATTTTCACTTTGAACAAGAAAGGTATATTTCAAAGGGCAAGTAGCTAATTGGTGACAGAAACAAAATCTGAATTCAGGTTTCTTTATTTTTATTCCAAGACTATTTCCATTAAATGACACTTGACTTTCATTGTTTTTGTTAGTTTACCATCTTGAGTCATAATAATGATGAATTAAAAATTTCAAGTGGCATAGATTCTATCAATAACAATAGATTTCAACTGGCTACTCTATAGGTATTAGAACCCCTGAGTATTATCAATGGTAGCTGGATAAAACTGTGAATTTTGGAAACCAGAAACATTTAAGAAGATATCATATAGGATGCTTTTTTTTTTTTTAACCACATAAAGGAACCCATGGGTTCCTTTTCAGTTAACAAGATTAACCATAGTGCTTAGTGTATTTTATCAAGCTGATAGTCCTGCTGTAATCTTCCTATCACAATTCTCATATCAATAATAGTATCAGATTAAACTAAATTTTAAAGTGATATAAAGCCTTCTGTCTAGACCAGAGAGTATGGAACCATTTTTCACTGCTTCTCATTTGGCACAACTATAAACCCTAGAGGTAGCTGAAAAGACAAGGAAAAGGGATCTCTAAAGATAGTAAAGAGAAACTAAGCTGGTTTGTGAATTTAGAACTGGAGGAATAGGACAAAGCAGGGTAACTCCCAATCCCCCACCCCATAAAAGAAGGCAAAACAGACCTGACAATCTCTGATCCCTGAGCTAGTAACAAAAGGTAGCCCAGCTAAGTTCATTCCTCTCTTGGATTGAACTGGAATTCTTCTGACATTAGGTGATCCTGACACAACTGGTGAGTGGGCTCAAGTTGGAGTGTTATCAAAAATAAATGGCCAGGGAAGGTGTTTCTGTGTCCTGATGGAACTGAAACTCCCCTTCCAGCCAAGAGTTACCAAGGTAGACAGATGGAACTGGCAAGAGATACCCAACTAGGGCTGGCAGATTGGTCCAGAAAGCGTTTGTCCCTGTGGGCCCTGGACCTGCCTCACAAACAACCCCCCCCCAAAAAAGTTACCTGGTATTATGAATTGAATGTTTGTGTCTGCCCAAAATTCTCATATCAAAACTCTAATCCCCAATGTGGTTGTATCTTGGAGATGGGGGTCTCTAGGGAGGTAATTAAAGTTATATGAGGTCAAAACCATGGAGCATGTATCTGATGGGATTAGTGTCCTCATAAGAGACCCCAGGGCATTTCCTCTGCCTCCTCCTCCTTCTCCCACTTCCCTTTCTCTCAGTGTGTGTGCGTCAGAGAAAGGCCAAGTAAGGACATGGTGAGGAGGAGGCAGTCAACTACAAGCCAGGAAGAAGGGCCTCACTAGAAATGAAATTTGCTAGTAACTTGATCATGGACTTCTAATCTCGTCTCAGTCTTTTTAGGCTGCTATAACAAAATACCACAGGCTGGTTTATGAACAACAGAAATATATTTTTCACGGTTCTGGGGACTGGAAGTCCATGACTAAGCTTGTCAGTATGATGGCATTCTGGTGAAAGTTCTTCTTGGTGTACAGCTGGTACCTTCTTGCTGTGTCCTCACATGGTTGAAGGGGCAAGAGATCTCCATGGGGTCTCTTTAATGAGAACACTAATCCCATTCAGGAGGGTCTCACCTCCCAAAGGCCTCACCTCTTAATACATTTTTGGGGCATTAGGAGGATTTCTACATAAGAATTTCAAGGGACAAATCATACAGACCATAGTACTTCAGAACTGCCAAAATTAATTTTTGTTGTCTGTGCCACCCAATCTGTGGTCATATTGTCATGGCAGCCAAAGCAGACGACAGCTACATGGAATAAAGACAGAATGGTCAAGAAGAACCTAGTCACTGCAAGTGATCTGGTCTGGGTAGCCCCCCTTTCCCAAAAAGTCAAGAATCTTTCTCCGTCCAGAGAGACTGAGGTGTCTGAGTGGATACTGGGAGGAGGATCCTATCACTCCTTTCCTCACAGAGAGGTACCCAGTAGCTGGCCCTGAGAAAACTATTTTTGCCCCCTCAAGAAGCACCATCAGTGACACTAGAGAAACATCTGAAGAGCTATGAATCTCTACCCAAATTGTCTACGATATTGTAAACCACTGTTACTTCAATAAAAATAGGATTTGTTTGAAAAAGAGAAGATACAGATTACCAATATCAGAAATCAAGCAGGACCCATCACTTAATACAACTGCAGCAATTAAAAAGTGAATAAGGGAATACTGTTGACAATTTTACTCCCATAAATTTGATAGGTTAGAAAATACAACCCAATTCCTTGAAAACACAAATTATAAAACTCAACCAAAATGAAATGAACAACCTGAGTAACCACAAAACCAATGAAGAAATTGAATTTACAATTAAAAACCTTCCCACACCACCTTCCAAAAACCAAAAACCCACATGATGGGACTATGTCAAAGAGACACATAAGCCAGCTAAAAGAGCACCCAATAACAAAACCAAAACAACTTAAGCAACAGAAGAAATGATACTGCGATATAACATCAACTTTAATTATTATTTTTTTTACATAGAAGAACTGGGGTGTAGGCCAGAGGTGTGAGGGGGTGAGAGGATTCACCAGAGACAGACTGGGGAGCAGAACAGGCAGATTTACCGAAATACACTGCTGAGAGGAGAAGCGGGCAAGACAACAGAGGTCTGCTGAGCCATGTGGATTAGCTCCCGGGTAGGGATGGAACTCAGACTGTAGCGCTGATAGCACTGAGACTTAACCCCTAGACCACCAAGGAGGCCTTTAACATCAATTTTAAAATAAATTTCTTCGAGCCAATTGTTAAAAAATTAATGATTGTCTAAATATATCACAGGAGAGAAGAGACAGATCTCCCATGCAGAAGAACTCCATATAATTTATAGAACTATCTGCCATCAAGGAGGAGAAGAATACTCCTCCCCCCTACTCTGTAGCTGTGGATTGCACACCATGATTTCTTTTTCAAAGAGTACTGTTTGGAAAGGGTTGGGGGAAGTGACTTTATAATGGAGAAACCTGACAAACACTACCTCAGGCAGGTGATCAAGGTCAACATCAATAGTAATAAATCATGTTGATAGGATGTACTTTAATAATAAAATGTGATGCAAATGCCACTGTGCCTCTGTGGTCATCCTCCCCTGAAACCATCACCTCACCTAATTGTGAGAAAAACATCAATGGAGAGAAATTCTACAATACAGTATTCTTAAAATTATTAAACTCATCAGAAAAAAGAAAAGTTTGAGAAATTGTCATAGCCAAAAATCATGATAATGAATGTTATCAAATGTGAAGTAAATGTAACCAAAATTAAAACATAATGCCATTTATAACCACTCAAATAAAGCATTTAGATATATTTTTTATGTAAAAAATACATGACCTGTATGCTAAAAATTACAAAACCTTAATAAAAAAAGAAGACAAGTAAATGGATCACATAGGTGATTATGGATTGGAAAACTTAACATAATAAAGGTATTAAATCTCTCCCAAATTTCCAGGAAGGTTTTTTTGTAAAGGTTTATTGTAAAATTCATATAAAAAGGCATGCATCCTAGAATAGCTAAAACACCTTGACAAAGAATAAAGTGGGAGGAATCTCTTTCATTTTATCACTATATAAGGCTTACTAATAGTAGTATTACTACAGTAATCAAGACAGTATGGTATTGGTAGAAAGGTAAATAAATAGTAATGGCATACATTAGCAGCAATATGCAGTAATATGAATGGAGTTGGAAGGGATTATGCTCAGTGAAATAAGGAAGAAAGAAAAAGATAAATATCAGATGGTTTCACTTATAGGAGGGATATAGGGAAACCAAATAAGGACTCAGGAAAAAAATAATAATAAATTAACAAAATTAGCAGGCAACTATAAATCACGGACATTCTGCAGGGAAGCAGAGGGAGAGGAATCAAAACAGGGGACGGAAGAATGCAAGGGACTATGGTGATGGTACAAGGGTGGTCCGATGGTGGGAATTTTATGGGAACTACATCGTAGAGGAGAAAGCAAACATTGTACAAAAATGAACAATGGCGTAGAAAAAAGGATTTCAGAAATAAGAGCCATAGAAATATGTCCAGTCAATTTTTGACAAAGGTATAAAAGCAATTCAATGGAGGAAAGAGAGCCTTTGAACAAACGGCACTGGAGCAACTGGCCATCCATAGGTTAAAAAAAATAAACTTTGACCTAAACTTTACACCTACATAAAAATAAACTCAAAATATATCACTCATTTAATGTAAATTGCAAAATTTTTAGAAACGAAACATAGGAGAAAGTCTTCATGATCTAGGAGGAGGCAGAGTTCTTCAGCTTGATAAAAAAAAAACATAAAAGAAATCAATAAATTGAAGTTCAGAAATATTGAAAATATTTCCTCTGCAAAAAGCCCCTATTTAGAGGATGAAAACACAAGCTACATATTAGGAAAAAAATAACCTAAAGAAATTTTTATTTTTATTTATTTTTATTTTTTTAAGATATTTTTAAAAAGAAAAGAAAAGAAGAACTTACAAAGTTCAATCATATAAGAACAAACAAGTCAATTTGAAAAAGTGCAAAAAACAAGAACAGGCATTTCTGTAATGATTATATGTACATGGTAAATAACCATGAGAAGATTCAACATCATTAGCCCTTGGTGAGATACAAATTAAAAACACAGTGAAACATATCACTATATACCTATCATAATGACTACAATAAAAAAGTCTCAACACTAAATGATTGTGGTGCTAAAGAGAAACTGGATCACTCAGATATGCTAGTGGGAATGTAATTATCAGTCTGGAAGTTTCGCATTTTCTTATAAAACCAGACATGTAATTATCATGTACTCTTGGGCATTTATCCAAGAGAAATAAAAACATATTCACACAAAAACCTGTACATAGATGTTCACAGAAATCTTATTTGTAATGGCAAAACCTGGAATCAGTCTGGATGTTCCCCAGCAGGATAATGGTCAGAACAGCTGTGGACCATCCATACTATGGAGTACTACTCAGCAATAAAAAATATTGATAACCCTGATAACCTTGATGAATCTCCAGGGAATAAATACTGAGCGAAAAAAGCCAGTTCTCAGAGGTTGCATATCTTATGAGTCCATTTGTAAAATGTTTTTTTTTTTTAATGAAAAAACTTCAGGAATGGAATATAGACGGATGTCAAGGTAAGGGACTTGGGGCGAGAGGTGGAATGGGGGAGGAGGGAGATGAAATTGATTCCAAGGGGTGACATGAGGGAAGTTGCCCTCCATGTTGAAATGTTTAGTATGTTGACTCTGGTAGTGATACAGGAGACTATACAAGTGATAAAATTGCATAGAATGTAATAAACACCCACACATACATGCACACAAATAGGTACCAGTAAAACTAGGATTTGATAACACTAGAGAAATCTAGATCTCAGATAAATGAATTGTAGCAATGTCATATAACCTGATTGTGATCTATTATACTGCAGTTTTGCAAAATGCTACCTTTAGGGGAAACTGGATAAAGTATAAGAAGTCTCTGTATTATTTCTTATATCTGCATGTAAATTGAGAATTATCTCGATAAAAATGCCAATTTTAAAAATGGTATGTAAATATCTAGATGCATGATCAACAGCAACAGGGATGACTTCATAATTAGAAAAGTAAATGAGAGTATAGAAAAGGAAAAGAATTCGGAGATGATTAAGAAAAGTAAGAGAAAAATTATGACATGCCTCATAACACCTCTGAATCTGGGAAGTATGATAACATACTAAGTTGCTTCAAGCACTGAAATTCCCTCTTCATGCATTATCTACATTGGGTTTCTGACTCCTACAGCAGCTGACCTGCTTCTCGTGTACAGGTTTGGGGTGCTGTATGCATCAGTCTAACCTAGTAGAATTATTGCCATTTACCCATGGGTAAATCTTATTCCCTTGATTTTGCGTGTATAACTTGAGTCATTTTAAACATTTCTGGCAATAATTTTTTTTCTTGATATATCATGTCCAATCCTGGAATTTTAGGTTTTCCTTCCAATTTTCTGACTTTGTGTTTCTTGGCGTAAATGGTTTATCTTGAATATTGTCCAATGTTTCATAAATGTGTCCATATAAGGCAGAATCAAAAAGTAATGCCTCTTAATTTTCACCTTCCTTGTCAGTGATTAGTCATTTGTTGAAAATTATTCTTTGATGTTCCAGAATCTCCTGTTTCTACTTCCAAAACTATATTAAAGACCAATAGTTGGAAACCAATTAGAAATAGTTTTTTAAAAGTGACTCTCAGCTCAGCTGCTTCTCATGATCTGCAGCCCAGCCTCTTTAAAAATTCAGATACTAGGCTCTAGACCTTGCTTAATGATAATAATTTCATCCCAGTAACAACTCTACAAGGTAGGCTACTGTTATTATCCTACTTTTATAAGATGAAGAGATTAAGGTACCGAAAACCTAAGTGACCTGCGGACAAACACAAATTGTAAGGCAGGGAGCTGGAATCTGAAGCAGGCAAACTGACTCCAAAATCCATACTCTTAAACTCTTTTAGATTTAGGTTTACCTCTTATCCTTCCTGAATCAGAATCTCAGGGGTTGGTGTCTGAGTATCTCTTATTTTATAAAACAAATGAATCTCCACAGTGTCAGGTTTAGGATCCCTTGAATTAAAAACTAATCTGCTCGAGATGCTCACCAGCTGAGGGAAGTGCTTTGCGATAGGAGCTAACAGCTTGTGCACACTGACCTGGTTGTGCTGAAATAGGCATCACCTACTGTGATGCTGTTTTATGTACATTGTCTCCTTACCATTGACACTCAAGGTAAATATTATTATACTTGTTTTACAGCTGAAGAAACTGTGTCTTGGAGAAAATAACCTGCCCCAGGTCACTCTTGGATTGTAACTGGCAGACGCAGAATTTAAACTCCGAAGTCCAATCTCATAACATTAATACTGCCTCTTCCATTAAAGGTTTACTAGTCAATCTCCATCATCTGGTTAGAGCACCTGCTCCAAGGTATTAGCAAAGAATTGTTCCCAGAGGTGGTTTGCAATCTTCAAAGCAGAACCATAAACATGATTGGCTTTCAAGGCTCCAAGGAAAATGTGTAGTGGAGAACCTCAGGCACTGTGATAAATCTAAAGGAAAGTAAGTGGGGGCTAGGAGGTCTGCTCAGTAACTTAGATTGCAGCACCTCTGTGGAAGGGCAGCTTCCCCATGCCAGAAAACTGCCCTCTGGTGAAACCAAGAGTATCAGTGGATTGGCCCTATCTTTGTTTTTCTGGCTTCTCCAGTCAATCTTTACTTACTCTTTTCATTCTTCTGATCTATCATGAAACTTGTCATGTGCCATATAGTATGGCAAAGGGTTTGTGAAAATGTGCTGGGTGTGAGTTGTTAATGATTGCCCAACTGAAAGAAAACATTGTTCACTATATTGTATATAATGACGAAACTCATTAAGTGCATAATGGCTTTGTGCTCCCTGGTCTAAAATATAGAATATGCTCAATATTTAAAATTAAAATCAATCCATCAAAATCTAATGGCTAATTAGGGATATTAAGAAGAAGCATTATTTGGATCCATGTAAAATTGTCATGGGATTCATGAAAATAATTGGCAAATTTTGACACAGGACAGAGGCTGAGATAAAAATAAAATCTCACGCAGACCAAATCACAGATTTGCGATGTCCATTTGGCATAAGTGTTCATCTAATTACCCAAGTCTCAGCCTGACTGAGTCATTAGTGCCACCCCATCTCTTAGCCAGTTCTCTCAGGGTCACCTGAGGCGCTCATCTGAGAGGGAGTGCTCCAGACATTAAATCAGCCTCAGACTTCCTGCCCTGAAGTCTTCAGTTCTTTATAATATCTTAATCATTTCAAAATCTTTTTGGCTGGGTCCTGGCCTAACTTTGCGTGGCCTCTGTTGCTGTTATTATTATTGTTTTAGTCTCAGTGCACTGGTATGTTGTGTTTGTCTTTACAAAACTAAACAATAAATATAGCACTGAACATTCCATTTGGGTAGATTTACATGATATTTTTTTTATGTGAGTTTAGTATTACTTTCAAGGGTTCAGGTTTTCTTGCCATTCTTCAGGAAGTTACAGTTGATGAATCATGAATTACTGCTCATGTATCAATCATTTTAAACACACCAGCGCTCTCAAGACACAATAAAAATCACGTACTTTCTTTGAAAGTGGAAAAAGGAAATCTTCTATTTTACTCACTAATTTCAAAGAAAAATATGGGTTTGGTATTTTTTAAACTACAGTTTTCCTTTTTTAAAAACTTTTTATTTTATAACAATAGAGTAATAAATGCTCATTGCAGAATATTTGAGATGTCTATAAAAGAGGAAACAACCATCACATAGAATTCAATTGTCCACAAATAATATCATTTGAAGTTTCTGATATTTCTTTTAACTGATTTTTTTCTTCTACATACAATTTTACTGAACTTTACTCATAATAGACATCCAATTGTGTGAGTTTTTTTAAAAATAAAAAACATTCAATCTTGGGGCCTCCCAGGTGGTGCAAGTGGTTGAGCACCGCACTATGAAGCAATCCGAAGTCTCTGCACCACGAGCTCAATCCCCTTCCAGGGAGGAACTCACATGGTGCAGCAGACCTCTCCTGACTCGTCCACTGCTCCCCTCAGCAGTATACTTCTGTCAATCTGTCTGTTCTGTTCCGCACTCTGTCTCTGGTGAATCCTCTCACCGCCCCCTGCACCTCTGGCCTGTACCCCAGCTCTTGTATGCATAAATAAATCAATCTTTTAAAAAAATTCAATCTTTCACACAATTTTATTTTCTCCCTTCAACCATAATAATATGATATCCAAATTTTGTTTTAACTGGAGGGTCTGTAAACATGGGTTATCCAGGCAATAATAGGCAAGGCAAGTGCTGCTTCCTGAAAAGGTCCTACTGTGAACCCTCTGGTCATCCAACCCAAGTTGCCTCCTTGCTTGGTTTTATCTTCACTGCAGTGTATGGCCACTTCATTACTCGCATTCCAGACTTTAACTTTTCCATGGTTTCCATGACTTTTCTGGGCTTTTCACACAGAATGCATCTGACCTTTACTGCACTGCCAGCTCCTTTGGGATTCTGGCCCTTTTTGTCAGCACTGTCACTCCCAGAGTGTCACTCTCAGCTGCTCCTCCTTTTCCGAACTGCTTTTTATTTTGGGCAACATCTTTGAAACTTGCGACTGAACACGCAATTGCTTTGGTTACATTACTGACATCCAATTTTGTATCTACAGTTTTTAATGTAATATCATAAAAAGTGTTTTCCTTCATAAGGAGCATCTTAAAGAAATACATTCTTACAATAATTTGCATACGCATTCAAAAATTGTTGGACAGTTTGGATTGTTTTCAATTTTTTAACAGTTTCATAAATAATGTTTTGATCAACACCTTTGCATAGAAAACTTTTAAAAAAATTTTTTGGACAAAATATGACGTCCCCCCTCAAGGGGGGGCACCATAGTTCTCCCACCGCATAGCACCCATAGTCTACCACCATACTCCCTTGTGCTCTGTCCTTCCCTGTTTTCACTCCTTCCCACCTCCCCTCTCTCTGGCACCCCTCATGGTTGCCTCATAGCTATGGTCAGCTTTCAAGGTTTGTCTTTGACCCTTTAGTTTTTCTATATTCCACATGTAGAAACATCTGATATTTATCTCTTTCCTTCTGACTTATTTTCCTTAGCATAACTCCTTCCAGCTCCATCCACGTTGCTGCGAAAGGTATGAGTTTATGTTTTTTGATTGCTGAATAGTATTCTATTGTGTATATACCACATCTTTTTGATCCATTCATGTGTTTGGGGGCATTTGGGATGCTTCCATAACTTGGCTGTTGTAAACAGTGTTGCAATAAACATAGGAATGTAGGTTTCCTTTTGAATTAGTATTTTCATGTTCTTTGGGTAGATTCCTAGAACTGGAATGGCTGGATTGTATGGCAGATCCATTTCTAGTGTTTTGAGGAACTTCTACACAGCTTTCCATAGTGGCTGGACTAGTTTATATCCCACGAGTAGAGTAAGAGTGTTTCTTTTTGTCCATTTCATTGCCCACACTTGTTTCTGGTTTTTGTTTCTTTTTTTTAAATATGGGCCATTTTCACAGGTATGAGGTAGAGCTCATTGTGGTTTTGATTTATATATCCCTGATAAGTGATGATGAATATTTTTTCATATGCCTGATGGACATTTGCAGTTCTTCTTTGGAGAAGAGTGTAAGTAGCTCTTCTGCTGATTTTTTGATTAGGTTGTTTCATTTGTTTTTGTTGAGTTGTGTGAGGTCTTTGTAGATTTTTCAATATCGATTCCTTATCAGATGTATGTTGTGCAAATATTTTCTCCCGTTCGTTAGGTGGTGTGTTGCTTTGTTTTGGTTATTATCTCTTTTAGTTATTATGTACATCAGCTTTTTAGTTTGTTTTAGTCCCAGCTGTTTATATTCTCCTTTGTTTTCCTTGCTTCTAGAGTTCTCAACGGTGTTTCTAAAGTTTATGTCATGGAGTTTGTTTTCTTCTACACATTTTATGGTTTCAGGTCTTAATCCAAGTCTTATTTATTTTTAGTTGACTTTTTTGTATCCTGTGAAACAGCATTCTTTTGCATGTGGCAGTTCAATTCTCCCGGCACATTTGTTGAAGAGATTTTTTTCCATCCAGTGTATATTCTTTGCTTCTTTGTCATAGATTAGTTGGTCATGTACGTGTGGTTTTATTTTGGGGCTGTCAATTCTGCTCCGCTGGTCTGTGTGTCTGTGTTGTGCCAGTATCATGCTGGTTTAATTATTATGGCTTTGTAGTATAGTATAAAATCTGGAAATGTGAAACCTTCTGTATGTAGAATCCATTGTCAGAAGTAGAACTACTTTGAAAATGAGTGTTTAATATTGCCAAATAGCTTTCTAAAAGAACTGTGCCAATTTACATTCCCAAATACTGTTCAAAAGTTTTCAATATACTACATCCTGCAAACACTGGTTATTACACATTTTTAAATCTTTGCAATTAACAGAAACTGGAATTTCATTATTGTTCTAAAACCACAGCATTTTCAGTAGTATTGCCAGTACTACTACTACATTTTTTAAAGCTACTATTTTCAGACACAAAATTTTTGATCAAAAAAAAAACATCTGAGTAAGTAATTCTAAATCATTTTACTTTTGAACTACTTATTTACAAGCTTTGTAACACTGGGAAAATTATCTTCTATAAGCCTCAGTTTCCTTAGGTATAACATGGAAATAATAATATCTCCTTGGGGTTATTATGAGGATTAAATAATACTTGCATAGCTCCTAGCATGCAGAAAATATTCAATAAATGATAAGTATTATTATGTTTACCTAGTTAATTGGCAATTTAATAATAAAAGGAGTCTTTTTGTGGTACAAATATTTGCTATCTTAACCTTTTTTTTTTTTAAAGATTTATTTATTTATTTATACAAGCACTAGGTACAGTCGGAGGCGCGGGAGGGTGAGAGAATTCACCAGAGCCAGAGCAGGGAACAGAACAGGCAGACCGATGAAGTACACTGCTGAGGGGAGCAACGGGTGCAGCAGGAGAGGTCTGTGCGCCATGTGGGACCCTCACGGGTGACAGGGGATTGAACCAGCGCTGAAGCGGCTGTGGGCAACTTCACAGCCCAGCGCTCAACCGTTGCGCCACTGGGGAGGCCTTCTTAACTATTTTTAGATGTATGATTCAGTGCCATGTTGTGCAACCATCATCATTTCCAAAACTTCTTTTTATCACTCCAAACAGTATTTTGTATCTGTTAAGCAATAACTCCCTATTTGCTCCTACATCACCCCTGGTAACCTCTATTCTATTTTCTGTTGCTATGAATTTGTCTTTGCTAGGTACATCGCAGTGGAATCATACAAGATGTGTCCTTCTGTGTTTGGTTTATTTCATTAAATATAGTGTCCTCAAGGTTCATCCATGGTAAAGAATACATCAGTAATTTACTCCTTTCAACTGCCTGCTATTCTCCATTGTATGGCTATATCATAGTTTGCTTATCTCTTCATCTGTTGATGGGTATTTGGGTTGCTCCCACATTTTGGCTGTTAAGAATAATGCTGCTATGAACACTGGTGTACAAATACAGATTTGAGGTCTTCTTTCAATTATTTTGAATATATACCTGCCAACTGAATTAATGGCTCCTAGGTAATTTTATGTTTAAGTCTTTTTTTAAATATCTTTTTTTTTTTAATAGAGGCATGTTTTTATTTATTTATTTATTTGTTTGTTTGTTTGTTTATACAAGCACTGGGTACAGTCAGAAGTGGGGGAAGGTGAGAGAATTCACCAGAGCCAGAGCGGGGAGCAGAGCAGGCAGAAGGATCGAAGTACACTGCTGAGGGGAGCAGCGGGCGGCAGGAGAGGTCTGCGCGCCATGTGGGACCCTCCTCCAGTGGCCGGGGAGCAACCGGGGATCAGACCAGCACTGCATAGGCTGTGGGCAGCTTCGCAACCCAGCGCTCAACCGCTGCGCCACCGGGGAGGCCCAATTTTATGTTTAAGTCTTAAAGGAACTTTCAGACTGTTTTCTGCAGTGACCATACCATTGTGGTTGGTGACGTAATATCGCATTGTGGGTCTTGATTTGCATTTCTCCATCTGATGGTGTTGAGCATCTTTTCACACATCTATTGGTCAACCGTATATCTTCTTTGAAAAATGTCTATGCAAGTGTTTTGCACATTTTTAAAATAGGTTGTCTTAGACATCCCTGGTGGTGCAAGGGGTTAAGCACTGCACTATGAAGCAATCCACAGCCTCTGCAGCACGAATTAGATCCCCAGGTGGCCAGAGAGAAACCCACATGGCGAAGCAGACCTCTCCTGTCTTGCCCGCTGCTTCCCTCAGCAGTGTATTTATCAGTCTGCCTGTTCTGTTCCCCACTCTGTCTCTGGTGAATCCTCTCACCGCCCGCATCTCTGGCCTGTGCCTCAGCTCTTGTATGCATAAATAAATAAATCTTTGATTGATCAAGAAGATGTGGTACATATATACCATGGAATATTACTCAGCATTCAAAAAAGATAAACACATGCAATTTGCAGCAACATGGATGGCGCTGGAAGGGATCATGCTCAGTGAAATAAGCCAGAAAGAAAAAGAAAAATACCGGATGGTCTCACTCATAGCAGGAATCTAGAAAACTTAAATAAGGGACCAGGAAAATGAATAACTATAAGAAAGTGAAAAATCAAAATCAACAAACAACTATGAACCAGAGACACTCTGTGGAGGGTGAGGGGTGGGGAGGGGGTTGCAATTGTATGGGGAATATAAAAATAAAATTTATTTAAATAAATAAATAATCTTTAAAAAAAATAAGTTGTCTTTTTGTTGTTGTGAGTGTATAGTGTTCAAAGTAAGTTAGACACATTCTTACCCATTGGAACTGCATAAAGCAAATAAAAAAAGATAGAAAAGAGACATAACGATTGACTACATGCCAGAAGAAAATGCAATGAAAAGATTTATATTGTTAAAATCAAAGGGATCCTCATCATAGATAACACTTCTACACATTTTTCCTTATTCATTTGAAGTCTTACACAATACCCCTATGTAGATGACTTCCAAGTCTCTGTCTCCAGACTCACTATCTTATTCAACTTCCAACAGAAAATCTTAGTTTCTGGTACCTCTTACTGTTCAAGATGGGAATTTTCCTACTGACCTCATCATTCCTTTTCCTACCCCTCCCACCTTTCCCAATTTCTCTGTATACCTGAACCAACTGTGGATATCACTTTAGCACATCATATATTATAAAGCCTGTTCTTACACTTGAGCTCATTAATTTTTTCAGTTGTCTAGATTTGGGGTCTGTAGCATCCACATTAACTCCTGTTTCTTTTCCATTCCTTTCATCAAATTTCATACCTGTGTCCTTGATTTGATCTACAAATTGTGTGATTGCCATTGCTTTTTCTTTTTCTTGAGAAAAAACAATGATTTTATTTATATGTATAGGAATTCAAGGGGTTTTTGGAAACTGAGGAAGCTGTCATTGGGCCTAGGCAATTTTGCAAATTTGAAACTATATCCTAGTGAAATGCATGGCTCAGTAACATAATAGAACTGGAGTGGGTTGTTTAAAGCTGTTATCGCTGATTGATTTGATGTATATAAAAGATGCATATAATTAAAATGAATTTTGGGGCCTCCCCGGTGGCGCAGCGGTTGAGCGCTGGGTTGCGAAGCTGCCCGCGGCCTCTGCGGCGCCGGTTCGATCCCCGGCTGCTCCCCGGCCACCAGAGGAGGGTCCCACATGGCGCGCAGACCTCTCCTGCCGCCCGCTGCTCCCCTCAGCAGTGTACTTCGGTCCTTCTGCCTGCTCTGCTCCCCGCTCTGGCTCTGGTGAATTCTCTCACCCTCCCGCGCTTCTGACTGTACCCAGTGCTTGTATAAACAAAACAAACAAACAAACAAATAAATAAATAAATAAAAAACATGCCTCTATAAAAAAAATAATAATATGAATTTTGATTTTTAATTAAAAATAATATTTTAGTATACTTTTTATACTCTTTTGCAAGTGAAATTACACCTCTCAGATATTCAACTACATAACATTAAGTAATCGACACTAGATTAATTCCTGTACTACTTCCCTCCCCACCCTCATTTTTTGGTTTGGGGAATATTTTGCCACTAGAATCTTTCCAAACAGCACAGAGTAGTCATGTTAAATTCAATATTACATTTAAAATCAGAGAGCTAACTAGAGCATGAGAAGGACTAAAGGCAATAGATTTTTGGGGGATAGAAAAGAAGAATCCAGGTTAACAATTTCAAGAAAATGGTAATCCAGTAGACTGAAAGTTAAGTTCATAGACAATTTTCCATGGAGTGAAATGACTTGAAAGGAAAAACAGCCAATATAGTGAAATGTAGTGAAGACAGCAGTACCTCCATAACTATGGCTTCCATTTTTAGAGGGTATATGGGTGTCTTTCTACCTTCCGGAATTCTAGGGTCAGCACTGCCAGTCAGTGGAACCTGAGTGTCAGCAGCACTAAGCAGGTTTAACTCACTCAAGGAGTCTCACTTTCAAAGCAACTAAAGAAAGTGGTTCAAATATTTTTGTAACTTGGAAACTGCTTAGTGTAAAGCATGACAAGAGAAGAGCTGAGATACTAAATTAGTGATAAGAGGCTTCTAATAATAGAAACTGATAACATACTTGGTTTACAAGCCTTGCAAGTTTAATATGCCTTAATAAATTTACATCAATATCACATTTATAACAATGTAGATGGATAAATTATGTATTTATCCATATACTTCAGTAGTAATTCTGAGTCCATGAGATATATTATACTTAAATTTTCACTAAACTATTATTTTATACAGACAAAATTTATTCAGATTATTTCATTTTTAACATCCGTTCACTTTCCCCTTTCTTTTTCTTGGGAAAACTCCCTAAAAGTCCATTTGGCTGTTTTTGATTACTTTAAAAATAGTGAAAATGTTTTTCTTTTTGTCAGGAAAAAAAACTTTTTTTTTAACACTCATAACTAAAATATTTTTTCTAGTAATTTTGGCATGTACTAAATTTGGTCTTAGATGAGGAGTAAGACTTTGTTTAGAGAAAGCAGAAAGTTTAAAAATTTTCCTTCTGCAAAGACCTAATGAAGTCTGCTTTTATTTAAATTTTATTGTCCTTTTGCCTCTGTTCATTGTAAACATGACTTATTGATGATTTGAATTTGTAAATTACAAATTTAAAAAGCATATTATCTGAGTCAATATGAATTTTTAAAAAATAGGCTACAGGAAAGACTCAATAGTCCTTCCTGATGTGGGAATTTATGAATAGTTTAAAAATCTTCACAATACTTTTGGTTAATGAAGAAAGGAACACCTAAATAATAAGAAAGGAACAACTAAATAATGAGGACCAGAGCTCACAAGAGAGAAGACCAAGAGTGGGCCCCCCAAGCATTGAGAAGGACACAGACAAACCTTGAATGCAAGAGTACTCCCTCCCCTACCCAAAGCCCTGATGGAGGTGCCACTATCTCATATGATTCACACACACAAAAATTCTTACTTTTAGAAAATGTATGCATCAAGACCAACCCTTTTACACAACCACCAAAGGAAAAAATGGAGGGAACTCATGGGTAATTTCCACAGCTTCACTGTAAAGTTCAGGATCCAAAGGATGGTTATCTTTTCTAAACTGGACATCAGATGCACACATAATGGCTGCCTTTGCCCTTACTTTTCCAATTACTCCCACAATTCCAGAGATATCTTCATCAAGGGGCTCCATCAGTTCAATGGTTCCATATTTTCCTTCTCCATCTGAAAGAGTAAATAAACACTTTTTCCAGAGGGATGCATCTTTTCCAGCCTCCCTATGAAGCAGATGGGTTGGTCGATGACCTGAGCTAGCATGCTGGCATTGATGCATGGCCGAGGCAACTCCACAATTCCACCACAATTGCTGCGTAAGACCCCAGAGTGTTGTTTTTTTTTTTTAATACAAGCTGATACTAGGTTAATTCTCCCCTTGCCTGTCTTTCTATACTTTAAGATAAGGTGTGTATGGGTTCTCTTATATTTTAAGATTTGGATTTTTAATCTATCAATCTCAGCGATTGAGAAAATATTGAATCCTAACACGTTCTAGAATAGAGAATCCATATTTACTGAAGTTCTCGTTTGTTTTTTTACTTCTGTTGTATTTTACTTCACACATTTCTGTGAGGTATTGTCATTTTGAGGAGATTCACAAAAAGACACTGAAGATCACAAAAGTTCCAGCCACTGGTGAGTAGGTGAGTGGATGCTATGTGGCTCTTTCTAATATGTCCAGCAGTCCTTTACAACATGGAGTCAATTATAAACCTGATAAGCTGGTCTTCCATGTTCCATTTGGAGGCTGACAAAGCTATTGGCATGGACAGGACTAAGGACAGACACATCAGAGTTCCTCTGAAATACTCCACAGCAAGGCCAACCAACTACTCAAGTTGTTGTAGAACCACCAAGCCCTCATATCTCTTTCTGACCAGAGGGAGACAGGGAGAGAGGTTTTGTTAAATGTCTATCACAAATTATGGTAAACAGTATACTGTCTTCCTCTGTAGTGGTTTTTTTTTTTTTTAATTAATCTTTAAAAAGTCTTGAAAAGTAGTGGGCCTTAGTTTGGTTGTATCTTTCATTTGTTCCCTTTCTTAGTGCTTAGTTATCATCTGTTACTCATCAATGTTTGGGCACTGCTGGGGATCTAAATTAAACAAATATCTGTCCATATTTTCTTTTTTTTTCTTTCTATTTATTTATTTTTTATTTTAATATAAGAGCTGGGGTACAGGCCAGAGGCATGGGAGGGTGAGAGGATTCACCAGAGACAGAGCAGGGAGCAGAACAGGCAGATGACCGAAATACACTGCTGAGGGGAGCAGCGGGTGAGACAGGAGAGGTCTGCCATGCCATGTGGGAATTTCCCTGGCTGGCCGAGAATCGAACCCATGCTGCAGAGGCTGCAAACAACTTCACAGCACTGTGCTCAACCTGCTGCGCCACTGGGGAGGTCCTCTGTCTATATTTTCTGGAATACATTCTTCTTCCTTTGTTGAATATTGGCCCGTTTGGTTGCTACCTATGTAAGTTTGCAAAGAATTTCTGAGAGTGACTCAGATTATACTCCTGTAGTGCCATGGAATGTTTGTCATGTTTCTCTGAAGTTAAAGTAACAAGGTTCTTACATTAGAAATATCTTTGCTATTCCTGGTTCCATTAGAGAGATACCTTTCTTAGTATTCATATGCCCAATTTTTACTGGCTTTAGAGTTATCTATCACAGAATCAAGGCATTTCTTCCTCACTTATTTTCACTATAAATATTCAGAACCGAAATGAAGGTTACTGCACCCCAAAAGCTGTAGTTGTTGTGCTTGGTCTTCCACAAGACCCTCAAATGGGAGGCAAGTTTGAGTTCCAGGACATATTTACAATTCTTACCTTCAATCTGAATTGTGTATGAGGTGGTTTCTCTCTAAGCTTTCTTGTCATCTAAATGCATATAAAATGCAAGTGAAACTAAACAGCAAAGACTGGTATTCTAAATTCCAAACTTTTGAGGGTTAAGTGAGTCTTCAGACAGCTCCAGCAGATTACCCTGTATGGAGCTGACGCTGTGATGCCTGCTGGCCCAGCTGGATTCACTTAAGGCACCATAACCACTTATCTGCTCCCTGGCTTCAGCAAAGCTCTGCCCTGTGTTTCTGACTGCACTTAGCTCAACCTAATGGACAGAATGTGATTCCCAGATGATACCGCATCATAAATCCAACCTACCTACCATACATTAACATCTTCCATGGGTATGGAACTTACAGAGTGCTCATTCCAGAGTCTTACATCTTGAATTAAAGCAGGTATGCTTCCTGGGAATTTGAATGACTTTAGAGCAAATTCAGTTTTCTTCTCTATTTCCAGGTGTGGGTTATGGTCAGCCTACTCCATGAAGAGGCGTCCCCCCCTTGTCCCCCCCTCTGGCAGGACAAGTGGGTGGCTTGTCTCTGCCTGTGAAATCTTCTTGCCTCTGAGGCACCAAGAAAAGAGTACGTGTGCTCACTGAATGAGGATCCCACTTGCAGCACAATAAGAAAGATTTTCTTTACAGCCAGATGTCTGTTCACTCAGTGTACTGAACACCTAAACGAGCAAACTCTGCTCCAGACTCTGTAGAGAGCATTTTAAATAGGCATGATGGGGCCTCCCCGGTGGCGCAGCGGTTGAGCGCGAAGCTGCTCGCAGCCTCGGCAGCGCTGGTTCGATCCCCGGCTGCTCCCCGGCCACCGACCACGGGAGGAGGGTCCCGAATGGCGCACAGACCTCTCCTGCCGCCCGCTGCTCCCCTCAGCAGTGTACTTCGGTCCTGCTGCCTGCTCTGCTCCCCTCTCTGGCTCTGGTGAATTCTCTCACCCTCCCGCGCTTCTGACTGTACCGAGTGCTTGTATAAATAATAAATAAATCCTTTTTAAAAAAAAATAAATATGCATAATGGTTTCTGAGGGGGTCTAAAATATGAGGTTTTCCCATTGGTTTAGGGAATTTGAGGTGTCAAGTCACATTTGGCAACGTGCTCTTTTTCCCTCTTCTGCATCAATCTTAGCTCTTGGGATTGAGATAATTTCCTTGAGAGACTGCCCTCAGCACCTTATCTGAAGTTGTTACCTCCCTTATCACATTACCTTGCGTATTTATTTCATGGCACAATCACAACTTGTAATTACATATTTGTTTGTCAGCACATATATACCTGTTTATGATCTCTACAAGCTCAGGGATCCTCTCTGTTTTTTTTTTTTTAAGATTTATTTATTTATGCATATAAGAACTGGGGTACAGGCCAGAGGTGCAGGGGATGAGAGGATTCACCAGAGACAAAGTGGGAACAGAACAGGCAGACTGACTGGTACACAATGCTGAGAAAAGCAGTGGGTGAGTCAGGAGAGGTCTGCTGTACCATGTGGGTATCTCCCTGGCTGGGGAGGGAACTTGTGCTGCAGTGGCTGTGGACAGCTTCATAGGTTGTGTCTTAACCCCTTATGCCACCAGGGAGGCCCAGTTGTTTTTTCCTTTCTACTGTATCCTCAATACTTAACACAGTACCTAATTGGCACACTGTAGATTTTTAATGAAACTGAATTAATAATGAATCAATCACCAAATGCTAGCACTACTGAAATCCAATGGGAGCATTGTTTGAGAAAAAAACCTCCTATTTATTCATTATGAATTTGAATATATTTTATTATAAAAATTTATTGGTTGTGCTTTTTAAACTGGTTTGGGGAAAGTTGCTCAATTCCTAACTCTAGTATTTACCAATATGCCTAAAAAAATTTTATAGATGGCAGGATTTATTCAGCTATTCCCATTCCCTTAAATCCTGAAGAGTTTGCTCCCACTGCCACCTGTCCAATATTATTGGACTTACTTTTCTTTTGCAAAAGTTATAACCTTAGAGTGAGTGTTCATACTGAGAACAGAGGGGATGCAGGAGTGGGGTGAGCAGAATAACCCAAAAAGTTTGGGAAGAAAACATTAGAACTTTTATATACTTTCAGCTATCGATAAGAAATTAACCTTTATGAATATTTAAATATGTTTTCACAGGAGTTCATGTATAAATTTGTACATTAACATATATATATGCAATAGTGGTACATACTCAAATTTTTTTACTGTTTGGAATTCTCAGTTTGAAAGTGTCTGTGGCACTAGGCTTTAGAACATTATGTTAACATAAACTTTTTTAAGGCAGGAATCATGGCTAATACTTATTTGCGTTCTTCAGAGGGCCTAGCGTAGTGGCTGGAAGACACAAGAGATAATAGATAGCTGTTTGCTTAATTAATGAAGTCAAAAATCACAGTTGCTACTCAATTCAGGATAATTAGCTAGTCACTGGAAAAACTGAAATCAACAGTTGTACCTCTGGCCTTTCTGTAGTTTACAACATCACAATGCAGATACTTATGATCTGCCCAGGAAAGCATCAATGGAATTCCCACTGATAATGGGTCAGTACAATTATCTCAGTGTATGAAGGGCAGAATATTCCATTGTTACCGTATGCTCTCCCCTCAGTGATTTGTGAATCAGAGAAACTATGTCTGTTCCCTGTCGAAGCATCAACCCACTTAAGTTGGCAAATGTCAGACTGGAGGGTCATAGAAGCACAGGCTACTGGTTATTTATGTGATGGAATCTTACACATCTTGCCTACATACTTCAAGGAGAGTGGAAATCACTGCCTCTTTCAGTCACTCTACTTCTCATATTGACTTGAACTCTTTTCTTTCATAACCTCTGCCTACAGGTCTTGGTGGGTACCCCCCAAGCAATCCCAACCCTGTTCCACATGAATGTTTTCTATCACTAGAAGAGAATTTCTGAACATGAATACTTCCTGGCCTAGAAGGGAGCTCCTGAGTTTTTAATGGTTTTTCTACTATAGGCTTAGATCTCCTTAGACTTTTCAAGCTTTTTCCAGATTCAGTGGTGTTTAGTTATCACACCTCTTGTTCATCCTCCTTGAAATGAGGGGAGAGTATTAGTCTCCCCTAGAGGGCGGTGCCTAGCACTATGCATAGCCTAGACACCACCTAGTGAACATAAGCCAGGCATCTCCACCTTGCTCAGAACACTGTTTCTATCAGGCAGACGAGCACAGAGTTGTGTCATCCGGTGAGCAGACATGTTACACTACAGAAGCACACAGAGCCTCCAGATTAGGAATTCCCCTCTTTTCTCAACATGAACAAGAGCAGTGATGGAAAAAGAATGATGGATCTTTTTTCCACTTTCTTTCACCAAGCCAAAATTTAGAATTTTCATGGTACTATGAACTTTAGAGGGGGAAATGTTATAAATTTAGCGCACCAGCTATTTGCAACACACCGTTAGCTTTTGATCCTTATCAATGAGCATGCAGACTGATTTATATTTGCAGCCAGGGCATACAATTTTGCATTCTTCTTTTTTTTCTTAACATTATCTTACATGAGCATTTTGATGTATCAACAGAATCTGTAAACGTAATTCCTTTTAATAGAAACATAGCATTCCATTGTGTTAATGTACCATAGTTTGCTTAACCTTTTCCCAATTTTGGGCATTGGGTCACGTCCCACATTTCCACTGTTATGAATGGTGTTACTGTAAACATCTTAGTGCTATTTGCTTTCTTTTCTCTTTTGCATATTTCCTTGGGGTATACTCTAAAAGTGGAATGATTGGGTCAAAGTGTATGAACAGTTTTATAGCTCTTTTTATTTATTGCCAGGCTGATCTCCAGAGGGGATGAATACTTCTCAAAAGTGCCAAATAAGACAAAGGGTCCTGGAGAAATGGTAGCTTAACTGGAAGTCTGGGCCTGTGTGTTGCATCAGACCGCCTTTTAAGTCCTCTACTCTTAGCTCCAGTGATCAAAATATGAGAGAGAGGAAGTTAGAAGATTTGCAACCGCAGTCAACCTCTCCGTTTTGCTTTGAAATACATCTTGTTTCTTTTCAATCAGATGATTTTTATCTCTTGAAAGGGGGTTGCAAGCAGCTTTACCTGCACTCTAATCCCAGCTTTGTCACCTCCTCTCTGTGTGCCTTTCGACAAGTCTCTCTGAGCCTGCCTCCTTTCTCATCTGTACCTGAGATTAAGTGATAGTCCCTCCTCAGAGATTCTCTGATGATAACATGCTGGGCTGTTGTTACCTATGAGCACTTAGTGTGAGGGGACTCTGTGCTGCATCCTTCTTTGTACTGCCAGGGTCCAGATCTGGGCTTGCCTGTGGTTGAGAGCACAAAATGTCTCTTGTGGAATGGATGGTCTTCACCCATGATCCAGTTTCACAGTGTTTAGGAACTGGAAAAGCATTATTTCTGAAAAGCTTATGAAATAATGGTTTCAGCATGTGAAGAAAGATCTGCACTTGAACGTTTATAAGATGTGCCAGGTTTGGGGCTGTGCTTTGGTTTACTCACCAAGTCTGATATATTGCTGCAGGAAGAGTATCTCTGGTTTTTAAAAACCTCCAGATGTGTAAGAGGTTTGTAGACGAGGTGGGCTGAAAGCTAAGGGAGAGCGGTCAGAGAGAGCTTTTCATTTCAGAAAAGGCTACTTATGGAAAAGACCCTGAGGCTCCAGGTTTCTGGGGCTGTTTGCTGTATTCCTCAGTCTCTGAGAGGGGCTGGGGACATGTGTTCATGACCTGCTTTGCATCTCTCCAGTCTCCTCCCTGCTATGAGAGAAGGAACCAAAGACATATAAGAATGTTTGTAGATGGCCCAATTCCACTGGTCCTTCTTCCATTCTCCAATGGTTCAGGTTAATGATGGCCATCAGTTCTTGCTGGTTCTCCCACTGAGAGACAGAGTCTAATGCCTCTTCCTTTGACGCTGTGCTGGCTTTATTAATATGGCTGACTAATAGATGCTACACACACAAATTTCCGGAACTTCTAAGGCAAGGAGATAAGTTTGCATGGACCAGCTTCTCCAGGGCCCTGAGCCACCATGTAGGAAGTCAACTACCCTGAGATTATCATGCCGTAGAGGTCACAGGAATGTGCTCTGATCAGCAGTTCTAGTCAAGCCCACCAAGGCTTTAGAAATAGGAGTAGAGCCATGTTGGATATTCTAGGTGAGGCCTTTGTCAGTTAAACACCCCTGACTGATTTCTCTTGATGCCATGAAGAGTAGAAAAATGGTCTGGTTGAAATCCCCTGAATTCCTGATCCACAGAGCCCTGTGACAGAATGCTGTTTGAGCCTGCTAAGTTCTGGGGTAATTTATCACGCAGCAATAGCTATGAAGCCTAGGGCTCCCTGGGCTATGCTAAGCCTCTGCTCTGCTTCATTCCTTTTACTCAGCTGCACTCTGTAAAACCAACACAGGGATTTGTGACCCCACTTCTCACTGTTTGAACTAAATATCAGAGACACTAATCATTGACGTCAGTTGTTCTATTTGACAGGAATCCCCCAAAGTATTTTTGGACTACAGTCTATTATTTATGATCCCTTGTTGAATTTTACAGTCAGATAGGACAGGAAGAATAGGCAGTATTCCAGAATCCCAGTTAAATGACCTTTTGTATTGTATTGAAAGAGGAAATGACATGGCAAAGATCTCTATAGAGTTCCTCCTGTTAAACTTGCCCCCTCCCTGTTATGTGAGGAGGACTTTGTTCTATGGCAGCCCTGTTCTGAGAGTCTCAAATCCTAAAGAAAAACCTGCTTAGAGCACTTCAATATTTAGGTTGATAGTACACCTCCTGACCACCCTCTCTTCAAGCAACCCAGGAGATTTTATTTAAATTAATTTTATTTGAATCTATTTAAATACTACAAAAGGTTAAATCCCTTGCTAATGTTAACAATTAGCAAGCCCTGATACATAGGAGAATCCCAAGTAATGAAACAATTGACATTTCACTTTTCAGGCTTCTCTGCTATGACCTGTCATTTATTAACTAAGAAATTAATCATTAAAGGCATTAGTGAAATTGGCCCAGCATCTTGTGGGCCACATTGTTCCTTATATAATGGGGCTGGTTCACTTCTGGCCTCCCATCACTCCCCTAGCAACCTTGTTTCCCTGTGCTGTGTATTTTTAAGGAAGTGAACTCTTTTATTTCCATTTACTTCCATGGATGTGCTAGTGACTTAGCACTTCATCTTGACCTTCAACTCTTTCCAGCAGTTTTCAAAGATCAATACTCTGCATTAAGTCATTTCTTCTCCCTCATTCGTGTGCTTTTATTTACTTATTCAATAAGCATGATTTAATGCTTAAAATGTGCCAGTTACTGGTAGGCATCTGGGATAGAATAAGAAGACCACAGGGCTCTGCTTTAGAGGGGCTCACTATACTTCAGTAGAAACTCAGTAAACAGTTGGTGAATAAATGACCTCTCTTTAAGTGATTGTTCTGGAAATCCTTGCTGGGGAAACTGAAACTCAGTGTAAGTAATAAACACAAAGCTGAATAGTAAAAGAGCAGGAAGGAACCAAAGAGAGTCTGACTCTGCATCCTGACCACATCCCTGTACTCCTTTGTTCTCTTACTGGTATTTGCAATGCCCTGAGAACTACATGGAATCGAAGGTTGAGGCTTCAAGCATTTGTACTGAAAATATCCTACCCAGGATTCTACCACACTGTGTCTCTTTGCTTTAAGGTAATGCTTATTGGAGGCTCTATTGCCAATTATAGAGCAATTCTTTATTAATCTGTTAGGGAAAAGTAATGACTGTGTTGCAATGAAAGTAAAAGATGGCTTAGGAGAAATTTTTGTCACAAAAGATAACATAGTTCCTCTTAAAGGACAAGAGAAAGCCAACCCTTCCTTTGGAGCTTGTGAGTTGGTTGGCAGTGAAAGCTTGCTCAGGGGTACTGTTATGTAAGGAGGCTAGTAGTTCCAAGGCTCAGGGTATGAGCAGACCTTGGAACCCTTGGAACCGCAGTATAGTCTGAAACATAGCTGATTCAGTAGCTTAAGGGCATTAACTCTACCCCTCAACTCAGCTTCCTAATTTGATGTTTCTCAATTCTTTTTCCTTTTTCCATTCTAAGTGTAGATATGGCCATTAAGACCAGTGATCCAGAAGATAGGGGAAGGCTTAACCTACAACTAGATGCAGAGAATGGGGTAGTAATTGAAGCAGGTCCCACAGGCAGTTATAAAAGGGTTTACGTGTCAAACATTCATCATGACTCACTTTCAACTGCCCAGGATGTGAGAAGTTATGTACAATTCCAAAGTGACAGATCAGAAAGTTCCCTGAATTTCAGAATAGAGACTAGAGGCTCCATTTAGCAGAATTACTAGACACTTAACCTGGGTGAAAGGGGTGACTTTGGTGTCTAGTCCAAATGAATTCTAAACCTTGGCTTGTTCTTTGCCCACGTCCTTGGTTCCTCTTTCAGGAAGCACTCAAAGTTCCATCCACCTTGGATTTCTGGCCCTAACTCTATACTACCAGCCAGGCATTAGGATGGAAGGAGTATCACCTGCTCTCTCACCCAGTAACTGAGACTCTGGTTGTTTTGCTGCTGCTGATAGCTTTCTGGCTGATGACAGCTGCTAGATCTCAAGGGCTCCCTCTCTACCCGTTCTCCACCTTATATTCTGCACCCTACCTTACTACTCCCCAGAGTACATGGATGGCATCTTGCTACAGCAATACTGCAAATAATCATACATTGGTCTGAGTCAAGCTGACTAAGAAATATTGAATTTATAGATTGAAAATATCAATAGCTTGTACGGAACAAAAAAACCCATTTTTTTTAGAAAGGAAAAAACCAAGACATAAAAATTGTACAACATAGTACAAACTTAGATTTAAGAAGTTACTTAGAAGAGATAGCAATCCTTAATGTGTATGTGTCTAACAACAGAGCATCAAAATATGTGAAAAAAACTTGACATAATTGGAAGAAGAAACTGCAAAGAGATAAATCCATCTACTTCTGTCTATCAAAAGCAGAGAAACTCAGCAAACAGGAAATCATTACGGACACAGTTGCACTAAGCACCATCAGTCAACTGAATATAATTGAGATCTATAAACTACTTCATCCAATAACAAAAGAATACACATTATTGTTAAGTTCACACAGAACATTTACCAAGATAGACTTCATTAACACTTACAACTTAACAAATATAAAGGAACAGAAATAATGCAATGTCTGCTCTCACACTACAAAGGAATTAAACCAGATGTTAAGGACAGAAATATTGCTGGGAATTCCCAAGCTACTTGACTATTAAGCAATATATATCTAAGAGAAGTCAAAAGAAGAAATATCAAGAGAAATTTAAAAAATATTTTGAAAGAAAATACAACTTTTGAAAACATGTGGGATGCAGTAAAAACTATGTACAGAGAAATTAAGAGCATTGAATGCATATATATTGGAGAGGAATATGGATCTAATCAATACTCTAGTTTCTACCTTAGGAAACTAGAGAGAGAAGAGCGAATTAAATTCAAAATAAGCAGAAGAAAAGAAATATTAGCACAGAAAGTAATATTATTGAAAGCAAGAAATCAACAGAGAAAATCAAAATCTTGTTCTTTTGAAAAGATCAATAAAACTGATATGTCTCTAACTAGGCTAACTAAAAACAAAGAGAAGACAAAATACCTAATGTCATAAATGAAAGAAGGGATATATGTACAGGTATGATGAACATGAAAGTTATGAACAATTCCATGCACACAAATTTGATAACCTAGATAAAATGAACCAATTTCTTGAGAGACATAATATGCCAAGTCCTTAAAAGAAATGGACAATTTGAATAGATATGTATCTACTAAAAAAATTGAATGAGTAATTCATTAATAACTTCCCAAAACAGAAAGCACCAGAACCATATGAGTTCATTGGGCAATTCTACCAAACATTTAAAAAAGAAATTATATTAGTTCTCTATAATCTCTTCTAGAAAACAGTTGTAGTAGGAATATTTTCTACTCTTTTTATGAACACAGCATTACCCTAATAACCAAACCATATAAAAGAAAAACCATTTATAAGAAAAGAAATCTATAGACTATTAGCACTCAAACATGGATGCAAAAATCCTCAATACAATATTATCAAATCAAATCCAGCATTGTACAAAAAGAACTATGTACCATAGCCATAGGGGTTTACCCCATGTATGCAAGACAATTAATGCAGTCCCTTATTTCAACAGGCTAAAGAAAAATTACATGATGATAATAAACAATGAAGAAAAATCATTTGACAAAATCCAACACCCGTTCAACATAGAAACTTTCAGCAAACTAGGGTAGAGGGGGAACTTCCTCAGCTTGATTAAAAAAAAAAATACAGAAAAATGTATGACTTATATAATCAACACTGAGAAATATGTGTTCTCACTAAGATTAGAGACCAGGCAAGGATATTTGCTGCCACTATACCTTCTCAAAATTGTTTTGCAAGTCCTAGCTAATATCCTAAGCAAAGGAGGAGTATAAAAAGCGTTATTTAGATTGGGAATAAATGAAATTGTGATTGTTTACACATGGCATGATTGTCTATATAGAAAATCCAAATCAACAAAATAAACTCCTGGAACTAAAGAGGCAATTATAGAAAGTTTGCAGGATGTTGGGCCTCCTCGGTGGTGCAGCAGTTGAGCTCTGGGTTACGAAGCTGCCCGCAGCCTCTGCAGCACCAGTTCAATCCCTGGCTGCTGGGTGAGGGTCCCACATGGCGCGCAGACCTCTCCTGCCGCCCGCTGCTTCCCTCAGCAGTGTACTCCGTCAGTCTGCCTGTTCTGCTCCCTGCTCTGACTCTGGTGAATTCTCTCACCCTCCCACACTTCTGACTGTACCCAGTGCTTGTATAAATAAATAAATAAATCTTTTAAAAAAAAAAGTTTGCAGGATGCAAGATTAATATGCAAAAATATATCACTTTCCCATATGCCAGTAGTGAACAAATAGAAATTGAGATTAAAAAAAGAAACAAAACTTATTTCAAGTAATAATGAAATTATTAAACTAGTTAATGAATTAAATTAATAATGAAATTTAAATGTAGGTTAGGTACAAATCTAACAGAATTTGAACATGATATGTGAGGGTAACTACAAAATTCTAGTGTAAGAAATCAATGAAGAACTAATGAATTAATGGAAAAATTTTCCATGTTCATGGAGAAGAAGACTCAATACAGTCAAGATGTCAGGTCTTCCCAACTTGATCTATAGATTCAATGCAATCACAATCAAAATCCCAACAAGTTGTTTATATATATAGAAAAAGTGATTCCAAAGTTTTATGGAGAAGCAAAAGTCCCAGAATAGCCAATATAATATTGAAAGAGAAGAACAGGGGCCTCCCTGGTGGTGCAAGGGGTTGGGTCGCAGCACTATGAGGCTATCCACAGCCACTGCAGCAAAAGTTTGAGTTCGATCCTTGGCCAGGGAGCTACCCACATGGGGCAGCGAACCTCTCCTGTCTTGTCCGCTGCTCCCCTCAGCAGTGTATTTCAGTCAATCTGTATTTTGCTCCTACTCTGTCTCTGGTGAATCTTTTCACCCCACCACCACCCCGCACCTCTGGCCTACACCCCAGCTCTTGTATGCACAAATAAATAAATCTTTCTTTTTTTAAAAGAGAAGAATAAAATCTGAGAACTGACACTACCTGTCTACAAGACAGTAATCATGACAATGTGAAATTGGTGAAAGAATAGACTAATAGATTAATAAAGTAGACCAGAAAACCCAGAAACAAACCCATGTAAATACAGTCAATTGATCTTTGGCAAAGGAGCAAAGGCAATACAATGAAGAAACAGTCTTTTCAGCAAATGGTGATGGGACAATTGGACAGCATATGGGAAAAAAATGAATCTAGATATCAACCTTATGCCTGTCACAAAAGTTAACTCAAAGTTAATTACAAGCATAGATGTAAATGCAAACTATAAAATTTTTAGAATAGAGAGAATCTAGATGAACTTGTTTTGACATGATTATTTATTTATTTATTTATTTATTAAAGATTTATATTATTTATTTATACAAGAACCGGGGTACAGGCCAGATTTGTGGGAGGGTGAGAGGATTCACCAGAGACAGAGTGGGGAACAGAACAGGCAGACTAACGAAATACACTGCTGAGGGGAGCAGCGGACGTGGCAGGAGAGGTCTACCGCGCCATGTGGGACCCTTGCAGGCCAGTGGAGATAGAACCGGCACTGCAGAGGCTGCGGGACAGGTTCACATCGTGGTGCTCAACCTCCTGTGCCACTAGGGGAGGTCCTGACATGATTTTATAAATGTAACATCAAAACCTGATAAACATAACTGATACACTGAAATGTATTAAAATTAAAAGTTATTATCTGCAAATTTCTCTTCTCTACCAAGAGAATGAGAAGACTAGTCACTATGAGAAAATATTTGTAAAATACAAATAGGATTGCTGCCCCAAAAATACAGAGAACTTTAAAATTTCAGTAATATGAAAACAAACACATATTATTAAAATAGGAAAGCTCTCTGAACAGATACCTTACCAGCAAAGATATACAGGGGGAAATTAACATATATGAAAAGATGCTTAACTTGTATGATATTACATATCTCAGGAAATTGAAAATTAAAACAATAAGATATCACTACACACTTATAAGATTTGGAGGCAAAAATCCAAACTCCAACAATATCAAATGCTGCCAAAGATGTGGAGCAACAGGAACTATCACTATTAGTGGGAATCCCAAATGGTGCAGCTTCTTTAGAAGATAGTCTGGCAGTTTCTTACAAAACTAAACAAATTTTTATGTAATCATGCTCCTTGGTATTTACTTAGAGTTGAAAACTCCTGTCTATACAAAAACCCGCACACAATGTTTATAACAGATGTACTAATAACTACCCAAACTAGAAGCAACCAAGGTTTCCTTTAGCTGGTGAGTAGATAAACAATCTGTGATACCTCCACACAATGGATTATTATTCAGCGCTAAAAAGAAATGAACTACCAAACCCTGAAAAAACGTGATGGAACCGTAAATATATATTACTAAGTGAGAGAAACCAAATCTTCAGGCTACATATTGTATGGTTCCAACTAATGACACCAGGAAAAAGGCAAAACTATGGAGATAATAAAAAGTTCAGGGGGTGTGGGAAGGGGGATGAATAGGCAGAGTACAGAGGATTTCTAGGGCAATAAAACTATTCTGTATTATTCTATAACAGTGGATATATGTTATACATTTGTCAAAATCAATAGAATGTACATTACCAAAGATAATGTACATTAACCTAAGGTAAATGTTGGACTCAGGCATAAAGATATGTCAGTGTAGGTCCAATGATTATATCAATAGCAAGGGAAGCTGTGTATAAACGGGAATAGGGGGAATTCAGGAACTCTCTGTAACATCCTCTGCATTCTGCTGTGAATCTAAAAACAACTCTAAAAAATAAAGCACATTTAAGAACAAACCAAATAAAAAAGCAAAATGACCAAAGAAAGCAGGACATAAAATAGTATGACATAATAGAAATTGAGCCTGAAGAAAAGGACACTGAAATATATGGACAGTGATTATTACTGGATGCTGAAATAACTGATCATTTAAATTTTATATATTTTCTTTTCCCAAGTTTTGTGTAAAGAGTGTACATTTCTTAGATAATCAAGAAACAACATATACTTTTAAATAAGAAGAAATGAAAGAACATAAACTTTAAACTCAGAATTTAATTCAATCTAGGTGCCACCTGTTACTAGCTATATGACCAGACACGGAACTTAGCATTGCAAACCTCAGTTTTTACATCTGTAAATCAGGACAATAAAACCTATACCACAGTGGTCTCTCTCTCTCTTTCTCTCTCTCTCTCTCTTTCTACTACACTAGGAATGGACCTATATAATGTGCAATATGGATTAATTTCTGAGCCCAGGGTATTTTGGTGCTTTGGGGTTCCAAGGAAATGTTGCTAGGCATACAGAATACTTTCTGTTCATTCTGCTCCCTTTCCCACCTGGAGACTGCTGCTGAGACAACAACCGCGTCCAGGACAGACCACCCCCGAGATCCAGCAAGCTCCTTCAATTTGGAAGAGAGAAGGGAGGCCCAGAAAGGAACTTGCCTTAAATATTCCCACTTTGAAAATTCTAGAAAGTGCCAGACTCTGAAACACGTAGATATTTTGTTCTCTTCCTTCTCTGCCATCCTTTAAACATGTTTCTCTGTTTCCTGTCCCTGAGGGAGAAGCCAAGGATACACATCACCAGAAAATAACTGGAGGGCCATGGTGTTACATGAGTATTTGGAAGCAAAGGGGATTTGGTAGACAAGGAGGAGACTGTTGCAGGCATGGGGCAGCATGAAAGGGTGCCCAGAGCCACAAGGAAGACAGAAACAAAGGACTCAGTCTCCCAACAAGTCTGGGCCAAATCAGGCAGAATTGGGGGAGTCATGAACTAAAAGCAACCTGACTCCCTCCAGCTCAGAGAGAGAGGTGGAATGTAAAAAGAAGGTGAATGGAATGGAATGAAGGGACTTTGGTTCTTATTCACATTTAGCTCTACTCTGAAGCATTCCAAACATGGTGGGAACAAAGCCTGTTTGGTGAGGATTGTTATCTGAGGCCAGCACAGATAGAAAGGGGGAGGAATACACTCAGGGTGGGGGTGATGGCTGACAGCTCAAGAGAGCATTCCAACTCGGAGATAAGTGAACACAGAGGGCCAGGGATGATTCAAAGGAAGTCTAAAGAACTGCTTGATTCCTCTTATATGAGTTGAAATGATATAAATCAGAGACAACTTTCACTGCTACAGTGGTCCTTTCATAATGTTGGAATAGATAAGTTGCTGCCAGATTTCCATTAAAGATAGGACATCTTCTTTTGTTGATGTTGTTCAGTTATATTTATTGAGGTAGTGTTGATTTACACCACAGTGTATGTCTTTGGGGTATAGTTTACACCTCTACAAATGTATGTTATTTTACCACACCCACCACCAAAGTCCCAGAAATCTTCCACTGAACTCTCCACTCCCCTTGGTTCCCACCCCACCACACCCCCTTCTGGTAGTCTTAGTCATAGTCCAATGTGCTCTTTCCACTCCTGTTTTTAACCTTTCCCCAGCCTCTCCCCCACCCCACCCCTACTCCTGGATGCCTCATATCTATGGTCAGTTTTCAAAGTTTGTCTTTGACCTTTTGATTGGTTTTTCTATATTCCATATATAAGTGAAACCATCCAGTATTTTTCTCCTTATGACTTATATTTAACTTAGCATAATCTCTTCCAGCTCCATCCAAGCTGCCACAAATGGCATGAGTTTATCTTTTTTGATCATTGAATAGGATATATAACACAAAATATAGGTCATCTTACTCTAAATTTTAATTTCAGAAAATTTCCTCTTCGTTTTTATTTCTCCAATTTTTTTGGCAGAATAGGGGTTAAAAGAAAAATCTGAATTAAAACTACCAAGCATAGTCATATTACTAAGGCTGATCATGACAGGAATGTAGTAACAGATGAAAACAAAATTCCATAGGCACCTTTTAAAGATAAAATTGACTCTTATCTTTGTCACTTTACCTGCCTCCAGTCAAAATTTCCTTTGTCCCATGAATTCTTCTTGGCTTTTGGATACAATGATGGTAAATGCCCCCTCAGCATCATCCACAACCATTCACTGACTACCAGGAGGGTTTAAAGAGGTAGGAGACTCATTCCTGCATCCAATGACCTTATACTGTGCTCTCAGGAAATGTAAGAGTCTTCAATACATTAAATGGATGAATGGACCATGAGGTTTTAGAAGTTACCAAGAATAAATTCATTTGGAAATGGCTGAGTGGTGAATGGGTCATTTCTGAACCATTTTCTTATAGATTCTATCCTTGACCATCCAGACTCACAATATTAACTCACTAAAATGTTGTTTTAGAAGAGTAGGACTTGCTGCTTCCTCCATTATCATAGCCTTGCCCTTCCCCCCAGAGTTAGCATGGCTGACCCCCATATCTCTCAATTTCAGAATTTTGCTCAAATATCATCTTCACAGTAAAGTCTTCTGCTATAGGTTGAATTGTGTCTGCCAAAATATATTGAAGTGCTGACCTCTACTATCTGTGAATATGATCTTATTTGGAAGTAAGTTCTTGGTAGATGGTATTACTGAACACAAAGAGTTGGTCCTTATTGTGCTTCGGTCAATTGACCAGACCAAGTCAAAGATTCATGGTAAAGAGAATTTCATTTCTGAATCAAGTAGAAGGCAGGGGATGGCTCCCAAAGGAAATCAGAGTTTTTGTAGGATTACTGGTATTAGGTTGGTAGGGGAGGAACATTCTGGAATGTCTGGAATCTTGGTGATGCAAGTGTGGTGTAGTTTCAGGGGCAGAAGATGTCTTATCATGGAACGTATGTTCAGAAAATGGCAACCAAGCACTCCCTTGGACAGGGATTTTATTATGTAAGTCTTGTTACTGAACCTAAGGTAAAGTTAGGTTACCAAGGTTCTTCTCCCTGTATGGTACCTGTTACTGTAAATAGTTTAGGCCAGAATGAGTACCTGGCCCTTAGCTGAACAGCCTTAAATAACTCTAAGGGTTTGCCCTGATAAAGAAAGTTTGCTTTGTAAATGGTCGGCCTTTTAAGTAACAAAGGTGGAATGGAGTCACTCTTTAGGGTAGGCCCTAATCCAAAATGACTGGTATTCTTATAGAAAAAGAAAATTTTGACAGAGACAGAGCTGGACCTAAGGAAAGTGACATGAAGTCAGGGAGAAGACAGCCATTCCACCAGACAGAACTCCTGAGGTTATCAGAGGCTAGGAGAGAGACATAAACAATTCTCCCTCCCAATCCTCAGAAGGAACAAGCCCAGGAATACTTTGACTTTTGTGAGAAAATAGATTTCTATTACTTAAACCACCCAGTTACTTCATAACAGCAGGAAATTAATACACTTTCTTGACCCACACTACTTAAAATTGACTCTGCATACCCCTTGTTTTTGCCATAGTACTAGTACTGTCAAACACACTATATATCTGGCTATTATTCATTCATACATTTGTTTTCAATCTGTCTCCCACCACTGAATTGTAACTGCCACGAAGGTGAACATTTTGGTGCATCCTTTACATTTATTCCCAGCACCTAGGATCAGTTCTTCCCTTACAACTGTCAAGCTTTAGGACACCCTCTCTGACTCTAACCCAACCCACTACGTGGGCAGTCTGTGTGGTGAAGCAGATGGCCACAATTAGACCATAGCACTGCTTCTAGAACATGTGCCAAGAGCCCACACTTTGCAATTACCTACATAAATGACCCCAAGTCCCCTTTCAGAGCCTGCATAGGCCTCTCCCTCTGTCCATTCTCCTTAGACTGTCCATCAGCTTAGACAGGTTAATGGAGTAACCACACAGTTTGCTCATGGCCCTTCCTGGTGTGGGATGAAGCATCAAAGATAAAAAGGGGAATGGACCATAGACCATTGACTTTATTTGTCCTGTACCCTATATTCCACAAAAGCTAAAGGATTAGGACGGGCTTATCTTGAATATTTCCTGACACATAGTAGGCACCCAGGGAGTATGAATAAATGTGTGTTACTTTTAATAATCTGTTTTCCCCCTGTGAATCACACATTCCTTTAACTAAACAACAAAACTCCAATGACTGAAAGTGAAAGCAGAGCATATTCCTTGCTTTCAAATTAGATGCAGTCTTCTGTAACTGTGAAATAGGCACAGAGCCCCCATCACCCAGTGCTCTTTATTCTTGCAACCCATGTCTCTTCCCTATTTTTCCATTTCTGCCCTCCACGTTGGGCTATTGAGTCCCATTACTTCAACTCATATCATATTATCATATATATATATATGTGTATATATATGTATATATGTATATATATGTGTGTGTATATATATGTATATATATATGTGTATGTGTGTGTGTGTATATATATATATATATAATGAGAGAGACTTCCAGAAGAATTTGCATTAAAAATACTGTAAGGAAAGGTTAATAACTTTACTAAAAAAAATAATCCCTAATGGTGAAATTGTGGGGAACTATCTGTGCCATCAGGAATCGGGGAGGGGGTTAGATATGGAGTGTGTTACCTCCTGTCCTGCTTATGGCAATCCTGCCTCTTGCCACTCAGGTCTAACCTGTGTAGAAACTGCTTCCTTTGCAAGCAAAGTATTGAGTAGTTGATTTTCTTTCTGATGCTCACAGACCTTGTTGGCCATTTCTTCCATGGATAGAATACATGTTTGATCATGTTTGAATGTAAAGGAGTTTTTGAATCTGTTTTTAAATTATGAGTTGTGGCAGGGAAATGAGAGAATTTAAACTAGTAACAATGGCTCCATAATCCAAGAGGTGCCTCTTTGTTATTTCTCAGGAAGGGGATCCTTGAGTGTCAGGCACTGAAGACTTGCTCTGGGTTCCTTCAGAATATCTAAGGACTATGGGTCTGAGGCTCACAGCTCCATATAGCCCCAGCCCTGAAGTCCCATGGTCACGTGCCACTGCCTCCAGTTTGCTCTGACCTTTTATGCTCAGTTCACAAAACAGTCCACAGAGGGATGGCAGATCTGCTGGCTTTCAACAAGTGAAGTGCACAAGGAAAAACATCATCTTTGGCACTTTATCAAATGGACTGATGTATGCAGAATCCACATGGACAGGGTAAATGTCTCTTTTTTTCCTCTTCTTTAGAAATGAAGTCCAGAAACTGGATTAAAAACTAATATATTCTCTAGAAAACCTAAATAAGGGACCAGGAAAAAGAATAACTATAAGAAAGAAAAAAATCAAAATCAACAAACAACTACGAACTAGAGACACACTTGGGGTGGGGGTGGGGAACGGAGGGATTGGGGTCAAAATCATAGGGTTGCAATTGCATGGGGAATATAAAAATAAAAATAATAAAAAATAATAGATGCTGATAATTTTTGCCACTAAACTACATTAAATTACTTTGAAAACCAATAAAATTACCATTTATTTAGCAGTTATTATGTGCAAGTTACTTTACATGCCAATTACTCCTCACAATAAATTGTTGTGATAGGAATAATTCTTCCCTGACCAGAGAAAATGGAATAAAAAGATCAAGCATGTGCTTGAACTTATTCTTTCTTTAATGGCTGAGTCAGATCTAAAACTTGTATCTCTATACTCTATACTGCCTCATTATTTATAGCCTATACTGGGCAACTCATTGTGTTAGGTCTTTGTGAAATAATGCCCCTGTATGTCTAAAAAAAAAAAAACCTGAGATGTTCAGAATAAGATAGAAAACATACACAAACTGCTAGAATAGAAGGCAATGTATAATACAAACCATCAAAGAAAAATAGCAGGTATTTTTCCTGGTGAAAAGCTTCCCCATACAGACACATAGTACTCCCTTCCTTAGCAGAACTGCACACCACTTTCTGCTTATGTGCTGAGAATCTTCACCCCATGGACAACAGGGTTCACAGAAATAGCACTTTTCTTAAAGTTAACATGTAAGGTGAACTAATATGGGGGAAATGCAAATCTTTTACGTCTAGGACTCTTACCACATTCTTAGAGGAAGTAAAGGCTTAACTGAGCAGTGTATTATTCAAACATAAGCTTTAAATGTGCCCTTGAGGCTCCAGGAAATAGTTCCAAATTATTTTTTCCCTACATAGCATAGTCTGGTGAGAACTTTTCTTCTTTCCTTAGTCATAAAATACATTTTTCACCTTTCCCTTCTCAACATACATAAAAAAGGGGGCATACTTCATTTGTTCTGAACTTAATGGATTATTTTTTTTTAAATAACCAGCTCTATCTTACAGCTTAAAGGTCCTCAATAAATGCTATTCGAACCTGAGTCTTTAGGTACAAGTAATTATCATGTCTGTCTTCTCTTTAATATATCTTCTTAAGCAATAACTAATTTCAAATTCTCCTTGCCTAAAGGTTTCATTTCCCAGTGCTATTTAAATAGAAATCACTAAACTTTTTGAGTCTCTTTCTCTTAGTTATCTACTGTCATCATCTCATGAAGGGATGCAAGCTCAATCAGCTCCAGGGGCTAAGCAGGAGAACAAAAAAGTAAGGGACTTACTGTCAACTTTCCATGGACCATATAACACCAATCTTGACATCATATTCACCAATTTTTTTGGTACCTACTCCAATAGAAAAAATTCAACACAAGAATGAGAAATCATTAATTTATTAAAAATTTTATGGAGAGACAAGGATAAACAATAGAATACCAAGAGCAGAAACAAATTCTCCATCTTCTCAAAAGATTCTCTTCCCTGCATGACAGCTTCTTTCTCTGCTTCTTGTTCCTATGTTGCCTCCATGTGGATGTGATAGATTTAAAAATAAAACAAGGCAATAACTTGACCTGTGGGCTGCAAGAGTCCGTCTGTCTTCATGCTGATTCTAATCTTGAGGAATAGTGTGAGGAACACTCCACATATCCACAAGATGGAAGCCAAAGACCACGAGGAAAGCTGCTAGGAAGATCGCCCATCAGATGTTTCTTCTACCTAAGTACAGAGTTCAGATGTGGAGGGAGCCCTTTCAGTGCAGGATGGAAGAAGTGTTTCAAGAACCCCAGAATGGATATTCTGCCTACCTCCAAATTCTTTTAGATTTGTTTCAAAACAGTTTTAAACTTTTAGTCCTCCAAATAGCACTAAACACTTGACTGATGGTCTTGCCTTACAGTAGAGGGTACAGTGTTAACCTCTTAGAGAGAGACTCTCAAGTTGCAAGCCTGAAGATTGTTTGTACTCTATGGGTCCAGACACAGTCTTTCAATGGTAAGTCAGGTTATTCATAGATGCCCTGTGGTTAAGAGCATCTACAAATAATGAACTAAATTATTTTAAACTTCATAAAAACATCAACTTATCTATTAAGTAGAAAGCAGTAACAGATAGAAAACAGTAACAAATCTAAGAGAAAGCAAAAATCAGTTGTAAAAAGAGTACGCTGAGCTACTTTTGTCCTGAGGATGTTTGCCAAATTGGTCTGAGAAACTCAGCTGGCAGATTCTCTGTCCGAGCAGGACAGAAACTAAAGAGCAGGGACATCTGAAAGCAAAGATTTAATGGAAGCCTCCACATTAAGTGGGATTCTCAAGGATGAAATCACCTTCCTGTTTCCACCCCCAGGGAGTTTGAGATTTTACTGAATCAGAATTAACTGAAGCAGCAAGGGAGAAAAATAAAATTCAAGAGAAGTTGTTATTACAGGTCATTACTCCCATGGATTCAAGGGACTTGAGTGGTCTCAGAAACCTTAAACCCTGAAGGAAGTATAAAGGATATCAGACAAAAGGTACCCATGTGTCTAAAAGAGGCAAATATAAATTCTCCTTAAAGAAGGGACACAGAGCATCTCTGCAAATAATTTTCTAAGGGAAATGACCAGCACCGAAAGATACCTAAGTACACAAGGAAACCAACAGACACAAGAGTCAAAAAAAAAAAAAAACCAAATAAATAAAAAATCTTTGTAGGTTTTAGATTATTGAATTAGCAGTTTCAAATTATAAATCATCTATGACTGGTGTTTAAAATATAAATTTAAAAATATCTGAAAATGGCAAACTACAAAAATTATCAGTGGATTTAAAAATATCATGACTTAAATTTACCAAACAGTGGGTACATTGCATTGAAACATCTGAAGGGTGTTAAATACAAATAATGATGTAAATCAACATTATGTTAATAAAATAAATAAATTTTATCCAAAATGTAGAACTCAGGGGATTAGATAATTATTAGTGATAGAGCAAAATTAATTTTTTCTGACCACAATACAGAATTAAAAAGATATGAAAGAGAGATTGAGAGACATGAAAGAAAATGTTAAAAGGACTTCCAGAAGGGGAGGGAGGGAAAACTGGGAAAGACAATATTGGAGAATATAATAACTGAACATTTTCAGAACCAATCCAGGTATTTATCCAGGATTCACGAATCCCAAGGAGGATAAATAAAATAGACATTTCACAGTGAAACTGCAGAAAACTAAAGATAAAGAGAAAAATATTAAAAGAATTCTGAAAAAAGAGAGAAGATTGCCTTTATAGGAGCTACAACTACTGACAACAGATTTTCAAAAGCAACAATGGAAGTATATTGATATAGCTAAGAAATACTGAAAAAAATAATCTGCAAGCCTATTTTATATATATCCACAGATATGTGTGTATACACGTACACACACATATATATATATATATATATATACACACACACATATGCAAGAAAAACAATATGCTGTGAATAAGGACAAAATAAATATTCTAGGTAAGTAACAGTTGTTAGTTCATTACTAACAAAAGCTCCTGATGAAATGCTAAAGTACGTACTGGAGTCAGAAAAAAGAGATTCTGTATGGAATGTTTGAGATACAAAAGGAGTGAGGAGCAAAGTAAGTGACAAGTGCAAATGAATGTTCACAGTATAAGACATAACTAGTAATGTTTGGTTGTGTTTTGAAATTTGAATTAAAATATGTGAAAAATTCATTTATATAACCTGACATGGGCTGGAAGATGGCGTCTCCCATGGACGGGACAGATCTGGAAGCATCTTTGCTAAGTTTTGAAAAACTTGACCGTGCTTCACCAGACCTTTGGCCAAAGCAATTACCAGGTGTTGCTGAATTTGCAGCTTCCTTCAAAAGTCCTATTACTAGCTCTCCACCCAAATGGATGGTTGAAATAGAACATGATGATATCGACATGTTGAAAGAATTGGGGAGCCTCACAACAGCTAATTTGATGGAGATGGTGTGAGGACTGCAGAACCTGGCCTATCAGCTGGGGCTGGATGAATATTATTCATCTACTCTAGAGGTTGACATTTACTTGACACCCTAATCTGGTGTTTCGATATCTCAGTCCTCTTTTCTGCATTAATTGAAAGGATGACATGGATGAAAAATAAGCGACAGGAACTGATGAATCCCCAAGGACCAGTGATCCTGTTTTCATGCAAATATCTGCCCTGATAAAATGATGGAAAGAACAAAATGCAAAAAATATTTGTCCTCTAAACGTGATTGTCACTTCCCTAGAGCATTGTTAAATGTTAGTATAGAAATAACATGGACCTCCTAGGACTAGTAGTGACTAGATTGTAATCTTCTGGAAGATGAACCCTACCCTTTGATTCAGAACTTGATTATGTCACAGTTAACCCTTTTGGTTTGCAGACTTTGGAATGCAATACTTTTTTGTATAGGCATTTATAACTTTTGTCACTGAGGTACCATGGCTCAGATAGGTGGTTAATTTATATGAAATTCCCTTGAAATACATTAAAATACACAGAATTGTAACCTGCCCTACCATATAAAGAATTCTATTTCTGTAAAAAAAAAAAATTCATTTATAATAAAAAAAAATGAATTTGTAAGGTGAAAAGGGATAGAATTTAAGTATCCTAAGGTCTTGGTCTGGGAGGAAAGTAAAAATGTTGATTGATTTAGTCTATGCTACATTAAATATGCAGTTTGTAAATTCAAGGGTAATAGCTAAAAAAAAAAAAAAAAAAGAAACAGTTTATTACTTCCAAGTTGGTGTATATGTGGGGTGGTAGTAGTGAGAGGCAATAACCAAAAACTCTCATTTAAGCCAAAAGAAGGATACAAAAATATGTGTCCAAGATGATACCATCTCAACCTAGTATTGAGACATGTTGGAGACATGAAAAAGGAAACTGCCTAATTTATAAATGATTCTGCTGTGAGCCACATCTGTATTAACTATCCACAAAGGGTGGTGTCCCCTGATTCCAGCTGTTCTAATCAGATTCTCTCACAGAAACTTGAAACCATGAGCGGAGCTACATAAACAGAGCTGAAGCACATGATAGCAGCAGCCCAGAAAAAATATATACATGAGCTCTGTTCTGAGGCCTCTGGAGGAGCCCAGGCCCTGTCCTTCCTGAGGCCTAGTGGGTCAGCTACTTCATTGAGTACGTGTGCTTCCAGTGAATGCTACCACCAATTTCTCTCCCACATCACCCTTGTTTCCCTTGCTTAATCAGCCTTGATTTACTGGAAATAGAAGAAACTAATGCCAAGAATCATCATGGCTCATGCAGATACATTTTTACCCTCTCACACAAAAGAACAAATGGTTGGCACGGACAACAAGCTTGTTTGTTTAACAAAAACTTAACCTGAAACACAGCTGGTCTCCCTGTGTTTTATCAGTTATGTTAAGATTAGGATCCCCAAGATGGGGCAGGCCTCCCATAGTGGCCTTGGCTCTAACTTTACATTCACTTTGAAGTCATAACCACCTCTTTCTCAAATTTTACAAACACAACACAATGAGAAAATCGATGTCTTATTCAATGTTCTTTGGGGTCTGTGAAAGATCTGCCACAGTCCATGTATATCACAGAGCAAAAACTTAATCTGTCACCCCTTTCGACACCTTTTCTTTTCCCACTAGTCCACCTCTGCCAGCTGCCTCTTCATTGTTTTTTCCACCCAACTTTAAAACTTTTATTACTTTAAGAAAATCAGCTTTTGCCCTCAGCTTGCATACTCCACAGAGCAATACAAATGCTCTGGTAGTTAGCAGAATAGTATATCCTTTGGGGCTAGGGGACTTGGCTCCTGTTCCTACCCTATCTGATATGTTCATCCTCAATAAGCAGTAAAATCCTCACAGGTGGGAACTGGGTGTCTATCATCCCCAGCACCTTGAGTAGTGCCTAGCATGGCAGACTTTGCATGAAGAGCCACTGAATGAATTTTGTACACATTTGTATGCTCAAATAGCAAATGTGTTTCACAAGAAATATGTGCATTCAATATGGTCCTTAAATAGTTGGCTACATTGCCATTATTTAGGAGTATTAAGAGGACTAGAGGTTGTGACACTGGACTATACTGTATTCAAAGTTATAGGCAATCAAATAAAATAGGCATAATGACAATAGAGTGTTAACTCAATTTACCCATTGATTAAACTACAATGCTTTATTATGCCAAACTAAGGGTATAGGTCATATGAAAGAAAATTTAGAATACAGAAAAGCTGTCTAAATTTCCATTTTAAAAAATGGTGAAAAGGTAGATAAGCCATAGAAAGAAATTGATTTCTATAAAAACTTGATTTATACATAAATATATATAAATAATGTTATTGCCTTAAAAAACAAAACCCAGACTGAATCTACACAAGGCCAAAATACCTAATCTAAGTAGAATCACCAGATAAAATATAGTATTTCATTGCATTTGAATTTCAGATAAACTACAAATAATTTCACTGTAAGTATGTCCTATGTATTTCCTGGAGCATACCTTTACTAAAAAAAAAAAAAAAATCTTTATGTCAAATTCAAATTTAACTAGGGATTCTAAATATCACTTATTTGTTAAATCCAGCAACTCCAAATCTGTGGAAAAGTTATTCAGTACATTGTAGAGATATTTGATGTGTGTGATTGCTAGACAAATTAATCTCCTTTTCATGTGGAATTTTGACTATTGTGCAAAGTATTTGCCTATCCTTACATCTCTTTCCTCTTTCTCTCCTTTACCCTACCTAATATTCAAATGAAGCAAAATATTTTTCTTGTTATTCTCTTGACTCTCAAGGACCCAAGGAGCAGAGATTCTGGGTAATTCAGTTATTGACATCACATCAGTGGAGGTGACTTTGATAAAAGGGGTCAAATGACTGCTCTGGATATAACGATTTCAAAGTGTGAAAAAACTCAAAGTGACAAAAACAATTCATCCTTGAACTGGAATTCACACTTTCCAATCTGAGTCACACAGCCCTGGCCATAAGGAACCATGCCAGGAAAATCGATCTTAAAGAATATGTTCAAGTTTTTATTGAAAATAATGACCAATGTGGGCAAAAGAAATAGGAATGTTCTCCACACAGTAACTCCACAAATGTTGGAATTCAAGGTCCAGGACATTGATAGACTTAGGGGAAAGAAAACTGATCAAAATACAGAGGAATTTGTATAATAACAAAAAAATTGTAATTGAAAAAAGGCTACAGTGGACTTGGTGCGAAATTTCCATTGGAAGCCAGCTATACAAACATGGAAAATTTACCAACCTATTTCAGGATTAAGGCCTACCCAGATTAGAGCAAAGCAATACAAACACCCTGGTAATTAGCAGAATAGTATATTCTTTGGGGCTAGGGAATATGGCTCCTGTTCCTTCCCTATCTGAAGTGTTAGTTTTCAATAAGCAAAATCCTAACAGGTGGGAACATGATATCTGATTCATACCCAGCACCTTGAATAGTGCCTGGCATGGTAGGCCTTCCATGAAGAGCCACTAAATGAATTTGTTTGCTGGTATTAATTAATTTGTTTGGAATTAACTTGTTGGTATTAATAGTATTTTTAATGATAAAATTAATTTTTAAGAATTAATTACTGAAGGAGAGAGAAAACTGTTAAACTATTACTATAATTAAAAAGATTTATTTATTTTTAAAAAGATTTATTTTTATTTATGCATACAAGAACTGGGGTGTAGGTTAGAGGTGTGGGGGGTGAGAGGACTCACCAGAGACAGATTGGGAGCAGAACAGGCGTATCTACTGAAATACACTGCTGAGGGGAGCAGAGAGCAAGACAGGAGAGGTCTGCCTTGCCTAAATTAAAAAAATTAGATAGTCAATGAAATTTATCTTTAGATATTAAAAAAGAGGAAATTTATGAGGAAAAAAATTGTTATTAATTTATGGTCACAGCTTGTTTTCACAAGACTATTGTCCTGCTGTTCACCCTCTTTATATATCAAATAAGGTTCTAAGTGATTCCAGCCTATTTGTAGGAAAATTTAATTTTAAAGGTCCTTTAAGTTAGAATCAGTTTTATTCCCAACAATATATTCTAATTGGAATTAGACTGGCTAGGTGGAATTACTGAAAGTCCTACTCTGATGAATAGACAAGAATAAGGTACATGGTTAATATAGTTACCTTAAGCAGTAACTGACTTCTTATGGTACTATTACATAATTCATATCTATTAATATAAATATTAACAACACATATGTGTTATTTATTTCTTGGATATAAGTGTGCTAGCATTCTTGTCATGCTGTGTTAGCTGGCTCATGAAGATTTCTTTCCTGAAAATGGCCTCAGAACTCAGGAGTGAGCTCCAAATAGGCATCTGATGCCCTGAGGATAGCTGATTGGTCCAGGAGCAGACAACTGAATAGAATGCACTAATCTGAGTGCTTCTCTTAGATTTTTTTTCAAACTAAAACTTGAATCCATGTCCTCTTTGGAGGCTGAAGTCTGTATTTGAGTCTGGGAGTTCTCAGTGCCATGTGGAGGGATCCTGACAGCAGCAGGAGAATGAATCTAACATATGGAGAGAGGCAAAGACATGGAGTTTGTGTTCTGTTGAATTTTAATCCGTAGTTCTGCTGTCCCCAAGGTCCAGCTGTTCACCATACTTTCCACGGCTGAGTGTGTTTATCTAATAAATTCTTTTTGCTGATGTGAGCTATGTTCCAGTCATTGGTAAGGAGAGCATGCTGGGTCATCTAACTTTGTGTGTCATGCCATGCTATTGTTAGGTGGGATATAAAGATGTACATAATAGGCCCTGTACCCTTAGAGAACTTTGAGTTGTGTGCATCAACGACAACACAGGGTTGTAAAAGTCATACATTCTGCAAGAGGATTCAAGAGTGTAAGAGGAGGGTTTAGGAAAAACTTCTTGTCTGAGATGGCTTTTGAGCTTGCCTCTAAGGCTGGATAAGATTTGATGAACTGGCAACAGGAGAGAAGGTCCTCAAGTCAGAGAAAATAACTTGTGCAAAGATTTAGTAGCAGACAAAATGGGGCATGTGTGAAATACAGCATGTCTGGCAGGCCAAGTCACTAAATGGCAATGGGGAGATTTTTATTTATTTATTTATTTATTTATTTATTTATTTATTTATTTATTTATTTGCTTGATGGTTTGTTTATACAAGCACTGGGTACAGTCAGAAGCGCGGGAGGGTGAGAGAATTCACCAGAGCCAGAGCGGGGAGCAAAGCAGGCAGAAGGACCGAAGTACACTGCTGAGGGGAGCAGCGGGCGGCAGGAGAGGTCTGCGCGCCATGTGGGACCCTCCTCCGGTGGCCGGGGGACAGCCGGGGATCGAACCGGCGCCGCAGAGGCTGCGGGCAGCTTTGCAACCCAGCGCTCAACCACTGCGCCACCGGGGAGGCCCGAAAACCTGAAGATTTTTAAGAAAGAGAGAAAAGAGGTCTTTGGACTAACAAGTTAAACAGTAGATTGGAGTGGAGAGAGAATGGAATCATGCAGTTTGGAGGCTAGTACAGTGTTCCAGGTTGAAAATAATAAATGTTTTAACTAGGAGAAGGTCAATGCAGACTAGGAAAAAAATGAAGGAACTCCTTACTTCTGATAATCACAGAGTTTTCAGTGAAGAAGGATATCTGAAGAACAGGGCACAGAGATGGAATGAGTACTTAAGGAATGAGGCAAAGGCTGTGATAGGTCTGGGGTGGGGGCATGTGAGAAGGGGTAGAGTGACTGAAGGAAAGTCAAGGGCTGGTGAAACTTTCATGGAGGTTGATTAATAACTAGAAGTAAATCCAACAACAGGCTTTTCACTTGGTGGCCTCACAGTAGAGGAGAGAAAGTGGAAGATGCAGATCCCCCAGAGAAGGGACATCATGAAGTTTGTGAAAGAGAAATACAAAAGGATGATTGGAAATGGGGGTGCTGGAGAGAGAACCTTATAGAAATGGTCGAGGTCAGGAACGGCCCAGCCAGGGGCTTGCATGACTTGAAAGTGGGAAATCTCTAGTCTGGCTAAGGAGTAAAGCCAGGAAGACAATGAGAAGATAGACAGGAAGTAACAAGATCACTGATTCAGTAGGATTAAGGGAATGTGAGATTCCACAGAGCTGAAAGGAGGACCTGGGGGCTCCAGAGTATGGACATGGAGTGGCTCTCTCTGATGACCTGCTTGTGTCTTGATGACATAAAATGAGTGGAGATAAAGGCCTCTAGGCCTGCAGAAACTGAGGAACTGTAAGAAAAGGATCTCTGTGGATATTTCCATAAGGGGGAGGGCAAGACTAGGACATCTGAAGAATATCCTTGAAGATCGTAGGCAAGAAAAGGGATTGGCAAAGGTTGGCAAGCAGAATGGTGAGGACTTTCATAGCAGCTGCAAGCACAGATGATGGAAAGCGTAGTCAGGAAAAGGAACTGGGGAACAGGAATAAGGAGAGGCCCTTAGTGGTATGTGAAGGTGGGGAGTAAGAAGTATGTCTGTGGAATGCTGTGCAGGAGAAGAGGAAGTGCTGTCCTGAAGATAAAATCAGATTTTGATTAAAGTGACGTGATGAAAGAACATTTAAAGCAAAGATTAAGGATACGGAATGATTTATCTCCAAGAAATCACTAGTTTCCCCAGGTGCCCTGAGGAGAGCTCAGACTGAGCTGCAGAGAAACAAGAATGCAGAAACAAAGATGAGCATACTTGACAACTTCCCATAGTAAGTTTAATGAAGTGAGAAGATAGCACAGGACTCACATTAGTGATAAGGAAGCAGACAAGACCATGGATTCTCCCATTCTCGAGCCTTGATTTAGGGCAAACCATGCATGTGTGTACATATATCTGTGTGTGCACGCATGTGCCTATGTGCATGTGCCAGATTATTATAAGGCCTGACTGGGCTTTTGCCAGGCTTGGGCAGAAGGGACGTATGTTTCTCTTATCAATCACTAGAGCAGACATTTGAGTTGAAAGATTCCAGAGCAAGGAGATGCTTCTTTAACTCTTATTCAATACTCAGGACAAAAAAAAAAAAAAAAAAAAAAAAAAAAAAAATGCCAAGGCTAAGAGCTGAGAGCTGAGAGTGGAAGCAAAGTTTATCTGAGGGCTACCTCAGAGATAAGACCATTTTCCCTTATGGCTTCGTCTTTCCCAAAGCCTCAAGATTTGAAGGTTATCACCCCTTTTATCTTCTCCCTGTAGCAAGGAAGCATGGATGTGATATAAACATGCTCCACTCATCTCCAAATCACATGGCAGTTATTTGGTGTGGTCCCAGGTCTAGTACCCCATGTACCAGGGGTCCTGTTTCATGAGGTGGGGAGCTGAGCCCAGGGTCCATGAAGGCACCCCACTCTCCAGTTCCCTCCTAGCATTTGCCACCCATGTCATTCATGGGCAGCAGTGCAGGGCAATGATTAGGATCTCCAGCTCTATCACCCACCGGCTATGTGACCTTTGGCAAGTTGTTTAACTTCTCAGTCTTGGTGTCCTCACAGGTATGATGATCTGTGGTGATTACTGGACATGGAATACCTAACTATTGAAGGGGTTGCTAATATTATCATATGGATTCAGTAAGTTTTCACTGAGTGCAAGAGGAAGGTATAGTCCTTGAATAGTATACTGCAGGGAAGCAAATTAACTTAGTGCCAAGATGAAAAGCATCATAGTCTAGGCCAGTGCATTGCAGACCATGTCTGCAAAGTGCCAAGTGTTCTACCCACGCATGTATGTGTGTGTGTATGTGTGTGGGTGTGTGTGAACAATCCTCTCCCATAACACCACATTCAGGATAAACATCTGCTTTCTTTCATAAACAGTTAACTGCATAAAATGGAAACACTACTTTATTAAAACCTCTTCTGAGGGTACAAAAACCTCTCAAAAAGAGGGGGGTGTGGGGCCTCCCTTGTGGCGCAGCAGACCTCTCCTGCCTTATCCCTGCTCTCCTCAGTGGTGTATTTTAGTGGATCCTCCTGTTCTGCTCCCTGCTCTGTCTCTAGTGAATCCTCTCACCCCCGACATCTCTGGCCTGCCCCCCAGCTCTTGTATGCATAAATAAATCTTTTTTAAAAAAAGAATGGGGTGGAGATGTCAGAAGATAGGTAAGAGATTTTTCTGAAACATAACTGGTCTCTGAATCCATCTCTCCTTTTTTCTTTGCCCTGTTCCCAACAGGTTTTCTTTCTGTTGTTACTTTTTAATGGAGAAGATAAGTTTCCAGCTGACAGAGTCCATGCTCAGTCCCTTCACTGCACATTGCACAAGTGACAGGGTTCTGGCTGCCCAGAACAAACAGGCCAGGGGACACGTGGGTGTACAGCAGCGGTGCGGCCCTGGCCTGAGCCTTCCCCATGCCCCTCCAGATGCAGTGGCCTCTCCTTGGAGTTCTGTTCTAGGAAGCAAATCCTGACCGCCCCCACCCCCACCCCCACCCCCACCCCCAGCCTGGGCTGGCCCTATCTGCTGTCAGCAGAGACCCCCCCTGTCCACCAGCACTTCTCTGGGACCTGTCCGGTTTCAGTCAAGAATGTTCTTTAGATAAAGAACTGAGCGGAATGCAGGCCCTCAATCAAAGTTACCCAAGGACAGCCGGACGTTTATCATGTGGCAGGCAAGGGTAGGCGTGCTGCTCAGACGACGCAGTGTGAAACCTGAAAACAACGATGACAGTGAACTCACAGAACTGAACTGCAGGGAAAGAAAGTGCCAATGGTGCTCTCTCTGGGTACCTTTGACCTGGAACTGCAAACAACCTTGCTGACCTGCTTAGCTCCTCCTGCTAGAATGTCCCACAGGACTGCAGATTACTTCATGGTTATATTTAGCAAGTGGTGGAAGGGACTAGCCAACTAACCTCCTTTCAGAGGCCTTGATTCTTTGGAGTTTTCCCTTTGCCTCTCTTCCGATTCTCTTCACTGGGGACTTTTAACCCCTTCCTGGGTTAATGGTTTTCCAGCTACCTTCTAACACAGTCAGAACAGATAGGATATAGGGATGTTACCCAAGTGTCTGGGCCCCAAGCTTCTCAATGGGCTGAAATTCTGCTTTACAAACTTCTCTCTTGGCAGCTGCATATTTTTATCACCCAGTGTTTCCTAAGAAAATTATGCAAGCACTCTTGGGAAGGTAAATGACTCAAGCTTTTCTTTCATCAGCTCAGACTCTGAAGAATGGGTACAAGTCAAGACTTTGGAGGCAAGAGAGATGTCTGGAACGAGAAGAAGCCAACTTGGCAAGAACAGGAAAATTGACTAAGCCCCCAAATCTATGAAAATGGAGCAAAGGGATTTGAAAAAAGCAGGAGTCCACAAGGACATGGCGAATGGAAGGAAACACAGAAAAGAGAGCACAAGGACTTTGCCTTGGCTCTGACTAAAGGCATAATAATAGAAACCTTAAACATGGACTTAATAAAATTTTGTGAGTGGGAGGTGGGGAAGAACATGTCAGAGGCAATGCAGAAAAAAGCTCTAGATCCTCATCTTCTACTCAATGCCTAAAACTGAAAAGCCGAGAAATAGCTGGACAGGTTTGTATTTTAGAAATAGGGTGGATTAGAAGTGAAGAGGGATGCAGCAAGGACTCTTGTTTTTCTTTAAAATTCTAGTAGTATTTAGTTTTCAAGTATTTGATGAAAATGAATTTCATAGAAATAAAATTCATATTTAAACAAATGGAGAAATGAATGAGACGAAATAAAAGAGAATTGTCTCAGATGTCAGGTTTCTCCCCAGCATGGCACAGCTGGGTTGTTCTAAAGCCTGTGCCATTCAGAGACTGACTTTGAGGATGAATTATCTCTACCATGCCCTTTAGAGTTGGGCAGAAATCTCTGCCAGTGTTGTTTTTTATTTTTAGATTTTTTTAAAAGATTTATTTATTTATTTATACAAGCACTGGGCACAGTCAGAAGTGCGGTAGGTGAGAGGTGAGAGAATTCACCAGAGCCAGAGCGGGGAACAGAACAGGCAGAACGAGGAAATACACTGCTGAGGGGAGCAGCGGGCGGCAGGAGAGGTCTGCGTGCTGTGTGGGACCCTCACCCAGTGGCCGGGGAATGAACCGGCGCTGCAGAGGCGGCGGGCAGCTTTGCAACCCAGCACTCAACCACTGCGCCACAGGGGAGGCCCTCTGCCAGTGTTTTCTGAAGTATGAGAAGACAGGATTTCTCTTTATGCCTGGCTTGATAGGGAGCAAAAATGGGATGAATCTATGGGACCCTCGGCTGCAGTTCTGGGGGTTGAGGGAGAGGGCCTGTAAAAGGCACTTCCAATGGAAGAATTTGCTTTTCCTTTGCTCCCCAGGATTTCTATTTTCTGTGTTCCCTGAATCCTGAGGACACTGCCTGGAGTGGCACTGTGTGGCACATGTGCTGGCACCGGGTGGCTTCAGTGGGTAGAGCCACTTTTGCACTGAGACTCAGAGAGCAGGACCCCATGTGCCCCTTTCTTGGGGTTTTTGGGGATCCTGCCCTCCACTGTGCCCATCACTTATTGCATGCTGAGCCTGGTGATGACTGCCAACCCAGTCCTTTCCCTGTACCCACAGAGTCCTTCTTTTCAATGCTCAGAAGCTCCTTAAAACCTAGGATCCTTGTAATATATAAAAAAATCAAAGAAAAAAACTGGCGAAATAAGAAAAATTCTTACACTATGAAAAAAATACTGGTTACCAGAAAGGATGGGGCAGAGAAAGCTATAAAGGAGAGTTTGCTAAGCTTCTCCAGCCCTCTCTCTCTGACCCACAGCTAAGCAGATGCACCTGCCACTAGTCTTTACTACAATACAATATTCTACTCAGCGAATCTGATTTTTATAGCCACTCTCTAATATTTAGATTATTTGTAACTTTCTCTATTATTTATGATGCTGGATGAGCATTTTTGTTGTAATGCCTGTTTCCATATTTAAGATAATTTCCTTATATAGTCACAATAAGGAAATATTAAAGGGCAATGAAAATTTCTTAAGTCTTGAATTCTATTACCTAAAAATTATACTAACTTATAATCTTTTGAGAATTTTCGAAAGCTTGCATTTGAACTGTTGCTAGCATCAAATATTGTCACTTTAATAATGATTTTAATTATTTGAAAAAATAAAATGGCATTTTCTTTTAACTTGTATTTCAACAACTAGTAAGATCAATAACTAGTAATAGTTTTTCGTATACCTGCTAATCAGTTGTATTTTTGTACTTGTGAATTTTATGTTTATATTCTTAAGGCAATTTCATGTATTTAGGATAAAATAAGACAAATATAGATACCAAACAGCTAGATCCTAAAACATCACACTTTTAATTACTTGAAAATTTTTTTGCAATTTTTTTATTCCTAGGACAAGGTGGTAAATTATAGACTAAAATCTAACAGCATGGATGAATCTGATACACATAATGTTGAGTCACTTCAGCAGCCAGACACAGAAGAGCACATACTACATGCTTGCATTCACAGAAGCTTCAAAAACAGGCAGAATTAATCTGTGATGATAGAACTCACAATAGCAATTCCTTGACAGTCATTGATTGGGACAAGAGGAAGCAATGTGGGAGACTGAATATATTCTGTCTTCATCTGCATGCTAATTATACATTAAAAATTTCCCTTAAGATTAGTCCATTGTACTGTGTGCATATTCTCTCTCTCTCTCTTTTCCTCTCTCTCTTCATATATATCTCCACACACACATAGATAAGCACACAACACATGCATAAACTCTCCCCCCCAATAATCTTACTTTTACTTTCCCCTCATAAACTCTCACTTTAATACTTCCATGAAGCATCCTAGGTCAAAATTCTAAGGACTTCATGGTACCCCAAGGGTTACTGAAACTGCAAAGTTTGAGGAAGAGGAAGCAGATGGAATCTTGGGTTTTTCTCTCTATGTGAGAAATTAAGAGAAAAACAAGCCTGCTGTGAACACAGAAAAGAAAAAAGCAAGAATTTCATGAAATATTATGAGGTCCTCAAGATTCCCGTGCTCACTGACCACAGACAATGCAGAGCAACGTCTAGACCTAATGTTAAGTCAAAACCGACTAGAAATGGGTGGGAAGAGATGACTGAGAAGCTGGCTACGTTGACATGTGTTAGAGACCAGGTATCTATGGAAGATCTAGGGTTGGTCTTCAAAAATCCTTCCTGAAAGGAAGCAGGCAAGACATAGGGACTCCTCCAGGACATGAGAATGAATGTTTCAAATGAGGACCCCTCAACATGCAAGATCTTCCATTAGGAGAGAAGATCCATTTTGCTGGATGCAGGGAAAATAAATACTTCAGGGTTTTCATCGACAAATATTGAAGTCATCCCTCCACCATCAATAGTCTAACCATGAGCAGCAGCTTCTTATCTAGATCTTCTTACCTTCATGTGTAAAATGAACAGTTTAGCTGAATAATCTCTCAGATTTTCTCCATTCTATGATTTTGTGTAGCATGTTCCTGGGGTGTATACATACAGCAGGATACAGCAGGTACTGACCTTTTGTTCCAGTGACTGCAGTGTTTTGTAACTGTGATCCATGTTGCTCTAAAAGTCCCATGTAGTGAAGATAAAGGCAAAGCAGTCTGGACCTCTAATGAAGAATTTTTCCTGACACCTCCAATTTACTTGTCATTGTTGTTTAGATAGAAAAACTGAAAGTTTTGATGAAAACTGTAGAACTACTCCACAAATAAAAGCAAATATTCACATGGTACAGTCATTATGGAAAACAGTATGGAAATTCCTCAAAAAATTAAGATAGAAGAATTAAGAAAAAATACCTATGAATGGATAAAGGAAATATATATACATACAATTGAATACTACTCATCTATATAAAAAAAGATGAAATCCTGCTACTTTCAGCGGCATGTAAGGACCCAGAGTGTATCATCATCAGTGAAATAAGTCAAAGAAAGACGAACACTATGGTTTTACTCATGTGTAGATAAAGAGACAAAATAAGTAATCAAACAAACAAAAAAACAAACTCTTAGGCTAGAAGAATATGCTTCTTACCTTTTCTAGCTTTTAGAGTCAACCCACAGTTGTTGGCTTGTGATCCTCTTCCTCCATCTCTACGACCAGCAACATAGAGCCCAGTCCTGCCCATGCTGCCATTTCTCTGATTCTGTCTTCTGTCTCCCTCTTTCACTTACAAGTATCCTTGTGATTATACTGAGCCCACCAGGTTGGCATTACTCTGCCTAACACAGTCATGCCCAGCCTCAGCCAATTAGCACAATCCACTCCTCTGGCTGCAATCATTGGGATAGTTAGAGGCAGTTAGCCTAATCCAGCCCAGTCCAAACAGAATGGATGTCAGCTTCAGCTAGGATGCTGGGACAGAAGGACTGTTCCTCTTCTTCTCAACCTGTCCTGTTGAATACAGTAGCCACTAGCCACATTCAGCTACTGAGCACTTGAAATGTGGGTAGTACTACTCTAGATATTCTCTAAGTGTAAAATACGTATTACATTTTAGAAACGTAGTACAAAGAAAATTAATGTAAAATATGTTATTAATCATTTTTAAATGACTACACATTGATAATAATGTTTGCATACATTAGGTTGAATAGAATACCAGAATTAATTTCATCCTTCTTGCTTTTTAAAAAATATGACTTAGGGCCTCCCTGGTGGTGCAGCGGTTGAGCGCTGGGTTGCGAAGCTGCCTGCTGACTCTGTGGCACCGGGTCGATCCCCGGCTGCTCCCCGGCCACCAGAGGAGGGTCCCACAAGGCGCGCAGACCTCTCCTGCCGCCCGCTGCTCCCCTCAGCAGTGTACTTCGGTCCTTCTGCCTGCTCTGCTCCCCGCTCTGGCTCTGGTGAATTCTCTCACCCTCCCATGCTTCTGACTGTACCCAGTGCATGTATAAACAAACAAACAAAAAAAACCAACCAAACAAACAAACAAATAAATAAAACATGCCTCTATAAAAAAAAAAAAAAGAAAAAGAAAAAGAAATAAATAAATAAAAATAAAAAATATGACTTAGGGGGGCCTCCCCTGGTGGCGCAGCGGTTGAGTGCTGGGCTGTGAGGCTGCCCGCAGGCTCTGCAGTGCCAGTTCATTCCCCGGTCGCCGGCGAGGGTCCCACAAAAAAAAAAAAAAAAGACTTAGGGGCCTCCCTGGTGGTGCAAGGGGTTAAGTCTCAGCACTATGAAGCTATCAGCAGCCACCGTAGCATGAGTTCAATCCCTGCCCAGGGAGCTGACCCACATGGCACAGCAGACCTCTTGGTCTTACCTGCTGCTCCCTTCAGCAGTGTATTTCAGTAGATCTGTCTGTTCTGCTCCCAACTCTGTCTCCGGTAATCCTCTTACACCCACCCTACCTCTGGCATACACCCCTGTTCTTGTATGAATAAATAAATAAATATTTTTTAAAAATAAAAAATATGACTTAGAAAAATCTAAATCACAGAGTGCTTACATTATATTTCCACTAAATAGTGGCATTCTATATAATACAGTGAATAGATGTGAAGTCTAGAAATATAGAAAGCATGTGAGAAATCAGTTTAGTCTGAAGCTGAAACTGAAGAAGATAAAGCAGAAAGAGAAGAAATCAGCTGCTTGATAACATTTTTGGACCACTGATTTAATGAACCTAATATAACCTAATATAACCAAACATAATCTTTCCAGTCTAACATCTTTAAAAACTTTGTATTCCCCTCTTCTTTAGTACTACAAGTCAACACTTACCCAGCCTGCATATCCCGACCCCATATCAAATATAATTCTAAAATCTTTGAGTAATTAAAAACTTCTTTAAAAAAAAAAACAGTGCTTTTTAAAATGATAAAAGTAGTGCTTGTTTATTGTAGAGTTTAGTTAATATAGTACAGTAATAAGACAACACCCATAACCCTACTACTCAGAAATGGCCTTTTGCTAATGTTTATTCTTCCTAAGTTAAGCAAACATTCTGTTCTGGAATGTGTAACTCAAATCGTATTGACGCCAAGAAGTACAACTATCATTATAGCATCCGGTGAACATCATCCAGAATGTGTTTGCTTGCAATACAGAACGGTGGAGTGGGGTGACTTTCTATTTTGTTTTTATGGCTCCTTCTTGATTTCACAGTCCCTTTGTTCCTTTCCAAGACTTTTGAGTTTTGAGGATTGGGGGGCTCTCTCCTCAAATGATGCCATTGCCAGCTCATTTTCAGAGCACATGGCTGCCAGCTCCTCAAAGATGAAGTTCTGTGGTTCCCTTTGTCCTTCTGTCTTTTCATCACCCTTCAGTCCCTTTAGTTTTGTGACTTCCACAGTATAGAATTCTGTTCAGTGCAGTGGGACTTGACAAGTTCAACAGCAGCATCAGGAGCCAAAGTGCTCTGTAAGCATCCTGTTATTGGTGCTTCCTCCCATTCCAAGGGCCTTAAAATTGTGTCTGCCTGCACTAAGCAAAGTTTAGGATGCCTTTGAAAACTGTAGTTGATTTTTCAAAATTAGTGTAAAAAATTGCCAATCATACAGAAATCCCATAGGCATAGGGTGAGAAACTCACAATAACAGAAACAGCATGAGGTTGAAAACAAAAGGACCTCTGGAGCTCCTCCTGCTGTGTGCTCTTGCTTATAAGTTGTCCAAGCCCAGAAAGCTTTGTGTCCCCAAACAGAGTGCAAAATTTTCTGTGCCTCAGAAGTTGTATTGTGCACCTGACTAACACTGACCCAGTTTACCTTTTTATCTAGAGTAGCTTTTTTATGAAGGAAGCGGCAAGGGAATCAGAACTGAAATAAGGATATTCTGCGGTGTTTTCTGTTCAATTATATGCTATATTTTACTATAATTTTTTTAAATATTTATTTATTTATGCATAGAAGAGCTGGGGTATAGGCCAGAGGTGTGGTGGGTGAGAGGATTCACCGGAGACAGAGTGAGGAACAGACAGGCAGATCGACCGAAGTACACTGCTGAGGGGAGCAGCAGGCGAGTCAGGAGAGGTCTGCTGTGCTGTGTGGGTTGCTCCCTGGCTGGTCGGGAATTGAACTCATGCTGCAGTGGCTGCAGACAGCTTCATAGGTTGCATCTTAACCCCTTGTGCCACCAGGAGGCCCTATTTTACTACAAATTTTTAATTACTTTTTAACAATTCATATTTTTTTCATTCATAAATAAATTTAATAGTAAAGTCATCTAAAGACTTTAGAAAGACCCCGCATTACTTGGCCAAAGAAGTAGTAGAAATTAGAAGTTTTCCAGTGTTTGACGGGATAATGGCCAGGAGTACAGACAGGACTGACTCTATCCTCTAGCCCATAACTCCAAGGGACAAATAAGCGGGTGTGAAAATTATTATACAGAAACCCTATTTAAATGGGGTTGGGAAGTTATTTATTTATTTTTTTAGTTTTATTTTGATATTCCCCATACAATTGCAACCCCCTTATTTTGACCCCAATCCCTCATTTTCCCCACCCCACCCCCCATAGACTGTCTCTGGTTCATAGTTGTTTGTTGATTTTGATTTTCACTTTCTTATAGTTATTCATTTTCCTGGTCCCTTATTTAAGTTTTCTAGATTCCTGCTATGAGTGAGACCATCCGGTATTTTTCTTTTTCTTTCTGGCTTATTTCTCTGAGCATGATCCCTTCCAGTGCCATCCATGTTGCTGCAAATTGCATGTGTTTATCTTTTTTGAATGCTGAGTAATATTCCATGGTATATATGTACCACATCTTCTTGATCCAGTCATCTATTTTTGGGCATTTGGGTTGTTTCCAAAGCTTAGCTATTGTAAACAGTGCTGCTATAAACATAGGGGTGCAGGAGCTCTTTGGAATTGATGTTTCTGAATCCTTTGGGTAAATACCTAGGAGTGGAATTGCTGGATCATATGGAAGCTCTATGTTTAGTAGGTCCAGAAATCTCCACACAGCTCTCCATAGTGGTTGGACCAGTTTGCACTCCCACCAGCAGTGCAGGAGAGTTCCTTTTTCTCCACATCCTCACCAACATTTGTTGTTGCGGTTGGGAAGTTAGAAGAGAGTTCCCTAGATGCATGATTAACAAACTACAGGACCCAACATGTCTGTTTCTTTGCCCCCTCAGAAGGAGGTTCTATTTATCCAACAGGAGTGCCTCCAAAGATTATTGAAGGAAGATTTCAGATACTGAATAAAATGGTTTGACCAGAAAAAGTTCATTAGGACAATTGTGGAAGAAAAGATTAACAGGGTATCAGATTTTGAAAGGGTGTGAATGCCACAATAAGGAATTTGAACTTTATTTACAGGCGATGGGATGCCATTCAAGGCTTCTAAGTAATGACAAGGTTAAAACCAAGTATTTGAGAGAAGAGGCAGATTCAAGATCGTGTCAGAGGAGGTTCCTTGTTTTGTTTCCCAGAGGATTATCTAGTTTAACCAGTGGAATACTGAAACTAGAGAAAAGTGGCCGGATTTTATAATAAACTCATCTATATCCTAATATATCCACTTACCAGTTGAAAAGTACATGTCTCTAAAGACCCCTTTCAGGTATTCATAATACTAAGACTTTTAGGGTCTGGGAAACTCCCATGTTAAACAGAGACTAAAACCGTAGCTAAGGCTGAAAGCTGTGGACAAGTGAAGCTAACACTGCAGGAACTTTCCAATAACTGGAACCAACACATTTCCCCCAGTTTACCAAGAAATTGCAGGACTGGCTGCCACCCTCCCTGAGCTGCAGTGGACTGTATCAGAGCAGACTGGGGAGGAGTCGGGTTCATAATGAGTGGTGATCTTCCACCCTCCCTCCAAGGGAAGAATACTTCTGCACTGGGAACACAAGCAAAGAGAGGACGCCTTTCCTATCATCAGTCACAGGTAAAGAGGACATCTGTGAGAAGCACTGCATGGAGCCTTTCATTTCCCCATTAGACATCAGCTTAGAAGGCAGACTTGCCAGCCACCCCTCTGCTGGTGTGAGCGGGGACAAGTGTGTCGGAAGGGTATGGATGGACTCAGGGAAGGAGCAGCAGCTGCAACCCCAGTTCCAGAGAGGATGTACCACTGCTACCTGCAGAACTGCCAAGATTGTGGTGTGGTGGTTTTGCTATGTCAACTTGACTGAACTGAACTAGACATCCCTCAGCTTCCTTTCTTATATGTTTCTGGTTAGCACTGGCCACAGAGGAATGTGCACTACATTTAGAAAGTGGGAAGTGGAAGAGTAGCCACGACTATTCTCAGAAGATGCAGGTAGGTCAGGCCCTGTCCCAGCTCCAGCTTTCAAGAATCCAGTGGCTTATTGTTGGTGTGGACAGCAAGCCTGCTAAAGCTCCAGCTCCCAACGGATCTCTTCTGTCAGCAATTCTGACTCCTAGGCCAGGTGTGAGTGTGTCTCTCTAGTTGGAGCAGCAGCTTCTCCTGCAGGTCATCCACAGCATCAGGTGGGGAGGCTTGCTAATGGGGAGGGCTGATATTGACAGTCCAGCTGCCCTCTGCCTCCTACTTTCTGTTCATCTGAACTTCCTCATCACCCACCCTGTAATTCCCAGCTTGGCACCAGAGGCAAAAGAAACAACTGGACTAAGACTGTTTTACCAATGTTCTCAGTTGAGTTCAATCCCTACAGTAAATTAATTCCTTCTTTTGTATCATTATTAAGGTCCTGCTTAGCATTTCCTGAGCTAGCATTTCCATGACAAAACCAATCACGACACTTCTAGATTACATGAAGATACGTGGTATGGTTAAAAACGAGCACAATGCTGCAAGTAAGAGTATGTACTCCAATTTCATCTTCTCAACTACTTGCTGTGCAACTTTGGTTATGTCACTTAAACACAACCCACCCTCCTCGACCCGCCCAAGTCCCAGTTTCATCACTAGTTTAAAGAAAGGAGGTTTGGATTAGGTGGTCTCTAAAAATGTTCTCAAGTGAAAACACAAGCAACCACACAGTGTTAAGTTTATTTTTAAGAGTTTCTGAACTCTTGAAAAGCAGTTGTAAAAATTAAATTGTGACAGAACTTACCAACTGGCTAATTCCAACCTTTAGAAAGTTTCTCTTGCTACTCAGTGATGGGAAAGACTTCTGGGGCATGTAAGCACAATTTCATCTGGGAACTGCCCTTGGTGCTCTAGCGTGTTAACACTGGCAACCATCATGTTAACACTATAAGCCCTCCCTCCTTTGGCTATTGCTGGTTAGACCAGAATTGGACACTGGGCCCAATGTGGACCCCAGATTTTCTCTCCTGGACCTAAGAATAGGGAGCAGGAAGCTGCTAGTGCCCCAACTCTGGAAACACTGGAGTGGCCATTCTCAGATTCCCTTCTTGTCCTAGCCTGGCTGCACTCCTGCCCCTGGGCCCTTGGAACAACCTATCATCTTATTTATTCCTCTTTTCAGTTTATGCTAATGCAGGCTCAACGTTACTACCTGTCCCCAAAGAACTTTGACTGATAAGTCAGTAGGCTGATCTATTTTTCTTGAAAAAACTAGTTAAAGCTGATTTTTCATGAATTCTTTATTGCTATGCTTTACCATTCAAAACAGAAATTTTGGTTTTTTTTTTTTTATGTTTTTTTATTAAAATTAATTTTATTTTTATATTCCCCCATACAATTGCAAACGCCTTCTCTGACCCCAATCCTTCCCCTCCGCCCCCCCCACCCCCCAAAAAGTGTCTCTGTCATAGTTTTTTGTTGATTTTGAATTTTCACTTTCTTATATTCATTTTCCTGGTCCCTTATTTAAGTTTTCTAGATTCCTGCTGAGTGAGACCATCCGGTATTTTTCTTTTTCTTTTGGCTTATTTCGCTGAGCATGATCCCTTCCAGTGCCATCCATGTTGCTGCAAATTGCATGTGTTTATCTTTTTTGAATGCTGAGTAATATTCCATGGTATATATGTACCACATCTTCTTGATCCAGTCATATTTTTGGGCATTTGGGTTGTTTCCAAAGCTTAGCTATTTAAACAGTGCTGCTATAAACATAGGAGTGCAGGTGCTCTTTGGAATTGATGTTTCTGTGTCCTTTGGTAAATACCTAGGAGTGGAATTGCTGGATCATATGGAAGCTCTATGTTTAGTAGGTCCAGAAATCTCCACACAGCTCTCCATAGTGGTTGGACCAGTTTGCACTCCCACCAACAGTGCAGGAGAGTCCTTTTTCTCCACTCCTCGCCAACATTTGTTGTTGCTAGTTTTTTAATATGTGCCATTCTCACTGATGTGAGATGGTTCTCATGGTAGTTTTTGATTTGCATTTTCCCTGATTACAAGTGATGGTGAACATTTTTCATATGTCTGTTGGCCATTTGCATTTCCTCTTCAGAGAAGTTTCTTTTTAGCTCTTCTGCCCATTTTGACTGGATTATTTTCTTTGTTGTTGCTGAGTCTCATCAGCTCTTTGCAGATTTTTGTGATCAGTCCTTTAATTCATTAGTGTTGGGTGCAAAAATGTTCTCCCAGTTGGTGGGGTTTCTCTTTGTTTTTGTTATTGTCTCTTTTGCTGTGCAGAAGCTCTTTAATTTGATGTAGTCCCAGCTGTTTATCTTTCTCTTCACTATCACTGCTTTGGGTGATGTGTCTGTAAAGATTCTTTGATGTGCAAATCCCGTAGTGTTTCGCCTATATTTCCTTCTATGTATTTTATGGTTTCAGGTCTTATGTCTAGTTCTTAATCCATTTTGAGTTGATTTTTGTGTATGTGTGAGGTAGTGGTCAAGCTTCATTCTTTTGCATGTAGCGACCCAGTTTTCCCAGCACCATTTATTGAACAAACTTTCTTTGCTCCAAATGCATAGTCTTTGCTCCTTTGTCAAAGATTAGTTGACCATAAATCTGTGGGTTTATTTCTGGATTTCTATTCGATTCCATTGGTCTTAATGTCTGTTCTTGTTCCAATACCAATGCAGTTTTGATGATTATGCTTTGTGTATAGTTTGAAGTCTGGGAGTGTGATGCCTCCATTTTCTTCTTTTTTTTTTTCAGTAGAGCTTTGGCTATTCGGGGTTTTTGGTGATTCCATATGAATTTCATCAATAATTGTTCTATTTCTTTGAAGAATGCCATTGAGATTTTGATTGGAATAGCATTGAATCTGTATATTGCTTTTGGTAGGATGGCCATTTAATAATGTTTATTCTTCCAATCCATGAGAGGGATGTCTTTCCATTTCTTTGTGTCTTCTTCTATTTCTTTTAACAGTGTTTTATAGTTTTCTTTGTATAGGTCCTTTACCTTTTTTGTTAGATTTATTCCCAAATATTTGATTTTTTTTGTTTCGATAATAAAAGGGGTGGTTTTTTTTGATTCTTCTTCTTCAGATTTATTGTTTGTGTATAGGAAGGCTACTGACTTTTGCGTGTTGATTTTGATCCTGCCACTTTACTGATGATTATGAGTTGAATTAGTTTTCTGTGGAGATTTTGGGGTCTCTATGATATATTATATAATCATCTGCAAATAGTGATAGTTTGACTTCTTTCTTTCCTATTTGGATTCCTTGGATGTCTTTCTCTTGTCTTATTGTCTGGCTAGGACTTCCAGTATTATATTGAAAAGCAGTGGGAGTGAGGTGGACATCCTTGTTCGGTTCCAGATCTTAAAGGAATTGCTTTCAGCTTTTCACCATTGAGAATGATACTGGCTGTTGGCTTGTCATAGATG